>NC_064568.1:26685000-27310000 GCF_937001465.1 Orcinus orca | reverse complement strand
GGGGAAGGGGTATGTGAAAAACCAGGGTATGCAATCACCGGTTTCAGGCAGGAGAAAGATATTGAGCTTTAAACCCAGTGTAAGGTTTTACTGTGTAAAATTTAATGCACAAGGCCATGAATTTGGCTTTATCTACAAAATACATTCTTTTCCTTCCTTAGTCTATTGTCTTTTTATTCTAAGCCAATTCACATCATTTCATTTTTTTTTAAGAAAGTCTCTTGTTTAAAACTAAAGTTTTAAATCTCCCTGAAGAGTTTTTTCCCCTTTTCAAGAATTGCCCAAACATAATACCTACATGGCTTAAAACACCCTTCACTGCAGTAGTCTATTTTGACCTCTTCCACTTTAATTAGGATAGTAAGTTAATTTTTTAAGGAGTTGCTGACCAAAATCTATTCTTCAGAGAAGGTAGTAACTAGATGGTGAATTCAAACAGTTAAATAAAGTCTATGAAAAATATGGAGAAAGGGAAAGGGAGAGAAATTAGTTTGAGAAAACTTTAAGATGGAAATAAGAAAGTGTCTCTTGCTCTCTCTCTGGTGGTGTTTTTGTTTGTTTCTCATATAATTCAGAAGTTAATTTGTCTACGTAGGAAATTTAATTCTCTATTGCTAATAAGAGAATGCTTAGAGTTTTCTGGGACAAACATGAGGACATGTCAAACTTCAGCAATTAAGGACAGGATTGATTTGTGGATTTGACACCTGGCATTGTGATCCCGCTTTCTAACTGGAACTGAGATTATATCCTTACTAAAATCCAAGACAAGGAAAACGAGTCCAACAAAGACAGAGGCTAAAAAACCGCTTCCGGACATCATCTTACTTCTCAGAGTCAGGTTTCCTTGCTTACAAGAGAAAGGACTGGGTCCCCTACATTGTAATAATGTTTTGAAGTCCTTGCTATCTTAAAAACCCTAATTTGTGTCTCAGACAAAGACAGAGACTGCTAAAGTAGTAGCCTGACCACAGTACAAATCAATAAATAGTTGCACAGAAGGGACAATGAAGTGTTCTTATTTTAGAAAATAGGGATGATTTAGTTTGTTTCTCTCATTTTGATTATAACTGGCCCATTTAAGCTCCACTGTTATAGTCAAAGGATTTTTTATTACTCCTTAATAAGTCTAGGTTATCAATACAGAAATTTTTCTGATGTTTTACACAATACCACTTTAGAGACAATACAGTCAAATTAGAAGGAGACAAATTTCCGTTTATAATTTTGTCTATAGTCTATCTCTGCCTTCTTTCACCTCCCAATACAATATCATTATTTTTTATACCTTGTCTCCGTCCATTTATAAGGTCTGTAACACTTATAAACGTATCATTGTACTAGAACACTCTACCCCAGGAAAACAAATACTGAGTTATTCAAAAGAAGCCTAATCTAGAGCCTTTTAAAAGGAAATCCAGTAAACATAAAAGTGGATAACATTTGAGCATCATTCATTCATCCGTTAGATCTTATTGACTTCCTACCAATAAGGAAACTGAATCAGTAATCAAAAACCTCCCAACATAGAAAAGCCCAGGGCCAGATGGCTTCACTGGTGAGTGAATTCCACCACATATTTAAATAAGAATTAAGGTCACTCCCTCTCAAACTCTTCCAAAAAATATAAAAGGAAGAAACATTCCCAAACTCATTTTTACAAGGCCAGCATTACCCTGATATCAAAGCCAGATAAGGACACTACAAACAAACCAACAACAACAGTAAAACTACAGACCAATATGCCTGATGAATATAAATGCAAAAATTCTCAATAAAGTACTAGCAAACTGAATTCAACAACACATTAAAAGGATTATACACCCTGACCAAGTGGGATTTATCCCTGGGATACAGGGACGGTTCTTCAAACACATCGATAAATGTGATATATCAATACCGCGTTAATGGAACGAAAGATAAAAACCATATGATCATCTCAGTAGATGCAGAAAAAGCATTTTACAAAATACAACATCCTTTCATGATTAAAAATCCTCAACAAATTGGGTATAGAAGGAAAACCGCTCAACATAATAACGGCCATATATGATACACCCACAGCTAACATCATACTCAATGGTGAAAGATCAAAAGCTTTTTGTCTAAGATCAGGAACAAGAAAAGAATGCCCACTCTTAGCATTCTAATTCAACATAGTACTGGAAGTCCTAGCTAGAGCAATGAGGCAAGACAAAAAATAAAAGGCATCCAAATCAGAAAGGAATAAGTAAAACTGTCCTTCTTTGTAGATGATATGATTAAAAATATCATATATATACAAAAAATATATATATATATAAATATCATATAAATATATATATATATATATTCCTAAAGACTCAACCAAAAAGCCATTAGAACTAATCTATGAATTCAGTAATCAATAAATGCAGGATATAAAAATCAACACACAGGGACTTCCCTGGTGGCGCAGTGGTTAAGAATCCGCCTGCCAATGTGGGGGACACGGGTTCGAGCCCTGGTCCGGGAGGATCCCACACGCCACAGAGCAACTAAGCCCGTGCGCCACAACTACTGAGCCTGCGCTCTAGAGCCTGTGAGCCACAACTACTGAGTCCATGTGCCACAACTACTGAGCCCGTGTGCCACAACTACTGAAGCCTGCACACCCTAGAGCCCATGCTCCACAAAAAGACAAGCCACCGCAATGAGAAGCCCGCGCACCACAACAAAGAGTAGCCCCTGCTCCCGCAACTAGAGAAAGTCCTCATGCAGCAAGACCCAATGCAGCCAAAAAAAAAAAAAAATTAGTTGCATTGCTATACACTAACAATGAATTATCTGAAAAAGAAATAAAGATTATCCCATTTACAACAGCATCAAAAACAATAAAATACTGAGGAATAAATTTAACCAAGGAAATAAAAGATTGAACAGTGAAAACTACAAGATCTTGGTGAAAGAAACTGAACAAGACACAAATAAATGGAAAGATATCCCATGTTCATGCATTAGAAAAATTAATATTGTTAAAATGTCCATACTACCCAAAACCATCTATAGATTCAATGCAATCCCTATCAAAATTCCAGTGGCATTTTTCACAGAAATAGAGCAAACAACCCTAAAGTTTTCATGGAACCACAAAAGACCCCAAATAGCCAAAGCAATCCTGAGAAAGAAAAACAAAGCCAGAGCATCACACTTCCTGATTTCAAACTATACTACAAAGCTATAGTAATTCAAACAGTATAATACTGGCATAAAAGTAGACACATAGACCAAAGAAACAGAATCCAGTGCCCAGAAATAAATCCCCACATATACAGTCAACTAACATTTCACAGGGGAGCCACAAATACTCATGGGGAAAGGACAGTCTCTTCAGCAAATGGTGTTGAGCAAGCTGGATAACCACATGCAGAAAAATGAAATTGGACCTCAATCTTACACCAGTCACAAAAATTAACTCAAAATGGATTAAAGACCTAAATGTAAGACCTGATAAGGTAAAACTCCTAGAAGAAAACATAAGGAAAAATCTCCTTGACACTGGTCTTGGCAATGATTTTTTGGATACAACACCAAAAGCACAAGCAACAAAAGCAAAAAAACAAGTGTGACTACATCAAACTAAAAAGCTTCTGCACAGCAAAAGAAACAGTAAATAAAATGAAAGGGCAACCTATGGAATGGGAGAAAATATTTGCAGACCATATAATGGATAAGGGGTTAATATCCAAAATAAAGAACTCATACCACTCAATAGCAACACCAACAACAAAAACAAGTAATGCAATTTTTAAAAATGGACAGAGGAATTGAATAGACATTTTTCCAAAGAAAATATCCAAATGGTCAACAAGTACATGAAAAGGTGCTCAACATCACTAGTCATGAGAGAATCAAAACCAAAAATGAGATATTGCTGCACATCTGTTAGAAGGGCTATTATCAAGAAAACAAGAAAAAACAAATGTTGGGGAGAACGTAGAGAAAAGGGAACCCTTGTAGACTGTTGGTGAGAATGTAAGTTGGTTCAGCCACTATGGAAAACAGTTTGGAGGTTCCCCCACATTAAAAGTACAACCACCATAGGATCCAGCAATCCCACTTCTGGATACATGGCCAAAGGAAATGAAAACAGAATATCAAAAAGATATCTACACTCTCATGTTCACTGCAGCATTATTCACAATAACCAAGATAGGAAACAACCTAAGTGCCTACCAACAGATGAAGGGATAAAGAAAATGTGGCATGTATACACTAGAAGAAGGAAGGAAATCCTGCCATTTGTGACAACATGAATAGACCACGAGGGCATTATGCTTAGTGAGATAAGTCAGACAGAGAAAGACAAATACTGTATGATATCATTTCTATGTGAGATCTTTAAAAAGCCAAACTCATAGAAACAGAGTAAAATATGGTGGTTATCAGAGGCAAGGGAGTGCGGGAATTGGGGAGATGTGAAAGAGGACAAATTTGCAACTGATGGATGAGTGAGTTCTGGAGATCTAATGCAGAGCATATTGATTATAGTCCACAATCAAAATTGCTAAGAGCCTAGATCTCTTCTCACCACACAAAAAAAGAAGTGATAGTTATGTGACATGATAAAGTCGTTAACTAAAGCTACAGAGGTGCTCATAAGGCAATATTTAAATGTATCAACTTGACATGCACACCCTAAATTTACACAATGTTCTAAGTTAATTATATCTTAATTTTGAAATGTGGTTTATCCATAAAATAGAGTATTATTTGGGAAGGAAATTCTGACACATGCT
The DNA here is from genome assembly GCF_937001465.1 of Orcinus orca. Lineage (NCBI taxonomy): Eukaryota > Metazoa > Chordata > Mammalia > Artiodactyla > Delphinidae > Orcinus > Orcinus orca. The sequence goes on along the minus strand of NC_064568.1, from coordinate 27,305,243 downwards.
ACGACATGGATGAACCTTGAAGACATTATGTTAAGTGAAATAAACCAGACAGAAAAGGACAATTATTGTATGATTTCACTTATATAAGGTACCTAGAGTAACCAAATTCACGGAGACATAAAGTAGAATGGCGGTTGCCAGGGAGATGGGGAGTTAGTGTTTAAAGGGACAGAGTTTCAGTTTGGGAAGATGAAAAATTTCCAGAGAGACATGGTGATGATGGTTTCACAACAATGTGAATGTGCTGAATGCCACTGAAATGCCCACTTTTTTAAAAAAAAGGTTAAAATGGTAAATTTTATGTTATGTATATGTTGCTGCAATAAAAAATAATCCTCTCTATACGTAACCTAAATACTTCCAATGTGTGAGCGCTTTGATTTAAATCTTGTTATTTGTGAGAATCAAGCAGAGAAAGGCAGGTTAACTCCTCCTAGAAACCTTCTCTATCAATAGTTAAACAATGCCTTATTCTCCATGTGTTCATATCCATCTGACCGTCTGTCTTTTGAAAGGTTGGTGTTCCCAGTGGTGGTTTTATGTCTATGAAACTCCTTACAAACAACATTCTAGTCCCAGGTCTGCCACTAAGTTTCCTCAGCAGGTTGAATTAGACCTGCGTGGTACAACAGAGCTTTCTGCAATGGTGGAAATGTTCTATGCCTGCACTGTACAGTATGGCAGCCACTAACCACATGTGGCCATTGAGCATTTAAAATGGAGCTAGTGCCCCTGAGAAGCTAAATTTTTATTTCATTTCATTATCGGAAAAAATTTTAAGTATGTTTATAGCAACTTTCAACTGTAAGTTTTATGAAATCTAAATAGAAATCAAGTATTTCCAAGCAAAATTAGCATCCAAATGGAGATGTGCTTTAAGTGTAAAATACACATTGGATCTCAAAGACTGTATGAACAAAAGGATGGAGCTTGTTAATAATTTTCATACTGATGACATATTGAAATGGTATTTTCAACATATTGGGTTAAATACATTATTAAAATTAATTCCACTTGTTTCTTTTTACTTTCTCTAAAGTAACTGCTAGAAAATTCAAAGTTCCATATGGGTCTTGCATTATATTTTACTGAAGAGTATTGAAGTAGACAATTCCTCAGAGCCACTGCAATTCCCTGAATCAAGTAGCCTTATAAGCATTTTTTTAAATCCACTCTAATATTTAACAATGAAGAGAATAATTACTGAATTTGGGGGGAAACTTAAATAGCTAATGGACATTTCATACTTTACTTCTAACACAATACTTCAGAAGGTAAGTGAAAGTTTTTAAGACCAGAGGGGAATATTGTTTTATCCTCAGAGTTGTATTTAGACGCATGTTCATTTCTAGAATCTCAAGTCCAAAGACGATGCCCAGGAGATATTAGATGTTCAGTAAATATGTTCCATCGATATTAAAACTAGGACTTTGCTTCACAAAGCATGTATTTCGACTTCATAAACCTAATAGGCTGAGTCCAAAATGGAATTAACATCATTGTCACTCACCAGTGAAAGGCTCTGAGCAAGACCTTTGTATTAACCTTCATTCAAAATTAACTTAAAAAAAACCCCAAACAAACAGATACACCAGATCCTTGAAGTGTCCTACTCTGCTGTTATGGCAACACCAATGTCATGAGGAATGGTGCTATTTTTTGTATCAACTATGTAGTTGCCTGCTCATCTAATAGAGCTTATTTTCTTCATCCATTCTCCTACAATGCTCGTCAAATTCAGACTCTCGTCTAATGAGAGCAAAGCCTCCTTTATCCCATCCTCCCTTTTAAAATGGAATTGGAAGTGAAGTTCAACAAATATTTATTACTGAGACCCAGAATGACCTAGGAATTATGGATGGAGATCAACAATGCAGCTGCCCCAGAGCCTCTTGTCTGCGGGGGAGTCAGCTGCAGAGACAAAGTGCAGAGTTATAAGAAGACCAAGGTAGGACTTCGAACACAGTCTGCGAAGTGGGGGTGATGGCCATGGGGAGCTAAGAGAGCTGGGAAAGAGAAAGAAACCAGTGCTGCATTCTAAGCAGCTCTGAGTAGAAGAAACAAAATTAACCAAGACACTTCCAACTTCAAGAGAGAAGAGAAGCAATGGTGACAGCTCTCTCGCTATACCCAACCTTTATAAATGAGGGGGATCTCCACTTCCTCACCTGATTTTCTCCCCAGCTCTCTCCACTGAGACTTCTCAAGTAGAAGTCACCAAAGTCTTGGGTCTTACTAAGTCCAACGTGTTGCCCTGAGTACACATCTTTCTTAATCCTTTGACAGCATATGACACAGTCACTCCCTCATTCTTGGTCTCCAGAGCCCTGACAATCCTGTCTACTGGCTTCTCCTTCCGAGTCCCTGCCTCCTAGATACTGGAGTGGCCCTCAGCTCTGTCTTTGATCCTATTTTCCTCTCTAGCTATTCCTTCAGGGATAACACCCAGTCTGTGGCATTAAATATGCTCCCTTAAGGGGACAACTCCCAAATACATATTCTCGGTTCTGATTTTTTGTAGTTAATGCCACTCAACACTTGGATATCTAATAAGCATGTCAAATTTAACATGCCCAAACAGAGCTCTAGATTTCTCCCCTCAAACCTGCTCTCCCCACGGTCTTCTCTACCACCTCTGGAAGCACCATCACTAGCCCTCCAGTAGCTTAGGCCAAACTCTTGGAGTCACCCCCAACTCTTCTTCTTCCCCTCCTACCACACGTACAGATAATCCAGTAGCAAGTCATGCTAGCCCCACCTTCAAAATATGTACCAAATCTGACTTCTCACTGCCTCCGTCACCATGATCCCGGACACCCTCGCCTTGACTACTGCAATACCCACCTGACTGTTCTCCACACTCCCACACTTGTCCCCCTTTCCACTAACCAGAGTCATCTAAGTGACACTGTCCCAGCCGCAAACCTCCAAGGCTTAACCCTGGAAATAAAATTTTAAAACCTTTATCATGGACCTCAAAGTCCTTCATGATCTGGATCCCGGCTACCTTTTCAACTTCATTTCCTACATTCTGCTTATTGACCTCTAAGCTCCAGCCACACCAACTTCCTTCCCAATCCTTATTCCCACCTCAGTGTTTCTGCACTTGCTGATGATGCATCTCCTGGGAAGGCGCTTCTCTCCCTAACTTCATTCAGGTCTTTGCTCAAATCTCACCTCCTATTAGAGGCCTTCCTGACCACCGGCTCCAAAATAAGACTCTCCCTCCCTTATGCCCATAATCTTCATCACCTTGTCTGCCTTATCTTCACCGGACATGACACTGTACTACATACCCTTTATACGTTGTCTCTTTCTCCCACTGCAATGCAAGCTCCACGATGGCAGAGACTCTGTCTTGTCACCACCCTATCATCGGCCCCTACTGCGTGCCTGATACCTAGCAGGCACTTGAGGAATATTATTTGAAGAAATTGAAAGAGAAAGAAGTTAATCTCTCTATAACCCTGCTCAAAAACAGGAGGAAAAACCAGCAACGAGCCAGAAACAGAGAGCAGAGAAGCTGAGAAGCCACAGCAGTGAACCAGGGCCCAAACAAGCAGCCGGACAGGGCAACTGCAAGTAAAAGAGGCACCGAAGAGGAAATGACAACCACCACCCAAGGTAGGAAATAAGGCCAAGTCTCAACAATAATTCTGGAAATGTGGATTACAGCAAGATACCATTTCTCACCCATCTGATTGGAAAACTTAACAGTTTGATATCATGAAGTGTTGGTAAAAATACGGGGAAAATGTTCTCTCACATGCTGCTGGTATGAGTGTAAGGAGGTGCCGTCACTTGGCAGGGCAATTCTGCAGTATCTATAAAACCCCCAAATTCACACGCCCTATGATCCAACATTTCCATTTATATTCTAGAGAAACAGTCACACAGCTGGACAATGAGACATATACAAGAATGCTGCCTGAAGCTTGGTTTGTAGTGTTAGAAAGATTAGGAACAACTTGGATATCCTCAGCAGAGAAATGGAAAAAAGTTCACTATCTATCAGATAATGGGATAATATGCAACTGTTAAAAGGCACGAGAGAGCACTGCATATACCAACATCAATACCTCTCCAAGACACACTTTGAAGTGAAAAAGGCTGTACGCAGCATTATTCACTATATCATTTCTATTCAAAACGTGCACACACAGGGATGACTATATGTCTCACAAGGAAATAATGTTTTTGTATGTTGGAGGGCACAAAAGCAAGTAAATTGTCCAAGGGGATCTCATCTTTTTATGTAACACTTTACTATTTCATAGGCAATCTACAAAAAGAACATATACTTTTTAAAGTATATATAAGGAAATTAGCCGAGTGAATTGGGATAGGGTTGGTGTTCAGACTGGAACTACCAGCAGAAAACCTGAAATTGTTTGGCATATTTTAAGAACAATTACGTTTATTTTGTTGGAGCAGTAAGATTGAGGCAAGTAGTGGCAGTAATTGAGACTAGAGAGGCTGCCTGGGGCAAGCTGTGAACAGGCTTGTGTACCAGGCTAAATCTCATGGACTTTATCCAATGATTCCACACCATTCATCCGTTTCTCTAGTATAATTTGTAGCTTTGAGAACTATGGGAAATTCTTCAATGACTCGGATTGACCTTACACATTTTTAAAATGTGTTTGAAATCATTACATTCCCTTGCAGCCTTGCCAAACAGTCCTTCTCTATAAATCCCTTTCACAATACACAGAAGTTGCCCTGCTAAAATCATTATATTCTTTTTTTTTTTTTTTTTTTTTTTTTTTATGGAAGGAGAAGCCAATGTAATGGCTAGTCTTTACTGGAAAGAAGAAACTTTACATCACATTTTGAGTGAGTTAGTGCAGGGGCTCAGTGGGCCAGCTGGTGGGGCACCAGCTTGTAATGGGTTCCACAGCTAGGGCATCGCTGGGCCTCACCCTTATGCAGCCAGAACCAGATGACAGCACTGTTGTCTTCTTCACAGATGCAGCCCACTATCCGCTTATTGGTGACGGAGGGGACTAAATTAGGGTCTTCCTTGGTACCTGAGGCTGCCTTTGGGGCGAGCATATTGTACGGGTCCAGTCCTCGCGTGCAGCCAGCATGACCTCCCTCTCCAGCCCAGTGGCCTGCTCATCATCAGTAGGAACACCACCTCCAGACGCCATAGAGCGCACCACGGAGACTCCACTGGGACCGCGGGCGCTCAGGGCCTGCGCGGCCAGCGCTCCAGCTCCGCGGAGTAACCTTGAAGCCATCACGCCAGCTACAAACACCAGCACTTCCGGGTATACTCTTTTATTTTTTTTAATCATTATATTCTTTCAGGCATCATAAAAAACAACAGAGGCTGAGTATGGCACCTGTTAAATCACCCCTGCCCTATTTCTTTGAAATTCCAAGAAAAAACCAAAAAGTTGAAAGACAAGGATGCTTAATTATAAAGATGTTTTCAGCCTGCATAATTAACTGCTGTACGGTGACAGCATTCAGTCCATTAGTCAGCGTGTCATTCACCCATCAAACCTGTGTTGAGCTCAACTGTGTTAGGTACTCAGACTACCGTGACGAGCAACGACAACCCCCACTCTCACGGAATTGACAGATGAGGAAGGGAAAGAAATATTAGATGGATTACTGCAACAGAGAAATGTAAACCCGCAACACTAATAAGTTCTACAAAAAGATGGCCCACAGTGGTTTAAGCACATAATGGGGGAACATGACTTAAGAAGGCCATGGAAGGTTTTTCTGGGAAAGGGGAGACTGAGATTTAAAGGAAGAAAAGAAAAAAAAAAAACTAGGAGAAGCAGCAGTGGGTAAGGAAGTTAATTCCTCTTGATAAATGGAACGGCATATGTGAAGGTCCTGTGGCTGGAAAGGTAGCATGCTAATAATATTTCAATTGACTTTTGAGAACATAATAGCTGGAAAAAAAAAACTGTTTCTTGCTGTTTCCTAATTTCTTGACCTGGAGAAAGATGAACAGAATATAAATATATCACATAACTAAACACTTGATCTTGCCCCAAATAATTTTTTTTTTTTTTTTTTTTTTTAGTGACAAACAAGGCTCTAAATCCATTGCTTAAGAATAAGACTGCAAACCTTAGGCTGCATCTCCTCTAGCCTGAGTTACTTAATGAAGTCCTGCAAACAATCAAATCAACAGCCTCTTTGAATGAATAGCTTGTGTATTCATAAACTAAGAAAATTCTGATACCTCATTTGGGAGAAGAAGAAAAAAAAAAAAGAGCCAAAGCATTTTCATAGCTCCACATAGAAGAAACAAGCAATTGATGGCAGAAATTTTAACTTTATGCTATCTTTTGGCATCTATAGAAACTGCCTGTCTACAAGAAGAAAAAGTTCGCTCAAATTCCCAACAAAAATCTGTCAACGACCTCGACAATAACTTTCCAGAATGTTTTAAACTGCAACCCACATTAAGAAATTTACTTTGCATTGTGACTTACCACAGATATATAGACACATAAATAAAAGTTTTATGTTTCAAATAAACCAAATGCAAAAATATTTTTTTAAAAAAAGAGCTCATTGGGACCTATTGTCAACTAATCTATGACAAAGGAGACAAGAATATACAATGAAGTCTCTTCAACAAGTGGTGCTGGGAAAACTGGACAGCTACATGTAAAAGAATGAAATTAGAACACTCTCTAACACCATACACAAAAATAAACTCAAAATGGATTAAAGACCTAAGTGTTAGGCCGGTTACTATAGAACTCTTAGAGGAAAACATAGGCAGAACACTCTCTGACATAAATCGCAGCAGTATCTTTTCTGACCCACCTCCTAGAGTAATGAAAATAAAAACAAAAATAAACAAATGGGACTTAATTAAACTTAAAAGCTTTTGCACAGCAAAGGAAACCAAAAACAAAACAAAAAGACAACCCACAGAATGGGAGAAAATATTTGCAAACGAAGCGACCAACAAGGGATTAGTCCACAAAAAATGCAAAAAACTCATGCAGCTCAATATCAAAAAAACAAACAACCCAATCAAAAAACTAGGCAGAAGATCTAAATAACATTTCTCCAAAGAAGACATACAGATGGCCAAAAAGCACGTGGAAAGATCCTCAACGTCACTATCAGAGAAATGCAAATCAAAACTACAGTGAAGTATCACCTCACATCGGTCAGAAGGGCCATCCCCCAAAAAATCTACAAACAATAAATGCTGGAGAGGATGTGGAGACAAGGGAACCCTCCTGAAATATATGAGAGTAAAATGAAGTAATGTCTGGGATTCATTTTAAAATATCATCGGCCAAAAAAGAGATGAAACTGGTATGGCACAAATCTTGACAACTGTTGGATCTGGGTGATGAACATATGTGGGTTCATTATACTATTCTCTCGACTTTTGTACATGCTTGAACTTTTTCATAATACAAAATTAAGTTCAAATGACAAGAATCTACTCTTACCCTAGCTATGTATAATGCTTTCATATTTTCTGTGTTTTTTTTTAAACTAAATAATAGAAGGTAAAAAGAATGGTGGGGATGAGCCCCTAAGTTGATTTCATGATGCTCTAAAGGTTTGGGATGCATGGTGTGAAGATTTCTAACTACCTGGTCTTTGTTCTGCCCATACAGACTCATTCTAACACAAAAGACACTTTTTGGTCACTTGATGCAAGTCAAAAATGAAAAGCCTAATTCTCTTCAATGTTTCCAACTTCCAAAAATGTACTGCTTCCTGACATTTCCATAGTTGTCTATTTAAGTTCAATGTAAATAGCTGCTGCTACTTTGGGAGTGCCTGATAATGTCTATCACAGTACAAGGATATATGTCTCTCTGGTGACATCTAAATGTTGATCTTGTAAATTCTACAGCAACACATAATGTAGTACAAAGATATGCCAAGTAGCATCAAAAACATTTTTTTTTCAAAATCTGGGTTTAATATAAATGGCAAATCAAATTAGAGGAAAACAAATTACAAAATGTATTCAGATGACTTCGGCTAATTAATTCTTTCCATTGATAATATTTTGAACTTGGGACACAGGTTATTAAATGCTTTATTTCTGTTGTTAGTTACAATTGCTAACTTACAAAGCACATTGATTGTACATACTGCTAAATTTTTTCAAGACAAGTTCTATCTTTGTATTAAGTGGGAGTTTCCAGCATTAAATAATCTATACCCACTGTTTCTATTGTGCTGAGACATGGATTAAAAAACCCCACGATCCAACAGATACGTATATCACACCTCAGCCTTCCTTTTGCTCACCTGGGGGAAATTATCCATCAGGTCTAAAATGCCACTCTGACTTAGTGAATTTGGCTGGCTAACTAACATTTATAAACACTGCTTCCTCCACCAGCTTCTTAACTGCAACTTGATTTTATTCAGATGTCAACTTTTACCAAGCCTCAAGCACTTCAGGGAAGCTGCCCCACCCCTACTTGGCAGTTCCAGGTGATGTACTCCCTTTTACCTAAACCAGTCATGCTAATGGCCAATGACTCCCCGCCATTGATTAGTTTAGGAATGAACATGTGATAAAATTCTGGGCAATGAAGTAGAAGAGTAAGCCAGTCAGGAGGGCTTCCTGCTCCTAAGAGACAGAAGATTGTTCATCTGGACACTGTTCGAGCTGCACAGGAGGCTGGGACCCGGCAGCATCTTTCTACCACCCTCAAGGAAAACTTCACATAGAGGAGGCCCAATCTAAGACAATCACACAGAAACAGACCTGAGGCTCCTACTTCCCAGTTTCTGACAACGTGAAATGATCCATTTCCTTATTTAAGCCACTGGCATGTTACTTACAGCGAAGTGCTCTTACATGATACATTACCTTTTCAAAGTTTTAGACAAAACTTCCTATTATTGATGAAGTAATCTGTGAGCTTAAACTAAGAGTGGATCTGTGTGACTCCAAAACAGCTGGTCATTTCAGCTCGAAAAACCTGAAGTAAGTGTATGAGTTGATACGGGATCAGAGAAAAACACTAATGGTGTAAGTCTCTGAGAAGTTTAGGGGTACTCTAGCCAACTGGGTGAGGCTGAGTAAAGAGCAGAAACGGTCAACCAAAAAAATGATGCCTAAGTTAACTCTATTAGAAAAAAGAGGTAAAAACTCTCATACATCTGAATTTCACACGTCATCAACCCCAAAACGTTTGGAGGCATGACTATAAGGTGTCAGCTGCTACTGAGAAAGATCTCAGCATTCTGGCTAATTACAAGACAAGCTGTACACTTAAAAAGATGTCCAAATGGCTAAAGTTCTGAACACAAACACAAGATGGGCTAACCTATTTCATTACATGGTACTGCACAGTGTATAGAAGCAGGTGATTTCTGAGGTTAAGTATCAGCAGAGGGAGAGATGCAGATCTAATCTAAGGCTTGCAGAGAAAGAGGGGAAAAAGAGGAGACTAAATTTTGACAGATCTTTTTGTGGGAAAGGGGACGCTAGGCCACCCTCATTCTGCAATTGATGATAGATTACTTGGGCAAGGAACGGGCAGAATTGCTGTATCACTCTCTCTTCACCAAGGAGTGTATAATCACTCCTTCTGTTTGTAGTTTTTAGAAAGGCATAGCCTGGTACAGGAAAAGGGAGGTAGGACTTGGTTTTCTTTAAGTTCAGGAGGGTAATGTGAAGATAGTTGTTTTGACTCTAAAAACATTTTGAGCTCCTTGAAAGAAAGGAATGATGTAATTTTTAAATGAGAAGAATTATGTATTTTATGTAAAGGAGTTATATGCTTGGCGAATGCTATTTAAAGCAAAATGATCACAGCATATGTTTGTTTTCTGTTATTTGAGAAGTGACATTCTATGTTAGAACATCGCCTAGCACGTAGTAGGCATGCAGATACTGGTTGAAGGAATATTTGTTGACTAATTACTACAAAAAGTTGAAAAGGATGAACATTGATTCAGCTAAACAAAGGGAAAAAAGTTTTTTTAACTTCTATAACTTTTAAGTAACTTTAAAAAAATTTTTTTTACATGATATGCCTTCAGAGTAAATTATTTTTATTATTACCTTTGGGATTTTTTTTTAAAGCTGATATTTTTTTAAACTAGCAAATATATATATATATATTTGTGTGTGTGTGTGGAGAGCTTTTATTTTTTAATTTTTTAAAATAAATTTATTTATTTATTTTTGGCTGTGTTGGGTCTTCGTTGCTGCGTGCGGGCTTTCTCTAGTTGTGGCGAGCGGGGGCTACTCTTCATTGCAGTGCGCGGGCTTGTCATTGCAGTGGCTTCTCTCGTTTTGGAGCATGGGCTCTAGGCGCGCGGGCTCAGTAGTTGTGGCTCACAGGCTCTAGAGCACAGACTCAGTAGTTGTGGCGCACGGGCTTAGCTGCTCGGTGGCATGTGGGATCTTGCCGGACCAGGGATCGAACCCATGTCCCCTGCATGGGCAGGCAGATTCTCAAGCACTGCGCCACTAGGGAAGCCCCAGCAAATATATTTTTAAACAGTTTCTGAAACTAAATAAAGCTTGATGATTAGGTGTAAATTGAGATGTGAGTGGCAATTCTATTTAAACTCTTTAAAATCCATTCTACACTTGTTAGTATTCTTAATACAAGATTTGAATTTTAGTAGAATTTGAATGGAGATAATGTGTAGGCATATCTGCCTGAGACGGAAGCTTCCATGGATTTCAAATATGTTTCTTTAGTATTTTTTAAAATTCCATAAAGTAAGTCTAATAATTCAACAGGGATTTTCATTAATAGGGATAGGACATTATAAACCACATTTGAAAAGTATACAAAGTACATTTAATTCTAATCTGACCCACACATGTACAATTTCTTAGAAGCTTATCAAATCCAAGCCTTTGAAAATGCATACACTGTAACAGATTTTTCAAAAACATGATGGAAAATATATACCACCCAGCTAAACACTCTCTTGATTTAGAATCGAGGCCTATATGTTTCTATTTCCATAGTGACTATTGCTGTGGAATCGACATGTTTTAATTTAGATTTGAGATTATAAACATCGTTTGGAGACAGAATTTATTTTCTCTCCTACAACTTCTGAAAATTGATCAGTCTAAGTGCTACAGAACAGAAGCAAATTCCGAAGCAGGATTTAGAAATTATTTGGCTTAAGGGGCATTTCTGATTAACGAAAGATGAGTTTTTATGAAAATTCATGGCTTTTTAACCCTTAAATTTTTTTCATGAATTTTCATACACTAACGAATAAAATACACTAAAGAAATACGCTCTGTAAAATAAAGCTAAAGAAGGGATTTCCAGCCAGGCCTCCGTGAGAAGCATTTAAACTCTGCTAACATGTAATTAAAAAAAAAAAAAAAAATCAAGGTCATAAGTAGGGATTCTGCAAATATTTTTGCCTAAATTTCTTAAGTTAAAATGAGACTATTCTTCATTGGTCATCTGAGAAGAGTAGTTAGAATGTGACACACTTAGGTCAAATAGAAGTTAGCAATCCAAATCACTAATGAAAAGAGGAGAACCAATTATATTCTTTTATTATTTTTTCACTGAGCTTTTTTTGGAACCCCTACTCTTCCTGTGCTCAAGAAGCTTGTAAATGAGGGTGGGCAGAGGTGAGGAAAGCGGTGCATGAAGCAGAGGTTGCCAAGTGCTATGTTGATGAGCAGCTCAAGATGCTGGCGGAGAAGAACGAACGAACCCAAGGACAAAAGTGAACCCAGGGAGAGAAGAACACTGACAGCAAAGCATCCTAAGTGCTCTGCAAAAGGAAACATTTTATACCCTAAAAGGAAGGTCTACTTCTTAAAACAAACAAAAACAAAATACTCAGACAGCGTCACTTCATATGGTCCATATGGTCCATACAGCCCAGCTGATACAGAAGGAGGCACCAACCCACGCCTTGTGACCTGCAGCGACTAGAAAGCCATACTAATTAAGGTCACCCCTGAGCCGCAGCTTTCAGCTTTAGATAAATAAGGTTGGAAAACGCTTAATGAATCCACCCTCTTCAACTCCTTCTGATGGCTTTTTTGTTCTCTCTGATGAGTAGAGCTAAACCAAAAGTTTATACACCTCAATTCATTGCTAGAACTGCCCCATCCTTAGAGCCAGTTCCTCAGCCCAGAGATAGTCTGTAAAGAAAAGAAACTGTGAGTCTGCAGAAAGGAAGCCAGGAGAGATGTCGGGGGAAGGAGAAAAATGGCAAGTAAAGACATCGTTTTGTTTCATTAATGATTAGCCGGACTCACAGAAGGCTAAGGCTTTGCAGTATTATTTCTCTGAAAGTCTTTGACGTGTCTGCTGAAGATCTGTAGTTTATCCAAATGTGTCTGGTACACTCTTTGAAGGGACCATATTTAGTGTCTAGGAACAGATTAATTCATTCTTTGAAGTGATATTCAATAAAGGTTTGCTGGAACTCTGAGGGCCATGAAGAACAATGGTGCAGATCAGAAAGGCCAAGGTAGCCATTCACTCCATATTTACTAAACACCAATTATGTGTTAGGTGCTAGTTTGGGATCCCAGGAATGCAGCAATGAAGAAAATATATAAATCCCTGCCCTAATGGAGGCTACACTCTAGTAGGGGCAGATAGACAATGAATAAAGCAGGGAAGGCGGGGAGGAAATGAGTGGGAGGGAGGGAGTGCGAGTGTGTGGGTGTGTAATGGCAATTTTCACATTTCAAACAGATTGGTAGGGGAAGACCTTCCTCAGAGAGCAAGATGTGAGCAAAGACCTGAAGGGAGAGAGACATAATGCATGGAAAAAGGGGTTCCAGAAGAGCGCACAGCAAGTGCAAAGGTCCTGGGGCAGGAGATTGCTTAGCATCTGTGAGAAACATCAAGGAGGCCAGTGTAGCTGGAGTGGAGTGAGGGGAAGAAGGCAGATGAGCTCAGAGATGCCAATGCAAGGGTATGGGGGCTACGGCCTTGAAAGTCAGAGTAAGGCTTTTACTGAGTGGTAAATGGTAAAGCATTCGAGGGTTTCAAGCAGAGGAGTGACATGATCTGATATTTTTGCAAAAATAGTTACTGAGCAACTACCGTGGGCCAGGCACTGTGCTAGTCCAGACACGTGGGTATGCGGATGTGCAATCAACATGGCAGACATGGTCCCTGCCCTCATGGAGCTCAGATCAGAGCAGGAAAGAAAGACAAACAAGTAAACCAGCTCACAAAAATTACTGCTAGTTGTGATCATGCTGAAAACAAAATCCAGGTCCTTGCATAATGCCAAATGGGGTGAGGGGAACGGGTCTGGGTGTCGAGGAAGACTTCTCCAAAGAGGTGATATTGGAGGTGAGTCTTCAGTGGGACAGAGGAGCTAAATATAATGTTGGGGAAAAGAGTGCATCAGACAGAAGAAACTGCATATTCCAGGGCCCGAGACATGAAAGGATGTTGCTTGCTGCAAGGATAGAAAGACACCAGTACAGCGAATCCCTAAAGCATGAAGGAGAGTGCAACACAGGATGAGATTGTACCCGTAGACTAGACGTAGACTGGGAGCCCTGGGAAAGCAATCTGAATAAGAAATTGGTGACCCAAGGTAGAAAAATGTCAGACATCATACAAGAGCTACAGACAAAAAGCTATGAGAGTTTCGAATGGGGCATTTGGAGGAAGGAAGCTGTGTTGAACTAATCTGTGAGGGGGCATAGAACTGAGCCACATCCAGGAGTCAAGAAGACTTCCTGTGAAGGTGGGAAAGGCACAGAGCAAGCTGGCGGTACCATCAGTGCCTACTTAGCCCGTACGAGCTGGGCCACACTGGAGTCTTTGGAGCCTCCTTTCCACCCAAACGAAAGGGCACGTGCCTTAAAAGTTTGAGAGAATGAAAAACAGTGTTCGTAAAATTCCCTGTGCTTCGTAAATACCAAATAAGTCCTCATTCTCATGATAGAAAATAAATCCTGCTGATTTGAGTTTTTGTCCCCCCAGTTTGAAAGAGAGCGTGGGACCAGCAACAGTTACCTTCCGAACTTTGCATATCCTTTTCAACACTTGATGTTTTTTCCTTTTTTTTTTTTTTAAATGAGTAAGTACCTAACTTCATTCAGACCTAGATTTGACGAGGCTGGAGCTGGGCATGGAACACCCACAGGTGATGACATGGCCCCGCACTGTGGTCCTCCCAGTATACTCAGGGAGCAAACGAGAGGAATATGACTTGTACTAAGTACTATGAAGTAAAAGAAGGGAAAAGGGATTTCCCTGGTGGTCCAGTGGTAAAGAATCCACCTTGCAACGCGGGTTCGATCCCTGGTCGGGGAACTAAGATCCCACATGCTGCGGGGCAACTAAGCCCCCGTGCCGCAACTACTGAGCCTGTGTGCCTCAACAAGAGAGCCCGCGTGCGGCAAATACAGAGCCCAGGCACTCTGGAGCCTGTGCGCCACAATTAGAGAGAGAAAAAAAACCCCACACGCCACAACTAAAGAGGAGCCCGTGTGCCTCAATGAAAGATCGTGCACGCCTCAACGAAGATCCCCCGTGCCGCAACTAAGACCCAACACATCCAACGATAAAATAAATAAATTTAAAAACAAAAAAGAAGGGAAGAAATGTGGAGTGAATGAGAGGGAGAAGACCAGAAGAAGCCCATCTAGGATAATGAGGGGGAGTGAGGGAAGCTAGGGCTTTTTCCAGGGATAAGCCTCTTTGGAGACCAAACCCACCCCAAGTGCTACTAGAGATTCAGTATTACGTAACTCGTTCCTTTCCGACAAAGACCTTTCCAAAGCAAGCTGTGCTCCGAGGATGAGCAGAAGCCAGCCACTAGATAAGTGAGGGAGGAGAGGAGGCCACTCTGTAGGCTGAAAACGGGAACAGCAGGTGCAAAGTACCAGATGTGGGAAAACAAACCAAACAGGAAATCACCCCCATTAACAAAAACAAAAAAACACAACTCATAGGGAAATAAAAATCTCTCCTCTCTAGTAGACACTCTGACATCTGTTCTCCCAGAGGATGGAATATATAACACTGACTTCCAAAGCTACTGATTTCCTATGATCTAAGCAGAAGTGACGTGAGGAGTACTTTAAGCACAGAGCTTCCACTTGTGAGCTCTGCAAAGCATCCCTCGAGGGGTGCAACTGCAAACATCAGTGCATTCTGTTTCCAACACAATATTCTTTTGCAGTAGATCGTCAATGGTCTTATGTTAATTTTATAGATTTGAGAGATAACCATCGAGACCCCGCATGTTCTTCAAATTAATCCTAGGCCTACAGTTTAAATCCTGCGTTTACTCTGGCTCACTCCAGACATCCAACTCCGCTCTGCTCTCCTCCCCAGAGAAAACCTGCACATTTTATCAGAGACGTATAACCTGTGAGAAATTGATATGAGAGAAAATTCCAGCCAAGAGGACCGTATATCTAAAAGGGATGCATTTTCATGAATCAGCCACAAGGCAGAGGGCTTTGACTTTCCGCATTTGTACTCTGTGTACGCCGTGCCATGACAGAAGTTGGCTGGCACCTTCTAGTTATTACTACACAATCCAGCTGGTGCTAACCTATATGCGGGCTTATGAGCACAGACTTCACAAGATTCACGACTGAAGAGGTAACTTGAAATCTACAAGAAAAATCTGATCAAGGAAGCGGTTCTATTTGTTTTCTGGCATCTCTTGAAGAATGTCAGCATAATATAACCCACTGTCCTTCCCTTTAGCTACCAAGAAATTCAGTGTCTGTCACAGCAAATCCCTTCTCTCAGTAACCCTACTAGCTAGTGTACTTTCCTATCTGTTAACTTGATTTTCTATTTGTATTGATCATCTTATTGAGTAGAGGTTTGGGTAAAATTATATTGATTTATTTTTGGAAAGGGACACAAGATAGATACTGATAAATTTCTTGGCTCTTATGTCCACCAGGTTTATAGGATCTGTGTCCATCAATAAACAAAGCTCAAACTTCTAGGCTCAGACGCCCACAAAGGAAAGCCAGCCTTCTCGCGATGCACTGCTTGACCTCAGCCAGTATCTTCCTGAAGTCTGTCTTGAGAAGTCCTCTTTTTCAGTAGACTACACTTAAGTTGTCCCTAAATCATGGGAGTACCGGAAAGAAATAACCAGATTATATCCTGAGAGCTCATTCTTCTTTATTTTTTTGGCGGGGAAGTATTTTATTTTTTTCCCCCCAAGATTTATTGATATATAATTGATATATAACGTTGTGTCAGTTTAAGATGTACAACTATTTTTTCTTTAATAAATCTATTTATTTATTTATTTATGTATTTATTTTTGGCTGTGTTGGGTCTTTGTTGCTCTGCGCGGGCTTTCTGTAGTTGTAGCAAGCGGGGGCTACTCTTCGTTGCAGTGCGCGGGCTTCTCATTGCGGTGGCTTCTCTTGCTGCGAAGCATGGGCTCTAGGCACACAGGCTTCAGTAGTTGTGGCTCGCGGGCTCTAGAGGGCAGGCTCAGTAGTTGTGGTGCACGGGCTTAGTTGCTCCGTGGCATGTGGGATCTTCCCAGACCAGGGCTCGAACCCGTGTCCCCTGCATTGGCAGGCGGATTCTTAACCACTGTGCCACCAGGGAAGCCCTGTACGACATGTTGATTTGATACATGTATATTGTGAAAGGATTGCCACGATAGTGCTACCAACAGTTCCACCACGTCACATAATTACCATTTCTTTTTGTGGTGAGAACATTTAAGATTTACTCTCTCAGCAACTTTCAAGTATAAAATACAGTACTGTTAAGTACACACACAGTGCTATTAGATCCCCAAAGCTTATTAAACTTCTAAGTGGAAGTTTGTACCCTTGGATCAACATCTGTCCATTTCCCTCCCTGAGAGCTCTTTCTAAGCAGAACCACCCTAAATCTCATCATGGTAGTGCTGTAGCTGTAACTTTTCTCATCCCTGAGTTGCTTGCTCAGCCGCAGTCCCACCTCTGGAGACATTTTTATTCTGTATGTAAATGCGAGGTGTGGGACTTCCCTGGTGATGCAGTGGTTAAGAATCCGCCTGCCAATGCAGGGGACATGGGTTCGAGCCCTGGTCCGGGAATATCCCACATGCCACGGAACAACAAAGCCCGTGCGCCACAACTACTGAGCCTGTGCTCTAGAGCCCGCGAGCCACAACTACTGGGCCCGTGCGCCGAGCCCATGCTCCGCAACAAGAGAAGCCACCGCAATGAGAAGTCCGTGCAACGCAACAAAGAGTAGCCCCCGCTCGCTGCAACTAGAGAAAGCTCGCGGGCAGCAACGAAGACTCAATGCAGCCAAAAATTAAAATAAATAAATAAATAAATAAATAATGTGAGGTGTGGATAGGGTTATAGAGTTTTCTTCCTCCAAACGCTTTTCATGTTGCAAAGTAGGCCATGTCTACTTGAAAGATTCTCACAACCAGAAGAAGGGATTTAGGCAGACTATCAAAATGACGGGCAGGAAAAACCAGTCTTGAACTTCAGATGTTCTAAGAATTACAAGGACAAGGTGGGCCATGTGTGAGAAGATTACTGTACTAGTCAGTATCTTTGGCTGTAAACTACGGAAAAGAACTCTGGTCAATTTATGTGGAAAATTCATTCATTGGAATGCTATGGGGGAGCTAACAGTACAAAGGGAAGGTTATAATCACAGGTTCAGAAGGGCAGGAATTAGGGCAACACAGGATATGTAATGGGCTGATCCACAGTCTCTGGGGAATGAATGAGTTCCAGTTATTTATAGCCTCATCCCTCTGCTCAAGGGTTGCATTCCAAAGGAAGCATCTGCGTGATTTAGCTTACGCTCCCCGCCTGTCCCTTGGCTGGTGGACATGTCACGGGGCGGGGGGGGGGGGGGGGGCGGCCTTCTTCACAACTCCAGTGATCTGTGTTCAGTGGGGAAGGGCAGCTCCCTCAAAGCAAAATCAGAAGGCTGATAACCAGGAGGGAAGGTAGACAATGGTCAGGTGAAAACAAACAACAGAACCATGCTAATGCTTATGAACTGTTCATTAGTGGCAGTCACTGTCATGAAGACATCCTACAAACTTCATCATTCCATGAGCTATGTAACAGTTCACTACTGTTCCTCTCCTCTCCTGACACTACAGCTAGGTCTCTGACTCCTGTGCCTTCAGGAAGTGAGAGAAAAAGAGTGGTATCCTGGAAAGCTCTCACCCAAAAGTCTGTTAAGAGTCTCAAGTTCCTAAGACAAGCAACCACCTCCTTTGGAAAAATATGGCCTACCCAATATAACTGTTAAACAGTCACATTTAAGTCAAGGATGTGTCGCTTCGGTGATTCCATCTGGAGACTTGGCTGGGAAACGCATGCTTTAAAAACATGGCAGCAGTATCTCTTTCTATAAATTTTTTTACTTTGATCAATTACCGTGCCATTCAGTGGGAAAATGGTATGTGGGTCAATGGCCTACAGCACCCCACTGCCCAGGGGTGCTTTTTCTTTTCTGTAGCATACTTTGAAAAACCGTTTTTCTGAGTCCCAAGCAGATTTGAGCTGGACCAACCAGTGGGTAATTAGGAGCTGTGGGGGAGGAGAAGCTTTGTGATTAAGTCCAAGTGCATTAATTCCAGGGCCCGACTCGAGTTGTATTGATGCTTCTCTTAGCTCTTGGGTGCATGAGGGACTTGAATTTTACCTAGACTGGTACCGACCACTTATTTCAAGTAGACTTCTCCCACATATGTCCTATCAGGTACTCTCTTTCTTTCCTGGCATTTACCATAATCTGAATTTGTTTCCTGTTTCTTGCCTTGCTCATCACCTGTGTCCCACCATTAGGATGTGTAGCTCCACAAGGCCAAAGTCTGTCTTGTTCACAGCAGTACCTCCACCACAACGCCTGGCGCGTAACAGGCCTTCAATAAATATTCGTTTTATGGCTGAATTGCTACAAGATCAGAGTGGCAGTGGCTGCCCAGAAGACGGAGCGGGGTAACCTCCCTGCCCATGGGGAGGAGTGGAAGCTGATATCCAGCTCTTAATTTTAGTGTACCTACTATGTGTCAAGCATTCGGGCACACGGCATCGAACAAAGCAGACGCTCCCTGCCCTTGTCCTGCTTATAGCACTTTATTTGCTAAAGAACCCTGCACCAAGGATCTCGAAATCTGAAGGGTGATGACTGTAGTAGTAGTTATTAGTAGTCAGAGTAAAGAGCTATCATTTATTGCTCATTAACTATGTGCCAGGCACTTACACATATTATCTCATTTAAGTCCTTCTAACAACCCTTCAACGTTAACGAATTTAAAGATGTGTCAGCTAAGCGGCGCACCCACGGTCACACAGCTGGTGAGTGTTATTAGAAGCAGCTGGTCTATGGGACACCAAAGTCTATGATATTTCATCTATATTCCCTGCTTTACTCAGAAATAGGCAGGCTGCAACAGTCAGGCAGATGCTGACAGGGTGCTAACGTACCAATCTCTGCCCTAAGACAGCTCTAGCTCCAGCAGACCACTCCACTGGACAACGTGGGAAATTTACGGTGCCGACCAGTCTCTCCCTCTTAAGGTGCCTCGCCTCCCGGTGATAATAATCACAATCATTTTACCTGAACACCTGCAACGGATCAGGTGTCTGACGAGCTGCACTGCGTTGAATCGTAACAACCCAGAGCTGCCCGTGTTACTACGGTGCCCATTTTGCTGAGGAGAAATCTGAGGTTTAGAGAAGGCAAGACTGCACCCCAGACTCTCACAGCTGCTCAGAAGCAGAGCTAAGTTTCAAAGTCACACTTCGTGATATTAATCCCAGCCGTACTCAACCGCATCTGGTTGCATCAACTCACCGTGTTTCTTTCACCTCTGGACTTTCACGTAGGCTGCTTGAGATAGCGCTGCCTCCGTTTCTTCGGTTGCTCACACCTCCTGCTCTCTGAAGACTCAATGCAGGCGTGACTTCCTCTAGAGAGGCATCTCAGACTTCTCTTTCTTCTGCCCGGTGTCCGTCAGGAGAGACAGGGCGAGCAGGGAGACTCCATATTAGAGCAAAGAGCTATGAAGTCCACCTGGGCCTCAGGCTTCAATCACACCACAGTCCGATGGCGTCTTTCGTGCCGCCTTTCAATTGCTCTCCCTCTCCACCTCTGATACTTTCAGTACGGGAAGGTCTTCCCTAACATTGTAACATGCGTACACCAGACCCCAGAGGAGCGCTCGACCCACCCGTGAACCCCACGGGAAAGGCTTCTGCGTCAGCCTAAGGCCAGGGCAGAACCTTTATTGCCCCGTTTGGGTCAGGTGGCCAGTCCTGAGCCAGTCACTGTGGCCCAGAAGATGCTGTGCTCTGATTGGCCAGGCCTGGGTCACATGCCCCCCATGGAGGGATGGACTAGCCCCACCTTAACCTTATGGATGGAGAGTGGGGAAGGGGCCGGCGTCTCCAAAGGAAAGGTTGGATGTTGTTACCAGAAGGGAGAATGG
Source organism: Orcinus orca (assembly GCF_937001465.1). Lineage (NCBI taxonomy): Eukaryota > Metazoa > Chordata > Mammalia > Artiodactyla > Delphinidae > Orcinus > Orcinus orca. The sequence continues at coordinate 27,284,855 of NC_064568.1, read as the reverse complement.
TGATCAGCTGGCAAAAATAACAGATGTCCACTACACACCCCACCCCAGACTGGATTGAATGCCCAATTTCATCTTCACAACCAAGTATCATATGGGGATTTTTGTTGTATGTGATTTTCCCCCCTACTCTATTATATAAACTCCAGGGCAGAGGCTATGCTCAGAATTCTCTTCCTTGTAACTCCTGCACCCAGCATAGTGTCTGACACATTAGACGTGTTCACATCATAGTTCTTGAATGAATGATCAAGTGTATTAATTAGTTTATGAAGAGCTGATGATGTTGTTTCATCTTTTACAGGCAGCATCGTCGTGAGGCAGAAAGAACACGGACGCTAAATCAGTGTTTCTTAAAGTGTAGTTGGGAACCAACTGCTTCCGGTTAAAATGCAGATTCCTGGGCTACAGAGCAGATCTGTTGACCCAGCCTCTCAGTAAATGGGGTTCAGGTGCATTTTTAGCAAAAATGTTACGTAATTCTTGTGCACTCTCCCGTTAGAACCATGACCCATAGTCAGAATCATCTGAGTATGAGTCCCCACTCCATCTCCTTCCAGCTGTGTGAACTAAAGGAAGTCATACCCTCTCAGCAACTTGGTTTGCCCCTCTTTAAAATGGGGCTAAGAAAACCTACCTAATGAATACGTAATGAGGAGTCAATAAGATAACACAGGTAAAGTTTCTTTATAAAGTGCGGTATTCAAGTTTTACTACTTGAGTTTTTCTAATAATCATCGCTAACTTCTGTTATACATCCTAGGTATGTGCCACGTGCTATTCTAAGTTCTAATTATACGTGTTAACTCATTTAAGCTTCATAACAGCCTTGTGAGATAGATATTCTGGTTTTTTTTCTTTTTGAGGTATAATTGACACACATTATATTAGTTTCAGGTGTGCTTGGAACTGGTCCTAGTTTGCAGGTGCAGAAACAGAGACAAGGTAGTTTCCCCTGATAAGCACCTGAGCTAGGATTTGAACTCAGCGGTTCTGGTGCCAGACTCCTCACCCCTCATTTGACTTTCTCCTTATAAATAATGCTATCCTTCCCAAGGCAATTCAGCGCCACCCACTTTGGGGGGCAAAGTGAGGACACTGAAACTCTTGGAGAAAAAAGAGCTCCAAAAATGACCCAGGACTGAAAAACATTAAAGAAAGGAGAGAAACTGCAAAGATTGCGTGTCAGGTCGAGTGGCCTTGGCAGGATACCTTGATAAAAACCGAATTATATCAGACTCCGATTGATCTCCAACAGAAAAGTCTTGTTTTCTCCCCTGTTTCCTGAAATCCACCTTTCTAGATTGTATAACACCTCCGTGCTTTGAAAACCAGAACGAGTCTTCGGATGACTGTTTTCATTTTGATTTGGTATACTTTTTCTTCCCCATTCTTTACTTCTAGGCACCGAGACGTTTTTTCCATGAAGCATGAGCAAAGTCTCGAAGTGCAAGCCAAGCCCTCAGAAATGTGATAGCTGTTACCAAGGATTGGAGAGTAAGAGTACAAAACCTAGAATCAAGATTTCAGCGCTGCACTCTAGTATCTGAGATGGCATCAGTCCCACATCAAAGATGGAATAAATAAGGCGTTAAGAAACCACAGAATTTGTTCTGGGTTCCTTAGCTGGTGGAGTACGTTGAAACCCCATCACACCTTTAGATTCTCTTTACCTGGCTCTACTGGACACGGAGTGTACGAGAACCCCAAACACTTCTGCTGCTAGGATGCCTGGATGTTTATGTTTAATTAAGATGTAATGTGTCTCAAAGAGACAAATACATTGACCTACTTACTTCAAAAAAAGAAAGTGTTAAAATGAGCCGGACTCTTAAAGCCAGGTGAACTATAAGAAATAATTCAAATAACTTAATGATTTAAATAATTCATCACCTGGTCCACAAATCTGTGTATGATGATCCTGCCACCTCTGTGCTCTGTGCAGAATTAGGAAGGCAGTCACCTGGGGGTGAGGATTTTGAATGGTCACTAGGAGGGAGAATAGAAGAACTGGATGCGAATTAGTGACATATGGTAACCCTGGCTATGATTCTAGAAGAGAAAGGAAGAGTTTGAAGAATGCCAGGAGTTAATGACCAGATTACCAGAACCTTTAGGGAATCCTCAAAGGCTAGCCTGATACATTTTTCCCTCACGAAAGTAACCTTCAGAGGGTAGGCGGTGGGCACCAAGAGCTTCAGACCAGCACCTCCAAAGGCGTGGGGCCGGTGGCTGGAGTTTGCCATCTTTCTGCCTATTTCCTAGCTCTTGGCTGGTTGAGTTCTGTCTCTTTCTGTCCAGTGTCCACCAAGGGGCCTGGCTGTGGCTCCCTTTTCTTGGGCTATGTACTTTCAACCAGTTTTGAGCAGCCCCATTTCAGATTGGCCTTTTTATGTTTGATATAAAGAATAGTTGTTGGCCAATTTCATCTTTTCATCGCTGTTCTCTAGGCCTGAATCCAAGCAGTTTGTCAGATGCTCATTAACTCCCCCTTTGGCTCTTTCTAGTGTGTCTCCTAAGCTCATTGCGCCAAGAACTAACGCTTTCTTTTACACGATTCTCTTTCTCTGCTCCATCAGGGAGACAAATTACTTTCCAAAAGGGATCGCCAGGGATGGTTTAATGAGAATTTCTTTGGGGCTAGGCATGGAACGCAATGTAGTTAACATTCGGTGGACTTAATTGGACTTTTCTTTTCTGCCTCTTTTTAAAAAAATCTGAAGCTATCCTGTTAATCTCTCATTTGTAATCAATTGTGTTGACTAAACAAAAGTCTAGGTCGTCTTTTCTTCCTGTCTCAGACAATCCTTTGTTGCCTCTAAATGCCTCATTCTTGAGTGATCCTGGTCGCGTAGATGGGCCCGATTGTTGACAGTTCATTATTGCGCTTTTGTCCATTTAATCTTTCTTGCTGTGTTTTGCATGTGCATGCCTTAATGAGCTCCGTTGGCAATTAACATGTTTCTAGGAGCAAACTGGTTGCTCAGACGTTTCAGAGGGAAGTGCAGGGAAAAGGGCAACGCAGCTGCCTCGAGGTTGTTTATTTCCCAGCATTTTCTCAAGACTCCTGTCCTCTCTTTGGCAGCACCCCACAACTAACCCTCACTGTTATTCGGGCCCTCCCCTCCCCCCCAGCTCATTCACCACCTGCACACCTGGATGCCTTGTTGCTGTGATTCTTGGGCCTGGCTCAGGCGGCTCCCTATCCTCTTAAGAGCCAAACAGCAAAATGGGGACCTTACGGGCACACTTCTGCAGCCGAGGCAAGAGCGAGCCCAGTGCCCCCCAAAATGCGTCTGGATGCTGCTGGCAACTTCTCTGTGTCGCTCTTAGCAGAGAGGAACCTCTTACCCGCCTAAGGCAATAGGACTGTACAATCTGTTATGTACAAGGCTGTGGCTTTGGAAGAAGGAGGGTTTTTTTTTTTTTTTTTTTTTGAGTCTTGCTGGCAAGATTGCTGAAGTGTGAGCAGTCATGGACAGAACAAACATCTTGTAGGGGAAAAGATAATTGGAGTCTTTTTTGTGTCTGTGACAGGATTCCCCTCCCCCGCAATTTGATTTTTTAAAAATATTTTTAAAGGGAGGCCTCTTCAATTTAATCAAGGTTAGAATATTAATATGCGGCTGATGACTACCTTGTTTAAGTCATTTGTTAATAATGGAAACTACGAGTCATGCAAACAGTTTAATATTAAGAGGGGGAAAAATATCAGAAAACAGAGCCTTTCACCCATCAATTCCGATGCATGGGGAATAAATGACTAAGAAGGACCCCAGTTAGGATGGTTACTTACAACGGCTTAGCGTGGGTGTCAGAACCTGCCCTGGCTGTGAAAGGTGTTTAGTCATTCAGACAGAAGGTTCCTTTTCTCTTCGCACTACTTTTCAGGTGAAGGAATCCTTTCTTGAATCCCACAGCTGAAGGAAGCAGACATCTTAACCCAAGGAGGAGGGACTTCAAACCTGGGGAAAGCCGAGCTAAGCCCTGTAGATAGGGAAGGGCTCTGTTTATCTACAATTACCACCAGATGTGAAATAACACCTTCTCAGGTGAGAGCGATTGACAGGCGCTGGTGTGAAGGTTAAGGAACAATCGGTTAGGAGGAAACAAGCTCAAGGAGGTTGGAGTATTCCAGTAACTCTGCCCGGGTTCAGCTCAGAGCCCCGGTTCCTTACCTCTCCCCGACGGCAGACAGAAATGAGCAGTCCAGGAGGGAAATGCCTCCTCCCCCACGCTTTGGTTTTATTTCATTTGCTGTCGTTTGCAAGCATGGGATCTTCAACCCTCTTCAGGACTGTCACCTGGAAATAAATTTCTCCGGTTTATGAGATGGGCAACCCTTTTAGTCTTTCTCCTGTGAAAACATTACAGAAGAAGTTCCTCAGAGAAGGTTCTCTTACTTGATGGTTAGAAAGTTATTTCCCTGCATGGGAGTGTCCCATCTATTTTTTATTTATCTTTTCTTCTTAAAGAGAAAGAGGAGTAGTGAATCACGATTCCCATATGCAGGCCAACTTTTTAACGCAATTGTCTAAGAATTCCCCAAGAGGATGCTTTTGCACTAAATTTTGTTGTGTCTGCCCCTTGCCCAAAGTTCTGGAACTGTTTAGGAAGAAGGTGGGCCTGCCCCGGCCATTGTCTGGCCTCCAAGAAGCGCATCTACCAAGGATCCTTTCAGAGACGCAAGAAGTAAAGGATTTTGGGTTGAGACAACTGTCGGAGGGCACCCAGCAGCTCCCAGAAAGGGGGAGGGGTGTGTGTCTCTGAGGCGGGGCTAATCAAACCTAGTAAGATAACTAGGAAAGGAGCGGACTCTTCGAACCAGCCCGCAAGCCCCCTGGGGATAGATGTCTGGGAAGAGCAAGGCGCTATTTCCATATCTTTAGCCGCCAAGTCCTCCTTGCCCATTGTGGGGTTTCCTGGGGTTTGTGGCATCCACCGAGATTTCGGAGTTAAATCTGCATATCGCTCTGGGTCCCAATCTCCCCTCAGCGAAATGCAGCCAGAACGAGCTAACATTTAAATTCCTCCTCGCTTCCTCGCCCCCCCTCCCCTGGCTGCGTCTTCCCAGACTTGGGAGGGGGAGAGGAATACAAAAAAAACGAGGACGCTCTCCTTTCAGGAAATGGAATTCTAATGTACACGTTCCTATTTCTGAATCGGAGGTACTAAAAATACCCCCGCGACAGCCTGAGGAAGCTGTCGCTGTCCTCTGTGCAAACAAAATCGACAATTCTCCTTCCCCGCGCAATGGGTGTGCGAACTGGGCTGGGGGTGGGGACCAACCTTTGGCTGTGACCTGGACGGAGCGTCCACCCAGCAGCCGCATGTCTTTTCCCGAGTCCCAATCGGGATATTCCTCCTCCACCGACGAGGACTGAAGGCAGTTTGAGTTTTCTAAAAGCCTAGACTTCGAAACCTGACCCTACCTTTTCCTGTGACCCGAGGCATGTCATTTAGCTTTTATCTTGTCCTCAGTTTCTCCGTCCTTCCACAAGGTGGGAATAATCATCCCCAGCTTGCGGGTTGTGAATATTCCAAAGAATGTGCTTTGAGTGTCTGGCGTGGAGCAAGCGCTCGGGAAATGCGAGCTTCTTTGATGATGGGAGCCCCTTGCGCAAGCAGCACTGAGCGCCTACTGTATACCGGGCGTTGGGATAAACCTCACTCGAGTCACTTTCAGAGTTACTTGGAGATTTCCCTTTGCATTAACCATCTCTCCCAATAGCCTCCACCTGCAGTGGAAGTCCGCGTGGGATCAGCGCCCAGACGCCGCCGCCCTAGCCCTTGCAATGGCGAGGCTGCGTGGAAGCGCACTCACCGGCCCCGCTCCACATTTCCTCCCGGCGCTGGGGAACATTGTTCCAGAAAACGTGGGCTGAATCGCGGCGCGAATATTAGGGGTGGGGGAGCGGGAGAAGGCCCGGCGCGCCGAGCCAGTAATCCGAGCTCTTGATTATCCAGATTCGGATCAAACGGGGCGGCGGCGGCCGGCCCCCTCCTGGGAATGATTAGATGATTAATGTAATGCTGTTTGAAGGGTCTCTGTTTTCTCTCTTAATTTGGGTCATTACTTAGAAAGCAAGCGTGAGACCATTTCATCAGCGTGCTCGGCGGCGGAGATGGCTATTCAGGAAATGGGCTAACTGCGCCGTAATCAAGACGCCGGGGGCTGCGGCGGCGGCGAGCTGCGGGAGCCCGGGTGCGCCCTCCCGCGGCAGGGCGCACGCCCCCGGAGGCCGGCCCCAGACCACAACGCGGGCCGGAGAGCCCCAGAGGTCCGGACAGGCTGGGACACTTGGCCGCCAGGAACGATTGGGTGGAAGAGTGGCTCCCCTTAGGTCACCCAGAGAAGGGGATGTGCCCAGAAGCGCCCCGGCGGAGCAGCGCCCTGGCCGTTTACCCCGGTGCGGTGCGGCGCGACTCTTTGCTCCAGGACACGAACCCAAAACCTGCTTTCCGACATCCAGCCCCTTTTAACCCCTTCTTTTTGCAATTTTCTCACCCAAATAAGGCAACACCCAGAATCCCTCGGTCAGAACAGTTACCAAATAAAAACTTGGTACAACGTAGGGGCCGGTGAAGGCCTTTGAGCCTTGGTTCCTGGGGCATATGTACACGCTAGCGCCGCACGAGCAACGGTTTGGCCTTTCCCTGGTCCCAGTGCCCCAGAGGAAGTCGCATTTGGGCCGGGAAACGCTATAAACGCCTATTTCCTTTTCCTTCTTTGGGGTGTGTGAGCTGACTCGCGGCGAGGGCGGGGGGGGGGGGAAGAAAAGACGCACTAATGATTCTGTTTATTGAGTTATATATGTATATATTCCGTGTTCGTGTGTACAGGAGGATTTACATGGCTGTATAAAGATGGCTGGGGGCGCCGCGCTCTTCCGGGACGTTCACGTGACAGCCTGGTGTTAAAACCCGCCGCCCGAGGAGAAGCCGAGGCCTGGAATTAAATACGTTTCGGCGCACTGGGTTTAAATGTTTCCCGAATATATAAAGGTGGGAGCCAGGCGTTTGCTGCCAGTCATCGAGGAAACGTTTAGCTTTCCAAAAATATGCTGGTTTCGATAAATAGATTTTAGCCTTTCTGCTATAGCTTTTTTTTTTTTTCTCCTTTCTTTTAATTTTAGAAATAAGTTTATACGTGTGATCTGTTTGGGGGTTGGATAGGGCCGGAAGGGAGGGCGAGGCAGTAGCTCTCAGCTCTGCACTGTCCGAGTCAGGTCCTTTGTGCAGGGGGTGGTGGGACCCCCGCTGTCGTGGAGTTTGCGCACGTGTTTCTTTAAGTCAAAGTTTCTGCAAAACCCTTTGCCGCAAGTGGCGCACGTGAAAGGCTTCTTGTCGTTGTGGGTGTGCATGTGGAAAGTCAGGTTGTAGACCTGGTGGAAGGCCTTGTTGCAGATGGTGCATTTGTACTGCTTCTCGCCGCTGTGGGTCAGCTTGTGGTTCTTGTAGTTCCCTACAGGAGACCAAAAACAAAAAGGGGGGTGGGAATGAAGTGGGACGGGGAGGGGCCGGGTGTCCCGGGGTTGGCTCAGGTGCCCGCGCAAAGAAGGCGACGCTTGGCTAGGCGGGCGCGACCTCTCCGAGTGAAGAAGTTGTCAAACTTCGTACGCGTCAAGCCCGGGGCTCTCACTACCGGATGGAGGGCCGAGTCCCGCGTAGCCGACCCGCGTCCCAGCCCCGCAGGGGCCTGAGGCCCACACAGCGTCCCTCCCGCTGTGCTCCGCCGGCCCGGAAACTTTTGCGCTGCCCAGAGACGCATGGGGTCCTTCTCCCGGCCGCTGCCTCGCTCGAAGAAATTCGCATGAACCCGGGCTTCGTCCCTTGTTATTATTTTTCTTCTCATTTTAAAAGTTACTCCCTCTGGTCCGCTAACTACCACTTGGATATCCGAAAGTGCCTTGGAAAATCCAAGCGGAGTGTCCTGGAGACAGCAGCGGTTTCCCCCAGCCTAAACCTTTCCCGGGAGGTGGATTACGCCTCGATTTTTTTTTTTTTTTTTTTTTTCATTTCAGAAGAGAGTCCCGGCTACAAAGGGACGCTTTCTCTATAGCGCAATACCTTGTATTTCTCCTACTTCCTTTCCCTCTGCCCCTTCCTTCCTCCCTTCCCACCTCCCAAATTCGGAGTCTCCCCGTGCAACCAGACTGAGTCCAGCGAGGTCTACTAACCCGGCCCGGAGAGCTTCCACCCAAACCCTGCACAACCCGATTCCAAAGAAATGCTGCGCCGGAGCCTGCGGCTCTCGCGCTCCCTCTCTCCGGATCCTTCTTTGCCTTCCCGCTAGCGGTGACCCGCCGAGTCCCGAGGGGAGGTGAGGAGAGGGCCTTGCCCCGCACGTTACCTTTTTGGTGAAAGCCTTTGCCGCAAAATTCACAGACGAAGGGCTTGTAGCCCGCGTGGATGCGAATGTGTGTGTTGAGCGTGGAGCTGCGGTTGAAGGCTTTGCCGCACTGGTTGCATTTATGCGGCTTTTCCTGCGGAGAGGGGCGTGTGCACCGTGAGGCTGAGGCCCCGGCCGGGAGAAGCCACCTCGGGTGCTCCTGGAAGGGGCACCTTGAAGGGACAGGGGCCCCTGGTGGGGGTTATTAGGGGATCCCTTGGTCATCCTCTCCCCAACGCCGTCGCTCAGTCTCCGGGTGTTGGGTACGGGTCGGGTCGGACCCGGGGGCCACGTACCTGGGTGTGGATAATTTTGTGTCTGCAGAGCGTGCTGGCCTGGCGGAAGCCTTTGCCGCAGACTTTGCACACGAACGGTCTGGCTCCGGTGTGGACCGGCATGTGGCGGGTGAGGTTATAGTGAGCGTTAAATACCTACGGAAGCACACAAGGGGGCCTTGTGGCGTGTCTGTCCTGAGAGTCCAGAGTCAGCCTGGGGAGGGCACAACCTACCTCCCCCAACCAAAAACCCCCTTCGGAAACCAGAGCCCTTTTCATTTTGCAAAGAGCTTCCCAACCCACTGGCTGCTCGTGCCAGTCCCATGTGGCCGCTGACAAAGGCATCCCCATTTTACAGAATAGGAAACTGAGGCCTAGCTGTGCCCCCAATTCGAGTAGACAGCTGCTGGGGCGCTCCCAGATTCGAGAAAGGGGCCGTCCAGGCTGCCCCCCAGGGAAGCAGCCGCCACTGCTCACCCCTCCCGGCCCCCGCGGACCCCGGGCCTCACCTTGCCGCACACCTCACAGGTGAAGTTTTTGGGCTTGCCGTCCGCGGAGCCCCCAGGCAGCTTGCTGTGGCCCTTGACGCCGCCGCGCTCGGCGGTCAGGGCTGAGTTCTCCTTCAGCACCTGCTCCAGTGGCGCGGGCAGGCGCTCCTTATGGGCATAGGGGGCCGGATGGGGGAACTTGTCTGAGGCCAGGCCGGCCAACTTGGCGTTCTCCAGCAAAAAGAGCTTGGGGTGCGCAGCCAGGGCAGCGGGGGCCTGTGCGTTGAGGAGGCCGGACGGGAAGAGGTGGCCGCCCAGGAGCTCAGACGGCGGGTACGCGGCAGAGTCCAGGTAGTTGAAGTAGTAGAGCGAGCCGCTGGCCGGAAGCCCCACTGCCTGGTTGATGACCTGCGGCTTGATGACCCTGCCCGCGGGTAGCGCAGACGGCGCCAGGCCCAGCTCGGCCTTGCAGCACACGCCACAGTTGGTTTTGCACAAGCCGCTGGCGCCGCACACCGGGGCCCCCCCGCCGCCGCCGCCGCCGCCTCCTCCTCCGCCGCCGCCGCCCGCCCGGAGGCTGCTTTTCCAGAGCTCAGAGTAACTGAGCAGCGTCTTGGACGGCACCTCGTAGCCTAGGGGCTGGAGGGGGATCATACAGGGCAGCGGTGAGCAGAGGTTGAGCAATTTCTTGCCCTGGCCGCCGTCCGCCTCCAGTGCCCCGGGTCGGGGCTCAAAGGGCGCACGGGGCTCCGACGTCTTAGCCATGATGCGCTCGATGGAGAAGGCCAGCGTCTTGGAAGTGGCCGGCGACGCTCCAGCGCGCGGGCAGGCCGGGGGCACCATGGTCTCCAGGGAAGCCGAGCTTGCCATGGCTCGCCGAGCTGAGCCGTACCGGACTGGGCCAGGGCGCAGCCTCTCTCCACTAGGTCTGCATTCCAGAAAAGGCAGGGAGGGAAACCGCAATTTAATAAGCACCTTGTAGGGTCCAGGTCACCCATTTGCATTCAAATGAACAGGGGCAGAACAAAGTGCACCCAAGGGTACCAAATTACCGCCCATTAACCCGGCGCGCAAAGGAACCCACCATCCCCTGCCCTGGGACTTTGAAAGGGGGAGAAAGGGGGAGGGTTTACAGAGGAAAAAGAGAGAGGGAGAAAAAGAAAGAAAGAAAAGAGCCTCAAATTAACCCCCCGAGCCGCTCCCTGGACCCCGGCCTCCGCCACGCGTGCTGGGAGCTGGAGAGCGAAGGGGCAAAGTTAAAGAGCACGAGGAGAGCCACCTCGCATTTACCTCTTTCCCCCACCGCCAAGGAGATGCGTTCCGAGCCATGCAGCCTGTCTCCTCTGTCACATTTTGATGGCAAACATCTTCCCCTCCGCGTGAGATCACTGTCTTTTACATTCAGCTGACATCACATGAAGTCACTTGAAGTGGAATGACATGGGCGGCGGCGCGGCTCCTGTAGCGGCCCCTGTGTTCCACCGCGCCTGCCGGCCGCCGCCGCCACCGCCCCTCAAACTTTAAAAGGAGGCAACTGGCGCCCGCGCTCCCCTCGGGAAAGTGCGAGCGGTTCGCGAATCGGCAAGGAGGGAAGAGACGGGAGGGGGAGGGGGAGGAATCGTGATGGTTTTGCCGGTGGAAAAAAAAGGGGGGGGGAGCCCAAACCCAGGCAGAGTTCCGTGCGTGATTCACAACTTTGGGGGCCTACAGGTTTAGGGGATGCGGAAAGGGCAGGGGGTCCCGGACTCGCCGCCCCAAAGGGCCCCCGGGTGTCCGTCTAGTCGCCGAAGTATCCCTTAGCCCTCTGCAGCCGAGCTGGGCATCGTGCTAATAAACTGCCATTACCCACGGAGCCGGCGCCAGCCGCGAACACGCGCAAATGATAATTACCTCATTAGGATGTGGCGCATGGACGCGGGCGCCGCGTTTGGAGGGGGGAACTTGTTAATGGGGAAATATTAATTTATGCAAAAACAACGAGCTCGCCTTGGCTGGCGTCGGAGGTCGGGAGAGAGCTCCTGCCGCCTAAGGACAACCCCGTAGCATCCGGAAGAGCAAGGCCGCGCGCTCAGATCCCGGGGGCTTCGGCGCCTGGCGGGTGCGCCTCCCCCTCTCTGGCCGGCTCTCCGCCTGCGGCTGGGGGAGACTGCACTGCGAGCTGGAGGGTCGTTTGAGATCTTAATCGATCAGAATCGCTGATCTGTGATCGGATTTCTGAGGCCAAGCCCGGCTCCGCTGCTGGTTTAGGGCTGCGGGCGAGGATTCGGAGGGCAGCTCTCCCCGCTGATAGGTACTTACTGTTTGTATAGTTGAGAAGGTCCAATCTCCACCTGTTTAAGGAGCAGATTGAAACAGCAGAACCTCCCCTGGATCCTATTAAAACGTTTTTCCTCCTAAGGCCATTCAGTCGAACCAATTTTCCGAAGTGATTCATAGAGCTGAATTCTGCCAAGGCAGCTCTTTCACTTTTAGCCACTAAAGCACCGCGTGGAACCGGGTTTTGTGTTTTTCTAAAATAAAGAGAAGGATTATCAGAGGGGAGAGGGAGGAGGGCTGAAGGGGGGCGGGCAGAGACTTAGTGTGGCCAGAGGTACACGCAGAGGGAAGAAAAGGCCCTTTTCTAGACAGGCCCCAAGTAAGTTCGGAGGAATTCAGCGTTTTGTGCCTCGCGCACAAAAGCAGCGCGCTCCGCGCTCGGTTTGGAGGGGCTGAATTCATCTGTTTGCAGACCATTCCACCTGCGTATCACAACAAACTGCTCAAAGACGCTCCAGCACTTTCAACAGGCCGGGTGCTCTTGGCGACAACAAAAGTGATGGAGGCTGAGGGTTCTTATGGGGAGGGGCGTAGCGGCTAGCAAGAGAGCCAGGGAGAGAATTAGGTTTAGGAAAGGAGGGGGGGAGGGAATGCAGGGGTTAAAAAAAAAAAAAAAAAAAAAACTTTTGGAGGGTTTTGTTTGCGGGACAATTATATCTTGCCAGCCGGCTTTTGCAAGACCACGAGCTTTGTAGCCGTAACTACAGTTTCAGAGGATTACGGTGGGTATAATATGAGAAAACAGGGTTGAGAGTTTGATATTGAATTCCATCTCCGAAGACATACGATCTTGTGGAGCCCAAGAAAGTGCTGGCGGGGTCAGGGGGAAGAAAACCCTCTCCTTTTTCACCCAAGAACAGGTCTCGAGGGGCTGAGTACCCCTTCCCAGGCCTCTCTGCCGCAAAACATCCCAGGAAGCGCATCAGGGAAAAAGACAGGAAAGGTCTAATTTTAAATTCAGGCAAACCATTCCTTTTTCCCCTTCAGAACTCTCTCCTACCCACTCCCCTTCTGACGTGTAATTGCAGACAGGATATTGAGGTGGCAGGTAAAGGCAAGGAAAAGTGTACTTGGAAAGCTAGGATGGGGAACAAAGAGAGAAGTCTCCGAGGCAAAGTGGCCTGGATGGCAACTGCCGTGGGTTAATTTGTCCACGCTGCCAAGCTTGGAAACTACCCCTGAATTCGGCAGTCTTGAATCTGTTCCCCAACATCACCACCCCTCCACCCCACCCAACCGAACTTCCAGATTTCAAAGCCAGAAAGAGGCTAGCTCCTCGGGAGGAGAACATTTCCATACAGCCGATTTCATTTAGATGTTCAGAGAGGCAGAATTCCAGACTCAGTATACCCCTATCCCTGTGTTAACGTGAAAACAACACAGATGAACTCCTCCCACCCCACCCCACCCCATCACCACACACGAAACCAACCAGCAACTCACCGGGACATTGAAACAGTATCAATACACCGGCAGGGTCTCAAAACCCGAATTTCTATCCCGACTTTCCTGTGGATCCCGTTCAGCCATCAGCACTGCACCCCAACCCCCTTTCCAAACTGGGTAATTGTTGATCTCGGCAGCAGCTCCAAAGATCTGCTGGTTTGAAAGCTCCATCAGGCTGAAAGCCTTCCAAAGGCTTCCCGTGAACCTGCGTTGCCATCCCTAGCGCTCTTTGTAGCTGCATAAGCCATCTCTCTCTCCCCCAGCATCACAAAGGAGTGCTACCTCCACAGAAAGAAAACATTTGGGTAAAAACAAGTTGCCCCTAATGTGCCTCTCTTTCCAAATGTTGGGTGAATACACTGGCTTTTATGAAAGTATTTAATTAGCTTCCACAAACTTCTCCTTCCCTCGCCTGCAGATTATATTGAAGTGGAGGGTTGGAAACTATTTTACACCTTGCCACTCACATGTTAATTAATCTCTATCTAACCCTAATTGCAGTTTATTCAAGCACCGCTCAACAGCTCACCCACACAATAAACACTGATCCTACTTTTATACATATTACTTCACGTTAACACATTGAGTAATTAACTCCAGTACCAACTAATAGTGCAAACAAATATTTTCTGTAAACGAGATGATTTCAGGCAGAATAATAGAGGACTGGGGAAACGTGGCACTCGGTGGAGGGAGTGCTGAGATTTCGATTTGCTGCCCCCAACCCTCCAAATTCATTCTCAACCGCAGCGTCTCTTTTCCCCCTGAGGCTGAAATGCTTTAAAACAGGGGGGAGGGGAGAGTATTAAAATTTGACGATTTTAGGGAGTTGTTGGAGGGGTTCTGTGAGAATAGGGATAACTTTTTTCTACCTACACATTTTCAGTGAGGGGAAAAAAAATCCAAAGTGACTCGACATGAAGGGCAATAGGAGGCTGCAGGAATACACCTGTATGTCAGGGATGCGGATCCTTTTATGCCAAAGTTTTCCAAAGCCTCCCACTATAAAGAAGTCCTGTCCTCTTAAGCAATGGTTTTCCGACAGAAGTGAGCAGAGACTGTCGAGATAGATTAGAAATCCTAGGCTCTCTCCCAATCCAGACTAGTACACAAGCTCCACTTTGGAGGTGCCGGTGCCTTGGAGGCTCAGACCCAAGCGAAGCGCGCGACCTGGAGGCACGTGGCCGCGGCCCAAGCGAGGCCCACTAGGCCTCGCTCAGCGTGCGCTCAGCCCCAGGGGCCGGATCATGAGCTTGGGCGCCCGCAATCCCGGGGCACCCAGGCCTGTGGCTGCCGGCCTTGCTGGACGGTGCGGGCTGCAGCCTACCGCGCTCGGCCTACGAGCTCTGGACCCACCATGGGGTCCTTCTCCGCTCTGCGGTCTCAGCTTCCGGCCCATCTCCTTCTGGGCGTCTCAGCCGATAGCCAGACGCTTTCGCTCGGCCCATCTGGCCCACGCTGGGGCCTCCACAGCTCGGCCGCGGTGGGGAAACACTGCCAAAGTTAAGCCTGACGCCCCTCGGCAGCCTGTGCTCTTCCCACGCTGCAGAGCGGGGTGCCAAAGCCCGGTGCTCTGCAGCTCCGCTGGGTCTGACCCGGACCGCGACCTCGGGGATCTGCGGCTGTGGGACGCCGCACCCAGGCCAAGCCACTCGCACACTACTGATTGCAGATCCAGGCTCAAGCAAGGACTGGAGCGCAATGTTTTAATTGAAAGCTCAGGTTTAAGCACAGCTGGCGGCTGTCTATTGATTTTGCAGAGGATTCTCTTGTGGAAGCATATTAAATATGACTGGCACGGCTAGAGTCCTCCTCTTCTGCCCCCTCCCTCAGGCCTTTCTATGGTCATTAACCCCAACACTGTAAGGATGACTTCTGTTTAAAAAAATTTTTTTTTCTTTTTTAATGCCAGAAATCGCCCTCACTTTAGAATAAATTACTTAGCAGATGCCTTCCTGGGGTGTAGACAACCTCAGAGGAAAATCCCTTTCTGGAGCAAAAGCTCACACATTTGCACTACTTCTGGGATCACAGAGGGAAAAGGCAAGCATTTCTACTCCCCAAAAGTGTTGCAATTCCAGCCCTGGTGGCTTGTATCTCTTGGTTCTAGATGACAAGAGGCACCGTTATTTTAAATACCATTATTATTATTATTTCCTCACCCGATTATGAGGTTGCAATACATAATATAGCGTCCTGGGCCATCTCCCCAGGGAGTTGAGTAGCTTGGGGACAGACGGCTCGCTCGAGGCTGCTGAGTTTGGGGAAACACCCACTGGGCAGATTTGATATTTTCTCCCCGCTGCTCCGTAACTCGTTTGGAAACAAACAAAAAACCGAAACCAAACCAACAAACCCAAACCAAACAAAGTTTTCGGTTTAAGGAGTCTCCCTCCCTCCCTTCCTTTCTTACTTCTTTCTAAGGGGACATTTAGGATCTGATTTACACGGTGCTGCGCTTAACCGCTGAAAATAGATTAACTTCTGAAGAGAAATTCTTCTGCGATCCTTTTTTTTTCTACCCCAGGAAGCATTTTATTGAAAACATTCGAACCGTCTTGCCAGTGGCTGGCTTGTCCGAGGCGCACGGGCCTCCGCCTTTGGTGCGCGCGGTTAGCAGGATTAGTGCGGCCGGGAGACAAAGAGCCCCAGATACCCCGGCCAAGCGAGGCCGGGCACACCCGGAGAGATACCGGGTTCCGGGTACCCGCGCGCAGCGCGCGAGCACCGTCTTGGGCCCGGGCCTCCAGGGACAGATGGGCCAGAGCCGTCTGCGTCTGCCCGCGTCCTCGGGGATGCTGTGGCGCCCACAGCCAGGGTGGCGGCGCGCCCGTCCCACTGCACCCGGCTGTTTCGCAGCGCCCCTCGCATTCGGGTACTGGTTTTCACCCTCGAACAGGAGAGGCGCCTATAAATCAAGGGCAGCCGGCTTTGCAGCCAAGTAGGAAGGGGGAAGGTGGTGCAAACCTATCACGATTTCCAGAACCCTCCCCACCCCCTTCACGATCACGTAAGAGGACTTTCACCGCGCCTTCGGAAATCTGGGCAGTGTGCGCGCTCCTAGGCCAGAGGGAGTCTTCCAAAAGAGCAGATCTGCAGTCCCTACGCGCGCAAGTTTGGTACGCTGTCCCCTCTGCTTTAGAGGCATATATAACCACACACGCGCATATGTATGCATAGGTATGCATATTGTGTGTATATGTATATATACCTTCACTGCTATCGACAACCCTTCACTTAAAAATGCCGTTTGATGAGGACTCTGATCCAATACCTGCTCGCAGCAATTTGCCAGCGGACGTGTCATTTCCCGAGGCGTAGTCGGGGTGGGGTGGGGGGAGGCAGTCTTCTCTCAAACGCCTTTTCCTCTTGCCACGCGGTTTTGACGTGCAACCCAAAGGAAACAATAGTTTACAAAGGACAGTTGTGATATATTTTACACACCATGTACGTATATACATATATACGAAATATATATATATGTGAAATAAAAAGGCATTTTTGGTGATGGACAGACCCTGCGTAGTTCGGGTGCTGTCGATTTCTAACTCCCTGGGAAGACGGCTTAGGATCGTCCGCGTTATTTAACGTGGCAGCCGGTTAAACTCCGCGGTGGAGCCTGCCCAAAGGTATTAGCGTTAAGTGCTAAGAGCTGGAGTTAAGTCGGCAGTGAAAACGACGGGCTGGAGGGGCCAAAGGGGGGAGAGGCACTGATTCCAGTTTCGCCCAAACTTCTGGAAGTTTGCTGGCCTGAGTAGGTCTGAGTTGGATGGCCCACTGGGTAAGAACCCAAAACGCTGTGATCGCTGTACCAGCGAATCACTCGGTTCTGTTTGGTTGGTTTGGTTTGGCTTGGCTAGAAACTTCCCAGGTATGCGTGAGAATGGAAAAGTTCTTTCCTGCCCAGGTTTCTCGAGTTCTCACCAGTTCAGCCGAACCCCATCTTCTCCTCTCCTAGGTAGATTTCTGTCTGCGTTCTCTACCCCGGAGTTTGCATTTTGGCTTAGGTAAAGACAAAAATGGGAACTGCAAAAATGCTGAGTAGAGCTCCACCAACCGTGAATCAGTCTCTTTCTTCCTCCACCCCTGTCTCCTCCCACACACAGACCCTCCCTCTTTGGGGGTTTAGCTAGGGTGGCAATCAGTAGATGATTACTTATTACCGAGGGCCTCTTACATGCCCGGCACAGTACTGGCTAAATACCTGCTCTAGTCGTTCTCATTTCTGTCCTATGAAGTTAGCGTATAGAATCAATGGGCCCACTATACAGATAACATGTCCAAGGTCACATAACTGGCAAGAGATTGTTTTCAGAACCCATATTCCTAAGACCATGCAAAAAAAAATCCAGCTAAACAATTAGCCTGAATAGGCTGGTGGAGTGTAAATCGGGACACTTTGGAAAACTGATTGGCTGTATCAATTAAAGTTGAATGTTTGCATTCCTAACAACCCAGCAATTCCACTCCTAAGTATATACCCAACAGAAATGTGTACTTAAGCTCACCAAAAGAGAGGCACTAGAATGTTCACAGCAGCATGATTTGTAATAGTCCTACACTGGAAATTTCCTGAATAACCATCAAGTGCAGAATCCATAAATAAATTGAGTGGTCTGTTCACAAAATGAAATACTATATACATCAATAAGAATCAACAAACCACTGCTATACTAAACAGCATCAATGAGTTTCACAAACATAACACTGACCAAAGGAGCCGGATCCAAAAGACTACACACTGCATGATTTCATTTAAAGTTCAAAGTAGGCAACATTTGGGCACACAAGGCTTCTGGGGTGCTGGTAAGGGTTTGTTTTCTGCTCTGGGTTCTGGTTTGTGAATATTTTTTGAGTTGTTCACGCTTATTTGAATATTTTCTCTATGTTGGTTATGCTTCTATGTATCTGTTAAATGCACTTATTTGTTCACATTTTAATATCTATTATACTACCTCTATATCTGTTAAATAAGTGAATAATCAGCCTGAATTTGTCGACTTGCCCCCCTCCCCCAGTTTCCCAAAGAGATACTACTACTCCTTACCTGCCTCTTGAGTAATGCACCTTGAATTTCTTCCTCTGGACCAGACAACCACATCAATTAGTTGGCCTCTTACACAGACTTAAAAACAAGCTGCATCCAGACTTTTAACACAATTGTCTTTGGAGCCTGGGCAGTGGATACAACTTCAGGGAACCTGCAACGGGCTCAAGAACGCTTAATCAGGGGAGCACATCTGAAGCATTCTTCTCACCCAAGACCTCAGTACAGGGGTGGCAGCATTGAACTTGGACCTGTACCCTTTGCTGCAGGTGAAGCAGGTAAAGAACCTCTGGCCAGGAACTGCCTCACACTTTCCAGAGACCCAATCTGGCCGCTTGTGCTGGGAGATGGAGATCAGGTTGAAGGTAGGAGGGTGGGGTATGGGATGTTTGTACGAACTGGCATTAATAGAAAGCCTTGGCAAGTCCTTAGAGCTTAACTCACTGGGTCTTGGCCCTAGACGACACCGGGGGAAAAAAGAATCTTGGCTCCCTGGCAAGTGACCCAGTTAGCAGAACTAACAGTTCTGCTTTGGGAGAGGATGGGGAAGTTTATTTTAGCAGGAAAAAGCCTTGGGACCCAGAAATCAAATACTTGACAGTCCCTTTGTGCAAAGCAAATATGAATTCTGGTGGTGGCAATGGTTGCAAATCTGATCTCAGCACTTTAAGAAAGATATCAAGTAGAGTTCCCTATGCTCTACAGTAGGTCCTTATTAGTTATCTATTTTATATATAGTAGTGTATATATGTCAATCCCAATCTCCCACTTCATCCCTCCTCCCGCCCCATTACCCCCTGGTAACCATAAGTTTGTTTTTTACATCTGTGACTCTACTTCTGTTTTGTAAATAAGTTCATTTGTACCCTTTTTTTTTAGATTCCACATGTAAGTGATATCACATGATATTTGTCTTTCTCTGTCTGACTTACTTCACTCAGTATGACAATCTCTAGGGAACTCTACTCAATACTCTTTAATGGCCTATATGGGAAAATCATCTAAAAAAAAGAGGGGATTTATGTATATGTATAATTGATTCACTTTACTGCACCCCTGAAACTAACACAACATTGTAAATCAACTATACTCCAATAAAAATTTTTAAAAAATAAGAAATTTTTAAAAATTAAAAAAACAAAGATCTAAAGAACCTACAGCTAAAGCAGTTAAGGTGGGAGCGAGGACTAAGGGCTGGTGCTGTAATTTACACAGACTAAAAAGATAAAAATTCTCTGCTTCTGAAAGAGTGAGACAAGATAAGACCCAAGGTGATGTAATTCATTCATTAGTTAGCCAGTACACCTATCTTGAGATTTTCTGTACTGGGCCTACAATCTAGATGCCAGGGATATAGTGCCTACCAAGATAGACACAATCCCTTCCCTCATGCCACTTACATTCCTTCATTCAGCCAATAGGCATGCATCAGTACCTTCTGTAAACTAGGCTATGGGCCCAGAAATGGATAAAGGACAATGGGCGTGGCTAGGATGGTCCAAGACCCTGAAAGAGGGCAGAGTGAGAGGGAAAAAGTAAAAAAGCAAACAAAAACCATACCCAAAGAACTCCCTGACGGTGAAGTTAAAAAATTTAAAAAACTTCTCACTCTAACAGAGGCCACAGGGTGAATTCATAAATACCAGGTTTCTAGAGGCGTTTCCATGATGGGTGGGTACACTGCTCCTTTAGCAATTCATTGTCTGGTGCTTTTTTCTAGAGACAGAATTGTGGTCTGGATGGAGCATGGCATTCCTTAGGATATTAAGACACAGCATGAAACTCCCTTCTGGGCTTTGTAGGGCTGAGTATCTTTGAATCAGAGAAGGTTCTGGAATCATATCAAGTCAGAAGCCTGGCTCACCTGTGAGCTATGGGCCCACAGGCAGGTTGTTAAACATCTCTGCAAGCCCCAACTGCCTACCTTGGGCAGGAGATGAACACTTACTTGGTCCCAGGGTGCTGAGGACCAAATGAGAAAAGGCACAGAGAGAGCTCAGTACCCGTGACTGTCCACAGGAAAGCCCTCAATGAACATTTGCTATAGTTATTACAATAACTCTTGTTATTCATAACTACGGTCCTTCAGTCTGACTGGTGGAAAGATGAGAGAAGAGAGCAACAAGCTTTCTTATTCTGCTCTGTACTTGTTTTGCTTCTTTGTGTAAATGAAGCGAGGTGGGTTGTTGTTTTTTTTTCTGATTTAAAAAGCAGTAGAAAAATGTTGGGAAAATCAGAGCATTACAAAGGAGCATATTAAAATTGTACACAATCCTATTACTCAGAAATCACAGACAATGCTTTGGCATATGTCCTTTCTCTGCATTTACACGGTTGACATCATATAATATATACTGTTTTATAATCTGCTTTTCCATTTAATATAGTATGACTATTACCCCGTGTTTTGAATATGCAAGTAAGACACAATTTTAATGTCTCTGTAGTACTCCACTCTCTGGCTTTAACATGAGTTAAACAGTCCTTTGTCGTTGGATATTTAGGCTGGTCACAATTTTTTTTTTTTTTTTTTTTGCAATAGTTCCATCAGGAACATTCTCACACGTTAATTTTGTGCATAGCTAATTCCTGTAGGACAAATTCCCAGAAGTAGAATTACTGTGACAAAAGATATGCACATTTTTAAAGCTTTAGATACCAAGTGACAAATTGCCCTTCCAACAGGGGGTACAATGCCTCTTTCCCAGTGCCTTCCCTAACACTGGGCATTGTCATTTTAAAAATCCCTACCAATTTAATAGATCCCAAATGTATCTCATTGCTATTTCTGCCTATATATTCTTGCCTAGGGCAGACTCAGGTGCCAAATTATAGAGAACTTGGAACGTAGAAATGCTGGTACAGGCTGGGGTGACAGAAGAGAGGAAGAAATACGTGAAAGGATGTCCCAGAGAAAGAACCATCCAGAAAAAGGGGGGCCGGTATCACATATTTTGGGGCATCCAAATGGTTCCAGTTTGCTTTAGGTTTTAAGCATTTCATAAGAAGCCCCCTCACAACCTTGCTCTTCAGAAGCCACCAGTCAGAAAGTGAGCTGCTGCCCCTCTACATCTTCTAGACCTTCTGTCCCTTCCCAGGCCAGCTCCCCCTAAGTTCTGCATGTGGGTGCTGACCTGTAGCTGAAGGTCCAGCCCCAAGAGTGGGAGCCTTGAGGTAAGGAGGCTAATGTGGTCTCCCTCCCTCCCAAAGGCAGCTGAACTAGTTCACACCTCTCAGCATGCAGAGAAAAAGAACCAGAATCTCCAGGCAAAGGAAGTACTAGAAATGAGCAGAGCGGTCTTGCCCATGCCACACAAACAGGAGAGAGGGTGCAAGGAGGAGTATTTACTCGCAAGAGCTAGACTTTCATGTTGATCTTCAGTATCTTCTCTGGAACCAGAGAACAGCATGTTTTTCATTACCTCTCTGATTTCTACTGAATCTTTCCTAATGATTACAAAATAACCAAGTCTTAATATGAGAAGTTTTCAACATACACAGAAAAAGTACAGAATAAAATAAGGAACCCATATACTTAGCCTCAATAAGACCAATCCACGGCCAATTCTGATTCAGGTACATCCCCACGTACTCACCCCCTCATATTATATTCTAAAGCAAGTCCTAGACATACTTTTTTTTTTTTTTAGACATACTATTTTGTCATCCCTAAATAACTTCACTACCATCACCTAAAATATTAACAATAATTTCTTTATATCATCAAATACCCAGCATTCCAATTTCTGAAATGTCAGAATTTTAAGTAATCTTTGGTTTATATTATGATTCAAATAAGGTCCTTACATTATGATTGGCTGTTATGCCTTTAAGTCTCCTTTAATTTATAGATTTCTCTCCATTTCTTTTTTTCCCCTTGCAATTTATTTCTTGAAAAAAATCAAAAATTTTTTTTTGTTCTATAGAATTTTCTTTTCATAGTCTGCATTTTGCTGACAGCATCGCTACGGTTTTGGCAATTTTGAAAACTCACGTCTTTAGATGCTGTCCTTCTTACTGCCACTCCTTCTTGAACATTCCTTTGAGAGCAAATCTTTGCTGTCTAAGTCCCGTGGTCTGTGTACTCCTGTAGGGCAGCGGCATCTCTCGTTCGGTTTTGGTCACTGCTGTCACTTACACTCACCACCTGGACAGCAAGCACACCTGGTTTGTTGGATGAATCGAACGCCTGAAAGAACTATGTTCTTCTCATTATGTTTCTGCCCTGTACACCCTTGAACTCAGCTTGCAGCCCTGCATTTTGCACTATATGTTTTTTTTTTCCCCACGTGTGTTAGTGTCTAAGGACAGGATAGACCTCATGCTGGTTTTAAAAACACAGACATTTTCTCCACTGTTCTGTAAGGATGCTCCGCACAGATCAAGTTTCTGAGTTACCGACCGTAGTTCAAAGGCTGACTGACTTTTCATCCTCTATGGTTCTGGAATGTACATTGGTGCTTTTATTCTCCTAATATTTTATTATTATTTTTTTTTAGCAAGTTTCTTTTTAACATCTTTATTGGAGTATAATTGCTTTACAATGGTTTGTTAGTTTCTGCTGTATAAGAATCAGCTATACATATACATATATCCCCATATCTCTTCCCTCTTGCATCTCCCTCCCTCCCACCCTACCTATCCCACCCCTCTAGGTGGTCACAGAGCACCGAGCTGATCTCCTGTGCTATGCGGCTGCTTCTCACTAGCTACCTATTTTACCTTTGGTAGTGTATATATATGTCCATGCCACTCTCTCACTTTCTGACTAATATTTTAAAAGGTACCTAGTTGTTAACTGAAGAGAAGGAAGGCTTCCCAGACTTCTCCTTGGATATTGAGAAGATATTTATTTTAATTCCAGAATCAGGATTTCCTTTAGAGCTCCTGCCCCCTCCCACCCACACCTCCATAGGTCCCCTGGGGGTGGAAGTGGAGGTGGTACAAAGTTCTGTACAGGAGAACCTTAACATTCTATAAGTGCTTGCTTGCTTGCGGAACGAAAGAAGAGCCGTAGCAAGGAAGTCTCCATCCCTCTCGTTAAATCAAATTGGAGCACATGCTTATTTAATATAGTCAAGTATAGGAAGAATTCTCCCTCAATTTTTTTGCAGACTAGATTAAGTTTCCACCTAGGGCACATAAAAGAGTAAATAAATTAATATTGATCACCTAGGAGGTTATTAGTAGATCAGAGTTTTGTGTCTCCAGACTCAGTGAATTTTGGGATGCAATTAAAATAATTCCTAATGCTTACTGAGTTCAAGCAACGTAATGGAGTACACAATGAAAATCAAGCCTCCCTTCCACTTAAATCTCTGGTCTCTTTCCCTAGAGGCAGCTGCTTACTCTGGTTTCTTACTGTGTGCCAGGTCCTGTGAGCTTACTAATTATTACCAGTTTCTGTTACTATTGCATAAATAGTGTGACCCTAAAAAGCAAGTGGACTTGTTGTCCTCATCTTCAGATGAAGTAAATGAGACTCAGTATCAGTGATTAGCCTAAGGCCACATGTTTAGATGAGTGGCAGAGCCAACGCTCAGAGCAGGCCAGCATGGGATCCCACACCCATTGTTCTTAACCATTAACTCATCCTATCTAGAAATACAAAAATACGACCTACTGATATCCTCAAACAGTAAAGTTTCATTTGTCAAATTGTTTTGGCCAGTTTGATGGTTTGACTTTCTTTCAAGATATTAAAACTCTACAGCTTACAAGGTTTGTATAAAAAAGAAAAAGACATGGTCCCCATTTTATAGGTAAGGAAATTAGGAAGAGAGACAATAGATAAAGCAAGGCATGGGATGGGGAAGCAAAAGATGAAGAGCTTTGGCAGAAATTTTCAACTTTTCTGTGTGTGAGTGTGTGTGCTTATGGGTGAGTGTATGTGTACAGTAATGAAACCATAGACCCCTTTGACACTCTGGTAAGACTAGGGACGCCTTCTCAGCATAATGCTTTAAAATGCATAAAACAGGTACAATTCCAAAGGAGACCAACTGCATTGATATACGGTTATCAAAAACTTTAGAAAATAAATGTGTGGCACAGTGACATATAAGCTTCCTTTCCAACGCATTAAATAAGATCTGGTGGCAGGTGTAACCCTAAGGAAATTTAGAAGTACTGATGAGTGTAAATGATATTTTGAGATATTGCAACAATTGTAATGTGATATGAAAATATCTGTGATTTATCTTGGTGACAAAGTCACAGACAGTGCAATTGCTACTGTGGTTTGCTGCCTCGTTTTTTTTTTTTGTCTTATTCAAGTTCATGGACCTCTTGAATTCTAGCCTAACACTCCAGGTTCAGACTCTCTCCCCTGTAAGAGGACATGAGCAAAGGTTAGAGGGTAATACTTAACCTTCCATCCTGCACCTGCTATTAGTACTATACTTCAATTCCACATTTTTCTTGTCCAGATGATGCTCTGTTGAGACACTGTAAACAGTAGATTTATTTAAACTACACTCCTTTAAAATATTTTTAATTTGAAAAAGTAATAAATGCACATGGTTAAAAGAATCAAACATAAAACAGTATGTACTGAAAAATATGTCCCCTTTCCCAGAATCCCTCCTATATCACTCAGAGCTCTTGGTCGCCAGCAACAGAAACTGATGGCAGAAAAGGAGTTTATGGAGTAGCTCACAGAATCCACTGAAGGCTGGGGAGACAGGTTCAGTCAGGAACCAAGGGACAAGTGAGGTGAGGCACAGCCAGAAGAGCCCCAGGGACAGCTCTCCTGGGACTGCTGCTGCTGCTGGGCAACTTCCCTGTCCCTGGATGCCCCTGGTCTAACCTGCAGCTGTAGTGAAGGTTTGCTAATGCTGCTGTGCCTTTGGGTCCTTCTTTTAATGAGCTTGTAACAATAGGTCATGCTTAGGGTATTATTCTGGTTATTTCTATTTTACAGATGAGAAAACTGAGGCCTAGGGAAATTAAGTAATTTGCCTGAGGTCACATGGTGGGTATTACCACCGACTGAAATCAGAACCAAGGTCAGCCTGACTCCAGAACCTGAACCTGTGCTCTTGATATCCACCTGCTACTCCTTCGTGCTATTCCTGCCACCCATGGCCTACAGATCCTGCAGCCCCTGCTTTCACCTTTACTTCAACATTAAATTGAGTGGTTTGAGCCCCCATCCTTTGTAATAACAGGGTCTGAGTCCCTCCCCATCTCAAGAACCATCTTTTTCTTACCTCCTGGGGGCAAATGGACACTTGTTTCTCATCCACTCCTGAGTCAGTTCCTAGCTCTGCCCTTGCCCTCAGTTCACTGTGTGGGAGGCTCTTCCCTGGGACAGATACCTCCTTTTCCTTGCATTCTCCAAAGAAATATTAATACTGTGTGTATAGCAGTGTTGTTACAGAGGTGGGGTGGTGGCAGAGAGTGGATGCAATGTGATTTTTTTTTTTTTTTACAGTGAAGGATGAATTCCAATTTCAGAGACGTTAAAAATGAAAAAAAAAGTTTTATCTTAGAATCAATGAAACATAAGAATTGATTTGACTAAAAGTTGGATAAGAAATGGATCAGAGATGGTTCTACTTCTTTTCAATGTAGAAAGAAACCCATTTCCTTGATTGGGAGATCACTAGTCTAGGTTAATCTCTCCAGAATTATTTTATCAGAACTATTCCAAGTTTTGGACAGATAGACATCTCTTCATCCTGCCAAAAATTATTTTGTAGGAGTTCAACTTGTAGGATCACAAAACTAGAGACTGTCGTTTAATTAAAGCGTCCTCTGAAGAGTTCAAACTTTCCAAATACATTGCGATGTTGGTATTCTCCATATGCTCTGGAATTTTCAGTCTATAATCTTAATGTTTGATTTTTTTTGAAGGGTGGTTTTTATTTAAAATGAAAGTAATTGCACTAAAGAACACTGTGGAGGAATTTATTGTGCTCAAAGCCCTGTTCCAGGGGTTGACTGGGGAGACCGAGTGAGCTGCCCAGTTCAGGACAATAACATAGTGACATTCATACAGTGACATTAGAGTTTGAAACCCGGTCATAGCTTCCACCTAAACTGTACTTTTCTTTGCACCAAATACTGGCAGTATTTGTCTTCTCATGCTGCCTTTGGTTTTAAGTGCGTTCCAAAATTTCCAACGCTTTCTCTAAAATCCGTACTATCTTCAACCACATGTTTCTTGCTTGGAGATTTAAGCAAAGCCTTGTTTGTTCTTTGCAATTGTATTCACTACCCAGGAAACAAGCCAACTTCTTTCTGATGGACGGAGGGAAATATGCCAACTTAACCATGTTTACAATTGCTTTTTGCCATCACATCATAGATTCTTAGGAAATAAGAAAAAATGCTATCTGGGTACTCTTGGCTTTTTTGTTACAGCCTTTGCATTCCTCTTATTTGTAGTAATTGTGATCTTGTTATTCCTGTTAGCTGGTGGCTGTGATCACTTGTCGTGTAGTGTTTTTCTTTGACCTTCAATGTACGGTCGTCAGGGGAGAGGACTCTGCTGGCTGACGGCACCCTCTCCTCCTTTGCTTAGTTACAACAAAGGCAGATTTACGACTTTGGTTGAAATGCATAGATTCATAAGAAGGAAAACAGATGATACTTTTAGTATTTAGATGAAGAAGGAAAACAACCTTGAATAAAAGATGAATATTGATTTTTAAAAATTTGTTTACCCAGAATTGCAAGATTGTGCATAATGTGATTTCAGATTTGTTAACCATGTGCTGATGGAAATTGGCCACAAAGAACACACTTATTTTGGATTTTGAAGTTTAAATAAAATGAACTTCTTAAAATTTATGTTGAAACAATAATGATACAACCCTTACTGGTTGGTTGATTTCCTAACATTCTTACAGGATCCCAAATTTATGACAGCATGACTAGTCACGCCGGCACCGGAAATTCAGGTCACGTTAATGATGAGGTGGATGGTTTTCCTAAAGCTATTGAGATTCATCATCTTTTTTAGTAATTCTTTCTTTATAGAGAGAGGATACTGTAATAAATTTACTTCATACTTTCTTTTTTAAAAAATATTTTACTTATTTATTTGGCCGTGCCGGGTCTTAGTTGCGGCACACGGGATCTTCGTTGCGGCACGCGGGATCTCGTAGTTGTGGCATGCATGTGGGATCTAGTTCCCTGACCAGGGATCGAACCCGGGCCCCCTGCATTGGGAGTGCAGAGTTTTAGCCACTGGACCACCAGGGAAGCCCCTACTTTATACTTTCTTAGTCACGACCATCCTCAGGTGTGCCTCTCTGATGTTCACCCATTCAATTCAACCAACATTTACTGAGTGCCTATATTCCAGGCACCACCTGGCACACACAAAGAGATGCATAGTTCCTGACCTCAAGAAGTTGGCAGTCTAGCAGAGAGACAGACACATAAAAAAATCATTAGAATACAGTGCAGTTAGACTGGGGTTGCATTTGGGGTGTTTCAGAAATTCTTGAGTCACACATTTCAAACAGACTCTTGGGTCACTTCCACAGATGGCTCATTTCCACCGTTATGTTTTGATCCATCCTCCATTTGATCCTGGATTTTTCGTTTACCTTATTTTGCTCTTGTTTCTTCTTTGATTAGACAATCTCCTTAAATACAGCACAAGCATTAAAAGTCATACCGAAAATCTGTACGTGCAGACATGGAAATGGCCCTACACCGATAAGTGAAAAATATGATGTGCCTTAGTAGGCTCAGGCTCAATCCCATTTGTGAAAATATATTTTTAAATATATATATATAAAAATATGTAAAAATATAAATATATCCAACTGGATATTGGATATATGTATTATATATATAAATATATATCCAATATACTTATATATAATTTGAACATATTTGGAAGAATATATGCCCATCTGTTAGCAATGGCTACTTTGGGGAAATGGGTTGGGGAAGGGAGAGACTTCAACTTCTTGTTTCATAGAATTCTGCTCTGATTTTTTTTTAACTTAAAAAATTTCTTTAAATATTTTGAAAAAATAAAAATCCTAGTTAGCTCTTTGTTATGCGGAACAATAAGCCCAAACTAAATGAAACTAGATGTCCTCTTTGGAAACCTTAATCCACCCTTCCCACCTTAATCTCTCCCAACCCCCTGCATAAATCTTTCCGTGAAGCCAGGCTCCCCTAACACACTGAGCATATTCATTAATGTCTTAAGTCAACATGTATTTGTTGACTGCTTACTACAGGCGCTGGGAATCCATCAGAGAAAAAAACAGCTTCAACCAAGTGGCACATCCCCTCACCTCCCTCTGCTTTGGTCCATGTCTTTTCCTGTCTTCTCTATGGGCTCTTCAAGACCCCCTCCTCCAGGAAGCCTTCCTTTCCTTATCCCTCCTCTGAACCCTCCTCTGAATCTTACAGTTTTTAGTCTATATAAGTCTTTTGAAGAGTCATAACGGCTAGACGAAAGGTTCTAAGAGAACAGTAATTCGATGACTTAACATTTTTGTACTTTCAGCCTTCATTTATTAATTATATATTGAGTGACTACAGTAAGGATAGAGTAGGGAAGCTGGCACAGATCACATCCACCTGAAGTGGAGAGGAGCTACATGAAACATGTAATGATGAAGGTAACCCCTCCATGAATAGTGTGATGAATAGTATGAAAGAGAAGTAGAGAGCATCAGGAGGATATATACCAGGGAAACAGATGCTGGACTGAGGGCAGGGTTAGGAAGGGCTTCCCTGGGGAAGTCAAATTTAATTAGCTGGGATGTGAAGGAAGAGCTGAAGTGCTCAGAGGGAGGGGCCCAGGTGGGAAGCATCATGGTGCACAGGAAGTGAAAGATGGCAGGGGTAGCTGTAGCCTAGAGAGAGAGAGGTGTAGGGTTAGCAGAGGAGGCTGGAGGGGTAGGTGAGGCTCAGATCATACATGGCCTTGTACGTCACCTCAACCAATTTGGGCTTCATTCTATGAGCGAGGGGAGCCACTGAATTCTTTTAATTAGAGGATGGACAAGGGCACAGTTACCTTTCAGAAAGGTCCCACTGGCTAATGAGAGGGAATGGATTAGAGAGAGAGCCTGGGTGTTTCCAGCACTCCCCAGCCAGTATGGACTCAACTCTTTGTGGACTGATTGTTAGTATAGTGAATGCTTTTCCATCAGGTTAACATTTCCCTCTACGTCTCGATCTCTCACCATCCATCTGGCACTTTTTCCTAAGGCCTCTTCCCTACCGTCTTCAAATAACTCTAGAATTTTCCTCTTTTAAGAAAAGGGAAAAAAACGTAAACATGCACTTCACAAGAGAAGCTACCCAAACTGCCAATACATGTGTTGAAAGGCAATCAACTCCATTTGTGTAATCAGTGAACTACAATTATAAAGCACTGCACCACTTACCAGAATGACCAAAATTAGTGACAATACTTAGTACTGTCAAGGCCAATACCTACTGTTGTCAGGGGCTTTGATCCTCTGCTGGTAAGAGTGTCACTTCGTTCTTGTTCTGTGGAGAACTGGCAGTATTTCCTAAAAATGAGCAACATATCTTTACCCTCTGACCCAGCAATTGCACCACAAGATACATACGAAGAAATTCATGGCAGTATGATTCCTATGAGCCCCAAACTAAAAACAAAACGTTAACATGGATAAGTAAATTGTGGTATAGTCATACACTGGAATACTATAGAGCATTGGGAAGAAATGAACCACAGCTACGCCAAGAGTATGACATACAGCAAAAAGAAGCCAGGCATAAAAGAATAGGTACTGTGAGTCTAATTGCGCGAAGGTTTCAGTTTAACTGATGCAATTAGAAACCAGGAGAGTAGTTACCTTTGGATAACCATTACCCCTAAGGAGGGGGAGAGACTGGGAAGGGGCACCAGCATGGGTCTATCTGGGGTGTTCACTGTGTTCTAGTTCTTGACCTGGTGACGATTCAAAGAGTGTGGTGGCCACTTTCACAGATCACCGAGCTGTATGCTTAGGATGTGTGCACTCTTTTGCAGGTATATCGTATTTTAATTAAAAAAAAAAAAAAAGGAAAAGAAAACTTCAGATTACATCGCAAAGGAATGAAAAAGAAAGCTCTAGGTCCCCAGAGCTAGAGCTCTGCTTTGAGTCTGTGGCAATGGTAACCTGAGGCTTGAACTTAGTCAGTTTTGTTGTTGTTGTTGTCTCTGAGCTCTTCTGATGTCATGTCCTTCTCCACAGCCCTCCCTCCAGGGCAGTCCCGCTGGGGGATGGTATCCAACAGGACCCTCAGTGCTAGGCTGTGGTGAATTCTTCTTTTGAAGGAAACTTAAAAAAAAAAAAACAACTTGGTTTAAGGTCTTGTCTAACGTATTTCTCTTTATGCCTCTTGGTTACTTATCTCACTCACTCCTCCAGGCTCCTGAGCATTTTCTTCCTTTTTCCAATCCTATACACTGGGCGATGCTCTCTCTTGTGCATCTTTGAGTTGTTTTTAATTGTTGAGAGAAATATGCTTTAGTTTTGCAACTCAAAATATCATTAATACAAATATATTTCACAGAATTCTACCTTTGCCACACTGACTTAACTTTGTGCTGTTAGGTGATCAAAGATTTTTCGCACCTGATGCTATATCCCCATCATTCATCTGAACAGTGCTATGCTAGTATCTCTAACGTTTCTGAGTGGAGTTGTGTAACCGTAGGGCAAGTTACCTTAAGCTTTCTGATCTCAATTTTCTCATCTATAATGAGGATAGTAACAGTCCTCTCCTCTTACAGTTGTTGTGAGATTTGAATGCGGTAAGACATGCAGGATGTATAAAATAAATACATTTGATAATGAAATAGTTGCCCAATAATGGCAACTATTGGCATAAAATAGTTGCTCAATAAATGGGAGTTGTTTGAAGTACTAAGGGCAGGAAGTACTGGTGATCTGTCCCTGCAGACCTCGAGGATTAAACAGAGAGACATGCTATTTAGAGGGGTTGATCTGTCGAGACCAACTGGTGAGAATTCTGCCTGGTCCTATTGAAAAAGTAGTCATTTCTCTAAAACTGCAGTCAGCCCCAAGGAAAGCTCAGCTTGATTTAGTGGCAGGCACAAATAAAACAGGTAAGGCTACCAAAATGTTTAGTTTCTTTTAAACTTAGGTGAGTATACGGCTGACAAGGACTGGGGAGCGAAGAGAGTACTCCATGTCTTAGAGAATCTTGTAAAATGCTTTAACAAATATATAAGAATCCTATATAATTGGCACACGCTTTGTTTGAATGCAAACACTGCTGTTAAAGTGGTGCTTAAAAACAGTTTGTTGGCCTTCTCTTCGTACAGGAGAAACATTTCTCTCGTTTACACTACTCTCTTGCTTAGCAAACCCTTATTTATCCTATAATGCAAGTGTAATCAGTCCAACATGTCCAAATGCCCACAGATTCTGAATTAGTGGTGTCTGAATTAATGGAATTTTAGGCTGTTTCTCGTGGAGACAAGCGTTTGAAAACTACCCACTCCAACAGTTTCGAGAACACTCTATGAAAATGACCCCTTCCCTCCTCTTTCCCCGCGTCTTCCTGCTTTGCGTGTTTCAGTTCTGGCTTTCAAAGGAGACAGAGGAAAAAAAAAGACTCAAAAGTATTCTTGGGACACGTGAACAGTTATTTATTGAGAAGCCACAGTTTTCCACACTTTCCTAACTGTAGGCTTTATATAAGGCAAAAGCAAGATGGTCTACTACTTTACACAGAAAGAAAGAGCTCTGCAGAGGACCCCAGGGTCACGCAGTTACAGATCAAAATGCAATGTACATGACAGATATAAAAAACAGTGTGAAACAAAATAATTTAAATTATGGTTACAATCTACTGAAGGAAATATCCATGTCTTATTATAAACACATTTATAGTCTAGGGTCATAATTTAAATATTCAGGTCTTTTTTTTTTTTTTTACATACACGGTTATTGAAACATAAAAGCAAAACATAACATTTAATAGGATGAACTTTGATAGAAGACAGTCACTCTGAACTGTGCTGGATGTTATGATAGGATCGCCCTTGCCGTGGCAATTAGGAGGATCAATCCATTGGTATGTAGCCATCCTTTTTTGGGTAACTATCTGGATAAATGAAAGGAGGGGTTAACAAGGACACCAAGGGTTCATTTTTCAGTTTTAGGGGAACAGAAAGAACTGAAAGTTGGTTATTGGAGACTTGCCTTCTGTTTTTCAAAAAACAAAGCAGATCTATGTGTCTTAGTTAAATTCATTTATTGTACTCCTTTAAGAAACCGGCATCCACATATGGGAAACAAAGAAAGTACGTGGCGTACTCGCCCCCACATCCATTTACCGTCGACGCGCACACAGCACACTGATGAAGGATCACTGAACTCTGCTGATAACAGGGCTACACCTAGCAACTGAGCTATGTATTCTCCATAAATGGTATTTAAAGAATGGTGCTCCATATTGCTTGTAAACAGATAGACATGGATTCAGGAAATCGTAGAGTCGAAGGTCGTTTGCTAATCTTGGTACCACGTAGCTAAAATGGCAGTTGTATCATCAGTACGCATCTCATGGCATGGTAGTTGACAGAAAATTCCATAATGGGGTTAACTAACAGACTAAGGACATGCATTGATTACAAGACTCTGGCCTAGTGGACTCGAGGCCCAAGCGTTCTAATCGTCCTCTTCGTCTTCCTCATCGCTGTCCTTCATGCTGATCCCCTGCAGACCCCCGCCCTCGCTCACGGACGCTGTGGCCTCCTCCACAGTGAGACGGTTCCGGATGGTTTCGTAGGTCTTGCTGTTTAAGGTTGAGTCCAGGACTCCTTGCAGTCGGAAATCTCTATAGGTTTTCTAAGGAGGGAAAAGATGCAGTGATGAGGGAGATCTCATCTCCATGAAGGGAGGGACAGGGCACAAGGCAAGCATGGGGGTGAGAACACTGACCTCAGCTAAGTGTCACACTTCATGCACTGGCACATGAAAAGCCACCATGCTCAGATTTCACTTGTACTGAAAACTGAGATTTGTTGAATGACAGAAAATGAGAAATGGTGACAGGATAAACTGTATTAGATGAGACAAAGCAAAGAACATAAGCTTGTGTTTATTCAGTTCTGTAAAGGGAAATGTTCCATAATTGTTTTGGTTCTTTTTTTTTTTTTGGTCTGGTTCTTTCTCTTAGGTTTGTATCACATCATATGATAGACAGTGTGAGGGGCTATAACACATAAATAATGGATCAAATGATTACGGTATTTTACGATTTCTGCTGCAGTCTGGTCCTTAGTATTTGTGAGGCTTGTAACTGCGTATCCCTCTGTCTCATTCACAAGACAGACATATGCATGTCGGTATACGAAACCGATCACGGGCAGCAACAATTAGGGGGAAGATGGAGCGTTAATGCCTCATCAGTATGTTGCGGGCATGTGACATTTCTCGTCTCCTTAGGAAAGAAGTGTATCTATTCTGTTCACAACTTCATGGTCTCAGGGAAGAAATTTGGCTCTATTTCAAGAACAATGGTTTGGTATTGCTGAACCACAAGTTGTTTCTTTGTTCCTTCAGGCGATTTCTCTTGGATTTCCTTAGGTATCCCAGGGACTGTTTTTCTAGGAATCCCTTCGCGTTAATGGAACATGACCAGAAGCATCTGCCTGTTGTCTACTTCACAAAACATTTTTTTGAAAAAGGTCCCTCTCTAACTACAACGCTCCTCATCACGCTGCATATCATTTCAGCTACTGATTCTGCTGTTTGTTTCTCCTCTTGATATGGGAAACTTGCTAAGGGGTCAAAAGAGGGAACGGTAACATACTTCAACGCCACTTGCATTAGGATTTCTGGTTTTTGGAGTCCATCTGATGCAGTCCTAGTGTCAATCACCATGTCAACCACTCCTGGAGGTCCCATGTGGTAATGACTGCAGAGTTAACTAGTGAATGCTGTTCAGCTCAGTGAAGTCCAGTAATAAAAGATTATGGATGGGATGACCACGTGTTCCCTTTGCCAGTTTATATCTATGGTCCCAGTATGATTATGTGTAGCAGCTTCTTTCTTTCTTCAAAGTCATCTGGTTTCGACACTAAATTCAAAGGTCATCCTAACTATGGACGAGGCTGCAAGGCTAGGTAGCTAGCGGAACTGTGTCTGTACCTGGAGGGGGAGGGTAGGAGGCTGAGTAAAATGCTGGGTCAGGTGGAGACCAGACATCCAGATGATTTACTTGATTTTTCTGTGCTTTTCAATCACTTAGAATTGATTGCCAGAGTATGACGGGGAAAAGGCAGAACTCACTTGAATATTCCCCTCTCTAGTCAAATTCCAGAGCTCTGAGTTTCCCAGCCAGACGCTGAATGTCTAAGGGCAGGGACCATATAGTCATTTTTTTTTTAAAATACTCCATCTTGTAGTATACAAGTAGGGGCTCAACTAATATTTGTCCAAGGTTGGATGAATAAATGCTTGCTGGATAATGAATGAATGGATGAATAAACCAAGTGATGCAGAGGCAGGAAAGAAAGGCAATTATCACTGGAAGTTTGCCTCGGAGAAGGAGGCCCCTGGGTAACGTACTTAGGGAAGAGGTGGTGAATTCTGCTTCATCCCTCTGTGCTGTAGCTCTAGTTAAGCTGGGCCCACTTTTGGCAAAAGTGAAGGAGTTCCTTCGGCAGGGACGTTTCTGTGTCCCTTGCCTGTGGTTCGTGTTTGTGTTGTTTTGGGCAGAGGCTAAGAAGAAACCTCCTCTCTGACTTATATTTTTTTCTTAATAAAATACTGCTAATTCTAACAGTCTCAACAAAAATCTGAAAATCAGCAATGGGAAGATATCCTAACACACTAAAATGCATGTCTTCTTTTCATGTCTACCCAGGAAGGGTCAAACAGAAAAAATTCCCCTTAAGAGTATTTATAGCCAGAAAATGGAATGCAAGGGGTCGGGCAATGGTTAGTGAGGTTGCCTTAAGGAACTGAAATTTAAATATATGAAAATTAGGCTGGATGCATAGTCCAAGTGCCTAGATTTCTTTTTTAAGAGCTGCCGTACACTGCTGTCTGCAACCTTCCCTGGGAGGACTCTTTGTGAGATCAAATGCATATGATAATAATTCTCCTTAATTACACTCAACGGAACAGTAATTGGTTTTAAGTCAGCACTGGGGTAGAGGAGCACCTTCAATAAAATGGCGCTAATCCGAAAGAGACTAAGAAATGGGGCAGGGTTGGCGGGGGGGAATAGCAGGGGCGGGGGGGCGGGACTTTCGGCAAACTGTTAAGAAATGGAAATTCATCTCCGTTTTATCATTAAAATATTTTTAAAGAGACTGTGCTCTGAATGATATTTTTGCATACGAATGTTTTAAAACCCTCTACGGTGAAGCATCAAATGGAAACTGAAATGATCAAAAATGTATTTACCCCCTTCTGTGATCTTATTATTTCATGTAAACCACTGTGATTTCACGCTGAAATAATTATCATTAGTCCAAGGCACACACACAAGAACAGGGGGGAAAAAAAGCTACGTTCAGGGTATGTTACCTCACCTTCGTGATCCTTTACATTTGACTGTATACACGCATTGTAAGAGAAGCTACTTCAATTAACTACAAAGAACAATATTGATTTGCATCCAGATAATGACCACAGGACATATTTAGAAAGAGCCGGAGGTAAATATTTCTATGAAATTAATTGTGGCAAAATTTTATTTAATTAAACCATAAATGAAATTGGTAACGGATGCGATTAGCACAGTGGTACCCGAAAGCCAGCTTTTGAAAGTTTAATGCAAAGGGCGTGATGGCTCTTGCAGTATATTTGCATGGCAAATACATAAAGTATTTTTCCAGTCTGGATAAACTATCAAATTCCTTTTTATTAAATTTCCCTTTGATGTCTGAGTAATAAATTAACCAGGCATCCCAAAGTGATTTCACTGGTTTTTCTTGCCTGAGATACTGTTTTAGGAATCACCTTGTTTTATACACAAACTAATATTTTTTGTGTTAAGGAAGTTCTGCAGCTTGCCAATGAAATGTATTTCAGTGAGCTGTTTGCAAAGGAGAATCATTATGTTTTCTTTTACCTTTACCATCCTAATTAGTGTTTTCAACTGATAAATGTGAAGCTGTAAGTCCATCCGGTCCGTCAGCCAGGTACAGATCACGTTCATGGAGCTGCTGTACCATTGCTGAAAAAAAAGACAAAAGTTCTCCAGCCAACACATCACGGAGCATTTAAAGAACAGAGACGAAACAGGCCACGTGCGAGCACCCTGCTCTGTTCCAAGAGGAAAACAAAATGGTTAAAGAGAATTTGAGAGCACAGAGATCATGAACAGTAATTGACGCAAAAATCACGAGGTACCAGATCAGCCGAAAAGAGATCGGTTTGGACTTTGAATCGAAAACAGAACTCTTCCACTATACACACCTCATATACAATCAATTCATAAAGACCACCGTTTGCTCTTCTGATTCTCCTTTTTGTTGGTTCATGTTACTCAGTTGAGATTTAAGTCACTGTTTGTGTCCTAACGCCATTGTCTCGGGTGTCCAAGACGATGGGGGCTTCTCCACTGAACCAATCGATGCCACGTGCTACTTACCTTTTGAAAAAATCCAGACCCTGTCTGCTTAGGACAATTCTAGGAATCAGGCTGAGAGCCTTAGGAGTTTAGGGCAAAGTTTACCTACATTTACTCTAGAGGGGCATTCGGATAAAGACAATGAAGGAGGGTTTCTCTTTAAGGGCCAAATTATACTCTGGGCAGCTCATGTGGCCTTACGTTGGCTGTGCAATCTGTTTTAATCTTAACACCAAAAAATTATGGAAGATGAGAGAAAAAAAAACATCTACAAATGAGCTCATTTCAAGCTGTTGAAATCATACTTCCCCTTAAGGGGGTTAAATTTTGCTTCTTGTCTGTGAAAAATGCTTGAAGCTGTGTCACTTTAGACTGCCACCCCTGTGGTGCACGGAGTCTCTGGTGCGGTATAATTTTGCAGTACTGCTCATATATTCATAAATCTCACTCGGAGACATATGAACAGTGTTATGAAGTGTCAGTACAAAAAAAAAAAATCTAATCTTTTAAACTTCACCAGGTTTCATTACGCATTGCCGCTTATACCAAACAATTTACAAATAAAATGAAAAGGTGTGGATGGACCTATGTATTTATTTATACGGCATGTATATGAACTGTGCGCAGAAAAGATGTAAAAAAAAAGTGGTTAGAGAATTGAAACGCTGCATACTCTCCTGTTAACCAACACGCACACGCACACACGCACACGCACACCAGTGGAGATTTGAAAAGCATAAATAAAAACATGTTTCTGATGGTAACTCCACCCTTTCTCACCTAAAGATCATCCAAAATCAGTTTATGCCTAACACTCACAGTTTTTCCGAAGCCTTGTTTCTGACTTAATTTCTTTAAAAAAAAAATTAATTTGGGTTTTTACTTGCAAGGTAGAACTGCCAAGTTTCACCTTGCAAGAAACGACACAGTCTCAGCCATGGCGTTCAGAAGCCCTCTTTGCAATCTTTCGTTCCTAGGCTCTTTCCTCATCAGAGCCAATTGTGGCTCTCCTTGGAGCCCAGCCGCAAACAGAGACCACACTACCCCAATCAAGGCAGCACTGCAGCCTCACAGCCAACTTCTGCTCTTTTAAAGATCATGGAGGCGAAACTGTCAGTTTCAGGAACCTTCTGTCCCTCCCCAAGGGAGCAGGAGGAGTGGGGGGGAGGGGAGGGATTTTTTTCTTGAGATCTGCAGTTCACTCCACGTAGGGAGCGGGTTTGCCGTGGTCAAGCTGCTTCAGGCATGGACAGGTTTTCCCCTCTAGGAGTGAGAACATGTCACTGAAACTTTTTTTTTGGGGGGGTTGTGATTATTTGGAGGTGTTTTTGGCACCTCCTGCCTTGGGATCCTGGAGCTCTTGATGTCATTGCATCTGGGTTTGTTAAGGGGCTAGGGACAGGAATACGACTAGGTCATGGGTGTTTCTATAGCCCTACTTTACTCTCAGCTGGGGGACCTGTTGTTTACCCGAGGCCTCAAATTCCGTATTTACTGACTTATTCTGACATGAAATCTGGGGGCTCAAATAATCTATTTTGAGAGACATGAGCAACGCCCCCTACCCCCGACTCCTACCTCCTGGGGTTGGAAAATGACCTTCAAAGGAACCTGGGTGACCTCCTGGCCAAACCTACAAGACCAGGACCCCATGATGAGTGCATCTCAGGGACACAAAAGAGGAATGTGGCACTCTGGCTTCTAGGCAGAGGTGGCATTTTGCTTTGGCTGTGACTACGGGCAAACCAGCGCTGGCTTCTATCACTGCCAGCAAGCCTTGTGCAACATGCCTTTTCTTCTTTGCTGAGAGATATGCCACCTTTCAGGGGAAAAAAATAACGAACTCCCCCCAGCCCCCATTTTATGTAAGTAATTCCCATTCTTGTAAATGGCTTTTGGCTATTAAAAAATAAAAAGGGAAAGGTAGACTGCTATCAATACTCTTTCTCTGCTGTTGAAAGGGTAGGGCGGTAGGAAATGCATGTAGCGATGGATGGATCAGCGCATCACGCTCACAGATTCCCACCCCAGGAGAACAAGAAAGCCCTGGAACATCCATGCTTTTTCTCCTGGATCTCACATCTAGCAAAAGAAGTGTAAAAAATGTATGATGCCCCATTGGCTACACATTTCAAGAGGCAAAAGGGAGTAAGTCACGCCTTTCCAAGCCTTATGCTCAGTAGATGAAATTGGAGGCACTCTTGGATGGAGCACAGCGCTAACTTGGTTTTCCAGAAAGGC
This sequence comes from Orcinus orca, assembly GCF_937001465.1. Lineage (NCBI taxonomy): Eukaryota > Metazoa > Chordata > Mammalia > Artiodactyla > Delphinidae > Orcinus > Orcinus orca. Next base: position 27,246,098 of record NC_064568.1, on the reverse strand, counting down.
GCTTAAAGGCACTTGCATGTTGGAGAAAGCAGGAGTCACTGCCTTCTAGAACTTTAAAACATTAGAGGTGAAGGGGATCTTCCACAGAGCTCCTCCTTTGTAGAGGAGGAAACAAAGGCCCAGAGAGGGGAAGTGACTTGCCCAAGGTCACACAGCTAGTGAGTCCAGAAATGGCAGTTTTCCAGGATTAGGCACTGGAGTGAAAAAGCTGATCCCCTAATGACTCCTCCCTAGGAGGGTGTAATAATGCACTGGACACGAGAGCTGATCTTGTGTATCACTTCCCAACTGTACATTCGGGGGTATCACACTGATATCTAGAGATAGGCCTTAGTGGGGGTTTTTACCCTATGGAAATTGGCAAATGCCACAAACCAGGACATTCTCCCTTCCAGAAAGCCAGTTGTTATAACGTTCAGTTCACAGTGCTTGTTAATCAGGTTTGCTTTATTTGAGATCGATGCTAATACAGTAGATTTGTTATGATTCTTCAAAAGAGGAAATTCATCAAACATTTTAAGTTCTCCCCACTTTGTTTTGTCTCTGGTTCAGATATGCCTTTTCCAGAGACAGCCTGATACCTGGGCACTAAAATTTTGGTAAAATGCACTCTAAACCCTTAGAAATAAAAATTGTGAGCTGATGACATATACTAAGTATTTAACTATACTCACGACTCCTTTGCTGCCTGCCCTTAATTCAGGTATATTAAATGGAAACTTTCTACATAAGTTACTTTAAGCCTAAAAAAGCCCTAGAGACATAAAATCCCCAGTACCCTGGGTACCTCTAAAGTATGTTCTCTGGGGATAATTCTGTGAAGGTGTTAGAGTTGGAAGCCAAAAGGACGCCCATCATAGCTATGGCCTGCAGGAACTTCTTGGGTAGTTAAAATCACCTGAAACTAACATGACATTGTAAATCAACTATACTTCAATAAAAAAAATTTTTTTTAATTGAATGCAAAAAAAGAGAACCTGGAAGGTTGATCTAAAACTGTGCCATTTAATTCCTTTCCTTCCCTCCCTTCCCTCCCTCGCTCCCTCCCTCTCTTTCTTCCATCATACTTGTTGAGAACACAGGCCTTACCTCTCTTTTGCCTAGGTTTGTGATCTTGGGCAAGTTACTTATATTCTCAGAGACTCATTTTCTCAATCAGAAAATGGGAATTAATCAGCCTTTCATAGGCTTTTTGATACTAAATGAATTAATGTTAATAAAGCTCACATCACAGTACTTGGCACATAATAAGGCCTCAATATATGTTAGCTACTACCAAGACCACCACCACCACCAGCATCGTCACAATTCTCCCATCACCGTCACCACCACCATCTTCATCATCATCACCATTAACATCATCTCTCTCCTCTTTTTCTCTCTCTTTCTCAACCCAAGAAATACCACAAAACAAGGAAGAAAGCAGAGCAAGTGACCAGAGAAAGGCATGCAATGGTGGAAGAAATTATTCCTATTGGAATATCTCTGGAATCATACGCATAAGTTTTACAGGACACATGACTAGCTCAAAGTAATTCCACTGTAAAGTTGTTTGTGTTAGATCATCACCCAAACCTAGAAAACCATCCTGGGTGCATTCTACACATTTACAACTATACTGACCTAGATTTATATACTGGATTCAAAGGATTCAGACAAATAACGAGTGATTTTTCAAACCCTGTGTGGATAAATTACAGCTTCAGCTTGGGCTGGCTACTTATTAGCTGGATAAACTCAAGCAAGCTACTTAACTTTCTGACCCCTAGTCTTCTCTTGGGGTTAACACTTACTTCATAGGATTACTGTGAGTGTTAAAAGAGACTGTCACATAGTAGGCACTCAATAAAATTTAGCCACTGTTGTTATTATTACTCTCAAAAACATAACAGGTATCCTTGCAATATACCGTACAGAAGAATTTTCTTGATCTTAATTTCCAGTAGAAATTAACTTGCCGATAATGGGGCCACACATTCTGCCCTGCAACTACACTGACTTCATGCAGAAGAATCGTTATACACAACATGTCTCTCTGTCATGGAGGGGCTCACTACAGCTAGGACTGGGGTGAGGCGGGTGAGGCAGGGTCTTGCAAATGCAGGATCGGATGCTGCCTTTAATGAACATTTTAGTATTTTGTTCATCATGGATTTTTTGCATTCATTTTGATTTTTTTAACATATTAAAATATGTATTTGATTACTATATTTTCTGGCTCCTCCTTAAATTTTGCAACTGAGAAGTGAATCATTCACCTCTCCCTAGTCCCCCAGCCTTGGGTTCACTGTTTCCCCTGGGAATTTTATCCTCGGGAAGTGCTGCAGGATTGTGAGACAGGATGAATACTGCACACCTCATGGGACACTATAGGGTTCCCAGAAAATGGACTTTCACTTGGATTTGGATAATCCCTCATCAGCAGGATAGAGTGTTACTCCAGTGATTGCTTCTGCCTTTATGCCTCTGTCATCACAGCCACCTAGATGAGTCTAAATTCCCTACTCCCACCCCTATCTTGATGTTAATTCAACGTCCTAAAGGGACCTTACTGTTAATGATTCATTTGTTTTTGGAGCCAGCCACATCGCATACCTGAGTGGCAATGAAAACAAGGGACAGAGGCTGAAAAGGAGACAGAACTACTCAATGTGTTTCCATACTCATTAATTACAAGGGTAACATACCCGCGTAACTTACACAACCCCCCCATCAGACAATACCATTCCATAGGACTTTATAGAGTCTCAGTTTTTAACAAAGTCCTATTTTGTACAGGATTCCTAATACACACATACATACACATTCACAAAATTAATAAAAATAGTTACCTACTCATTGAACACCGAGTCCTTACAATGTACACGCACTGTGAAGAGCATTCCACAAGCAGTGTATAACTTCATCATCGAGTTGAACTCTTAAGAGTATCTATAAGGGGAGGGATGGACTGGGAGTTTGGGGTTGGCAGATGCAAACTATTACATATAGAATGGATGGACAACAAGGTCCCACTGTAGAGCACAGGGAACTATATTCAATGTCCTGGGATAAACCATAATGGAAAAGAATATAAAAAAGAATGTGTGTGTGTGTGTGTGTATAAAACTGAGTCACTGCTGTACAGCACAAATTAACACAACATTGTAAATCAACTATACTTCAATAAAAAATAAAATTAAAAAACAAAACAAACAAACAATAGAGTTTCAATATTATTAACAGCCCTGTTTTGTAGATGAGAAAAAGGGGCATAGGTAAGTTAAATAAGTAGCCTGTGGTCACACAACTAGTAAGCAGTGGGACAGGCTTCAAGTTGGTTATTTACCACTACATCTGTATGAGCTGTCACATTCAGCTCAATAATTTTAAAAAGCAATGGCTTGTTTATATAGAAACAGCTCTAGCTTCCAGGTGCCTTTTCAGCAAAGTCATTCAGCTCTGAACTTCTCAAAGGACAAGTGTGTGGGTAGGATAATGCTCTTGGATCTGTCTCCCTCAGAGCCCAAGCTTGGCCTGGTGTTGAAAAGATTCTACTTTTTTATGAGCTTAGAAAGTCACTAGGCAGAGGGAGGGGAGTCAGGGGTTTTCCCACGGAAAACCACTCAACAGCCTTAAAGAACTAATGGATGAGAGACAATCATTGCTGACTCTTAAGGGAAATGATTAGAAAGTTGGATGGGGATGAGAGGTGCCATTTCTTAGGTAGCATCAATGTATTTGTTTTATTAATCAGAAAATATATTTATTATATAATATGCATATTCTGTTTCACTTAGAAATATTTTAAAACTTAGAAAAGTTGTAAAAATAAAGTAGTATAAATGATACCCATATACCCTTTACCCAGATTCACCTATTGTTAACATTTTACCCCATTTGTTTATTGTTTGAAAAAATATATATATATTCCAACATATATATATATTCCAACATATACATATATATGGTTTTTTAATTAAAACAATTTTTTATTGGAGTATAGTTGATTTACAATGTTGTGTTAGCATCAACGTATTTTTAATTTCCCCCGTAGCCCTACCTAATCTCTTCTTACTTTCTCTTAGGTTGGTAACTCAGCAATTGCTACTAAAAGAAAATTCTCACTGTGGGTAGTTTGAGTTTTCAATGAGAAATACGACTAGAAATATTGCCTTGGTCACAATGAATTGAACTTTCCTAACAGAGTTTTGGAGATACAAAAGTTATGACATTGATAAAAATTTCATTTCTGAAAAATTATCCATTATAAGTTTTAACATTTTCTGTGAACAGGGAGAGTAAAATAGAACCTTGGGGAAATTCAGTTTCATGTGTAATTAAAGATGTCACCAGAAGTGCCAGAAGAGAAATTTTAGGCAGAGTCACAAATCCAATGGAAATAGTTTAGTGCAAAACTCAGTTCTTCCTGTGTTGCTTTTTTCTTTAAAGAAACATTTTATTGAAGTCTAACATGCGTACTGCAGTGTGTCACTTTTAGCAAAACACACGCACATACACACACCTTCTGAACAAGACATGCTGCCCCGTGCATACAATGGAAGGTAATATTTAGTCCAATATAGTGAAAATGAGCTTTTAGAAAATTTGGTATTTCACCTAAGGACCAATAACTGCACCATGCACAAACACACATCTTCACACACTTTCTTTGATTAAAAACTGTGACTCAGGGACTTACCTGGTGGCGCAATGGTTGGGAGTCCACCTGCAAATGCAGGGACACAGGTTCGAGCCCTGGTCTGGGAGGATCCCACATGCCATGGAGCAACTAAGTCCATGCACCACGACTACTGAGCCTGTGCTCTAGAGCCTGTGAGCCACAACTACTGAAGCCTGCGCGCCTAGAGCCCATGCTCCGCAACAAGAGAAGCCACCGCAATGAGAAGCCCGCGCACCGCAACAAAGAGTAGCCCCCTCTCGCCTCAACTAGAGAAAGCTCGAGTGCAGCAACGAAGACCCAACGCAGCCAAAAATAAATAAATAAATTTATAAAAAACAAAAACCTGTGACTCAGTCCAATACATCCTGAGCATGAATGATAGCTGAAATTCACAAGGACCTGAGTCTTATGGTTGGCTTATTTGCAAATATATATTTCCTTTGAAACTGGCATGTTCATGCTATATATGCCAGGGAGGCAAAGCTCTCAATGCCTGGGCAGTTCATGACTAAAGTGTAAATAGTTGAGTCTTTATTTTCATCTGTAGTCTTGCTTCACAGATGAGGAAACTGAGGCTCAGAGAAGTAAAGTGTTCTAGCAGCTAGCAAGAGATGGAACCTGGACTCAAGAGGCTGAGAGGCAGTACAGCCTAGTGGCTCGGAGAATAGACTTGAATCAGGCCTGTCCTGTGTTTGAATCTTGATAAATCCCTTAACCTCCCTGTGCCTCAGTTTTCTCACCTGCTAAATGGGGATGATAATAAAAACCATTTAGGGTTGTTGTGGGGATTAAATGAGTTAATGTGTGTGGTGTGCTTACAATAGCGCCGGGCACATACTGAGTGTTACCTGTTACTATCTTAGCCCCGCTATCCTACCCTGCTTCACGAATAAGAAAGAGTATCTCCCTAAGTGCGAGCTCTTCAAGGCTGTGCAAAGCTTTCTAAGCAGTTTCCATTCTTCAAAAAAGATCCGAGCAAAAAGGTAATTTGTAACCTCTTGGTAACCAACCTGAATTTCTGGACTGAAGAAACACAGTGAAACCTGGAAGATTTTTATCTCCTCTTTGGAAAGTACCCTTTCTCCAGCTCAACACAGCCACACAGCAGAGAAATTGCCTCAGCACCTGGCCTCGACTGTCTGATGAAGAAAGGACATTTTATTTGTTGGCAAGGAGGCAAAGAGGAAGATAATACTTTGACCACACCCATGGGACTAAGTTCTTCATTTTGCTTTTTGTGACAAAAGTGGGTTATTATTAGTTAGGGGGAAAAAAACCCACAACCTATGTAAATGGCTGTATTGAAATACTGTAATGAAATCTTTTACATTTGAAACTTCCAATGCATATTTCTTCCTTACAATTTGGGTAATTTAAGAGCATGTGAAAAACTTCATCAGGGGTTTCTCCATACTTCTAACCAAAGTCCCCACAGCTTCGTTAGCCTGAGCTGCAATTCCACAGCTTCACAGATCTCTTTAGGGCTAAGGATCACCAGGGATCTGGTTGTATTTGGTGTTCTAATCCGGATTCAGAGAGGGCTTGACAAAGAAACCTTGGCATGTTCAAGACATCTGTGCCATGTGGGCACAAACGAAAGACTGCATGCAAGTTTCGGGGTTTGTCAGAGCTCCCCAAGGGAGCTGATATGCCTTTCTAAGGGGGCATATCATCTGAGTACCTTAAAAAATGGATACGCAGTTGAAAGATGCAATCTTTTGCCTTACTTGAGTGTTACTGTAATTCAGGATATGATCCACCAAAACAATTGCTCCTAGAAATGGGTATTTCCAGTCACAGCTTCAGGACGCCCAGCTAAAAGCACAAAGACACCGAAGATAACCGACACCAAAATCAGAGGGTATAGATAATCAGAATGACCTTCCAGGCTATCTCAAGCGTCCTTTTTAGTAGAGGCTGGGTTTTTTTTAAAAAAACATTAATTCTCTGGTTGCCTAAAAACCATTTCATTGAAATCTTTATGAAGCTGTCTTAGTGCCGTGGCTTTTCAAGGTTCTAAACTCTGGATAGCCTCCCCCTGAAAGTCTGATGCAATCAACACTGAGGAGGAAGTCAGAGGCTCCTTGCTGAAACCGTGGTTCCAGAGACTGTGGTAATCTACAACCTGGTGTGAAAAGCACCCACAACTCTTTGCCTTTAGCTCCTTCTCATAAGGAAGAGATAGTGCAAACGAAATAATTTTTAAAAAAACTTTGATTTAAATTGCTACTGCTTAAAATGTTTGCTTCTTCTATAGGAACATGTAGAATTTCACATTTGGGAGCTATTTTATTTTATTTTATTATTTTTATTTTTTTAGCAATTTTATTTTTAACCTCCTTAGAAAGAGCCTAAATGATACCTTAATATTCTTTTACTAAAATAAGCAGTTATCTCTTCAAGACGAAATTTCAACTCTCTAAACCTGGAGAAATATCCAGCAACAAGTGTCTTTAGCAATGATATTTCAAATGGATGATCAAAATGATGACTGCGTACTTGGACTCCTGATTTAATAATGCATTGCAGCCTTCTAACCGAGTCATTACTATCACTTTTAGGTGCCTGGGAGAAAATACAAGGGAAGTTAAGAGTCCTGAAGGATCCTTTCTGAAAGTAAATCAAGCAGGAGAGTTTAATACAAAGCTTAGCTTATACAGGCTATACTGGGGTCTCTCTCTCTCTGGAAGGCACATTCTCTGTTTTTGTTTGTTTGGTTTTTTAATGGTTTGAGGAAGCTGTTGACAATCTCAGTAAGCTTTCCAAGCTACCCAAAGCCAGACCAGAAACAAGTTCGTCGCTTCTGAATCAATCAGACTGTATGAAATCCAAGAAGTAACAAATCCCCTTGTATCCTGCCCAATATGTCTCAATATGGTGGGTGGTCACCTGCAAGGAGATGTGATAATATCCAAAAGGCTTGCTTTCCTAATACTCCTAAGGTATTGCTGGAAAGTTTACTACCTCTGAATGAGAAAACTAAGTCAAAGATCAACGGATAGATATTTTCCTAAAGACAGAAAGGCAAAGGATGGGAAAGCAGAGGCACGAAAGGGAATTTTCAACTGCGAACGCGATCTCAACTTACACTCAGATACCGTTCTTCCACCATTTCCACAACCTGAGTATGTGCTGTTATAAAAAGGTGGAGATCCAGCAATTCCACTTGTGAGCACAGATGCAAAGAAACTGAAAGCAGGATCTTGAAGAGATATCTGCACACCCATGTTCAGAGCAGCGATATCTGCAATAGCTAAAAGGCAGAAGCAACCCAAGTGTCTATTGACAGATGAATGGATAAACAAAAGGTGGTATCTATACACAATGGAACATTATGCAGCCTTAAAAAGGAAGGAAATCCTGTCACATGCTATCACATGAAGGAACCTTGAGGATATTATGCTAAGTAAAATAAGCCACTGAAAAAGACAAATATTGTATGATTCCACTTACATAAGGTGTCTAGAATAGTCAAATTCATAGAACAAAGAATGGTGGTTGCCAGGGGGTGGGGTGTAGGAAATGGGGAGTTACTGTTTAATGGCTATAGAGTTTCAGTTTTGCAAGACTTAAAGAGTTCTAGAAAGTGGTTGCACAACAGTGTGAACGCACTTAACACCACTGAACTGCACCCTTTGAAATGGTTAACCTGATCATCAATTTTACGTTACGCTTGTTTTACCACAATCAAAACAAAAAGAAGGGAAATGCAAAATTGCTCCCTTACTGAATAGGAAACTTTGCTAAAGAAAGCACGGCTAGGTAGCAAGGTACATATTCTAATGAGGAACATCCAACCGCGTTTCACAAAAAGCCAAAAAATTACGTGCATGAGGAACAGGGGCATTTCATTTAATCCCAGGGCTGAGACAATTTCTCAAGGCCGAGTTCTGCGACTGCAGAACAAAGAACATATCTGGTAGCATTTGCTCAGTCACTTATTGGGTTTATTTAAAACATGCCACGGGGCCAACATTTCTAAATCTGTGAAAGAGAATTAAATGAAGCCCAGAGATGAGAACTGAGAATCCTCATGGAGGATTGGGTCCAAACAACAAGAAAGGATGCATTTTTCACACTGCGTGATGCGTCACCTCATATGTTTTCACGGAGACTCCCCCATCCCCTTCCCGCCCCCTGATGTTCCACGCACAGATTTGATCAAGCAGCACTCAGCCCCGAGACCCCGGTTCCCTCTGCCCAAAAGGGCAGCGGCTCCCCCATGCAGAATCACTCCCCCACCCTACCCCGCAACAGACTTATTAAGGTTTGGAATGTGTGTTCGGGAAGCCCCTATTTTAGGAAACAATTAAGTAGAATTAGGCTAATAAAGCGAGGCAGGCAAAGCTTTTGCCCTTTGCTGAGAAATAACTCCTACATGGAACAGTTATACTAATAAAAATCATGTATTTCTTAAATGCCTCCAAATGATCTTTGCACCCAGCTCAGCAATTAACACTGCCTCACCGAGGAGCATTTATTCCCCAGGCTAAGGAGGATTAATCTCCGTGTTTGCTCGACCAATGTCTTCCTTTGGTGAAAATACAGTATGAGGCTTTTTGGGCTGGAAACAGAAATTTCTGATTTCTGCAAGCGGGAAATTCACAGGAGGCTTAATTCCCTTCTCATCGTAGAGGGTGGCAAGGTAGACAAGGAAGGGCTGCGTGCCCCCTACCAGGCCCCCATGGAGGCCCATGCCAAAGACCTTCTTGGGCCTATCCTTGACCCCGAGGGAGGATGGGAAGACCTTACTTCGGGTAGCCTGGGCTTCATCTACTGACGGGACTCTCACCCCCAAATCTCCAATCCCACTCTCCCTCTCACAGTAGCCATTAAAGGGCCTTCTTCTGGGCCAGGAGCTACAGATTTCCCACCTCCAAGCCTGGGCAGGAAGTGACCGCTGGGCAAAAGGGGGACACAGACCCTCCCGTTGGACGCTTTGTCTCCTTGACAACACCCCAGCTGGTGGCCCGAGGAACAGACTTAATTTCTTTTCTTTCTCTGCCCACCCTCCCTTCCCCATACTTCTTTCCCTCTTTCTCTAGATGCAAACGTACGACATCCAACATAAAGTTGCCGAAATAGCAATCTTGTCTCTGAATATATAAATCGCAAAAATTGATATGAATAAATCTGCAAGTAGCACACTGATTGTGGCACATTTCATCAAAAAACGGCGCTCGGTTGCTCGGTGGCTGGGGAGGGAGGTGGTGTCATTACACATACAGAAAAACATCTGCAAACTCCCAGCTTCTTTACTTAGAACTGAATGGAGGCATGACCTCCTGTTCCTTGCCATGAACCCTGAGTTCACACTCATATTTTACATGTTACAGGAAGCCACAGCTCGCCCCAGGGGCGCTGCAAACAGACACGCAGAAGCCAGATGTAGTCCCCCCACCCCCAGCTCCTTAATGCACCTGAAGAAGCCGGCAACTCGACATTCAAAAGCTGACATGCTAGTAGCTTAAGGTCACTTCAGATTTTGTAAAGCAGAGGACAAAACCAGGAATGCTTCTAGGGCTGGGCTGTCAGCGGGGAGGCGGAGGGATTACAAGAAACCTGTGACTCTGCCTCTTTCTGCCTTTGCTGGTAGTTTTTTTGTGTGTGAACAAGTACCATACAACAGATTGAGCCTCCTAGAAAGGCCTGAGACTGTGCAAGGGCCTCCCGCTGGGCCTCAGCTGTGCTTGCAATTAGCAGTAGGCACGGAGTGATTATTGTTGGGGTAGCGGATGGCAATGCGAAGTGACAAGTTTTATGGGGGAAGTTGGGAGCGGGGATGCTCGGCAAGTTTCTCTTTCTTTCTTTCTTTTTTTTTTTTCTTGTTCTGCAAAAACCCGTCCTTGGGCGGCTGCAACCTCCCGTTGCAGTGAAAGGTACTTTTATCCCCCCCTCGTCATTCAAAAGAGCCTGAACAAAATTGGTGAAAGAATATTTTTTCTCGGTGCTTCAGAACGCAGGTTTTCTAGGTCAGAGCTTCCTGGCTGCCCTATTTAATGTCAGAAATACCCATTTGCCTCAAATTAGCAGAGATCTGGGAGTTGAGGGCAGGAGATTAAGCATACAAAATTACTCAGCAGGTGACGGTGGGGTGGATTTGAGGGTTGAGAAGTCTTTAAAACTGACTACAAGACATTATATACTTCTGACAAAAGAACATAGTAATCCTACCTGCTTGCTTTAACCACTGTTGTTTGCCTATTATTATGTGCTTTAATGCTCATGAGAGCAAAACTAGTGCTCTGATACTACTCAATTACCATAGTAACTCACACCAGTGACCTCTTATCTCAAGGCTCCCAGCCCAGCTGAACCAGTCCAAAGAGTTTGTGTCTCTTTATTTATTTATACGGTGACATCTACTTGGACTGGAAAGCTGCAGAGGGAGGCTACTGCTCTCTTTGTCCAAGATCAGAACTTGTTTTGAAATTTTGAGCAAGGCCTTTTCACCTTTTGAATCCAAGGTGGTTCTGAAGTTTATGGATTGGAGGCTGTGGGACGACTTCAAAAACATCATGAAGACACAGAACAACGCCCAATAACAAGAAAAGAACATATGTGCGTCAAAGACCAGCAGCCTCCCAGATGCACAGAAAGTCATGTTCCCCACTTGGGCCTCCAGCTCTCCTCTCCAAAGTTTGGGAGGTGGAAAATGGGAACCTCTTACTGGGGCACGTTGGCTATTTTATCCTATCAGTGGGGCTAAATGCACACAGGACAAAGCAACTACCCAGACGGATTTAATCTCAAGTTTTTAAAAGGAAATAAAAGTGATACTAGCATTAACATTTTCCAGCTTTTCATTTTTTCCCCTGGCCTGTGGATGTCTTTGTGATGCATATATGCATACGGTATACTCTGTCTGAATACTACTGGTGATCCAGACTCATAGGGTTTACATTAACATATTAAACTCTCTGACAAGTCCTGTAGTAAAGAAACCCACTGAACTTTGCTTCCTATTTTCCAGCTGTATTTGACTATAGAACCACTTTCCATGAGCCTCCTAGTAACAGCTTTCAGGGTACTAATGTTCCATTGAATCCACTTTGGAAAAAAATTCTATAGTGACATTACTAATAAAAATGAACAATAACGGTAGTAAAAAATAATGAGAGTAAACATTCAGTGAGCACTTTTTATGCGCCAGGCACTATTCTAAGCAGTTTATATGGATTAAACTCATTTAATTCTTCTAACAACCTCAGGAGATAGTTACTTTTTAAATCCCATTTTACACTTCTCTAGCAGCATATTTATATGAATTCATTCTCCATGAAAAAGAGAGATAAGGAGATGTAATCCATATGTAATCAATCGGCTTTTAATGTTCATTCTATTTTTCCTGCTTCTGACTCTCCAGAGATCCTGAAGCCTGTGAGCTCCCCAAATACGTGGTTTTTTTCCTATAACTCCAGGCCCGATTTAATAACAAGTTAAATGAGGAGCGAGGCATGACTCCCTGCAAAATCCTTCCACCTTTGAACTTAAGGTACACAAATAGAGAAATATACCTTTCTCCTCTGTCTCTTTTGATTAGTCTCCAAAGCCCTGCTGTCCTGAAAGAAAGAATCCAATTTAGGTATCAAAATTAGATCTGTGCTTGCCTGTGCACAACATGAAAACTGCTGGACATCTGAGTAATTGAATAAAAATGTAACTAGTAAAAAAAATAAAATAAAATGTAACTAGTGGTCAAGCCCTGAATGAAAGATGGAACATGGGCCCAAAACCAGCTGTTCTAACACCCCCTGGCTGACCAGCGGGACCTATCACGGCAAATCAGGACACGCTCGTATTTGGGACTTTTGTTAACTAGATGAGTTTTTTTTAGCAAACGTCAGAAGCTGATACCTAACTTTCGGCAAACTGTGATAGTTAAGGGAAAAAGAAAAAGCTCTCTTATGTACCTGGATTTTCTCAGACTACTTCGTTCTCCAAGAGATGTAAATAATGAGCCCAACGTGATTAATCCCCAGTCGGCTTCTAACCAGGCCTTGTCTGCTGCCTGGGCTGCCCAGGGCAGGTGTGCAGTTTGGACATTAACAAACTCACCACGGTTAACAATACCTTTTTCTGGGGCCTATTTTTCTCTGGATATGTTGGGGATTTAGTCCTGGGCCTCCCTGTGCATTGAGAAAATGGACCCCCATGCCTTTAGCCTCCATCCTCTCAAAGGAACCTACTGTTTTGAGAAAATGTATAGTTACAATCCAAATTCACACTTTCAAGTCATCTCAGTCACTTAAAGCTCAATTATGTTGAAAACGAAATTCTGGTTTTGGTGACGCATCTTACCACCTATTATCCATGTGAGAAGGGTGAATAATTTATCTGAAAACTATTCTCTGATACGCATACAAGGGCTTCAGAGGGAGGAGAGAGATTCATCCTACGAACTGAGATCAGATTATTCACGAACAGCATCTGCCCACCCCCCGACTGCTTCTTAGGTACGGGAAGTGCATTGAGAGTTAACTGCATTAATTCACAAGCAGATTGACGTAAGCAACGGAATGAGAAATTTGCATACCATATAGAAATGATTATAGAAATCATACTCTAAAATAAGGATTGTAACTCACGTACCGAACGGAAAGATAAAGCGGAGTGCCAACTTTGTCTTTTTAAAACAGGGCTGGTTTAATCACATTAGGGGCTAATTTCATAATTTGCACATATTAAACTTTCTCTAAAGTCATGACTCATGAGAGTTTTGTAAGTCAAAGTTGAAGCTCTTAGGCAGGAAAATTTGCATTGACTTCAGGGAGTTTTTATTCTGGGCAAGGTTGTTTTAGTCCCTACTCTCAATATTAAAAAACAAAACAAAACAGAACAAAAACCATGGTCTGTACATTCACATACTTCCATGTTATTCCATGGAAAACATTCAGGTAAATAGGCAAACGGTATGCTGCTGGTTCAACCGCACAGCTAGTTTCCCAGCAGAAGATGACAGGATACTCGTATACAACCCAGGAGGCACGGTCCAGAGCCCTCCGGATTCCAAGACAACAAAAGCCAACAACTATATTTCTATGGTTCCAGAACCCTTTTCCAAAGTCTTCTAAGCAGTTTTAAAATTAGATCCATGTCAGCCCTAGTGAACCTGGGCTCTGTGGGGAATGATTTGTCATAAGGAAGGGGTATGATCTTTTTAGGAGCCAGAGACGGCATTCGGTTTCCAAAAAGCAGTCAACGAACTGGACAATACTCAGATGCTGCTTCAGGAGTGCTGGGTTTCAAAGAGAAGGCGGTGTCACAAAGGCAGGAGAAAAGATGGCGGGGGGACTGGTGAAGACTTCTCAAACTCCTAGGAGGAAACATTTAGGGGTGCATGGGGACTGCCACTATAAAGGAGATCAGAAGACAAGTTCTGATGCCGGGGGATCAGAGATGAAGAAAAGAAAAAGTGCTGCGTTTTAAAAGTTAACATGTGTTTTCACCGTGTACAGCTACGCTGTGCTTCCCAATAGCGCCCTTTCCTCTTGCTTTATTTTTAATCTCTGGAAACCATATTCCCCTCTCACTACTTCTCACTGAGTGTGACTCTTTTTTTTTTTTTTTTTTTTACCTTTCTGGGAGTGGGAAAAAACCCTCACATTTGCCAGATCGCTAACACAAACCTCATCCTAGGGAGCCCGTCATCCCACCTCTGGAAAGGGCATAAACCTCAGACCACTGTCCTTACAGAAGATACTCATTTGACCCTGCTGGGTACTCTCAACATCTACAGATGGTTTGGGATCCACCAGCCAGGAGAGAAGGCTGAGTCAGGTCCCCCGTTGAAGCATTCAGATGGGTCTAGGACCTGAGCACATAGAGTTAAACCGTAAATTAGCCATGAGTTAATATGTGCAGGCTGGATCCCTCTGCCTTGCCATTAATGCTTTCCGTCCACAAGGTCCCTCCGCCTTCTCCACCCCCCCTTCCTTTTTTTTGAGGCGACAGAATAAGAAATTAAACACTTGTGGGTTCATTCGAAAGAGTGAATGAAATTGAATAAGCTCTCAGTACTTGAGGCGCACAGCGAGTGCCTGAATGGGGCAAACCTCCTAAGTTGAATGGAGTGTCTTTTGGGACCAATTTGTCTCTTTTCACTCTTTATTCTTCCCTTTTTGCTGACAGATGTACAAAGGCGGAACTGCGCCGTGCAGCTTATCCGCAGGCACCCACAGCAGCTGTCACTTTTGTCGAGCAAGTTAATCAAGCAAATGCCACCATATCCCACTTTCTATAAGGAACAACATGTTATAGACAGTAGTCTTGCTAGAAAGAGACTTTATTTTAACTTTGATTGGCTTGGCCCTCCCAATGCTTCCCCCCCTTCCCCCCACAAAAAAAGAAAAGGAGGGAGAATGGGGGATTGTGCCCAAGCCAAAGATTTGGCTATGATCACGTTAGATTTAATAATAATATTGTGCGGGAGGCTGAAGACTTGATTCGGCGTTCTTTCCTAGAGACTGAAGGATGCCCTGGGTCTGGGGTTTTTTTGAGCACGATATCGTTTGCACTGGACTGTTAGGCCGTGCGTCTCAAGTTATAAAGAGAAAAGCTGAGGGCAGAAAATAGTATTACGCCATGGATGTTTTGGATTAATTTCCTTCTCTTTTCCTTTGTAAAGCAGGTTGCATTATTTACATATTTCTTTTGATAACCCCCCTTGCCTGGCCAGGCTCACAAAGACTGCACGAAACACAGAAGAGCGTGTCTTTGTGCATCTTGTGCCGTTAGCGAGTTCTTTAAGCTGAATGCCCAAATTTATTTCTAATGTGCACCAACAGAGGCAAACAGGCCTCCGTGTCTCTAATTCTCTGTAAGCCAAGTGGGGAGCCTTTAAAAGAATTCTAGCACGTCCACATCCTCCTGTGCTGCAGTCACGACTACTTGGTGATTTCCAGAAACCACAGGCAGGAGCGAGCTTCAGTAAATGGTGTACAGTGTTGACCTCAGCTGCTACCCGTGAGCCCGCACTCACTTAGGAAACTGAATGCCCAAAGCAGACATATTTTGAATAAACAAACTCTTTAGAAACAATGCATAGAGACAACCTTCCAGGGGCCAAAGGATTTGCTACTTTCAAGGGTTGGCTGACAGCTGACGATCTATCTGGTAAGCTCTTTAAAGCTGAGAGAAAAAAAAAACAACTCCTTCCTTTCCTCCCTCCCTCTGTCCCTCCCTTCCATCCTTCCTTCCTTCCTTCCTTCCTTCCTCCCTGCCTGCCTCCCTCCCTCCTTTCCTTCCTTCCTTTCTCTTTTATCACCCTGTCACATTGTTGATTGTAATCTTTGGCTGGAAATAAGTCAAGGAAGGGCTTTGGTGAAACCAGATTGCAAACATTCACATCGCTGACATCTTAGGCATTATTGGATAATGACCACGTAATGATTTAGTTGCAACTACGTTTGTATTAGGCATGGATTTTATAACCATGTTATTCTGTAATTCTGGATTACTGTTCCCCTCCTGTAAAGCACTGCTGATCTGGGAAACTTCACAGTGTCGCTGAAAACATAGCTATGTGGGTAGGTTAAAAGAGTCCACAGGGCCTCATAGGAAAATCTTGGGCATTGTTGTTGAATTACAGCACTGTGTCAAGATTTGCTTAAGGAACTTAAGCTGCTACCCTAAACCATTTATCAACTGTCTGCGATGAAATGGTATTGTGTTACCATCGTTCCCCCACCCTAAATAAACCACAAAACTTTATTCTTATGGGATAAGAGATCTTAGACAGAACACAGAGGGAGATATAGACTGAAAGCTGAAACCTACCCCTTAGTTGGGCCTAGGCAGAAGTGTTTTTTGCAGCACATATGGTATGCAACCTTCCCCACTGTGTTGTGGTCCCTCTCCTCTGAGGATGGGGTTTCACCCTGAAGTGGGTATAGCAGCGCTTCCTGGGATCTCCCACTTTTAGGTCTAGGATCTGCTGGTGTCGGTGGAACTCGAGCCTGGTGACAAAGTCCTCCCATTCAGGAGAGGCAGGGTTGAGTTTTCCTTAAGGGGTCTGCCTGATTAGCTATGCGACTCCCATCATTGTTAGTGGACAAGCCATGACTAATAAGCCACTTTCTACCAGGGGGTCACAATCGAAATTTCTGTCTTGAGTACTGCTGTGGTACCAAGCATGAAACAGTGACATCGCTACAGTAACATCCCCGGTAGACGAACGTGGGATGCAGAGAACTCACTGGAGTGGGGGATGGGGGCACATATTCGAAGAGTGTAGGTTTTCTGGAAAGACATTATGGTTAGGTGTCTACTCTGCAACAGAAAGGTAGGAGTTTGATCTAGGATTGATTACTTCCCAGCCTTCAGAATTTAGTGAAGTCAATTTACCTCTCAGTGACTCACTCAACTGCTTTACCTGTAAAAACCTATCTCACAAGGAAGTTATGAGAGGTACATGAATGATTACATTTAAGTGCCTAGAACAGTACCTGGTACACAGATGGTACCCGATAAATATTGGCTCTCATCAGCCTCAAGAGCTATAAAATGGTGATCATTAGGTACCCACCTCCTAGAGCTGCTAAGAAGACTTAAAAGAAATAACGCCTTTAACAAGATGATGTGGTTATTGCTAATGTACCGTCAGAAAATATACATAAAAGAAGTCTAAAGAAATTTTATCGTAATTATTAAACAGCCATTTATTAAATCCCTCAATTCATGGGTTTCTTTCTCCTGGTTTGCATTTGTCTTCTAGGAGAAAGCTGTCCTTTTCCCTCCCTCCAAAAGTCCTCTTTGGGATTGAATTAAAAGAGCAGCTTTTAGAATGTGTTTCTGGCTAATAAACATTTCAGCCCATCTTCCTCATGGGGTATGATAGAAGGATCGCTGTATTTGGAGCCGGGGAAGTCATTAGTAGGGCAATACTGGATAAGTCACTCTTTTTACGTCTTCATGACTGGAGAGTGTCACTTGGGGTTAAGTAGGGTAAAGCCAGAATCCTGAAAGATCTTGACGCAGAGAATTAGATTCTGTTTCAAATGCTCAGTAAGGCGGAAAACAGAACTAAGACATTTTAGAAAGTGTTTCAAAAGTAGGGGTTGAAAGAGAAAAGGTTTTCCAATAAATCTTCAAATTAACCAAAAAAACCAAATGGGCCAAAACAATTCATTCCTCATTCAATTAACCAGAACGGGGGTTTCCCTGGTGGCGCAGTGGTTGAGAGTCCGCCTGCCAATGCAGGGGACGCGGGTTCGTGCCCCGGTCCGGGAGGATCCCACAGGCCGCGGAGCGGCTAGGCCTGTGAGCCATGGCGGCTGAGCCTGCACGTCCGGAGCCTGTGCTCCGCAGCGGGAGAGGCCACAACAGTGAGAGGCCCGCATACCGCAAATAAATAAATAAATAAATAAATAAAAAATAAAAAATTAACCAGAACACTATAGATTCAAGGCTTCCACAAAACATCAGGTGACAATTGCAAAAATCCATAGTGAGACACTTAAAGGATTTAATTACTATTTTTGACTTAGAATTTGAAATAGAAAATATCCTCAACAAGGTGCACGACATAGGCTAGGGATTCATCAATACTTCTTTAACACACAGTTACTGAGGGTTCACATAGGCTAGAATACGGAGGGGGGGATGCAACGGCGAATCAGATGGATACTATCACTTTTCTCACAGAGCGGGGGATGGAAAGCCAGTTTCAAGAGATGGTGTCCCTGGGACCTTGGGGTCCTGGGCAAGCTCTTTCTGGACCTTAGGTTCCTGTCTTAAAAATGGAAATAATAGTACCTTCTCCTATCTTTTGGTATGGTTGCTATAGATATAAAAATAAAAAGGTTATAAAGTTGTTTTGTTGGACACAAAGGAGGAATTAATAGAAACAGTAGAACTAAACATGTCTTTCGGTATCTTTTATCGACTAAATCAGGATTTATCAACTTTGCAATCGTTGGAACTGGGGGCCAGATAATTCTTTGTCATGGGAGGCTGTCCTGGGCAGTGCCATGTTTACCATCTGCTCATTAGATGTTGGTAGCATCCCTCCCCACTAGCCCCTGAGTTGTGACTGTCAAACACGCCTCCAGACCACTTCCAGACAAACTCTGGGTGGACAAAATCATCCATCGTGGAGAAACACTGCTCTAAATCAGTGACTCTTGATCAGATTAAACCCTTGGACTTGTTTAAAAAAACAGATGCCTGAGCTCTATCTTAGATCCACTGACTCAGAATCTGTGGCATACAGCTGGGACGGATACATTTTTAAAATAAAAAATACATATAAATCCCAAAGCTTCATCTAATTATGACAAAAACATCAGATAATTAACAGAGGGGTAGCCTACAATATATCTGAGCAAGATTCTTCAAAATCTACAACGTTATCAAAGAGGAGCCTAACGTGACACACAACTAAATATAATGAGATATTATCAATACGATCCGGAACAGACAAAGGACATTAGATGAAACTAAAAAAGTATGAGTAAACTATGGATTACAAAAATACATAAGTAATTCTGATGTACACCCCTGGTTAAGAAGCACATATTAGGGACTTCCCTGGTAGCGCAGTGGTTAAGAATCCGCCTGCCGATGCAGGGGACACAGGTTCGAGCCCTGGTCCGGGAAGATCCCACATGCCGCAGAGCAACTAAGCCTGTGTGCCACAACTACTGAGCCTGCGCTCTAGAGCCCGTGAGCCACATCTACTGAGCCCGCGTGCCACACCTACTGAAGCCTGCGTGCCTAGAGCCCATGATCTGCAAGATGAGAAGCCACCGCAATGAGAAGAACCGCAATGAGAAGCCCGCGCACCGCAACGAAGAGTAGCCCCCACTCGACGCAACTACAGAAAGCCCGTGCGCAGCAACAAAGACCCAACGGAGCCAAAAATAAATAAATAAATAAGTAAATTTATGTATTAAAAAAGTAACCCTCTTAAAAAAAAAAGAAGCAGCACATATGAAACGACAAAACAATACCTGTTAATATAGAAAGAATTTAGCCCTTAAGATTACGGAGCAGATAAATGCCGACAAAGCAAATGTCCAGGTGCGTCGATTGGAATCATGATAACCCGGGTGAAGCCATCACCTGTTTAAGTTCTGAAAGGACCTCTACAAAGCACAGTCCTGCCGAGGCTGATGAAGCTACAGTGTTGGTGAGTGAGGGACGCTCCCGGAGGAAGCGATAATGTCTCCCTGCAGAGTACCTAAACATAGAATCCTGTCTCTTTCTCTTCCCCAAATCCTAGATGTCTGCCCCAGGCTGCCTTCTCCGGGGCACTATCTCTGGGGCTCCATCCCAGTGGGACTTTGTTCTGTCTTAAAGCAGATTTTCTTAAGGGAACCCTCCTACACTGTTGGTGGGAATGTCAATTGGTGCAGCCACTGTGGAAAATAGTATGGAGGTTCCTTAAAAAACTAAAAATAGAGCTACCATATGATCCAGCAATCCCACTCCTGGGAACATACCCAGAGAAAACTCTAATTCGAAAAGATACATGCACCCCAATGTTCATAGCAGCACTATTTAGAATAGCCAAGACATGGAAGCAACCTAAGAGTCCATCGACAGATGAATGGATAAAGAAGATGTGGTATATATACACAATGGAATATTACTCAGCCATAAAAAAGAATGAAATAATGCCATTTGCAGTAACACGGACGGACCTAGAGTTTCTCATACTAAGCGCAGTAAGTCAGACAAAGACAAATATCATATGATATCACTTACGTGTGGGATCTAAAATAGGATACAAATGGACTTATTTACAAAACAGAGACAGACTCACATACACAGAAAACAAACTTATGGTTACCAAAGGGGAATGGGAGTGGGGGAGGTATAAATTAGGAGTTTGGGATTAGCAGATACACACTACTATGCATAAAACAAACAACAAGGTCCTACTGTATAGCACAGGGAACTATATTCAATATCTTGTAATAAACTATAATGGAAAAGAATCTGAAAATTCTCTCTGTATAAATGAATCACTTTGCTGTACACCAGAAACTAATACAACCTTGTAAATTAACTATACTTCAATAAAAATTAAAAGAAAAAAGATTTTCTTTAGGGATCCTGTAGCACACCTGGGCTCTTTGTTACTTGCTATTGTATTCTCTGACCATTCCGTCTCCGGCTTTTCAAATTCCTGTTGGCATGGAATGTATCACTACTTTTCCTCTCTCTGTGCAAAGCCTGCCTTAGCGTTAGGCAAGGATGTGCGTTGGTTTTCACGTTCCTACCACTACTGATGAAGACGACAGCAAGAACGGACATTTGTGCGGTAATTTATGTGCTCCGAGCATCGTTATGGTTTATTCATTGCCTCATTTAGTTTTCCTAATCCAAAGAACTCGGTACTGTTTTTATTCCCATTTTTACGGAGGGGGAAATCAAGGCTTGATAAGATTAAGTAAATAACCCAAAGTCATACCGCTAGTAAGTGGCAGACCCAGAAACTGACCTTGGGACTGTCATACGACAAAGCCTACACTCTTAATGTCTGCTTGATGTAAAAGAGCCAGTTCCTTAAAACTCGAAAAGGCACTTTCGAGTAGAAGGAAGCTGTGGTGATACATTTAACTGACAAGATCGGAGTTTTTATTGAAGTACTGAAGTTTCATGGGAACTATGCACGGATGAGTGTTAAGTTCAAGCTGAGAAACGTAGGTGTTAATGATTCTTCAGTTTTTATTTTTTAGACCCTAAGAAGATGTCTTTGGATGAAGCTTGTCAAAAGGATTTTGGAGACTAGTTCCTGATAAATCTCCCAAGTGGAGTATTCTTAAAGAAAGGAATTGGAATCCCTTGGTGAGAAAATGATCCACAGATAATGCCCATGATGGATACCAATATTTAAACTCAAATCACCCATATCATTAAAGCCAAAGGGTTGTTTTTTTTTTTTTTTTTATTTATTTATTTATTTTTTTAGCCAAAGGGTTTTTAAACTATTGACATTTTGAGCTGGATAATTCTTTGTTGTGAGGGCTGTCCTGTGCATCCAAAGATGTTTAGCCATCCCTGGCCTCTACTCACTAGATGCTAAGAGCACCTTTCCATTTGTGACAACCAAAAACGTCTCCAGGCATTGCTGAATGTCCTCTGGGGGGCAAAATCACCTCTGGGTCAAAAACACTGGCCTAGTACTCCCTCAACTAGTGAGGCACCTAACAGCTGGGTCTTTTCTCTTTAACAGGATGGCTCCCTAGGCCAGATAATGAATTTTCTGACCAAAAGGAAGTGATGGTTCTCTTCCTGAAAAAGGGTGTAAGGTAAGCTCAAGGATGTATTGTGCAACATGGGGAATAGAGCCAATATTTTGTAATAACTGTAAATGGAAAGTAACCTTTAAAATTGTAGAAAAAACTTAAAAATTAAAAAAAAAAGACAAACGGAAAGAGAAAAAAGTGACAGAGAATTGCACGAGAAAACTCATGAATTTAACTTTGCTTACTTTACATATTACTTGTTCTTTTCAAAAAAAATTTTTTTTACACAAAATGAGAGGGGCTCTTAGATCCTGGTTGGCATGAAGATCTGGTAATTAATAATAATCCCATCCTGGGCAAGACCCGGAGGTTTGTTGGCATAATGGCTGTTAGTCCAGGGATGGTTAGAGTGAAAAATTCTGCCGAAGGCAGTCAAGGCAGCTCAATGTGGCAGGGAGCATTATATCATTATAAGGCTCCTGACACAGGAATATTCGTACTGCTGGCAAATCGCTAGACTCCATTAACTGGATTTTTAGTCAACTCGGCAGGAGTTTAACACAACAGGAGGCTGTTAACTGTTCTCTTCTGAATTGGGAATTTGGAATGAATGAAGTATTCAACTTGAGCCTTCTTTTCAGGTTTTTGGATGCACAAAAATAACTTGTAGCCACCTGGTAGAAGCGATTTTTTTTTTTTTAACCAAGATCCTGATGGAATCATAAAAAGCAAAGCAATTGAGGGAGGCCAAACTGGGAATCCGTCCTGCTGATCTAACGCAGGGCTCCTTCCCATGGCTCGGAGCGGGACTCCTCTGGGGAGACACGGTGAGAGGGGTAAAAGGTCCTGGATGTCTCACAAGCTTGTCCTATCATTGCATGAAGCCCCCCAATCATAATCTACTTCCAAGACCGGCACAGCTCCCAAGCCAACTCCCAGGTTGATAAGTGGTCACTTTGTTGTTGTTGATGCTACACATACTCATCAGGTGTGTGTGATGGTGGTGGCAGAGGGACATGTGACACGCAGAGAGGTAGCGCTCCCTTGTCTACCTCTTTCCTGGTTCATCCAGAGCAGCGGTGCTCAAGCAGGAGTGATTTTCGTCCCCCCTCCCCCTCCCAGGGGACATCAGGGAATGTCTGGAGACATTTTTGGTCATTAAAGCTGAGAAAAGGGGCTGCTACTGGCGTCTAGTGGGTAGAAGCCAGGGATGCTCTCAACGTCTTTCAATACACAGGCTAGCGCCCTGCAACCAAGAATTATCTGGCTCGAAATGTCAGTAGTGGCGAGGGTGAGAAATTTTGCTCTCTGAGGGTTGGGACCTATAACAACCTACACATCATACAATGTGTGATGAAACCATCGCATTGGTTACTACCAAGATTTTTGAAAGATGGAATAGAAACTATCAGACTGCATCACATAGAGAGTAAATATTGTTTTATAAACTTCTGGTGTGTGTGTGCGTGCGTGCGTAGGTGTGCGCGTATGTGTGTATGCATGTGCGTGTGTGTGTGTGTGTGTGTGTATACATACACACTGGGTTGCAATGTAAAATGTGCTTCTTACGGTGGGTCACAGGCATAGAAGAGAGTCACTGATCTTACCCAGTCCTTCTCAAACCTTACTGTGCCTTTGAATCAGCAGAGGCTCTTGTTAAGATGTAGACTCAGATCCATTTGGCTGGGGTTAGGGCCGAGATTCTGTACCCCCAGTGGAGACTGATGCTGAGGTCCACGGACCACATTTTGCATAATAAGAACCTAGATGATATTTTAAGTTCATTTATTAAAAAATTTTAGGGCAAGCGATTATGATGTTAGACATGAAGAGACAGTGAAATCTTTTGATAATAGCCTCTACAGAGCCTGGCAAGGAGGGAAACAGTTACTTGGTTAAATAATGGGAAGTATTTGAGGATTTAGTATATCTCGTATCTTGCTACGCAATGTGATAATATTCGTTCCACAAAATGTGCCTTGGCTACTGTGTGTGTGCATGTGTGTGTGTGTGCATGCATGTACGTGTGTGTGTGTGTAAGAGTCTGTCACTTACTGCTTCCATGCCATAAGTCTGCCATAAGAAAAAAAAAACAAACCTTTTCTAAGACACAAAAGTATTGTGTGGGTCATGTTAGCAAGCATACTGTGACCTTAATGTAACAGAGCAATCAGCCTGGCTTCTTAGAATGATTATTGGAACATTCTCCACTGGAAAAGAAAACAAATTGACTGTATTCACCAAATGTCTCGTGGAACACAGAAAGCTGTTCTGATAAAGACACTTAGCAAAACTCTTTGTTGCACACAAGCTCCAGAGAAAATTCAAGACTGGTTTTATGTCAGGTTTGCCTGAAAGTAAACGAGGCCTACTTCTGTGAATGGGTTTAGAAGCAGCATCTAGGTTAGAAAGAACTACTTGAAGACATGGCCCTGAAATATAAACCTGTAACAATGACACTAAAAAAAAATAAACACTTCCTTTTGGATGGTAACAACCCGTTTGATACAATTAATCCAAGTAATCCAAATCTATTAATGCCCCCTTATCTTTTCTGCATGAACGACTGCTGAAAACTCAAATTGCCCAAGCATGAAGAAAAGCCTGTCCATGTGGAATAGAAATGTGTTTCTATACCTAAGACTCCAAAAGAAAAAGAAGGCATTGTTATCATTTACTTGGTAGTGTGAAGGTCACGGGCAAGAGGATGCATATGTGAATATGAGAGTCATTGCAATAGGGCATCAGAGGCACTGAAACACTCCTCTTTCCATCCCCTCCCATCCTAGTAGAGCTTGCTTTACTTTGATCTCTGTCATGTCAGAGATCAAAAACTTCCATTATTAGCGCCTCATTCTTTTAGCTTAATATTTTGTTAAAATTGCAAATACCCCAACAAGGCCAGCACTAAGTTTTCTTTACCTTAATAGGGGAGGAAACAGCACATCTGCTAAAAACAGATTTACATGATGGGAAGTAGGGAAATCATGAAGGCACTGGGTCTTTAAGGGGCACTGGAGGATAAAAGTCATGAAGGTGAACTTGGATTGTTTTATAATTCCAGCTTGGAAAGGTCCTGAGTCTGAGGTTCACATGCAAGAACCCAAACCCTAATGATGTGTGTGGGTGTGTATGTGTGTGCGTGTGTGTGTGTGTATTATATTCCTTATAATGTTACAGATTAAGGTGAGGACAGGCTTTTCACGTCTCATTTCCCTCTGCCTCTGTCCAGTTTCCATATTCTTCTTGAGAAATGACACTCTTGGGGAATGACACATGGCCCAGGACATGGCTTAACTGCCAGAATTTACTTTGAGATTCAGAATTAGGTGGAAAAAAGTCAACTGTCTCTCCTTTCCTGTCTTTCCTGGTCCATTTCGGATTTGTTTTCCTGTTCTAGTATATATAATCACACAGATTCTGAAGGCTATCCTAGTAGCCCAGAGAAAAGGCTCTGTAGCCTCATAATTGAGGCGGATAGAGTCGAGGTCATAGTTCAATTAAAGTTTGATCTGAAGAGTATTGAAAGCTCAGCTTTAGACTGATCTGAAGGGCTTAATTTCAGATTGATAACCTCAGGGAAAATCCTAGCAGAATTAGCAAAGAAACCTTCCTAATGATCTCAGGTGGGAGTGAAAGTTCCTCATCAAGATTTCACCAAAGCAGCGGCAGCGAGACAAGAAACACTGGACCAGGACCTCAGACTGACCCATCCAGCTCAGACACCTGTGCCTTAGTACATGAAATAAAATCCCTGTAGCTCTTCATATGGCCAACTTGTTCCCTGACCTCTGTGGATTTCTTGCTGTTTAGGTTTTTTTGTTTTTTTTAAAAAAATAACTAGCTTCAGAACTTTTCCTTACATACAGAGAACAGCTTAAAAAAACCCTGGTTGAATTATGCTGAGTTACTAATTATGTCCAAAAGAGCTACTTGGTTGAATTCAGCTAGATATTTTTTTTTCTCCTGAAATCAGTTCTATGTTTAGATAGTAATAAACTCCTCCAGTCTGTGGAACAATTGGCACGGTGGTCCCTTTAAGTCAGGATCATGAAAAAAGCCAGTGCTGGTAAAAAGAAATTGAAAGCGCATCACAACCAGATACGACGCGTGGCCCTGCATCGGAGCCTGGGTTGCAAAAACCAACTAGAAAGGATACTGTGGGGATGAGTGGGCAGCTTTGAAAACGGACAGTGTATCAGTCAAACACTTATTCGCAGGGAAAATCAAGACCATTAACTTAAAAACAGCAATTTTTGCTCACTTATTTTGGTTAAAAATACATCAAGTATATAAGCACATAGAAAAAGATTCAAAGGATAAACACTCAAGGAATAATCTATGCCTGCTGGGCATGTAATATTTTCTTATTTTTGCTTAGCTGTATTTTCTAAATGTCTACAATGTAAATTTATTACATCTGTAATAATAAAAGGCATTACTCATCCTCCCCTCCACCCCCAACTCCTCAAGTTCAGAAGGTCAATTCTGATTTATTTGCCGATGCACTGTGGTTTTGTTTAGGGGGTAGGGCTAGGTCATTTCAATGTCACTGTAAGGAACAAATACTTCTACGAGACAATGATAATGATGATGATGATGATAAAAGACTTGTCGAATTTTTAACTATGCCAGTCTACATCCACTGTGTTATTTAGTCCTCACAACAACTGTAAGAAGTAAGTTTCTTTACAGCTGAGGAAATTGAGGCTCAGAGAGGTTAACTAATTGACCCGAAGTTAAACAGCTCAGAAGTGGCAAAACCAGGATCCCTTCTCCTGTCTGGCTTACTTCAAAGCCCCAGCCCTAACCATCACTCTTTTGCTTGTTTCAGAACTATGTTTTGCCAAAAGCAAACCGGTACTAGGCTGCTGTACGTCATGTAATTCTAAGCAAGCTTGGAGTTAATGCCTGAAAGTGACAGCGAGATTCTTACAGCACCTTAGCACGGAGATGGGGTTTTGTTTAACAAGAAAAAAAGATGCCTGGGAAAAGCCTTTCCATTTCAGTGACGGCGATGATGATGATGATGATGATGCGATGATGGTGGTGGCCACGGCGGAGGACACTTACCAAATGCTTCCATAGCGCGATGCTGGCAGGAGCACACGGTGCTTCACGCTCATAAGGACTCCACGAGAAGGTTCTGCTTATTATCATCTCTGTTATGTAGATGAATCAGCTGAAGCTCTGAGAGATTAAATACCTTGTCCAAGGTCACCCGGCTTGTAAGGATCAAGGGTGAAGTCTGAAGGCTCCAGAAGCAAGGCCCAGGCTCACTACACAAGAGCTCCCATGAAGGGGCAACCAAACCTGCTTCTTGCTTATAGAGGAGACCGTCTCAGTGTCTTGAATGCCATATGCCGTGACTTTCTTTAATCAGCCCTTAGAACCGCAACCTGTTATATTGGTGAATCTTGTGGACTTCTCCCCACTTTTGTACTTTGGAAAGTAATTTCCCTCAGCTGGACAGTTGGCCATACACCTTACAGATATCACCTAATAATATAATGCTTTCCTTGTTGCCTGTTCTTCTGTACTTACTTCCTTGAGCAGGATGGCTCCTACCTTGATCGATACACGTTCACATGGGTAGTGCTTTTGTAATTTAATCAGGTTATGAATGATCAGGTTATCTGTGGCGTCTTTTATAAATACAGCAAATATATTTTAATAGGCAGAGGTTTCATTTTTCAAATTACCCCTTTAAAGGGACATATTCACACTCAATTACTGTGCTGACACGTAAAGTGGACAAATACACGATTTGATAATGGAACAGCAAATTAGAATCTGTGCAAGGCAAAGAATACAGAGCAGCAGCCCCATCCGAACCTGACCGCGCTGCCTGATTAAGCGCTTACGAGGCAGTTTGGTGAGGGGTCCTTTCCTGATCTGATAACTGCCACGGAGAAGCCAAATGCAGAGGCAATCTGCAAATACTTAATCCTCCAGAAGGCAGATTAAGTGTATAATTGACCTATATAATCCACGTATCATCTCCAGTCAAATGTTCCCTGGGCCTGGTTCGCGGTAACACGGGGGCCTGAAGAAAGCCAGTGCGGACGCAGCATTACCCCCAATGTGGATGCCATCCAAGTTCGAGATGGCTTTTTAATCACTCATCGCCGAGCCTGTGAGGTTTAAGCAGATGAATTCACCCTAAGCACATCTCTTTTAATCCTGATTTTCTTCTCAGTCTGTGTCTTCAAGAAGTACAAGGAGGAAAGAAAATAAATTAATTTTTGTTTAGACCTTGAAATCTTAGGTGCTTCTCCTGATGATCTGATCTCTAATTTCAAAAAGCGTGTTTTTGTTTCAGGGAAGACAGTGAATTAATCACCAGAGAAAGGGGGAGAAGCTATCTGCATGATTTATGGACACTCAAGCTTTAAATCACTGTCTTCGAGTTATTTCTTGGGCCGTGCTTTCCTTTTCAGCTGCTGCTTTAGGAATATGGACATTATTCATCTCCATGTTTTATATTTTCTTTAAAAGTCAGCAATAATTTTCAAAGAGGCCAAGCTCTCACTTGAGTCCGACAGCAATCGGATTCTCTTTTAAGAATTCGGCACCTTTAATATAATTTAGATTCCTTGTTAGTGTACGTCTTGGCATATTCTCTTGCTCTAAACCTCTGAATCTTTTGTTTCAAATATTATAAACTGTTATCTCTGTAGCAACTGAAACCAGTTTACAATGGCTTGCCATTTTTTAGGAAAAAAATTACAAAAATGCAGATGAAAAAATGTACAGCTGCATATCTGAAATACCAAGAAAAACAGTTTGAGGATTCTTTTCCCATCAGCACTTAATTTTGGACTGATTAGCTTTTTTCTGAGGTGCGTAACTAAAGAGGTTGCTAGCTTTTTATAGGAGGACTACGTAAATCAATTATTAATAAACAGGGAAACTTACACTGCATTAAAAAGACCTGGCGAGACAACGTTATGTCTGACTGTATTTCTACAATCAACCTAGAAAATGCTTGTTTAAAAAAATTTGGTGAAGATGAATTTGGAAAGTTGCTCTTAAGTTACATAATAAAATAGATAAAAATGCAGAACATTAAATATAGAGCCCCAAATGCTATGCCGATAATCTCCCACAAGCACCCAATTGCAGCCAGAAGTACAATGACGAGGCAAAGAAAAAACCAGCTCAGACAGAGAGAGAGAGAACACTGAGATAGGGGCCTGGTTAAAACGGAAGACGTACTCATTAAATGACCAGCTATTACTCCAAATATTCTCAGATACAGACACACACTAATGCCATCCAGCCTTTTCCACAAGGTACACTCTGGCCAAAAAATGGGAATAATCCCGAATAGCAAGAACTTAAAGGACTTCTCAGGTAAATCAAACTGAGACTTTGAAGCACAGTTGAAAACACAACAGGAGCTCTGAGAACATGCCTCTGAATGACAGATGCCAGCAGGAACTAAAAACCAGAGAATGACACAAGAGTCAAAATCAACAACCTCCAAACAGCAAACAATCTGAGAGATATATATTTTTCCTCATTCAAAATGCTAATTTTCTATTATTCATTTTTGCCATTTATCAAAATGCAACAATTTGGAAGAGAAACCTCTCAGATCAACAAGTTTTTCTCAGTAGCTTTCTGCCAATTGTTTAGAAACCCGCCCCAGGACCACTATCATTAGGAAGGAAGTTGAAAGGATAAGTTCATTGTAGCAAGAAATGTAGGGTGGGAGGTTTCACAGACACCCTTTTGCCTCAATATTCTGATTCCCTTATTTAGCTCGGTGGACACGACTGCCTTCCAGAGCATATATGTAAAGAAATAAACACCCTGCTTGAGGAAACAGAAGCCGAAAATAATCAAACATGTTGGTAATCTGATGTTTTGCTGCTAGACTATAGAAAAACAGTAAGTACTGAATTAAATTACTGGGGCTGCATGGTAATGAAGCTTTTTGAGAAGCTCTGGGTTTTTTCGAATGACAAATGTTTTAAATCCATGACAGATTCAAGAACTTTTTTTGCACGACATCAGCTAGGTTGCCTAGCACCAATATTCTGTAAATTAGGGGAGCAGGTTATTTGGGAAGTAAGGAAGTAAGTGGCAAAGAAATTCAATTCGTTATCTCTAAATAGGCTACTGAAAAATTTTTTCCGTAGGGATGGGAGTGATGTGCAGCGAATGACTGTAATGGTTAAGTTTTAAAATCAGATATTCAGGGAAGGGTAATTAAGACTCCCTTGGGAAAACAGAATTGGGACAATAAGAGACTAAATTGTGGGGATTCTTATAATGTTACTGATGCCATTTTATGCTGGTCAGTGTAATTCCACAAGGGACTTGACATATTTGTGAATTTTTGAATGACCCTAGACATAATTTGCACCCTGAAAAACAAATTCTTAGTGATTTTTTTTCATTATTCATTCAAATAAATGACCAGAGGGCTTGAATTTGCCTGGGTTCTTCAACAGTCAGGCAAGTCCAGTTTACCATCTGTGCTAGCCAAAGCTACACTCTTAAATAAAGATTCAGTTGTACTTTCCCTTTAAAAAAGCCCCAGAAAAGGACAATTTGCCCTGCTGCCTTCAACAAAGCTACCTTAAAAAAAACTTTTCCCCCCTTGTACTTCTAATTAAAAAAAAAAAACATCAAGAGGGAAGGGTGGGTTATTTGTCAATGAAACAATAGGCTAAGTGGCAGATTGAACGTGAAATTCAGTTCTAGATGTTTGAAAGTTTTGGAGAGCACGGGGTTATTCACACACGCTCACACAGGAACACGCACGCACACGCACACGAGGGCCACACAAAACTGAGAATCAGAAGATACTGATCAAAGAAAAAAAAGAAAAGAAGAAGGCAACCTAGGCATTGAAAAGAACAACCCACAGGCTTCTTGAACGTTTGTGGCTTGGAATTTCATTCAGCGGAGATGGGCAGAGTGTCCACACTCCAAACTGCAGACCTGAGGGTGCTGCCTGCCTGTTTTCAATGCCTATTGGCTGGGTGATTGGGCCCCAGACATTCTAGGCTCAGTATTTTCATACAGGCACGCATGCAGAGAAGGGGGAGGACCCGCCGGTGAGCTTTATGCATGTATGAGGCATTCTCAGTGGATGTGGGCCATGCTAGAAGATGTACACAGGAAGATTATTTGATTCTAATTCATGCCACTTGATATAATGTGATAAAACATTTGACATGAGAGATAAGTTCCATTTTAATCCGAGAGAGGACGGGTGGGAATTAAAAAGTAAGAAGGGTTTTCTCGAAGAAAGGTGATGCAGAGGAAAGAGCGATATTGAGCACAGAGAGGGGATGATTAGAAAAGAAAAAAAAAAAAAAGACAGGAGCCTTTTCAACACACGAGGAAAGCAAATGAGCTGGAAGACAAAGCATAGAAAAGTCAGAAGCTGCAGACTCTTAAGCAGTGCCAACAATGAGCTCACTTAGCCATGGAACAAACACACACACACACACACACACACACACACACACACACACACACACAAACTCGATGCAAATTGCTGAACACAATCACAGAAAAAATATAGAAACATGGATTCCATAGTAGACCAAAACATTAATGTTTGAGCTGGCACTAAAAATACGGAAACCTGGACAGGAGGAGCTCACGCTTCACGAGACAGAAGTAGGCTGTACAATTAGAGCCACACAGAGACAAGTACGTCGGCTTCCATGCACTCTGGCCGGGTCTACACTGGCAAATTCGGTGGAAACTTGAAACAAAATATCTGGCTAAATTAGGCAGCCCCATCTGCTTTGGCCTGAAAGAGGCAGGAGATTTGAGACTGAAGCAGATTCCTTTTTTTTTTTCTTTTTGCCTCAGTGGTTTGCTTTGGAAGTGCAGATGCAGTCACACTGGAAGTAAGTTTGCTTGATAACTATTAACCCTCAGAAATCTGTTTTCGGAAGTTCAATCTGGGTCTGGCAGCCTGATGTACCTGCTCTTTGTACACCTGCTTCTTCGCCCAAATTTTCAAGTGGGTAGAGGGGGAGTGGAGGAGGGGCACCTGGGTTTAGAACGGCAAATGACCAAGTAACTAACGTGTCTGCCAAAACCCAGGGCTAGCTAAAGACTTCTAGTCTTCCAGAAACAGAAGCATCTTTGAAGCGATAACGATACATTTACTGCACAGCTGCACGCCACAGCTGGTGGCAGGGAGGTACCACCCTCAGGACAGGGAGCTGGCCTCTGCCTCCTGGAAGGCAGGGAACACCTCCCTACAGCAGGGCCAGATTGCAAGGAGGGGAACCATGACCGAGGAAGGTCTTTGCCAGTGAGACGAAGCTGCCGCCTCACAAGCTTCGTGCAGGGATGAGCCTGTTTGCGCAAGGCTGTGCCATCCCACGTATCACACAGATTGGGACCGAGACACAGCCACGCCAGGGTGGGTTGGGGAACAGACACACGACAGATAAGAGCCTAAGGCAGACGGGGAGGAAAAGATTTTGTTTGCATCAGGACCAATCCATTTTCTCAAAATGTGACTTATCCTCCTGTCTCTTATTTTGTCACATTTTGGAGGGTCTCCTCCTTGGCTTCCAAGGAGGAGAAGGCACTTACTTACATCAAATAACCTTTCTATATACATCTCCTCATTGACCTTATCACGAAGGGCATCCTGAGAGTGACGGACGAAAGTCACGTAGGCATCGGCCACGTCCATCCCGGGTTTCTGCAAAGAAACAGGAGAACATGAAAATGGACTTCTCGGACAGTGACCCTTTCTCGATGACCCATGCATTTTACCCTGCTGTGCACCCCCAGAGCTTTGGCTGGAGTTTGAGGCTATCCACTGGGGCTGGAAGCTATCCATAGTATACAGTATCGCTATCCACAGCCTGCTCTGATATTCCAGGAACTGAAACTGATATTCAAACCTCCTGCTCTTTCCAGAAATCCAACCTGGCAAGAAGGGAGTTGGGATTACAGGGTTGTATAGTTTATTATTATTTTTCTACTATTAATTTTTTTTTCTGGCAAAGATACTCTGATGGATAAATCTTCACCAGATAACACAGAGACATTCTCTGGATTTTCTTTGGATTGAAACCTCCATTGAAAAATACTCAAACATACTGCCTTCCACTGTCTGTCCTTAATATAATATTAGAAAAGTGACAGGCTTCCCCGATCCCCTCTTTAAAAAACTGAGGAAGTGCCAAGTCAAGAAATTGTATTTAAATCTCTATCCCTTCCGACCCAAGTCATATTTTTGGGGGTAGTTTAACCTGAGTATGTGGTAAGTATTTCCTTATCAGTTTACTCACAGGAGACATTAACCAGTGGTCTTTGCTTCCCTTAGAGTCCAAGGTACAGCCTTAGAGTCCAATGATTCAAAAAAGATGGAGAGGGGGAAGGATTTGATTTTTTAAATAAATTAGATTTTCTGGAAAGGTAAGCAGGTGGTTCATCCAGTAGTTACAAAACGATTTATTGTAAGGAAAAAAAAAGAAACTAAGAATGCACACTGCTTGAGCTGTTGCAATCAAAGTTATCTCAGAAGAAACCTATTAAAACACTGTAATATGGGTCATTAGGAGAGCTGCCACAAGCCCCTTAAATTTCCACAGTGGGTATGTATGTTTGCTGATAACTAAAAAGATTAGTTTTCATGACTGTGGTTTACCTTAGATCACAAAGTATCATTTCTCTACAAGACGTGACTGTCAGGCACTGCAAATTGAAGTTAGTTAACACTTCTGTGTAATTTCCAGGGTGAAAATGAGGAAGGTTTGGAAACAGTAGGACTGTATTTTTTTTTTTCCTGATACAAAGCAAACAATTATCAAGCAAAGGGCCAATGCTTGGCCCCTGGGACGCTAGTAACATTTCTTAACACCTGCTGAAACAATGACAAGGTATTAATTTGAAAAACAATGAGGACCACTCAAAGCCACAGTAGTCAACTGTTACACTTTCAAGCAATTTTCAGGTTGTGTGATGGTCCTATAATTGTTGCAGTTTTATGATACGAAACAACAGAGGTTCTCCAATGAGATGCAAGTGATAGCTATCAGTTCTAAACTGGCACCCCTCTTCTCCTCTCCCTCCGGCAGCCACACATCACAGGGCGTTCTCAGTGGGAATGGGGACCCCTACCTGGGGCACTTGAGAAACATTATTATTGTTTCCATTTCTTCCCTGGTGATGCTTGTGGCAGATATAACCCTGTCCTGGACACATGCAGCCATCTTAGAGCTAAGATTCAAAGCCAAATTCAGCAGACCTGTTTGTAACCACAACAGTGATCTACAATAATGGTTATTTTCACCACTCCTTCTCTTTTCACTAAATTACTGTCCTCAAAGGGACATTTCATTTATGTTTTAAAAACCTTGGTAAAAACATCAGTGCGGTTCAGCTCACCCAGGTGAACTCCATGAGTCTCTATCTTTTGACTCCTTTTTCTTCATAGCACTCACCAATACCTGACACTGTATTATATATTTATTTGTTTATTGTCTTCTCCCACTAGCACATAAGCTCCATGAATACAGGGACTTTATTGGCTCTATTTTCTATTGTGTCCTCAGCATATAAATGAGAACTGGCACATAGTAGGTGCTCAGTAAATACTTGCCAAATGAACAAAATCATGAGTGAATAAGCCCCTGTCCCACCTCCTTTTTTAGACTCCTCTGTCACACTACATGGATTTTTATTGGATCCCCCACACATTGGAGCTTGTGAAAATCATTTCAATTTCTCTGGGCCTTGGTTATACCACCTGTAAAATGGGATTAATAACAGTTCCCCTACTTACCTTCAAGGACTGTTGTGATCGTCAGCTAAAATAATGGAAGTTAAAATGCCTCAAAGGTCATAAATTGCTATACAAACATGAGCCCCTATGATTCTTTCCCCCCCACACGATTTATCACTTCATGACCTTACCTATCTTTGGAACCAAGAAGAAAGAAAGGGCTTCAGAGAAACCAACGTCAAAATAAAAATGACAAAGTCTCTGCATGGAAATGTGTTTTCTCAGAGTCCCCTGGTTCCCCACTCACAACCATCTTCCATTTTAACCAGCTTTACGTCCAGTTCTAACAGGTCTGTTTTCCATCCTTTGGGGGACCAGGAAGGGGGATGAGGGGACTTATTTGAAACAGGTGTGTTGATTAACGCTCTCACTTTTCGAGATAGCCTGAGCTTGAGGGAGAAGGCTGCCGAACTGAAGCACCAGACACGTATATTCAGCATCCCCTGAGGTTTGGGGCTATGAAGGGCAGACGCCCCTATACCTTGAGAGGTCCTCAGGGGAGCGGGGCCACTGGGGAAAGACACAGTCACAATGGTGATCCTTGATCACAGGGAAAACGTTCAAGGACTGTCGTCTCCCTATTGAAAAAGGCAGGGAAGGCTGTGCAATGCATTCTAAGCAGGTTTTCTACCAAAATGGTTAAAATAAAAACTGTCCACCGACCAACAAGCTAACTTGTAGTTGTAGATGGAAAATATTCTTGACCAAACAACTGATGCTATTAGGTAAATGAAGCTTTATGCCACATGGCTATCTAGTCACCATGGGAAAGACTTCAGGTGACGGTGTTTAATATCTCACAATTCCACTGTTTATTTTAAGTGCGGCTTGGACAGACTGATGGCATAGGATGTAGATGTTAAAAATAATTAAACAAACAAAGACTATATAAATGTCTGTATAGTTAACTCCATGCATGTGTGGAAGACATTGTTTGTGAAGAAGCCACTTGGTGGCTTGGAAGAAACAGGACATTTTAACTGTAGCTTGCTCCTCCCAGGATATTGCTGAGCTTGAGGAAAACAAATTCAAATTTTCGGCATCTTAAGCAAGCCCTAATTAGGAATGCAAATCTGCTCTGAACTGAAGGGTCGAACACTCCATCTAAGACAAAGAGATATGCTTTGGGGATTATGCAATGTTTTGAATGACCCGGTAACAGCGTTTCTCTCTCTTAGTGTCGATAATTAAGAGACAAACCTCTGAGGTAACTAAATACTAGTCCCCACAAGGAACTAAACCAATAAACCGTGTGCTAAAAACCTCACAGGGCAACAGAGGTCAACTCAGTCTTCAGAGCTAGAAGAAACTTGAAAGGTGATTTTAGCCAATGGTTCTTAAACCTGGCTGCAAATGAGAAGGATATGGGAAGCTTTAAAGAAAAAACCTGATGCCTAAAAAACAAGAACCAAACAAACAAACAAAACTGATGTCTAGACCCCATACCCAGAGATTCTGCTTTAAGTTGGCAAGCAACCTCAGGCTACCCCTCGTAAAACCTCCCCAGATGTTTCCAATATTCAACACCAAGGTCCAGAATCACTGGTTCCCAAGCTTGCACCGTCTATCAGAATCAGGTGGAGAGCTGTTCTAGAAAGAGATTTCCAGGCTTTACCCCCAGAACGACTGAATCAGAATCTCTGGAGGCAAGGGGCTGGGAATCTCTACTAAAAAAAACCCCACAAAAACAAACCAAAAAACCCTTGCCAAGTATCACCTCTGCACATTCTGGTGTGGGGACCACTGATTTAATAGGTGATATTTGCTGGTGAGCTGGTCAACTGACGCTTCAAAACAAAAACAATGAAACAAAACAGCAAACCTTGATCTGCAGTGCTCGCCAGTTTCTGTGGTGTAAATACTCCCTCCATGGCTGAGTCTGAGCTACCGAAGTGCCCTCACTGAAGGCAGAGTTGGAAAGAAATGCACGCAGTTGACTTTTGGGAGCCAGTGCTAGCAGGCTGTATACATCAGACCGCAAGCACGTGACTCTTCACGCTCCCATTTACTCGACAGGTGACCTTGACAGCCACTTAACCTCCCTGCGCCTCAGTTTCCTCAGCTGTGACACAGGACGATCATATTACTCCCTTCACAGGGTTGTTTTGAGACGTAAATGATGACTACTTACTCTATGTGAACAACGTACAGGTAGTACCTGTGTATTTTGTACGATCATTTTCTAGAAAATTGTTTATTTGTTAAAACTTATTATAACACCGTCTGTTACAAAAATACTTTAACGAACTTAATTTTAAAGTTTAGCTTTGTCCCAAGCTGTACTAAGGGGTGAAATCATGGTGAGAGAGCACATTTGATGTGCCGATCGTATTTTTTCTAATACTCACTAAAATAACTTCTCAGTTATCCAAACAGAGATGCTTCTCCGTGCACTAAAGGAAATCATCTTGCAAATGAGGTAGTGTTTAAGAGCATGGTTTAAGTCCCAGCTCTGCTCCTTATCACCTGTGGGATCCTCAGCAAGTCAACCTCTCTGTGCCACTGTATCCTCACCTTACAGTGGGATTGTTGTGAAGGTCAAGCGTAAAGTACTCTGAACGGCGCCTGGCACACGGTGGCTGCTTTGTAAGGCTTAGCGGCCGTTTCTGTCTCTATGGTATTGTATACCATCGGTGGGAAATGCACCCCATTTTGGGACATGCCGCATCCTTTTCTTCTGCCTCCCTGGAGGGCCGAAACTTGGCTCATTGATTTTTGTTCCCTTTCACCTTGACGTAGAGTCCATTTTTTCCTCATCTTTACAATAAGTCTGAGCCTGGCTGGCAGGAAGTAGGTTGAACCAATTAACATTGCCGATACTTGACTTTCTGACCTACCCCAAATAATCTGACCTCCTCAATAATTTCAGCCAGATCATTTTTTTCCCCAAGTATTTGGGTTTTGCCTACCCGGTCGCCTGTTTATATCTCACCGGTGAGATCTCCCCTCTGCTTTGAGGTATAAGAGAAAACAGACTTCAGCTACCAGATTTTCGGGTTGAGGACTAGAATTTCCATTTCTATTACTGTTGAAGCCCAGTGCAGGCCAGGGTGGATGTCAGCAAATTCACCCCCCGCTCCGACCCTGTGCAATAGACCAGAGCACTCCCTCGCCCCTCCCTCAACCCAAGGGCCTTGCTGCTGATGCTGAAATATCTAGTGAGTGCCAGGTACAGTGCTGAGCATCCCATATATGGACCGTATCATCTGCACAGCAAGTCTGTGACGTGGGTATTATTATCTTTATTTTAAGGATGGAGAACCAGCTCAGAGAATTTGAGTAGTTTGCTCCCTGTGAACTGAAAGTTTCTACTTTGGGGCTTGGGAAAATAAATTACTTAACTTCTCTCCTTGCTCCAGGTATGTGACCTTTTTCTCTTCTCTATTATAAGGACTATCTAGGTGAAGGAGTCGGAGGTCCCCCAATAAGAAGTATTATATAAATTCAAAGCATAATTATTGATTGTACATTCTTTCATTAAACAAACAAAATGTATGCTAATGCTAAACTCACTCCAATTTTCCATTTTGCCATCCTTTGAGAAATAAGCCAATAAACCATTACACACTTAGCTTCCTGGGGAAATGAATTTAAATGTTAATATAAATCCTTTTAGAAAAAAAACAAATTTTAACAAATAAGTATTTGAACAAGGAGGGTACTTAATCACGTTCAGAATGAGAAACCCTCAGTACAAGCCCGTTGGTGGCTGTTGAGATAAGCTCTCTAAATTTAATATTTTATAATAGACTCACACCTCTTTTGTTAGAAATGGAGAAACAGAATCATTTTCTTTTCTCCTTCACTGGAATATATTTAAATCTCTCCAATTCTATTTTGCTAATAGGCAGGGCAAAGTCTGTCTATAAATGTATCCTGATTTATCACAGGTAATCCCACACTCTAGCATTCATGTGTAGAACTTAACCTCAATTTAAATGTAAATTCTGGGCAACTTTGAGTGCTTTATCTGTGAACTTGGAGACTGCCCTTCATTAACCAGGTCTGCACTAATTATAAGCAGCTTTGTAAGTTTCCCTTAAAACAATTGCAGAATTGACCCCCAAATGAACAAATTCCGAATTTATTTGTTTTAAAAAATTCCTGGCACTCTTGTGCAAATTTCTGCCTAAGGCCCTGCTCCCAAGGTGTGCAGGCAGGAGGGGAAGGGAGCTGGATGATAACAGAATGAAATATACCAGAGAAACCAATGAAAATGGAAATGAAAGTGAACTGGGTTTACCCTCAAAATAGGATCTCTTTTTCCTGTTGAAGGAAACTACAGTTTCCTACCCTCTTCTCATCTCAAAACAATTTTACTGTGAAATATTCTTCGCTTCCTTTTGACTATACAGTTTAGTGGCAACTAATGAAAAGAGCACCATCAAAATTCTCACGAAAGCCAAAACACCCACAAAAACATTTTTCAAATACTCACAGGTACATCCACATATTTGGAAGCTGCCTTCACCTAAGGAGGAAAGAAGAGGATGGAAGTGAGGGTGGTGTTTATGTTTAATTGTTCACAGCTCAATGCTGTATCACCATCAGAGTTAAAACAATATGCTGGCAGACGGAGCTGACCAGGAAACACAGAAAGGTACTAAAAAAATAAAATCTGTTTGCTAATTTTTTTACTCTGCAAGCCAGACCCACTGCTTTGGAGAGAAAGAGAGAGAGGGAGAGGAGAGAGAGGGAGGGAGGGAGAAGGAAAGAGAAAAAGACAGCAACATTTTTACTGAGCTTCTGTAGCTGGTGTGGGAGATCTGCCTTTTCCTCCCTCCCTTTCAAAGGGAGAAAAATGACTGTAGCTAAACCCAGACCATTGAGTGGAGGGCTCGCCAGTCTAGAAAAGCAGTTAAGTCCACTGTCACTTCTTGTACCTTGGGGTCTTTGTATAATCTGGCTACAGGTGTGTCCTAATTGAATCTTTGAGTTCTCACTTTCCAGTAACTCTCTTCTAGAGAAGGGGATGTAGCGGGTGGGCACCCTTAACCCAGAGGGAGATGGGTGTCTGTGGGAGGGGGTTGGGAGGGTACCAGAGCCGTTCAAAACTGTCCCAAGGCTGTTGTTATGTCTCCTGGTTTTAAATAATAAAAAACCCAGAAGGGAAGTGCAGGAAGAGGGTATGACACTTATTTTCAGTTCTGGTGGAGGGAGTGTGGTGGAGTACGTACAGTGTTTGAGAGCATGGAATTTGGAGTCAGATCTGGGTTCAAACCCAAGCTCTACGACTTACAAGCTGTGTGACCTTGGACAAGTGACTTCTTCTCTCTGAGCCTCAGTTACCTCATCTGCAAAATGCAGATACCATGAGGTAACTGTTGCAGCAGGTCGATACAAGGGTGAATACACACAGAGTCCTGGGACACGGCAAGCACAGAATAAATGGGGGCTGAGAGGATCGATTCACAAGCAGATCTGGCGGGGCTCTGGGTCCTGTGAGAAGTCAATGAACAGCTGGGTTTGAGGAACAGAACCTGAGGAGGATGTCTGATATTCTATGCGTTTCATTTTGACTCGGGTCACACACGTTCCACTTAGCACAGGTAAGACCGAGGGGCTACATTTGGGATCAGAGCAGCGTTTTCAGTTCTGTCGGCAAGTACCAAGACTGCGGTGCACACCCAGCATTTAGGATGTCTTTTCACATCTCAGGTGCGCTGCCTCTTGCCACCTGGCTGAGGCCAGTATTGGGAGTCACTACCTCTACCCCCATGTCTCCGAGGAAAGTATCCAGGAGAGTGTTTCTCCCTGTTGCTATTTTCTCAAAGCTACTTTTCAAAATGTCAAATCTCAAGAAAGAAGTCAGCGAGCCAATGGGTGGGGTGGAAAGAGTCCAGGATTTAGAGTCAAAAGTTCTGTAAGTGATAGAATTAGTTGACCTTGGGATCATCACTTCGATGATCTCTTCGCCTGGGTTTCTCTGTTTCTAGAACAAGGTGATACCACTGTGTACTCTGTAGGGCTGAGAGCGTGATCAAGTGACAAAATGTACAGGAAAGTGTTTCATAAACTTTAAAGGGCAGAACACACATCAATTAATTATTAAGAGGGCAATGCATTCTGTCTCCTGGAATCATCGCCAGCACCCAGGATGATTCCTAGAGTCTCCAGTTACAGATTCTCTCAGAACCCGACATTTTTTCCCTTTGCAGCACTGATTGCAATCTCAATTCAGTAATTTTCGTGCCATGTCTGTCTCCCACAGAATGTCATGTGTTGTCCCTAGCTGTCTCCCCAGTGACTCACTTTTGTTACCCGGCTTAGAAAGGGTACTCAGGGAAAATTTGTAGAAGGAAGGAGAAAAAGCTAGTGACCAGTGCCGGCTTCAGGATGGTTGAGGAATAAACAGACCAGACTGAGAAGCCACTGCCTGAGTTAGTCTGAAGGCCAACAGGGTTGCATATAAAGCTGGGTGCTTGCAAAGCTTGGGGAGTGAAGGAAACCACTCTGGACCATTAAGGGGGGTATGAGGAAAGCTTTCCAGAATTTGCCTAAATAACATTTTACTAAATGATTCTCAACCCGAAATCTTTCCTCTTTATTCCTGTTCTAGAATTTCGTTTGCACAAGAAGGTGGCTTTCCTTTCAAATCTCCTCTATGTACATTAATATATAACATTTGTATGATGTTTTGCACTTTGCAAAGCACTTTCACGTACTGTTTCTTCTCTAAGCCACCCTGCAAAAGGGTGGTTATTAATTGTTTATCTATTCACTATTGAGAACACTAAAACCCACAGAATTTAAGAATTTATTTCATCATGATCTGAGCCAGAAGACAGAGAAGGCTGGACTCACATGAGGGTCTCCCGAGCCCCACTTTTTCCTTTTGAACTCCTGGTCTTTTCACCAGTGGCAGAAAGTATGAGGAATTTAAGCATCAGTGGTCAGGGCAGGTGCTGACAAAACAATTCTTCTCAGCTACAAATTGCCTCCTTCCCTCTGTAGACTTAGTGCTTGGCAGTTGGTAGGAGTTTTGCTACAGCTGAAATGATCAACCTTTAAACACACCCACTCTTACCACCAACACGCAGTTTCAACCCAGAAAATGACACCAGCCGAAGTCTCTTCCTTTCAAAGCAGTTTGGGAAGATAAGGCAAGCTCTATGTCATGACGGAAACCATCCCCTCTCCTACATGCACTAGCCTTCAGTTTGTTGGTCTTTTTTAAAATCTGGTAACTGCTGACTTGCATTTAGTCTTATTGATCTTTCTCCCATCCCATAAAAACAGGAAAAAACAGCTCAGAGTAAACTGTGGTCCTATTAGGATTGTATCATTTTTTGGTCCTGGCCATTGAACTTGAAGAAAGATGTTGAGGATACAGGGCAGTCTAGAAGTGTCTTCTACAAGAAAAGTAAAGGAGAAGGCATCTCGCCTGGAAGAGGAAGGGCTAACAGCAAATGAAATGAAAACTTTCACGTGGTTAATCAAGGACCTTCAATGTTGAAGGGTTGAACTTGGTCACGGTGGTTCTAGAGCATAGAATCAGGACGAATGAGTAACATGACGGGGCCCCAGAAGAAGGTGCGAACAGCTATC
Organism: Orcinus orca; assembly: GCF_937001465.1. Lineage (NCBI taxonomy): Eukaryota > Metazoa > Chordata > Mammalia > Artiodactyla > Delphinidae > Orcinus > Orcinus orca. Next base: position 27,203,911 of record NC_064568.1, on the reverse strand, counting down.
TCAGTCTAGCCAGGCACTGGCTATCTCTGGTGATCAAGAACTCACTGCTGAAAAAAACAAACCAAAAAAACCCCTCCTTGCTGGAGGAGCTCAAGCAGGAGGTATGTAGGATGCTCCGATGTGAGACTTTCCTTATGCGAGAGGTGACCTGGAAGGCTGGTCTCTGTTGCTCACATCCTTAAGAGGTAGAAAGCTGTCATCAGTTCTGTTTTTTTTTTCTTTTTCTTTTTTTACAGTATACATGTTGGGATATAGCAGAGTGAATAAACTGACAGAACCAGGATCAGAACTCTGGTCCCCAGAACCCTCTCCTGCCTAATGTCAACAGTGCTACCTTTTTAAGCATCACGTTTCTTTGAAGTATCCATAGGACTGACCATGTTTTTGGCCAGCTATACTCTAAGTAGAGAGGAAGGACCAGATCCTCCCAACCCACTAAGGGTTTGGAATTATTGCCAAGGGTCAGAAAGTCCAAGCGCACACCAGACACTGTCTAGATCAAATAAACAACCGACCTTGTAATCTACACAAGACTATTTCCCATTACATATACATGTTGTTTTGATGAATAAAATACAGATTTCTTAAAAAGCACAACCTATTTTATAAAATGTTGTCATTATGCATTTTTTCCCATCAAGGTCTGTCAAAAGTGTGTGGGTTTGTGTGTAATTTTCATTTCTTTTTTAACTTCAAAAGAACTCTTCTTGGTGAAGTGGCTAAAAGGTTGGGCTGAAGATTGGCAGGGTTAGAAGTCGGGCTTTGCCATTTTCTAGCTTGGTGACTTTGACTGAGTCAACTTCTGAGCCTCCTCTGCAAATGGGACAATTATAATGTTTCTCGAAGGAATATGGAGAGGACTGAGTGAGGTAATCCATCCAAGGGTACAGAACAGAGCTGGGGACATGGTCAAAGCTAATAAATGTACCTCTTCTTACTGGCAATATCGGCTTACTGGTGTAGATAGAGCCTCTCCTCCTTAGCTTGGCAGTCGTGGTGACAGTTTCACTGCTCACCTCTAGCCCACGGGCAATTTCTTGCCATGAAAAGGATGCTGGGATCTCCTCAGGTTACCAGGAGGCATCTGAGCTGGTCTTCAGTCTGGCAAACTTCCTGCCAATTCCATGAACACCGTACGCACTGGACTTCTCTCCAGAACACCGAGGCAGCAGCAAAGACCTCTGCTCCCTCCCTCAGGCTGCCCAAGCCAGGGCATGAGTGAGAGGGCAGTTCCCCAAGCCAGGGCGCTCTGTATATTCAATCGCACATCCCTACTTCTCTCCGGTACAAAGCCAAACGTCCCGGGGCATAGGAGAGAAGGCTGCGGGAGAGGCGTTTGCCCCAGACACCTGGTCTGGCGTCCTTTTTCTGCAGGGACTCAACTGCCCTCACAGGAGAGACAAGAACTGTAACTTCAGCCAGACTTCACTTCCTGATGTCCCTGCTTTCTCACCATCCCCTCTGGTGGGACAAAGAACGTCCCTTCTCTAGCAGTATCCATGAACACCCCACCCCCACCCCTCGACCAGACAGAGCCAGTTCTGGGAAGGCAGGTTCGAAAAAGAGACACAAACTATAAGAGTCTGATGGAGACCAAGGGTGAAGGTGGGAAGATGAGCTGTCAGTGAGCAACCTGTTCACATTTTCATAGGCCTGCAGCAAAGACCGAGTCTTAGGTCCAAGGCACTGCATTAGGGACTGTAGGTAAAGGCAATTGTTCCTTGATTTCTAGTGCCTTCCTTGGATGCTGTCTTAATGCACAATCTCTCTAAACACCCAGAATAAGTCATGTCCATCCAACAATTCATAACTGTAAGTTACATTTCTTGAGTGCTTTCCACTTGCCAGGAGATGAGTTAGGAAGATTGCATGCGTTATATTTAATCCTCACAACGACCTCTGGAAAAGGGTCCTATTAATAGTCCCATTTTACAGTTGACAAAACTGAGGCTAACAGAAAGGAAGCAATTTGGCTTAAAGTCACACAGCTAATAAGTTATAGCTTTGAACCTCCCATCCCTTAAGCTCCCTATTATTCAGTTAAAAAAAAAAACAACCTATCAAACCAGTCATATTTAAGTCTTGTTTCTTTGTGTGTGTAGACACAACCTAAAATGGCCTCTCCAGGAAAAATGTCTGAGAGATTTGAATAATTATCTGCACCGACTCAGTCAGGGCAGAAGGTCCAACACAGTTTCTCTGGCTTTGAATGTCCCAGCTAATTACCTCGACCCTCCACCTGACTTAGCGTGTGTGGACAGCCTTAATGGTTACTCTATTGAGCTCCTCCATTATTTTTCAGGTGCCCAAAGGTAATCTTTTCATTGAACACTCACCATTCCAGGATTTTCACAATGCTGATGACTAAGGGATTTTCTTCTGCCTGGTCCTAATAAGGGGACCTGAGTTAATCACTGTGTAGCTTTGATAGGGAGCACGGCGGGGGCTTAAACCACTTCTCTTGCTTCATTAGGGGAAAAAGCAACCCAGGTGCAGACCACGAGGACCTCAGGGTTTGTTACTATTAAATCAATGCACGGACAAGAAAAAAAAAGTGGATTAGGCCCTTTTTGCAAACAGAAATCTGGTGGGTAAGATGCAAAGATGGAAGAAAAAAGAAGTCTGAACAGATACCACTGCATTAGTGACTGCCTGAGCTCTCCTTTCTCCCCGTGGTCTCTTAAAAAAAAAAGACAAAAACCAACCAAGCAAACGATTTATTCTCTGCACAAGCTGACGCCACCCCTGCCTGTTTGACTTCACAAGAACTTGGAGCTGATTTCTCTGTCTTTGCCTACAAACTGCCGACCACACCACTCTTTCAAGGGGCCGGTAGCATTTACTTGAGTGTCTGGCTTGTGAAATTTCTGCTGCAAGGAACATGAGGCTATTTTGCTGCCTTCTCCACTTCCCTAACCCAGGTGATCTTAGAGATCTGGATTTTTTCTTTCTTTCTTTTTTTTTTTTGAGAGTTAAGGCAGTTTGGTATGTCAACGTGCTACTTCGTACCACCATCATCAGTAAAATGATTTTATTAGTTGAATTTTATCATCTATCACCAGCCTTATGTCTAGAATGTAGGCTCTATGAGGAATAAGAACTTCTTTTTCTCTCCTCACTATCTCCACTGCCTGGTATATAGTAGGGGCTCAATAAAAATATATTTGGTTGGCTAACCATATATAAAAGAGAGAATCAACAAGGTTGGCTAACCATATATATGGTTGGCTACCATACATAAAAGAGAGGATCAACAAGGACCTACTGCAGAGTACAGGGAACTCTACTCAACACTCTGTTACGGCCTATATGGGAAAAGAATCTGAAAAAGAATAGGTATATGCATATGTATAACTAAATCACTTTGCTGTACACCTGAAACTAACACAGCATTGTAAATCAACTATACTCCAATATAAAATAAAAAATTTAAAAAAATGTGTTGACAGAATGAACTTCTGAGCATGGTACTCTTTACTCTGTACCCAGGATAAAGGTTTCTAGTGCCTTCTTGAAGCTGTTATTCAAGCTCTGACACTCTTAAAGAATCACTTAAGAAACGTGCGACCGGGCACTATCAATTCAAAAGGAAATGGCTTTTGTTGCTTCTGTGAGATGAGCTTCAAGGGTCTCTTGTGTCCCTACAGTATGAGTACAGCACAGAGGTAGGAGCTCGAGGCCAGGAGTCAGACACCTGGGCTGGCATCTGGTTTGATCAGCCACCGGTTGTGGGCCAGGCAATTAACTTCTCTAAGCATCAGTTTCCTTCTTGGAAAATAGAGATAATGACAGTATTTCCTCCTCATGGGGTGGTTGTACAGATTATTAATAGAAAAAAGAGATTTCTTAAGGGCTTAAAACGTGCAGGACACTATTCTAAGCATTTGACTTGTATTAAATTCATTTAGTGCATGCAAAGCATCAAATGAGTCACTGTACGTGAAAACCTTTGCACAGGGCCTGGCACATAGTACGTGTTCAATAAATGTTGCCTATTATTTTTATATTCTCTTTTCCTTTCACGTCCGAAGGGGCTGATTTGATGGTTCCAGGGCACAGGTTGGGCTATGTTTGCTAGTGGGTGGGGTCGTTAGACCTTAAACATCTGCACACTGAGGGATGTGGTTCTGTTTCACGGTTAGAAAGCTTCATGATGTCTGTGACTAATCCTGCTGTAAGAGGCCTGGCCATCTTACTTCCTCTCTTCTTTGCTGGCCCTGTACCAGGCTGTGGTCTGGACTCTCTCTCTATTCTATTTCTCCTTGGATCCTCAGGCCTCAGCTCTTAACAAAGAGATCCCTGGAGACCAGCAGGGCTCCACAGAGTTCTCTGCATTGGAATATGGACCCAAAGCCCACCTCACAATGTGGTAGCTTATTATTTTGCTCCCTGTGTGGGCATGCCACTCCCATTGAGAAGTGGGGTCTATTATTCCTCCATCCCCCTTGAGCCTGGGCTGGCCCGTGACTGCTGTGACTAAGAGAATATGATGGAGGTGACGCCATATCAGCCCTGAGCCTAATCTTGGAGAGGTCCAGCAGCTTTGCTTCTTCACCCTTGAAAGCCAGCTGCCACTAAGTGCAGCTGTGCCGAGACTGCCGTGCCATCAGAAGCCCAAGGCACGTGGAGAAGCTCAGCTGGATGAGACCCCATATGGGGGAGAAATAGGCACATGGAGACACATCAAGCTATCAGACATTCAGCCCCAGCCCAGCCAAGCAAGCGACCCCTGTCAGTGCAACATGGAACCAAAGAATCCCCTAGCCACGCTCTTCCCAGATTTCTGACCCACAAAATCGTACACAAAATAAACAGATCGTTTCAAGCCACTAACTTTGCCACAGTGTGTTATGCAGCAATAGATAACCAAGATATTCAAGAAGGTGTCACTTGGTCTCCTATTTCCCCAATTTTATCCATTGCATGTATTTTCCTGGAGGATGCTGTGGGGAGGTCACTGATGGTCTAGGACAGGATTTGGGCATTCCTGGGTCTCCTGGCTGTAAAAGGAGACCAGCTGATTTTCATCTGATTCTCAAGGATATTTACTGAGCATGTATGTATGGGGCACTGAGCTAGACACCTCATGTATAACTAACTCAATTAGTCATTCCTGTAGAACATTAGAAGGCTCATTTCACCATCCCCGCTTCACAGATGAGGACACTGAGGTTCAGAGAGGTTAAGCAAATCTCTAGAGGTAAACCAGTAAGTGTCCAAGCCCAGGTCTGGTTATGAAGTGCAGAGTCCTTTCAGGACATCAAGCTGCTGATATTGTGAAAATGATGTGTCATTTTAAAGCTATTTCCTACCTAATAATCACCTGGGATCTGGGAGAAGGCGAGCCGACTTGTGGGACGTATAGGGACTTTGGGTCAGACAGAGCTTTGTTGGAATTATGCTCCATCACTTACTAGTTAGATGAACTTAGGAAAAATTTCTAACCTCCCACAGTTTCTATAATCTCATCTGCAAAATGAGGGTAACAACAATGTCTTCTTTAGGAGGTTCATGTGAGGCTGAACAGGTTGACATCATGTTGAGTGCTCAGTGCAATGTCTGGTACCTAGTAAGAGCTCAAGAAGTATTACCTAATATTGTTACTAGTGTTTCAGTCACTTGTCGTTACCTGCGAGTTGACTGTACCAAGTGTGTTCCCATCTATAGTTTATAGACTAGCAAAAAGGCTTGGCAAACTCTGGCCTGTGGGTCAAACCTAGCCTGCTGCCTGTTTTTGTGTGGCTCACGAGCTAAGAATGGTTTTCACATTTTTAAATGAAGGAAAATCGAAAGAAGAATCATATTTCCTGACATGTGAACATTACAGGAAATTGACATTTCCGTGTCCATCAATAAAGTTTTATTGGAACACAGCCATGCCTATTCATTTACATCTTGTCGATAGCTGCTTTCACGCTACAAGGGAGGAGGCTGAGTCTCTGTGACAGAGACTATGAGGCTTGCAAAGTGAAAAATATTTACTATCTGCCTGTTTCCAGAAAAAAATTTCTGACCTCTGGACTAGAGGAGGAGCCATTGGGGTGGGGGGTAGGGGAAGAATCATAAAATGTAAATTTCTAATCTTAATACGGCCATTAACTAGTTGACTGACTACTTGTCTAACCTGTTGGCCTCCTGTCCTTACCTATTATAATAGGGCACAGAGCTAAACGTTTACCCCTGATTCCTTCCAGAAATACGACTCTTAGATGGTGTATGAGGCAGGTGCTAGGAAGAATGTGGAATAGGAAACACTTCCCACACCTTGAAAAGTTTATAAATACTCTAGCAGTAAAACAAAAGGCTATTAATATCTTACTATTAATAAGAGCTCTGGAAATGAGGCTCCAGGAAAAATTATAGTACCAGGGAAAAGGAAAAAACAATAGCGATGAAGACCATTCACACAGGTACCAGACAACGTAGCAGGGACCACTGGGTAGACTTGGTGATGAAATATCAGGATTACCATAGGCAGCATGTGTTACTTATTTACCCTGTGCCAGGCACTGTTTTCACTGTTTCTTCTGAACCACCTCCTTTAATATTCCCAGTACCTTCGAGATGCAGCCTCATCATCTGTACCTCTCTGTGCTGTTGTGAGGATTAATGAAGATGATACACATACAGGGGCAGAATAAAGGACATGGCAAGTCCTCAGTACGTGCTAGCTGCTATTACTACTGTTGGAATTGCACGCCAAAGGAACAGCCTTTCTATTCTACTGGCAAAATCAGCTAATTTGCCCTGAGTGCCTACGTTTGCCCATATTTTTCCTCAACCTCCAGTTTTCATGCTCTCTTTTTTTTTTTTTTTTGCAGTACGCGAGCCTCTCACTGTTGTGGTCTCTCCTGTTGTGGAGCACAGGCTCCGGACACGCAGGCTCAGCAGCCATGGCTCATGGGCACAGCCGCTCCGCGGCATGTGGGATCCTCCCGGACCGGGGAACGAACCCATGTCCCTTGCATTGGCAGGCGGACTCTCAACCACTGCGCCACCAGGGAAGCCCCATGCTCTCTTTTTTTTGTGGCAGAAATGGAATGGGCAGGGTTCTGTCTAAATGCACATAGCCCCAGTGATAAGCATCGCTCAGGCCAGTAACATGGGAGAACCACGAGCACAGCATTCATCAGCAGAATGGAAATACCCGAAAAACGATGCGGTCATTTCTCACGGGGATTACAGGAAGTGCAGGGAAATGGTTGAGAGCACAGACTCTGGGGTTGGATGGTGTAGGGCCAAATTCTAGATCCAACACTTACTAGACAATTTACTTCACTCTTCCATGCCTTACTTTCCTCATCTATAAAATGGGGATAATAGTACTCTTCATAGAGTTGCTGGGTTCCTAAGCGAATTTCTAGAATAGTTCCTGGGGCGTAGTAAGTAAGAACTATGTGTCAGCTATTAGTATCATTTCTGCTGGAAAATCAAGTTGCTTTAGGTAGTTAGGCTTGTATATTAAGCTTGGTCTGGCACTATCGGACAGCTACAAGTGACTATATTTAAATAAACGAAAACAAAATGCGATTAAAAATCCAACTTTTTAGTTGAACTAGTCACACTTCAAGTACAGGTGGCTGGTGGCTACTGTATTAGACAGTTCAGATATAGAAAATCTCCATCACTAGAGAAAGTTCTATTGGACAGCACTGGTCTAGACTCGAGACATTCGTAAATATAGGTTATTACATTTTTCAGTGATAAGAGTGAAGAGGTGTGTCATTCAGTCCCCATGTTAGAACAAGAGATCAGCTGGAAGCAGCAGCAGGGGAAGGAAAAGGACATGGGTGTCAAGAGCATTGTCTTGTGGATGAAACAAGAACTAAAGGTGGATGGGTACTATGTAAAGTGACTGGTAATACTGATGTAACTGTAACAGGATCGGGGGTGGAAAGTGGAGAGGGCAAAGCGAGTTATCTGTTGTACTACAGCAGGGAGGTAAATCATCTCTATGATCAATAAACCAAGAAACTGCAGTATAAGAACAGTACTTAGAGCTACGAAGATAAAAGCAAACTTGTTTGCAAGGGTCCCTTCTGGGGTAAGGGATGGAGGATGGAAAGGGATGCGACAGAGAACTGTTGCTTTTTAAAAAAATAATTACTGTGTTTCTGTACTATTTCACATTTTAACCACGTATGTATATTTCTTTCATAAAAAGATATTTCAAAAAGAACAAAACAAGTGATAGAATTTTCAGCATTCGAGCATTTGCGGGAAGAATGTATCTTCTCCAGGGTAACTTCTTCAAGGTTTTTGCGTGACTGAAATCATGATTCTGAGAAGCAAAATGGAGCAAACCACCTCCCGCTCCCCAATACATAATCTGGATGCTCTAAGTGCATCTTGGGAAGAGGAATAAACTGTAAGCGCCAACCAAGGGACTGACGGCTTGGGGGAGACAGAATGTGCCAGTGGGTGGATGTACTGGGACTGTGTGTGCGGGTGAGCAGTTGAGCAAACCTCGGTGGCTCTTGCTTGGGGCCAAGTAACAATTACAGTGAAAGCCCTTTCCAACAATTTCTGAGCACTGGAGAAAAACACAACCCTTGAAGTAGATCTGGAGTCACAGACCGTGCGACGGATTCCCAGAGCTCTGCCACCAGAGGGGCTGAAATGTTTTCGATGCTTGCTGAAGATCAAGGGTGTTTCAGGCCAACTGTGAAATGCTGTGCCCGTGTCAGCACCGTGTACTTGCTGCATAGATGCACATTCACTGGGAGGCCATCTTCCCTTGCTTTCCTTTTTCGGAGGGCCAGATTTTATAAACACTGTTTTTACAGATGTAGGAACTGTGATACCAAAGATTTTTTATGGGTGGGTCATCAGATGGTCATTGCTCAGAAAGATAATCTCTGGCTTTGAAAATGTGATTCATATTTGAAAGAGTTAAGCATCAAAATGTTATAAAATAAAATTTCTCTAAATTGCCTATAAATGAAACCAGGGTTTGTTTTTTTTTTTTTTTCAGATAATAGAAAGAGAATATTGGATTCAAAGTCTGGACTCTCACTACTGTTCCTTCAATGACTGACTATATGAACTTCGGAACAGCAATTGTTTAGTTTTCTCATAGACAACATAGAAATAATTAATACCTGATATATAGTCATATATAAAAATATGGATGCATTTACCAATGACTAAATGCCTGATTTACACTAACTTATTTAATTCTTTTAAGAACTTGTCTCCTCATTTTACAAATGAAGGAACTGTGTCTCAGAGAGGTTAAGTTTCTTCCCCCAGGGAACACAGCTAAGAAGGGGTAGAACTAGGATTTGAACCTGAATGGATCTGACTTCAAAGGATTCACTACTGCATTATGCCTTCTCCTACCCCGCCCTACCTTTTTCACAAGCTAATTTACTAAAGTCTGAAGATAAAATCCAGACAATAGCCTATGGATGCACTTTGAAAAGCAAAAAGAGTTACCTTATGATTTTATTCACCGATTACCACAAGACCTCATATGTAATGACTGATGTAACCATCGTTGATATTCTGAAATGACCTCTGAGGACCACTGTAGAGCTTCAGAGGGGCTAGGGAAAGGTGGGAGAGAGCCCAGGCTTTCCTGGAAAGCATCCTTAGGCAAGAACGTGAGTTGCAGGGCTGCTGGTTGATTGCACGGCTTCTGTGCATGTTCATAAATATTGATTGTGATTAAACTATTATCATAGTAATGAGGGTAATAATACCTCCTCCAGCCCATCCCACCGCACTACTCAAAGTCCCCACCTTTCATTAAACAAAGAGCTGCTGGCACTGCTGGGGAGTTGGGCAAGAGGCAGGGAAATGATCTCTATTAAGCAAAAGCGTTCTGTTCCACGCGCTGATTAGGAGCCGCAGCCTCATTAACAAGGAGAATTGTTCTCGTCTCCTGTTGCTCAGGGTACTGTGCTCGGAGACTGGGTCCAGGAAGTGTATGTTCTCATCTCTCTTCACCCCCCTGGGGCTTCCAAACAGATGCCTGATTGAAGTAGACCTGTTTTTCCTTCCACTCTCCCTCATTTCTGTCCCAACACTTCATTCCCAGAGAGGATTTCTGCAAGGCTCAAGGGCTCCTCCAAACCTACCGTTTTAATGCTGCTGAGATTTAACAATGGTTGCATGCTTATTATTTGGCTGGCACGAGGCTAAGTGATTTATTAGTAATTAACCCTCACGGGGGGGGGGGCATGATGATTATCACCATTTACAGATGAGGAAACTGAGGCTCAGAGAGGTTTAGTGACTTCCTGCAAGACCCAAAGCTGGCAGCACCATGAAGTTGGTATGTGAATGTGGGTCTGTTGGACTCCAGGGTTTGTACCCTCTGAAGGATGCTGAGCTGCTCTTCCATGCTTAGTTACACGGCATCCTCTCATTTTAGGAGAAACTCGGAAGGGCGAATTGGAAAGTTTAATTTTGTAAAATCTCGAAGCAGGCATGAAGGCTTATTTTTATTTGATTATAAGTGGAGGTGGGGGGGGCAGGTGCTTTGCCCACCTCTGGCATTTTTAGGTTTTGTTTTGCCTTATAAACGTCTCTCAACGCTAAGAAGCCCAATCGAACGCAAGCTGGAAGATACCAAGGACCATGTCTTACTCGTGCCCCTGCTTCCGCATGGCCCGGGTGCGAAGCCAATGAGGCTTGTACCGTCATTACTGAACATTAATGTTTCTGCACGAAGGGACCACCTGTCAGCCCTGCTGCCCTCCTCTTCTCCCCATAGCTGCCTCAGCCTGAACTCGAGGGTATAAATTGTTTACATCACCGTCGCCAGTGACAACTTGTCTCTTGTAGCCAGCCTAGATCTGCTACAGAGTGGAGAGGTTTCTTTTTTTTTTGCTTCTCCCCCCACCCCCACCCCGCTCAGCTCAGGTAAAGGGTGGGGAAAACAAACACATGGATTGGATAGAAGGTCTGGGTTCTGTGACGAAACGAGTGGTTCAAGTCATTTTCCTTCCCTGGCCTCAGTTTATACAGCTGCAAAATGGGGTATCACAACTTCCCGAACTTCCGGCATCAATACCACCTTCCCCATTTGGGCTATTGCCCATGTGCCATCTGTACTCTATTTACTTATTTACTTAATATTTTCCTTTAAATTGGCTCCCTTTTAAAAAATACTTAATTATAGAAAGAAACTTGGTGTCACTACCATACATGGAAACTAAATATCACTCTCAATAAGAGAAGTATAAAAATAAATACAACGTAAATATTAGGTTGACATTATGGAAAAACGCGAGCGAACTTTTTGGCCAACCCAATGCAGCGACATTATTACTTCCTACGTAGGCAGGGTTGCCTGCGGCGGGTCCACAGCCTGAGGCCTGCTCACTCTCCCTCTTTCTCTTCATTAGCCATGAAGATGTGAAATTTTAGAGAAGTGTGAGAGGAAGATAAGCCCTCAACGAAACTTTCTCCTTGATAGAAGGATAAGGAAGAAAATATAATTTAAAAATAACCCTCTCGGGCTTCCCTGGTGGCGCAGTGGTTAAGAATCCACCTTCCAATGCGGGGGACACGGGTTCGAGCCCTGGTCCGGGAAGATCCCACATGCCGCGGAGCAACTAAGCCCGTGAGCCGCAACTGCTGAGCCTGAGCTCTAGAGCCTGCAAGCCACAACTACTAAGCCTGTGCTGTAGAGCCTGCGAGCCACAACTACTGAGCCCATGTGCCACAACTACTGAAGCCCACACGCCTAGAGCCCGTGCTCCACAACAAGAGAAGCCACCGCAATGAGAAGCCCGTGCACTGCAACGAAGAGTAGCCCCCGCTCGCCACAACTAGAGAAAGCCCACGCGCAGCAACATAGACCCAACGCAGCCAAAAATAAATAAAATAAATAAATAAATAACCCTCTCACAATTTGATTGGTTCTATTTAATACTGAGTTGTTGCCGCATCTAACATTCTCTCAGGTAACATGTGGTATATATCCCATGCTTGGAAAACACTCAGTGATATGCTAGGAAAAAGGCTGTCAAAAAGAAGGAGAAGGAGAGGAGGAAGGGGAAGAAGGAGAAGCAACAGCCTTGTTTAGGCAGAGTTTGCCAATTTCCATGGTGCAAATACTTTGACTCTGGTCAATTTTAAGCTACCAACAGGACATCACTAAATCCGGACATGAAAAGAGTTGCAAAGAATTGGCTCTGAACAGCAGGTAGGAACTGAGCACATCACTGGAAACACCGGACCAGAAAATTTCCAAAGTTGCTTCTGTTGTATGTACTCTAGACAGTAACTTCCAGAAAACAGAGATAAGGTCTTTTTTTTTTTTTTTCTAAAAAGTCTTTCCCCATCTACAGCTCTAGCTCAATAATTTACAGAGAGCAGTCATTTAAAACATGGTGGCTGATTAACTGATTCTAATACTCAGTGATATAACCACAGGAACAACCACAATCATAACAATATTAAAACAAGTATTGAATGCTTATCCCATTCCAGGTATATAATATTTTTCTCACTTATTTCTAACAAAACCACATAATATAGGTCTTACTATTATTCCCAGTTTATAGGTCAGTAAACTAAGGTAAGAAGTCAATTAATCTGTCCAAGATTATACCCTGGTAAGCGGCAGAACTGGAAAAGCAAGTAACCTTGGTGCATGTTGAAATAAACCTGGTTGAATTGAACATATGCTTGGAAAATGGGATCTTCAATTCTGGTAAAACATCTATTTTGATTACTAGAGAGGTATTCTAGAGACTACGTATGCATGCAAAGTTCTTGAAGAATTAAAGCATGAAGTGCTAAAAGCACGCTAAACAACGGAAAATGTCTTTGATGAATCAAATTTTGAACAGGAGAATGTGCTGAAATAGAAGTTGTAAGAGAGTTTTGGTTGATCCTGTTACGGATAACAGTTTGGGTTGCTCAGGAGAAATGATACTATGCTAAGGACTGAACCAGTGAGAAAATTGTTGGTTAAAAGCACTAGGGTCATTTAAACCTTCCGACAGGTTTAAGTTGAAGGAAGGTTAAGAATGGCTACTTATGGGGCCCTCACAACATGGCAGGTACCATGCAAGGCCAATGCTCTCTTTGTATCTATTTGTCCCCTCGACTCCCTGAAGCAGGTATTAGCATCCCCACTCTAGAGTTGAAGAAATGGACTCACAAATGCTCGATAATGTGCTCACGTGTCTGTAAGTCTGGGCTTCACAATCACATCTCTCCCTCTACCTTTCTGGTGATAAGTTTCCCACTGCATGTGGCTCGGAGGTCAGGTCAGAATCTCTATCTTTTAATTTCGGAACAATTATTTCCTGTTTGAAGACATGTACATGTTCGTTAGGTATTTCTTTCATAGCTGACACTTCTATGACCCTGTAGTTCAGCGCCTCACAGTCTAAAGAAAATACTGTGTCTGTCTTACGTTCATTTTGAATGACATTTATATGTTTGCTAAAGAATATTAAGGGAAATGGTTGGCTTTGGATGCTTTTTTTTTTTTTCCCTTCTGAAAGCTTCTGAAGTGTTGCCTTGGACAGCAGGTATGTTAATTGTCAGCTGCGTTTTCAAGGCATGAACTGGAAAGAAAGATGATGTCCTACTAGGTGATAAAATTATCTGTCATAGACCCCAAAGTGGATGTCAAGTTCTGAAAACCTGGGGAGCAGCTGATGAAAGAAGTTTGTAGAAGACATGGCAGATCAGTGCTTTATAGTTCTTGAGCGTTTGAGGGTCCGGTGGTTTTGTTTGGTCCATGTGAACAAAATACATTAGATGAGATAAGTCTTGCCTTCCACTGGTGGCTCAAAGCTTCAAAATCAGAAGACCACAAACCCAACGCCAGATTGTAGCAATCTCAGAAGCTGTGTGACTTTGGACACATTACTCAACTTCCCTCATCTGTAAAATCGGGATAATCATCATATCTATTACAGAGGCCGATTGTGAGGATCCGATGAGAAAACGCATGTAAATCACTTAGCACAGTACCCGGCACATAGTATGTTCAATAAATGTAAGTGTTTACTACCATGCTTGGTGCTTCTGTCCAAGGCAGGCACCTCCACTCTGAAGTGTAGAAGCCAAATGACTTGAATCACATGATTTCAGCGTCTGATAATTTGATGAGGTTACCCTCTGAGGGTGAACCAAGACCTCTCTGTCTACACCGCCATCACCAGCCCACACTATAAAAAGCCATTTCTCCCATGCTGGGCATTCCCTGAGGCCACAGCAAAAATGGAACACCATCAGAAACAACAGTAACAAATGACTATCAACACCCACCCGACTCTACCATTTGAACTGCCTCCCGACCAAAATGTTCTGTGGACAGAAGTGAATTCCCTTGATCCAGTTCTGGCCTTGGACCAAGGTGGCAGGCTTGTTCTCTGGCCTGTTATCAAGAGCTCTGCACCGGGACTTCCCTGGAAGTCCTGTGGTTAAGACTTCGTCTTCCAATGCAGGGGGTGCGGGTTTGATCCCTGGTCGGGGAGCTAAGATCCCACATGCCTCCCAGCCAAAAAATTAAAACATAGAATAGAAGCAATATTGTAACGAATTCAATAAGGACTTTCAAAATGGTCCACATAAATAAAAATCATTAAAAAAAAAACAAAAAGAGCTCTGCACCAAAGCAGTCCATGCTGCTTGACCTACACTGACACCAGCCCTGGTCTCGGATTCTAGCAGGAAAAGAAGCATGTCTACTTCATTTCATTTCTAAGTGGCAGAACAATTAAAATGCTGGCAAAAAGAAAAACGGTGAATGAGGGTAATTTGAGACCTAGGAGAATGGACAGACCATGGGATTTGGGTCCCTGACAGCCCTAACATGGGTTTTATTCTTCCTGAACCGAGTGGCTTCCATGCTATGTTGTGACCATCTCAAATGGATGTGGATGATGGAGGGATCTTAGGTAAATTCTAGGGGGCTTCAGGGAATTTGATGTAATTGTTCTATCTCCTAGGGGCAGATAGAACATCCTCCCACATTTTCACTTTTTTTTGGAGGCTCCATAGTTTAGAGGGAGAGAGGAGGCTGCTCGAGCTGGAGGCCTTTCCCTCTTAGAGCCTCAGTTCCATCATCTGCAGGAGAGCCTTGTTGGAGTGGGATTACTCAGAGGATTCAATGAGAAAAAATATATTTAAAGCACTTAGCCCAGTGCCAGGCACTTAGCAAGTGCTTAAAGGATAGGAGCTGAAGCTCTTGTAGCTATTTTGGACTTCCGAATTCATCTAACATAGCCACTGAGGGGAATCAAAAGCCAAAGGGTGGTCCCGTGTTCCAGGTCACATCAATCCTTGAGGAGGGGCAGAGCTGGGGTCCTGTCTCCCAGGTCTCCCCACACCACGATGCCTTTTTTCGCGGTATCCCACCGACTGTCAGGACTCATTCAGCTCAGCTGAGCTCTTGAAACATCACGGTTCTCGAGCCTTCCACCTTAGTCTCCTCCAATTGAATCTTTACCCTCAACGTCCACTCAATCCCTAAATCCCGTTCGTGCTCCTTTCAAAATATTCTGCAAAAATTCCTTCTGCTTTCCTGCCACATGGCCACTGTAGCTGCTGTTCTGTCCAGAAGTTTCTCTCCTCCTCTTTACCAATGGCTGGCCCCTTTAAGTTTCGGCCCCCATGTCTCCTCCTTGGAGAGACCGTCCAGGACCATCGCGGCTGAAGGAACGCTGCGCCCCACCCCTTCTCTCTGTCTCTGGTTTGTGGTCTGTACTGCAGTGTCCGACTCTACAATTTTCTTTCCTTTTTAATTCCATCTCCTTTCCTAAATGTAAGCTCCAGAAGGACAGAGAATACGTCGCCCTTTCTCACTGCTGGGTCTCTAGCACCTGACACAATCCACAACCCATAGGTGCTTGGTAAATATATGCTGGGTGAATGAACGAACGAACGAACAAACTTATTCTGGAAACAGCATATTTGGTAACACCTGGATAGGACCGAGGAAAGGATTTAAACTTGCTGGGAGGGCAACCTGGACACCTGCTTGTCCCCCTTCTTGGCCTCCTAAAAGAACAGCGCGAGGCTACCCACAAAGAGAGGGACTCTTCCAAGCACGCAACCCACACAAAAGCACATCTTGCAGTTGGGGGGGTGGGGGTGGGGGAATGGGCGGATAGTTGTTAATTGTGGCTTCCAACTGGGCTGATCTTTCAGAAGTTCGAAAGGCTAACCTCCCTAAATCCCAGGCTGCTACCGCTGCTGGAGCTGGGGATGGAGGAGAGGAGGGGTGTGCCTGGGCGCCTCTCGGGCTGGCACGGAGAAGCCACATCTCCTCCTCCCTCCTCCCCCCAGCTCCTCTCCAAGAGAGGAAGCAATGCAGATGGAGACGAGAAATAAATATTCCTGCCTGCTCTGTGCCACTGCAGACGTTTTCCAAAATGTCTGGCTTGGACCACGAAATCAAGCCCACCCAGGAAAGGAGGCGCTCCGCAGGAGAAAGAGGGGGAAAGGGTGGCACATTTGTCAGTACTTGTCAGCTTTCTGGGGGGCAGAGCACATGGCTCAGACTTGGCAGCCCCGCTGAGGTGGGGACATGGTAAGTGCACAGTAATACTCGAAGAATTGAATCAGAAATGGGAGCGGAGTTAAGGAGATCCTGCCAGGGTGTCGGCACCATCTCTACGCCTTTGTCCGGGGTCCCAGGACCCACAGCTGGTTCTCTCACCCTTGATTTCAAGGCTCTTTCCGCAATCCCTGCCGCTTCTGCTCTCCCCTTATACCTCCACCCCTCTCCGGGGTAATTAATACCACTGGGCTGCAGGAAGTCTTCAAAGGCCCTTTAGAATTTGGGCAGGAGCTCCGGATCCACGTGTGGAGAAGTTCCTGCCATCTCTCGGCAGAGCTCGCCTTCTCCAACACTGGAACACCAGCAGGGATGAGAACACAGGCTGCAAATGATAAGTGGGTGCTTTTGGCCTTGGGGTAGCCAAGTACGTGGGAGAAGTGTCACTAAGGAAGGGAAGTCACAGGCCCAGCGACAGCCCCGAAGTGTTCCGTGGTTATGGGGACTTCACGAGGCAGGCTATGCGGCTGTAAAATGTCTCCGAAAAGGGAGATGAGAGGATGAGAATTTCGGCTTGAAAACTCCCGCATGGGCTACGCTAGGTCTTCTTTGTTTCTAATCCTCCCGTGAGAATCTCCCTGGCCCTGTGTCCTTGATATCACCGCCCCCCCACCCCCCCACTCCCCCGCTCCCCCCTTTCACTAGTTCCCTTGGAAGGTCGGGAGTTAGGGTGGGCCCTTGGCGGATTGAATTCTGCTCGGGAAAGAGCAGAGGGGCTTTTCTGGTTTGCACTGGTTCGAATGCAGTGCAGTAAAAACAGTTGCTCAAAAGGAAGACTCAAAGAAAGTGGTATCTTTTGTGGGTGTCAGGGGAATGTTTTCCAGAAAAGCTGCATTTAATTCTGCCTCTTTTTACCATTTCCATGACTTCACTGAGGAACGAAAGACTTTGTAATATTCCCCACTCATGTGCCCTGAATCCTTCTCTATGAATCTTCCCGACTCATTTGCCCATCTGCCTTCTAGTGACAGGCGATTGCCAGCTGAATCCCACTCTCTCCAGGAAGCTGTTCAGTGGTGGGGAGAAGCTGGCAGAAGACCTGGTCTCCTGTCCCCATTCTTCCCATTGCTGTGTGACCTTAGACAGAATACTCCCCCTCTCTGTCCGTTGTGTTTTTTTGTTTGTCAGAGAAATGGGTTGGATACGTTTCCTTTCAGCTCTGACACATTACGGGTGGTTCTACTGAGTGAATCAAACAGAACTCCTATCGTCACCATCCTCTTCCCACCCCACCTTTGCCAATAAATTCCAGAGACCAAGGCCATCGCACTTCCAGGATTGAGTTCAATCCTTATATTTGGGAAGGTCAGAGCTGTACATCAAAATAAGCTGGGCATGTAGGTAATGTGCATACACATACAATCTAAACACTGTTTTGAATGTTTTCTGTCTACATTTCCCTTAATCCCCAGGAAATCTAACGTGTGGGTTAGGGAAAGACCAAAGTAGGGGTATATTTGGGGAGAACTTACGTGCATGGCATGTATGTTTGCACTGTATAATAATCATCTTAGTTATCTTTTATTAATAATAGCCGCCATTTATTGAGGACCGTGCTAAGCTCTTCCACTCTCATTATTATCCTCACAACAGCTCGTCAAGGAAGATATTATCTACTCCCCACTCCTATACAACATTGGTAGTTGACCACAATTAACACACACATACATAAACCCAAAACAAAAGGACACAATAGCATGCCTCCTACAAACCAAAATCAAAACCAAACTCAGGCTCAGAGAGGATGAGACACCTCTCTAGATCACACAGCTGGTTAAGATAGGTAATGGGATTTGAACCCGGTTCTGCTGGATTCCAAAGATGATCACGTGCTACTCCCTGGCCCGTGCTGGGCTTTGCCTTGGCATTCATTGCCTCTCTAGGAGATTCTTCATCTCCTAGAAGAGATGTTTCAAAGACCCACAGATAGCAAGGCTGCTTTAAAGACCCATAGATAGTGGGTCCTAAATTGATCGCCTTTTTTATGGCATTGTTACAGGAAAACAGATGGTCTTAGAGCCAGCAAGAACCCTGCTATCAGAAAGGGCAAGAAAGCACACAGCTGCAGGGCCTGCCTAGCACAGAAGGATGGGAGAACTGGGCCCCTGAGGCAGCCCATTTACAGCGACCTTCTCCACTGATCACTTACCTACAGAGAACTAGGCTGGCTTCTGCCCACGACCTAACTCACTTCCATGCACATGCCCAGTTCTGGCACAGAATTAGAGCTCTCCAGGACGTGTACAGATTGGATCATCTGCTCCAGAGGTTGTGAACTCCAGTGTCCCCAAGCCCAGGCAGGTAGGGGAATGAGCAGAACAGTCAGGAGGGGGGTTACAGGGAACTGGCAAACACACGCCTGGTCTGTGGGGACTACCCGACTGAGCTCCAGTAGACTGTTGCAGTGCACACGTGCAGACCCAGGGCTGCCGACTGTTCACTTCATGAGGAAACCCTGGGATACAGACACCTCTGAATCCTCCTGATGCTTAAATGTGGGCAACTAATTCAGTAAAGAAAAGTGTACCTGACGCAGTGAGGACCAAATAAAAACTACTTACAAGCTCTATCTGACTTGTAGGTCTCCACTGGTAACCTCTAAAATTAATTTTCCTCGTTTGCAGGAAACGGTAGCCGGGAAACATTAAATGGTCTCCCTGAGATAGCTAAGGTGGGCGTAGCCGGCAACCCTTTCTTTGGATACATACATATAGAGACGTACGTGTGTGTGTCTATGTACATGCTTATACACACATACATATTATATATTCACAAACTAAATAGGAATGATTTTGGATTACCTGTTGTCATGAAATGTTCTCCTTATTTCCCTGTGTTCTTATTATACATTGGTAGTTGACTGCAATTAACAGATATTCACAAACCCAAACCAAAATGACACAACAGCTCGCCTCCCCACACCCAAACCCAAACCCCAACTAGAACAAAAACCAGGAAAGAAAGCAGCTCTTTACTTACGGTAAATGACAAAAAAGAAGAAAACAAAGTCCCCTCGTCATATCTGGATAATTTTGCCAGCACTCCTTCCAGGATTGTAACAAACTAGTAAAAGAGCAAAAAAGGAAAAAGAATGATTACTTCAAACGATGATTGTTCACAAGAAAGAGCAACATTTCCCAACCGCTTAGAGACCAGCAATGAGCCCTCGATCATTTTTAAGTTCTATTATTTGGTTCCCGTCTTTGGGGAAAGGAATAGACTGCCTTTACATAGAAATATCTGACTTATTCGGCTTTCTCTTCATTATTATGTGATTGCAAATATAGAGTGTTACAGAAGTGCAAAGTGACAAAATATTATTGAGTTGTGTATAGCATGCGATAATATTAAATGCACTTTTCAAAATCCAAAACTGTGCAAAGCAGTTTTTACGTTACATATTAGCACTACATTTAATCCAATCTATTTTTATTTGTATTTTATCAGTAATTTGGGGGAAACAGAAGTTTAGCACTGGCAAATATAAATGTCTTCCCATTCAGCATTACTTAGTTAAAATTCTATAATTCATGAGGGTGACTGAAATAGCTTTATCTGACTTTTATGTTTTATTATGACTCTCACTGCATGTGAAACTAGCGGAAAGGGGGTTTTCATGATGGCAGAATTCCTTATTACCGTTTAACTTTCTTTCTTAAAAATCTAACTTTGTCGGGGCTGAAAAACAAAACAAATATCTCCTGCATAACCTAGTGCAACATTTAGGGACAAATTCTTATTAAGGTAACAAATGGCGCTTCATCAATTCATTTTCACACGCTCGCAATCATCAGAAAAATCATTCGGAGCTGCGGCTGGGTGACGTACGATCTTATTTCCTGAGAAATGCAAGTGCCCAGCGCAACTTTTTAACGTGTCATATTTTAATGGAAACGCAGACATAACAGAGCAATGTTCACAATGAAACATTTCACCTGAAGCTGAAGGTTACCTTTGCAACCAAGAGTGTTATCATTTCTTTAACAGTTTCTTCAATTAGTTCATCTATTTTTGAATGGTATTGATGCTGAGGAACACAGAAAGACAAATATTAGCATGTTTGGGAGGTGATGGCATTGCATCCGTCGGTAATTTTTAGACAACGCAATTTATTAGTAAAACCTGGCCATGGGACCCAGTCTATTTCCACAGTCCCAGAAGCAGCTGTAAGATTCTGACTCCAGGTCTTTGATGGAGAAAGATCAGAAGCTCTCAAAACAATTAACAGGCGCATTGTTCCTCACCCAAAGCTTTTGCTGGCTTTGATACGTGTAGACACACACACACATTTACAAACAGCATGCATGGATGGCTTAAGGGCTGGTCTGGCAGTGTGCTGATCTGGGTCTTACAAAGCAAGATACCACAACGATTTAATAGAGAGGCTGAAAATTATCTTTGGAAAACTGCTGGGTGATGTGACTTACGGAGCCACAGATTCCAAAGGGAATTTGACCAAGACACTGACTGATTTTGCAAAAACTGTTCTCAAACCATCAGGTCCTTTGGGTTACTGCCTCAGAGCTCCCGGGTTCTACCTCCAAGTGTTGACTCAGTGTGAGGGCAAAGAGTCTCTTTATGAACCCTTGTGGCAGCTACTTAGTTTCTTCATTTGTGGAGAAGCAGACCCAGGTTTAGAGCCTCTCCTCAGACGGCTGCTAAGTTTTTCAATTTCTCGAACTGCCGCTGTCACTTAAACTTAAATAGTAATGCAAAAGCCAACCCCACACCAACAAAAATCTGCTATAAATGCCAGGAAAAAAGGAAAAGCGATTTCAACAAGAGATGCTGTGTGCCAGCTCCTTGATATTTATTAGCTCATTTTACTATCCATTTGAATTATTCCATATTTCCTTGATAAAAAATAACAAGGCAAACATTGATATTTGGAAAGGAAAATGCACTTACCCACTCTTTAGCAAACTTTCAGAAGGATGATTAATTAGGAATAGAAAAGAAAAAGGAACAGTGCAAATAAAAATTAGGACAAAAGGACACATGAGAAAAATAAAAATTAAACAAACCATCCAAAAAGTTATGAAAACATACAGAAATAATAAGCCATAGTAATGTGGTTTGATATTCTGATAACTGGCAGTCAGAATTATTGAAAGTGACCAAAGGGATGTGAATTAGGTTAATTCACTTAAAGTCATAGGTGAATTTTGATTATAACTGGAAGACCTAGGTAAAGTTCCAGTGCAAAGTTGGGAAGTCATGATGTCTAAGAAAATACAGCTCAGTTTCCTCATCTGTAAAAACAAAAAACAAAAGACAGGTAATACTGCTACTACCCCGGACCAGTGAGAAGGGGCGAAGCCAGTACAAATTACTGATTTTGGAAAGGGAATGAGGCAAACTCTGTATGAAGATATTTAGCAGGTCTGTTCAATTATTATTATTATCATTATACTATTGTTATTATTATTATTATTTTAAAAAACCAGGGCTAAGTCCTTTCCTGCCAGTCCTGCTCTCAGACTCATAAATCTATTTTGAAGATGGAATTGAGGGTCTGTCTACATGTGAAAACATTTTGTCAACTATAACTGCAATTCAAATATTATTATTTGTTCAAGGTCATAATGGAGAAGATAAGGGTAGGGAGAGATGAGTCATCTCATTTTAGTTTTTCCTTTTAGTTGATTAGAGGAAAATAATAAAGTGAATGGCCCATGTTGTGTAGTCCTGATAAATCAGGACCCATGTTGGTTCTACTGCTAGCTTTGTGAAAGGATTTACCAGTCAGAGCGATAAACCTCAAAGTAAATGCAAAAACTATCTGCAGAATTCTGTGCTAGAAACACAAAGAAAGATGTCAGAGCAAAAGAATTTCAGGAGTATTGATGGGGCTCCAAATTCATTTTTAGGTCTTGAGATAAGATCCAGAATCACATGCTTACTTTCCCTTCTCATGAGACTGCCTCACGCCGCTAGATTTTCTTTGCAATTGCTAGAAATGATCCACCTATATTAAATTAACTACAAGGATTAACTAACTCCGGAAAGCTCGTTGCAGGCAAAATAATATGAAATATGAAAGGAGGAGCTTCTAACCAAGCAAAGAACATCATTGAGAAAAGAAACAATCTCTCGAAACACTTGGCTGAAATGGCAAAGCCAAGAGCAATCATTCTGCACCAAGAAAGACTGAGGCTCTTGTTCTGAAGAGTTAACAATGTCATTCTTTCTCCAAAGACAAAAAGGCCTTCTCTGCAGAAGTGGGGGAACCTCAAACCTTTTCATTCTCTAAGGAATCCAAACTAAAGGATAGGGAGACGTGGTGGTTTATGGGAACCTCTTCCTATCTTCAATATTCCCATGCCAAATATGGTCCCCACTACTCTCCAGGTAGTCCCACTGTCTCTCCCTTTCTCTCCAGGTGAATATTATGACCTCCACTCCTCTCCACTTTTCTTAATTTCTACTTATGAAAACAAAGTGTTTGCTAGGACTATTCTGTCTGTTACTTCTAGAGGAAACTTGAGCATGTTCATCTCTATTGGTCTATTTCCTTATCTCCTCAATGGGGCTAGAATTATCCCTGTTGTGAGTGTAGAAATCATATTCACCTAACAAAGTCATGAAACCACGCATGGAAACATGGTTTAGAGACTCAGAAGTGCTATCTGGCTGAATTACTCCTACAATTACTAATTGATTAGCATGGTGGTTACATGTGTGTATACATTTCTCTAAACTCATGTAAAATATATACACTTGATCGTATGTAAACTATAATTTGAATTAAATAGAACCTACTTTGGGATATATAGTAGGGCAGGGGAATATCTACCCTGCTTATCACGTGGCAAAGGGGTACGTATCAAAGCAGTCCCCATTCCTATTCAAGTAATTACAAAATACATGAATTCCTTTTACCAGATTCTCCGGAGACTTATTTGATTGACTTGCTTTTCTGGAGAAACAGTAAGTACTTTGCCTTCACTCTGCTCTTTCTTGGGAGATACATTGCTCCATGCAGATGTGAAGCTCCATGAAGGGATACAAATACTACTGGGGCATCTTTTAATTACCATCCCCCTAACTAAACTATCTTGTCACAAAATTTTTTGCAGTCAGTTGAACTATCCAGTTCTATCTGCATCCTAATATGGGTACAAAAAGGGATCCTTCCTGTTTTTGCAATTTCCAGTCTTCTCTGTTGGCCTTCTTAGATTGACTTGACCCTAATAATAACAACAATATTCCTAAAGTTATATTCTGGGGCACTAGATCATGACGATGACGATGGCAAGGGAACTACTAATCTTCAATGGTGTGGAAAGTTTGGAGAGTTTACTTTTGCTTCTGATGAGCTAAGTTGCAGCAAATTCACAATCACTTCGTGAAAATTATTCCACTTGACTTCCTGTGCTGCACATTTTGCCTTGTCATGGAACAGACTGTGTGTATGTTGTCTTTCTGTTAAGACCATCTGACCTTGGAAGTGAGATGAAAACACACTAGACCAAGTGAGAAACTATTTAATACACAATTTCCTCTCTATTGGTGCTTCACAAATTTTAATGAAAAAATAAATATTTAAGATGGAAAAGTATGGTTAACAAATGTTTCAACAGCTGCCTTTACATGAGACTTTATCCCAGTGATGAAATTCAGGAAGTGATCTTAAAATTGGAGAATATTGTATCACCTGGTCGGTATCTAGTCCAAAATACCTGAAGGGAGTTGGAATCCAGGTGGAAGCAGGTATTAGTACCTAGATCTGTAATATGAGTTTACTACCCAATATTCACAAAATGAAAACTACATAAAAACACTGGATTTCTCCCAATATCATGATGCTTCCAGCCACCCTTGGCCAATCTCACTTTAACAATTCAGTTTTACTTTGGAGATGAATATCTCCATTCTACAAAGGGAGAAAAATTGAGAGACCATTTGCATGAGACTTCCCGATAAAGTTCTAGTCAAGGTCACAGCCACAGAGCAAGGTCCTTCAAGGAAGTATATATTTACAGACAACGATGTCTGGCTTCATTCTCACTGTTCAGTCACTTGGTATTCTAAGGTCAGAAAAGGCCTCATTTCTCACAAGCTGGTCACTTAGGTGTCTCTGATTCAGTTACATTAAGGAGAAATGGCATAGCAGCTCTCTCTAGCATGGCTTGGGAAACTGACAGGCTTCGGATAAGAATCATAGACTAGATAGAATACAGTATTGGATGGGCCCTTAACAAAGATCATTTAGCCTGGACGTCTATGCACTAGTTCTGGGAAACTGGGAAACATTTATGAGTCTCAGTTATTGTTTTCATTAAAAAAAAACAAAAAAGCCCAACAAAACACCTTGAATCATTTAGGGGTAAATACATGAAGTCTTTTCTATTATATCACATAGAACAATGTCCAGAAAGAAGTAGTTTAGCCTCAAAAATGTTACTATTTGGGAATATCCAAGACAACTTTCTAATCTTACATCCAGAAATTAGGAAGCTTTATCCCCAATTTTGACAAGCTGCATGCCTCTCAAAGGGTGTGTGTTACATGCTATTATCTCTCATTTGACAAATGACAGCAAGGTTATGAGGGTAAGTGACTTGCTCGAGGTCACATAGTTTGGTAGCTAAGGGGTAGAGTCCACGTGATGTAGTTATTAAGCCACTGGACAAGTTAGTCTAGAAAACCAAGACTTCAAGGGTAAGCCAAGGGCATTCTACTCTACCACAGAAGTAATCAGTGGTAAAGATGAGAGACAGGGTCCACTGTGACAAAATCAACTTGTTATTTCTTAGTATATACCTCCAACCACGGTCTATAGTTTGGCCTGATAAGAGATTGTATAGTGAAACTGTATGAAAGTATATATATATATATATATATATATATATTTTTTTTTTTTTTTTTTTTCTGGGAAATGGCCTCATACACTTCATCAGATTTTCAGTAGGGTTTCTGACAACCCCCCCCTCCACTCCTCCACCCAACTCCTATTACTCTCCCCAAACTCCAGTTCAAAGAGAAAAGATCAGAGTGACTAAGCTTGTTTGAAGAGACTGTTGAGCCATCTGTCCAGGCATGTAGGAGTTCTATAATTGCGGCCACCATTGAGTCAATCTGAAGAGGGACTGTAAAAGTCGCCAAGGGGGAAAGGAGGCCAATCCCTGTGTCACAACGCTTCCCTACCCTGAATGGTGTCATCCTTGTGAAACTCGGTGAAAATGGACATGTCAAGCAGCTGTGAGGAGAAACAGATAAATTGGACTCCATAAAACTTAAAAAAACTTTTATGCTTTAAAGAATACTACCAAGAAGGTGAAAAACAAAAACCAACCCACAGAAGGCAAGAAGATAGGTGCAAATCATACATATGATAATGGTCTAGTATCCAAAATATATAAAGAACCCTTATAACTAAACAACAAAGAACAATCCAATCTTAAAAATGAGCAAAAGATTTGAATGAATAGACATTTGTTCAAAGACATACAAGTGGTCAATAAACCCATGAAAAGATGGCCAATATCACTGCAAATCAAAACCATAATGAGATACCATTTTACACACACTAGGATGGTGATACCAAAAAAGATAGATAAGAAGAAGCTTTGGCTAAGTTGTGGAGAAATAGGATTTCTCACACATTGCTGACGGGAACGTAGAATGGTGCAGCCACTTTGCAAAAAATTTGGCTGTTCCTCAAAAGTTGAACACGGAGTTACCGTATGACCCGATAATTTCACTCTTAGGGTATATATCCAATTGCACTCCTAGGTCCACATGAACACTTGTACAGGAATGTTCAAGGCAGCTAAAAAGTAGAAGAAACTCACATGTCCATCAACTGATGAAGTGATAAACAAAATGTAGTCTATCCATGTAATAGAATACCAGTTAGCTAAAAAAGGAAGTACTAATACATGCAACAACACGGATGACTCTTGAAAACATTATGCCATGTGAAGGAAACCAGACACCAAAGGCTACACATGAGATTCCACTGATATGAAATGCTTAGCATAGGCAAATCCTTAGAGACAGCTAGGAGAGTGGTGGTTACCTAGGGCTAGGGAGGGAGGGTTGGGGAATTATTATTAATGGGTCTGAGTTTCTTTTCAGGGTGATGAAAACGTCCTACAACCGACTGTGGTGACGGTTGCACAACTCTGTGAACACACTAAAAATGACTGAATCATACTGTTTAAAACGGTGAATTTTATGGTATGTGAATTATATCTCAGTGTTTAAAAAGGAAGCTCAAAGGGAAAACAATTTTAAAGGGATGGGACCCTGAAAAGTTTGAATTCAAAGGGATTTTAATGAACTTCAGAGATCACTAAAAACAGGGTTTTTACAGTGGGCTCTGTGAAGCCTATGAGATTGTTCCGAGTCCCCCAGAGAAGTGGGGGGGGGTGCCTGGGGGGCAGTGTGAAGAGGAATATGGTAGCTTGGGCTCTGGGCCCCCTCTTCCTTGAATTCCTGCCCCCCATTTCAGAACAGCTCTAATTTTATTCATTTCATATGCTGGCCTTCTTGGTAAGGTTTGAAGAATTGAGTCTATAGCTAAAAACAGCCTGAGTGAAACTAGAATAGTGCCATCATTTTACAGATGAGGAAACTGAGGTTTGAAGAGGTCGAGTGACTTGATCAGGTCCAGTCTGCAGCACAGCCAGGGCAAGAGACCCAGGGTCTAGACACCCAACCCAAGCCTTCCTCAGGAGGCTGTCCTTTGTACCTCACCTCTTCTCCTTAACTCTTTTTGGATACTGGGGCTCCAGGCCAGTGGTTCTCAAAATGTGGTCTCCAGACCAGCCAGGAGCACCAGCATCATTGGGGAATTTGTCAGAAATGCAAATTCTTGGACCACACCCCAGACCTATCAGAAACTCGCGGGGTGGGACCCAACAATCTGGGTTTTAAGAAGCTCTCTGGATAAGTCTGATAGACCCTGAAATTTGAGAACTACTACTCTAGATCATTCTCATGCAGCAAATGGAGCCAGGAAAGAGAACCACTGGCACCTTGCATTTGACCCCAGGGCTTAGAACACAGCCCCTGGGGCAAGGTACCCAAAGAGAAAATCCATCAGGGGCAGCAGCTAACAGGGATGGTTGAGGAAGCTGATTTGGAGGGGAAAGAAGGTTAGAGATGACCTTGCCAGGAAGAGAATACCACCAACCCACATTTAAAAATGGAAGGTGCTGAGAGAGAAAATAAATAACGAATAAGGAGCAAATATAATTTAGTAAAAATTCTGAGCATATAAGGCTGGTATCGTAAGATCTGATTTAGGAGCAATTTATGCCAATTGGCAACAACATGAGAGTTGCCAGAAATGTTTCTGAATTAATTCTAAATTGGTATATGAATATCTAGCTGGCTTAAGGCCATCGGAGAAAAATGATCATGATAGTCTTTAATCAAGCCCAAGTTGCTGTTTCTTTCTCCTTTACATTTTAAATACCACTTTGGAATTGGAAACTTAGCAAAGGACTAAACTTTTGGTCAGGGAAGATTCACAATCAACTCAATCTAAGGAAAATGGAAAGCCTGTGATTTCTTGGAAATTCAAAGCCTGCTGGCTGGGGACTGAGTAGCAGGGTGATCTAACATTATACATCCTGGAAGTTGCATGATACTAGGAAGAGCTCTCTCCTGCTGTCCAGATGTTCAAAGTGATAAAATGCACTTCCAGTGTGAAAATGACTTGCATTCTGGCCAGCAGATCTGTTGGAGATGCCAGCCTAATAAATAAGGTCATCAAACTTCATCTGACTTAAGGGAACTTTACGGTCACCCCAACCCCAGCCAAGAATCACTTCCAAGTGACTGGCATAGTCATCAGCACATGCCTTAGAAATTTACTTAACAAATAGATACCAAACATTCATCTGTGGCTTAATCCACAAATGTTAGAGTATATTTCTGAAACTAGCAGACTAGTGTAGATGGAAGGAATTTGTGAAGTTTTCTTCTACATGATCAATGGAGGGGTGGAAAATCCGTAATTTTTTTTTTTTTTTTACCTCTTGGCCCATTTCCATGCTGCAAAGTTTTGTTGATTGAGCTTTGGCATCAACCATAACATTAAACATGGTGCATATTGACTGTGGGACTCGAAAATCTGTTGATCGACTGGTTTTTTGCAGCTTAACTTCAAATGCAATCCTGGTTCTATTAAAACAAAGTAGGAAAAGACCAATTCAGCATCCAGATGGCAGCAGGTGGAGGAGACATTTTCCGAGAGGTCAGTGAAAAAGAAAATTGAAGGCTGTAATCAGTTTCAATCGACAATGACTTCACATGTGTTCTTTTGAAAATGACTTTCCCAGCTAAGGAAGGCCTATTCACAGAGACAGCCATGTAAAACCCTTCCTTTCTCCGCAGTTCATGGAACACCTGTAGCTTGGCGTATTTCTGTCTATAGTTGACATGCTATGGAGAACCCTAATTGCACGAGAATGAATGAATGAACAAAAACCCAATTATAGCATTATAGCATATATAAGTTCTCTCATATTGGCAACCGACTACCTTGAATCACTTCATTAAAAAACAGCAAAACCCCTCCCCCAAAAACAGCTTCTAAACTTCAAAAACTTCATGGGGGGAAATATCTTAAATTACACTTATTGTTTTGTTTGGTTTTTTTTTTCCTTTCTGGTTTTGAAAGAGAGTGACGTAAAAAAAAAAAAAAATCCAACAAGCTTATTACATTGCTTTAAAGACTACAAAAATAAGATAGCTCCCTTTGGGGAGGAGAGTGAAATTAGGAGGAGTGGTCCCAGGGGGCTTCCACTATGTTTGTTTCTGTGTTTTTGCAATGTCAATGTATTATTTTGTAATAAGAATATGTTATTTTTATAAGTAAAAAGATAATATACTTACCACTTCAAGAATCGTACAACGGTGGAAACGTAAGGTGACATAATTTTGACACAGGCCAAATTATGCTCCCATCAATGTGCTAACTGCACACAGGAAAACCCTAGTCCGACATGGACAGCTGGTAATACAGGGGTAAGATTTAATCCTTGATATCAGCATTGTAAAGGGGACCAGTTAGATTTTAAAAGGTTTCAGAGAAGTGGGTCACATCATGACATGTCTTTAAAGAAAAGCACCTGGTTAGTAAGTGGTTTTATTAAAGCTCCTTTCGACCAGTGCACCTTTTCAGCATTGTTCACAGTCAGGTTCTGGAGATCATGCAGCCACCAGGAAAGCACTGCTTTAAGAGGTATTTGTAGCAGTTTTCTAACAGTGCATAGGGAGGACCACACAGCTAGTTAGCTCAGGAAAGGATGCCAGCTTGCTAACACACCCTGGGTGCAGGCAGGGAAGCCAAGTATAATTTCTAAGGTTGGAAGCCCAGTTCTTAAAAAAAAAAACTTAAAAAAAAAAAAAAGCCTCTTAAAACACTCCTATATATTATATGATCATGTTAAAGATAAATGATCTTGGCTTCCAAAGACTCGGTGCACTGAAGAAGCTTTCTAATCATGATGATCATTTTAAGCTACGTTGAAAATACATCACTTTCTGGTTTTGTGAAAAGGGGGCCTGATGGGGCCTGACTTGGACAGGTCCCTGTGCTGATCTTCTGAGGTTTGTGTGCCAGTTCCGGCCCAATCTGAGAAATGGAAATGCTAAATCACTCCCTTACAATGAAGCAATCGTCTTCTGTTTTCACAGGAGAGCTGTTCATAGCGGCTGTGAAAAGAGGAAGCTGAATGCAAAATTAATATGACTGATAGGCCTCCATGGGAAGGAAAAGCCAAGAATGGAGAGGTCGCTTAATCCACTGACTCTCTGAGGGCAGTCAGGGTGCCTTATGTTGTGTGGAGCGCAGGACCTGACACAGACTAGAGAAGCGGCACCATCGAGTCCATCAAATGAATGATTCCAATTGCTGAGAAACTTGGAAACGAGTGCCTGACTGACTTTTGGGCATTGCATATTTACATCTATGCAATAATGTCCTCGCCCTTCTAGAACAAGGTCCTTTTATTCTGTCCCGAAGAGGAAAGCAAATGTTCCAGGCTCTACTAATGTAGATTCTATGTCTTACAACCTCCAAGGACTTCTTCATATTTTACCTTCTGAATCTGGAGGTCTGGGGATGACATGTGCCCCTATGTTTGCCCTGATCTGCTTTTGTCTGGGGCCTCCACTGAAAGGGACATGGGGGTATTTATGTGTCCAGTGCCAGGTGTACACGTGCCGCTGACCAACTTCTGTTCACAAAAGGTTACTTAACAGCCACTATGTGCCAGGCATGAGGCGGGGCCCCGGGGAGGGAGAGGAGTTCAAAATGAACAAGATACACTCCGTGCCTTTCAGTAGCTCACACTCCTGGAGGCGGCTGGTCCATAAAGACATGTGGTCAGGGGAATTCCCTGGTGGTCCAATGGTTAGGACTCCGAGCTCTCACTGCCGAGGGCACGGTGGGTTCGATCCCTGGTCAGGGAGCTAAGCCCCTGCACACCAAGGCACGTGGTAAGGGAGAAAACAGAGTCACTATCGACCTTTCACATCCCTATGTCTTCCCTTTTCCTCCCAGCATCTCCTTATTTCTTCCTCCCTACTCAGAAGCCTGGCTTTTCAGAGAAGGGCATACATGTCTTTCTGTACGATTGCGTACACAGATCAGAAGCTAGTAAGGGTTCTTTCTACTGCGTTGTAGCCGCTAGTACAGATGAAGGGAGAACTTTTCACCACAGGGAAACTGCCCTGCAAGAAGTGTTTGGTGGGATGGTTTGGCCACAGGGCAAGGCTTACTTTTCCTAAAACTGATACAGACCAGGTAGGAAATGGTGGAATTCAAAACCCTAAGGAGAGATTTTGACCTTTGGTTTGAGAAATAGGCCTGCCTTTGCTTCTAAAACTGGGAAGAAAGGAGCAAAACACAACGTCTGAATCACCAGGATTTTAAGCTTCCAGAACTGCCATCGGACACCTGCCCAGATTCCCCACAGCATGTGGCTCCTTTACGAGTTCCTGCCGAGATGCTCCCCTACCTGGGGCTGTGCAGGGCTTTTGCCCTTTTGGTTTCCAGTTTTGATGCTATTACTTCTCTTTTCTTCTTCCAAGATACAAAATAATGAACTCAGTTCACTCTCAGCCAAACCCAGCCCCCATCACACACAACTGATCCATCAACTAAACTATACAACATCTGGAGACCCAGAGTCGTCTGTGCTGCTTGGGGGATTCTGGGTGCTTTTGAATGAGGAAAAATAATGGAACCGTTATGAACTGGAAAGGGAACTTGGATGTGTGTCTGGGGATAGACAGGGTGATGATAATGATGTCAAATCAGACGGATTTCATTTCTGCCTCTGATATTCAGAAATAGATACTCCATGAGGGAAGGGATGCGACCTTCCATCCTTCCTGGTGTGCCAAGAACTTAGCACTGCACCTGGCATACAGGAGAAGCCCCAACAATTTTTGTTGAGTGGATGTGTACTGTCCTCATTTTCTTCTTCTTTCTCAGGAAAGTCTACTTAGAAAGGTCAGATGCAGCATTCCCACCTCAATCCTATATGCCACGGTGACAACCCAGGCCATGTGTAGGAAATCAAAATGCACATTTAATGTGTCATGCCCCTTTGTTGCTATCTAGTTAGATTTTAGGCAAGACAACTCATGGTTGGCAAATGGTACATGCTCAGTTCATATATACAGAGTGAATGATGTCGTGGAGGTCCTGCCCACATTGCTGGAAAGTCAAGAGATGCCTGCTACCTGTACTGAATACGCTGGCTCTAGAACTGTAGGTGCTTCTCTTTCTTCCAGCCAGCTATCCACCCATGCATACACTCAGATATTTAACAAATATGCATTAACTAAATATTTTGTGCCAGACACTTACGGGTATTGGGGATACAGAGACAAGAAGGACACTTTCCTCATGGAGCTAAATGAAAAAACTGGCAGCCATATTCTGTGCCATCTTTTGCCGGGTCTGGGACAGACGTGGGGAAGGTGAATAGAAGCTACAGTGAGGTGGCTACCACTCCAGCTGAATTTGACAAACAACCACCTTCTCCAAAACACTCCAAATTACGGCCAGTTGTAAGAGTGGGAGCCCTCACCTTTCCCCAAGTCAGTGCCCAGTGGGGAAGGGGTGCAGAAACCTGTCCGGCCACCTATGCTCACCTTTTGACACAAGATTCAATCATGTCACTTGCCATCAGCTTTAGCCGTTGTTCCAGGTGCTTTCCAAACTCTTCTTCAGGCCAGTGCAAGTCCCGAATGAAGGTCTGAAGGGCATCAAGTTTCCAGAACAGATCTTCGGAAGTGCCTGATCCGTTACTGGCAGGATAAAAATTTGAAAACAAGAGTCACCCACTGGCCTAGGGTTCTGCAAAAGCTGACACAAGAACAGTTGGGGGCTAGAAGGCTTAAGGCAAACAGTGGCTTCAACATACAAAACGACGCATGTTGGCGGTGGAGGTGGGGGCGATCTCCACCGGCAGATTTTGAGTTTTACCATACGTGACTTCGTGGGCTTTGTTCGGCCAATTATTCCAGACCAGTGAGAAGTCTGAGGAAGGTGCTGCCCCATAACTAGAAGAAGGTATGGTAAAAATCAGCCTTCTTTTAATAACCACATTAACACATGTGATGATTCAGATGAAGGCCACGAACCAGAGGGAGAAGTAGGTCTCAACAGATAATAACTACATGGCAACATGCAGTTATTAGAATTCAGGGTTTCATGCATTTCCCCGGCTGCCCTCCGGAGCGGAGACCTCCTGGATACTGCACGAGACTTTCATTTGTAAAAGGACAGTGCTAACAAAGTGGTGAGCGAGGACCCGCTTTCTCTCTTGAAGGGCTGGAAGGAAATTGGGGTGACTCACGTCAAGCCGAGTCCACCTGGATACCTTGAATCCAAGATTCTCGTTCAGTTTGGTTATCAGTCCAATTTGCACAGACCAGCCCGTTGCATAGGCAGCCCCAGGACAAGGTGGGTTGTGGGGGGACGTGAGTGGACAAGGGATATTTGCAAAGCTTTAGGGCTCAAGACCTGAGCTCTTGTACCGTTGCACCATCTTACCCAGTCCTCTGTACAGATGGAGAAATTGGTCTTGATTCCTTTCTGTACAATGATGTCTAAGAAACTTTTACCCGGGGCATCGACGGAAAGCCCACGTACAGGAGATGCTCCACCTCTCACCCTCTTGCCCTTCCCTGGCTGGCTTTCTCTTTTGTAAGAATCCCATCGGCAGCTCTGTGGGGTGGCCACCTCCCACCCCCTTCCTCGCATACCACTAATGCTAACACGGCAATTTATAAAACGTCCAACATACCATGCATTACCACTTGTTCCGACATCGTCTATAGAAACAGATGAGAGTGGGTGTTTCTATTGTGACAGATGCCAGCTGCATTGAATTAATGCTTCAGAGAGAGAAATATAGCTAGTGCATAAAGGCATACACAGCTACTGCGGGGGGATGGGGGTAGGAGAAGACTCCCAACATGCCGGGAGGGAGCCCACGGCCTGGACCAACAGGGTAACGCTTTCAAGGACAGACCAGTCTGAGGTCAGTACGTAGATGTATCTGACACGAAGGAGCAGGTAACATGGAAACACGTCCTTAAAATGAAAGGTGGCAGAGGAGAAAACTGAAAATATGAAAAGATATAGAATCAGGCATTTCCTGGTGGGTGATTGAGAATCTACGCCTTCTTTTCAGATACGGTCGTAGGCACTGTTCAAAAGTGGGGGAATGCACTGTTTCTCCGTAAAAGTTCAGCCTTCCCCCCATCCCATCCTATGCCTGGGAAAAGAAACCCCAACTTTGCCTAGTCGAAACCCCGTTTTGGAACTGCATGGTTGTATGTTTTAAATCATTAAGTACATATGAATGCAATAATTGGTATTTATTACAACAACATTTTGACACCCATCTGGTTTCGGAGTTTCAAAAAATTCTTCTAGGGTTTTTTTTTTCTTTTTCTTTGAAGAGCTTATTATTAAGTTTTGACATGAGGAAAAGAATATTTTCTTTTTATTTTTAAGATAAACTGTTAATGTTAAGGCAATAGCACCAAGATTATTTTGATTGTTGAGCAGTTACCAAAATGTGTTCCCACTCATGTCTTAATTAATTGAATGGAGACCATTATCTGCTTTCTTACAATGTCTTGATTCATATCTTTTCAGAAACAATGTCACAGAGCATGCACGGAAGGAGGTAAGAGAAGCTTCTGGATATTAATTTGTTAATTTTTAACAGATACTACCTAATCTAACTTTTCATACAGTCATCTTAGCATGAATATGATTTATGGGCTTGTTTTTGAAGGGTTTTTTTTTCCAGATACAAATTTTGGAGGTTTTTATTTGTCTTTAAAAGAAAATCAGACCGACCAGACGATTTCATTGTGAACTTGTGAGCAAATACGGGTTTTGAAAAATATTAGGTAGCTGTGGAGAAGCCAAGTAGAGCAGTCATTTTCAAGTTCTGTTCTCTACCTGGGTTACTGCAGAAATAAAAACGTGGAGGGCCATCTTGACAAATGTGATTTTGAGATTTCAAAACATCACTGCCAGTTTCAGATCATTTTTTATTCCTTTGATAATAACACTTCCCTTTGAAAATGTGCCAATTTATTCTTTCAAGAAAAAGCTTATCTGGCCTATAATTAGCTGTGGTCTAAGAAAAGGATCAAAGGAGGGTATAGAATTGCTAAACCTTCTTTCACATATTAAATCATGCATGTGGTTCTAATTTAATTTCCCTGAGGTAGGATTTCGGGGTGCTGGATCTTCTACTTGAGAAGGAAAGAAGGAGAGAGGATTCATTTCCTAAGCTAGAAGAAATGGCTTCTCAACCTCCACCCTCCAAACTGCTGGCTTTAAGGGGTGACCTGACCTCCAAGGAAAACAAACCCCAGGCATCGCTGGCATTTGTATGGATGAGTGTAGAGAGTGGCCCTACACTGAGACCACAGATGATACGGCTACTGCCAAATTTAACTGCAGCGCATTCGCAAATTCAGACATCTTCTTGCTACCTAGATCTCAATGCTCCAAATTGTATTATGACCTTGGAATGTACCTTTACATAACATTTATGTTACCAAGGCTTGATCCATTCAGAAATTTTCATTTAGCCCTGAACATACTGTTACCATATCCTGCCATTTGCTGACACTAGAAACATGGTTTAAACAGTCTATAGGAATTTTTTATTAAGAAAAAAAAAGCCCAAACCAGCTTCTAGGTAGGTGTGCTTTCCTCTTTGATTTGGATCAAGCCAGAAATGACCGGCTGGCCCAGCAAAGAGGTTTCCTGGACTATTTTTGGATGACTGACTCCTAAAGTCATGTCACCTGCATTAAAAATAAAATAAAATATATATATGGGAAGAAGCCTTTGGCAAAGGAATTCAGGAAGTGAAACATAGTCCTCAAACGTTCAGTGGGCGTAAGACAATTTGTTAGTGCTGTATCTATAGCAAACGTCTTACAAACACGCTGCATGCCAGAAATAAACAATACTGTCTCTGTATGATCAGCAAAAGATGTCTAATTATCCATCTCCATCTCCGTTATATAGGATGTAGAGAAATA
Source organism: Orcinus orca (assembly GCF_937001465.1). Lineage (NCBI taxonomy): Eukaryota > Metazoa > Chordata > Mammalia > Artiodactyla > Delphinidae > Orcinus > Orcinus orca. Next base: position 27,167,823 of record NC_064568.1, on the reverse strand, counting down.
AACAATACATATCCATGCCAAGATCACTTCAATTTAAATTAGATCTAATGTGAACTGAATACACACTCAGCATCATATATAGCAGCCATCCATGACGGTGCCGAAAAAGTAGGCATTTGTGGGATGCCTAGAGGGATGTTAACTGGTAGATTTGGTACTTTGGGAAGGTTCACATTGGGTAGGTTCACATTGGGTAGATTACTGGTTAAACTCCTGTGGAAGAAACAGACAGAAAGAAAAAGATACCATCACAGTGACAATGCAGATGTGGCAGAAGCACACAACAGTTGTAAATAAATTGGCTAAGTCCACAGCAAGACGACAACGAAAACTTAAGCGACACGTTTCAGAAAGCAGCTTACGGATGGGGAGCTGTGGTGTGGCTCAGGGTTCAGAGAGAAATGACAAAAGTTAATGGAAAAAAAATTAACCACAGAGCGACTGAAAAGCGTGGACACTCATGGACGCCTGTATACAATGATCATGTTATTTCAATGCCTTTGTGAGGGGCCTTCAGTTTCCAAATCCATTGCCACAAGGGTCTAGACCTTGTCTCATACAAAGAACTTGAAGTTCATGGAATTCTTGGCGTTGCCGTGGCTAGGGCTGCAGTGAAGTAGCTGGGACTGATAGAAAGGGTGGAACACTTTGATTTTTTCTTTTATTTACAAATTAGTTTTGATGGAAGCACATTTCTTAAGTCAGAGAGTAGATACGAGGTGTAGCAGGAAATTTACCCAATTGAACGTATACATAATGGTAATGGACAGAAATGGAATTCTTTCCAACCGCTACTTCTGAAGACAGGTGTACGTGCAATGGAGCATCAGAGTTGATGGCGAAGATGAAGGAATTGTATCAAAAAGAATGAATAGCTTTGCATAATTTTATAGATTAAAGAAGGAAAATGGAAACATCCCCTCCCGAACTAAGTCCAATTAAAGTGGAGAAAGGTTTACACTCAAAAAAAGGAAAAGAAAAGAATCCCAACTTCAGCTCATATAGTGAATTCTTTGACCACAGTGGATTTAAAATGAGGTCTTCTGTTACAAGTAATTACCCTTGAAAGTGAGACAGAGACTGTGAGAAAGGGTGACAAGGGCTTCTGGGGGGTGATGGTGATGTTCTGTTTCCTGATCTGTGGGATTGTTACATGGATGTGTTCAGCTTGTGAATATTAATCAAGTTTTGTATTTTCTGTAAAAAGTTAAAATGTAAGTTAAAAATTATAAACGGTTAAAGATTGTGACCTCGTATCAGGTTTTGTTTTTTGAACAAAGATCGATCAACTGATGTGATGAAAGAGAGATGGATGGCTTTATGGGTAAAGAGAGAAAATAAAGCAAAACAAAAACCTCAGAGAGCATCAACCACATCTCTCTGGAGGGACTGTGTCATATACTGCTCAACCAGCTGGCACCTCGTGATTCTGTAGTGGCATTTCAAGGGTGTTCCATCCAGCCAAAGTCACTGGCACAGTGGAGCCCAGCCTAACTCTGCATCTGAGAGGAGCCTTCCTGTTTAAGTGGAGTTGACAGCATTTTGGCAAAGAAGTAGAGGTTTTCTTTTTGGATCTTGCAGAAGAGCAAGTTTTGCCAAAGCAGCTCTGCCCCGGGCAAGCTGTATTTGACTAACACAGCTCTTGCAAAGGCTGGAGCTGCCTCTGGGCTTGCTCAGGGGGGCAAGTCTCCTGATACATCCGAAATTTGGACTCTAGAAATAGTCTGGACACCTGTCTCTCTCTAGAAATGAGCTACCCTTTCATGATGGGAATATAGCCCCGGCTGGTGGATGGAAAAACCTAGAATGCAAAATTGCCAACCTGGCATTCTCTTCCTTAAGGGAAACAGGTGTCTCACAGGTTCATCCTTTACACTTCACAGTTGGGGAAAGTCAATTACACTTCCCTACTTGGGAGGAAAGGGCGCTCTCGTGGGAACACTCAAGAGAAGATTAGCTAAAGCTGACTATTAAGTGGAAGGGAAAATGGAACTTTTCCTTCCATGTTTCTCTGTTTAACTGGGGAATCTGCCTTTGAATTCAGTCCCTGGTGGTTCTCAGTCTTAAACACTGCTATGGAACAAAACCGTTGGCGATTTCCACTGAGACATGTGTAAGCCTATATAAGCAAATGTGATCATTAAATGATACACACACTGAATATTGATCAAGGAATTAGGAGATCTTTCGAGATGGCAGCCTGGAAAGTTAAAACGTCAATTCTGAGTGAATTAAAAGTAGCTAGGAATGAATAACATACAAATGTATGCAAAAGCAACTTTAAACATTTTAGCGGTTGGTGGGCACCCAAATTAGGAATGAGCTTCGTTTTAAACATCAAAACTTTAAAAAAGTACTTATATTAATCAAAACATACTGTATTTGTAAAATATGACATTTTGGCTGGACGGCTGCACTGCACTCATAGAAACATTTCCTTCCTGTGACATAGCATCATGATCTACTTTTAAAAGGCTGAAGAAACATGCTTGATATTTCTGCTCCTAGCAAAATAATATAGTGTATTACTAATGTTACTAATAAATTATTTGGCTATTAATAACATATTAATAACCAGAGAGACAATTCCAAGCATTATATGTAAAAAGGGGGAATTTTCCTGTAGCACTCCTGAAGCTGCTGATGGATAATAACAAATTATTACTTTAGAGGGTCCTTTAACAACTACCTAAAAACAAGTCCAGCATGCGTAGCTGTGAAAATCATAAGTGGATATCTCCAGATAACGTAAGAAGTGTAAATTGCAATCCTAACAATGGATACATGTTAAAAATTAGACTCATTCATTCTGGGGACTGCTGAAAAAGGGTAGCTCCCATTCATATCAAAGGATCCATTCCTGGAGCACTGGATTAAAAAATTCTCATCTGCTCTCTCTCTCACACGGATGAAAGGTACAAATGTGTGCATGTCTCATCCTTTCTATGGATGTCAGAGTCATTCCTTCCAGGATTAATTCTACTAAGGCTGGGTCTCTGTGCAGAGAGGATATGGTTGGGTCTTTTCTCAAAGTCTTCTGCTTCGGATTTATGGATGGGGCTAGATTTAAGACACAGAATGCCTCCCACTTTATGAGCCTTTTGTTGCATGAATATATGTGGTACATCTTGTCTTCTCTTGGTGCTCTGAACACTAAAACCTCTTTCCTGGCTTACTCTTAGGTCTAATCCCTACTTAGGGGCATGGGGCACTCTTTGATATCTTTCTAGAGTTTAGAGGGGTGTTTCTCAAGCTTTTATTTCCTACCACCACCAGATCCCCCAACTGCCTTCCCCATGAAACTTTAATACCACCAATATACTGCATATCTGCTTATGTACTGTATATAGACCTGTGCTTTATACATATACACAACAAGAGGAAGATTTTTTTTGTTGCACACCCTCCTCCGCTGCCCCCCCCTCCCCGCTCAAGAACCAATTTCCACCATCTTTGGGAGCTGTAAGTCTCCCGTTCAGAATGCGTGACCTAGTGAACAAAGTTCTAAACTTCACGGGATTTTAGAACCTCCCAACTCTCTCTCCAACCTTATAGCTTGTCTCCTTTATAATCCATGCTGGCCCAAACCAAACATTCACTGTTTCTACTGCCTACCCTACTTTCCCCCCAATTTTACTTTTGCTCATGTTCTCTCCCAACATCCCTACCCCTTCTGAAATACTCTCCAGGCTACTTCCTTTATGACTCCTCAGTGGAGGTTCATTCCCTTCTACTTATGCTCTCATAACTCTTCCTTATGTTCTTTGTACACTGGGAAATATTTGAAGTCATTTTTCTTGTGTGCATGTTGCACAGACCCAACCAGATTGAAATCCCCGATCAGGGGATTGTATCTTTTGCTTCCTCCTCCCCATAGTTTTCCTGTGGTACTCTTAAAATTTTCAACCTGTATGGGTTTCTTAATAAATGTCAGCTAATCAATAAATATTTACTGAACACCCGTCCCAGGCCTTGCTCTAGGTGTTAGGGAGGCAGTGTTGATTAAATGCATATAGGAAGTGAATACAGAAAATCACATTTCCTAGGATGTTCGTATTGGAAAGTCTTGGGTATTCAAAGTTCCTGTTTTACAAAGGAGGATACTGAGGCTCAGGAAGGTGACTTGCCCAAGGTCACTCAGCAAATTACTGGCAGAGTTAAGAATTCTGACTCCTTGTCTAATACTTGTCTATTTCATACCAGGCCACCCACTGTATTGCTAAGGTTTCCCTGGTCTCACATTTTATTATCATTAAGATATTGACAACTTTGACAATCTGGGAAAAGACGTTGTTTCAAAAATACTTTTCACATGTCTGTCTCAGGCAGAGAGAGAGAAAGTGCACTTTGAGAAATGAGAAACCCAAGGTTTTCAGTGTGCATATATCAAGAAGCAGTGTTTTTAGTTCTCTAATTCAGAATCATCCTGACCTGAAATGGGCAACAGTGAAGCGTGGATTCCTTGTGCCTGGAAGTGTTTAAGTAGAGACTAAGAGACAACCTGTCAAGGAAAGAGTACTGCAGAGGGGTTTCTAGACTTGGCAAGCTTTGGATTAGACGCTAAGTTTTCTTCCACATAGAAGGTCAGGATGACTAGATGAGCAACAAACCAACTCTAAAGAGCTGGCAGAAGTGTGGTCCGTCTCTTAGGTAGGATCAAAAGCTCATATTCAGGGCTGCTGGGAGGGTTCCGAACAACTTGCCCAGCTGTGGGTGGTGGCGCTATGACGTGTCCTCATGGACCCCCGGAGAAGGCCATGGGGTCCAGCCTGAGCTTGCCCTCGAGAGGCTGACTATCTTCAGCTGTGGTTAGAAGCTATGGGATGACATTTTCCACCAATGCCTAGAGATTCAAATCATGACCATCATGATCTGGCTTAATGGAAACAGAGATGCAGCTTCCCTTTTCTCTCCTCAGAGATGGAAGGCCACCCTTCTAGAGAAATAAGCAATAAACACTCACATTTTACCCTTTCTATCAAATAACTTCAGTTGTATCAAACCGAAATGATGATGACATCTCTAGTTTCTTTCATAGGACCATATTTTGAAATAAGAAAATCTGAACAATAAAGAATATTTAAAATCTGCTTTTAGCTACTTCGCTATATTGGTAGCATTTCCTTGTCAGAGTTCTGTTTTCCCTTAACATTTGAAATATTTTGTTAACTCTTGAACAACACGGGGCTTAGGGGCACTGACCCCTGCACAGTTAAAAATTCACATATAACTTTATATTATCCCTTGTATCTGTGGGTCTTCCTTATCTTCAGTTCTGTATCTGTGGATTCAACCAATCTCTGACCATGTAGGACCGTCATTATTTACTACTGAAAAAAATCCACGTATAAGTGGGCCTGTGCCATTCAAACCAGTGTTGTTCAAGGGTCAACTGTACTAGTTTTTCTTGAAGTAAGCTTTGCAATGCATTTCTCAGTCATTTTACCTATAATCAGGTACCTATAATCATGACTTTTGAAAAGTAGAAGAACAGAACTATTCAAGTATAAGAATTGTTGGAGAGAAGGGCTGTTGGGGGCACGTGTGTGTGTGTGCGTGTGTGTGTGTGTACACTGTGGGATCATGTGTCAAAATTAGAGAAGACTGAGCAAACAATCTATTTATCTAAGTCAGCTTCTTATTTTTGAGTGAACTTGGTGAAAAAATATCCCCAAAAGATCATTCTTTACTTGGAAAAAAAAAAAGAACCTCTGCTTCTTTATCAACCCTCTATCTAGTGGTCAGATAGAAGCTCATACTTTCTCGGCATAGTAAGAAGTAGAGAGATTTATTCCTTCCTATCACATAAGTGTGTTCCCAATTTTTTCATACCCTTCATTTTGTGCTGGCCATTCTGCAACTCTGTCCCATGCCATCCACATTCTGTTTTGAAATCAGCTAATAAAATGTAGGTGATTTCAAACAATTTTAATTTAGCTTATGTTTTAGTTGTCATTTTCCAAGACCTCCACCTGCTCTGAAAAGCATGTACTATTTAGTATGAATTAAACAAACCACAGTCATATTCACGAGCCTACAGCACCGTTTTGGACAGCCAAAATCTACTTAAGAAACAAAACACAGCCCTATAAAATATTCTCAGGTTGTTAGTCACGAATGATCAACCCTTTGCTAATTTCCCGATCTTTAAATTACTGATCCGAGAGTTCACACTTTACTTTTTTTTTCACTCCTTAAAAAAACCCTGAGAAAACATTCCCAGACTAAGACTTCCAATTGTGAAAATGATTTCAAGTCTACCTTTAATTCTGACTGATCAAGTATACGTTATGGTTCAGAAGGGATAGCAGTCATTAGCTTGGTTTCTAAGGAATTTAACAGGTTATAAAATGACTTCAGTGACATTATCACAGAGCTTCGGGACAATTCTCAGACACTGAGCAGAGACGTTTTTAAAAATTAGTTTTACAGATGAGAAGACTGTTAGGGAGGTTTAAGCCCTTGCCTTCTGGCGAGAAACTGGAGAACAAGGCCCCTACCTCTAGGGCTCCTTAAGAAACAGGGAAGGATACCCATCATTTCCTCCTGCGTGTGTTGGGGGCAGTAGCGTCCACATTTAAACCCAAGTGAGTAAATGCTACTTCAAGACCATTGCTACTTGCAAAATGTGAATATTACTCATTTTAACCTTTTCCTTTTTCACAGCCGTTCTGCACAGGACAACTGTCTTGATCCGAGTGAGCATTAAAAAAACCCACAATCACTCATTCATGCTTTATCATCAAGGGTCCCGGTTCTATTCTCATGAGCTGGAAGTCAGCAGGGCCATATTAAGAGACTGTTATAAACCTGAGAATTACAAGCTAAAATTTAGATATCTTGGTACTTACAAATGAAGAGCTACTGCCTATTAACCTGCTCCGTAGGGCAAGTCAGGAAACTTCTCTTGTGGCTCAGATGTGGAAAGGGGGATGGACTGAAAAAGCTATTTTGCTTTGATTTCTTTATGAGTCAGAATTTTATTCAGTGTAATATTAGGAGGGTCTCAATTCAGAAAACTGCTTAAAGACAGGGCACAAGTTAAGGCTTCCAAATTGAGAAAAGGCTTTTGAATATCTGTTCTGGAAGTGCCTGGCAGTGTGCCGTGCATGCCCCCCTTCGCTCTATGCTGGTTGCCACATTCCACATCTGTAAAGGACCAGAAAGAACAAAATGCTTTTCCTACAGGAAAAAGGGAATCTAACAGAGCAAAACTACTACCAGGCTTTATTGGAGATTTTCAAACTATAGCAGAAAATTCTCTCCGCCTAGGAGTTCTCCACTTCTCCAGAAAGGGGAGTCTGAGACTGACCCTCTGGCAGCCTTGAGTGACAGTCCTCCTCCTTGCTGGGGAATGGAGGTGGCACCAGATCTGCCACACATTTCAGATAGGGTTTATTTGCCAAGCAATAATGGAAATTGCCGAATTCACGACCTATAGGATTTCCTGTAATTGGTCCTACAGGATAGATATCCCATCAAAAAAAAAAAACTAGTGTGGTCAAATACATTTAGGGAACTCTGGATTAAGCACAGTTAAACAAGCTTCTGTATCACTATATTCTTCGAGTTTTGAAGTATGCTGGTGTACTTTGAGGCTCTCCAGGAGACAAGGGCGTGGGGTGGATGAGCGGATACATAGAGCTTCCTAAATATATCTGTCCACAGAGTCCTTTTCTTGAGGAGAGTCTCAAAAGCCTAGACCAGGAAATGACAAACTCTGGTCCACAGGCCAGCTTCCTGTTTTTGTAAATAAAGTTTTAGGGGAACACAGCCACGCTTGTTCCTTTACCTATTGTCTATTGCGGCTTTTGTGCTACACAGTAGAGTTGAGACTTGACAGAGATCATTTGGCTTGAAAAGTCTAAATATTTACTATCTGGCCTTTTACAGAAAAAGTTGCTGACCCCTTGCCTAGACCCCTATGGAACAGACTTTGGGAAACATCAATACCTAGGGATAAAACCACTGGAGTAAGATACACAGTACGAATATCACAGCCAGGTTTATATCCCGTATTGCTTATTTATCTTGTGTAATAAACCAAAGATTCCATTTCATAAAACATTTCCCAATCTCTTCCCCCCTCCCCTCCTTGGACAAAGAGGCTATGAGCATCATAGCTGGGAGTATGGTGTGTGCTGTCTATCCATGTGAACAATGAAAACCATAAGACACCATTAATCCATTTCTGTATGACTCTGCAGCCATTTGCACCCAAACTCCGATGGTATCAAAAGAGGTTTCCTTACTTGACTGGTTCCCATGACTCCCGCTCAAAGCCCCTGTGAATGGATTGTGCAATTGAGGACTCCATCAAATCCACATATCTAACCACAAGTGGGGCAAACAGGTCTTGCAGGTGTTTGTGAAATTTTCCATTGCACAAATTATCTAGAACAGATAAGCAAAAGCTCGGTAAGAATCCACAGTTGCTCCATCAGCATGCGACGTACACATAGAGAGGACTGCGTTCTACATTAAATACACCGCTTCTAAAAAAAAAGCCAGAAGGAAGAAGGAGAACGAGGAAGAGGAGGAGAAGAAGAAAAGAAAAAAGTACATGAGCGGCGTCATGCTTCAATCTGCTTGGAAGGAAAATGGAATTCAAAAACCTTTTACCCATTTGTGTCACTCTTCTAAAAAGGGAAAAAAGTAATGCTCCCTTAAAGAACAAAAAAAGCAACAATTGATACTTTTTTTCTTTTTTTTTTTTTAGGTTTTCCTTGCACCTGCTCCCTTTCTTCCCCTTACGTTACCAGGAAGAAAGAACATTCTGTACCCCTCTCTTCTGTCATCACTCTCCCTGGGGAGGAAGGTCTATTTTATGGCTATGTGTTGCTGTAAGATACTTGGAAATGCTTGGGGTGTTACTTAGCAGGAAATTGTTTTTCATCTAGGAAGCATCTTTCGATAAAAATTCAAAACGTGTAGAGGTCAATTTAGCTTGTTCAAGAGCAAATAAAACCCACAGGCACAGGTACCACTTTCTCACTGCTCTTGGGTTCTTCTGCCTAGTCAACAGGGGGCTTCCCTGCAACAGGACGCTTGTTGGAAGAAAGGGAATTTCATCAGCTGTAAGTTTTTTTTTTTTTTTAGTAATCATAAAACTATGAAGAGCTGTGTCCAACCTGTAGTCTGCCTGGGATAAAGATGTTCCAGCAATCTGTTAACTGCACACTACTTAGGAAAGTCAGACAGTCAAAGATGATACATACAGTCGGTCCGGAGAAAATCATTCAGCAGCTGAAACAGTGGAAAACTGTCCCATGTGTCTGGGGGCTGCACCTCTAGTGCTGCATCCATGTCCACTGCAAAGAGTGACAGGAACGTCTCGGCGTGTTCCACCATCAAGTCTGACCACCACGCAAAGGCCTTTGAAATGTGGCAGAGAAACAACAGAAAAGAGGCGATGAGCTTCTGTCTCCGACCTAAGATGTGAAGTCAAGGCCTGGCTGTTCAAGATTCAGTGTGCATCCAGCAGGGTTTGGTCATTTTATTGTAAAGAGAACAGCTTTTTTGGATCGAGTTGGGCCTCTATGTGTCCCAAGGCAATGCTTTTCATGATTCCAAGCCTGCCTTAGAAAGTCTTTACTCTGACCTACCGGTCAGAGGATGTAGCTGTAGAAATGACAGGTGTGGAACTTCTGTTCAATTTACAATAACTCAGTACGTTTTGAGTCATGCTCTTTATTCACTCTCGTTGGCTAGTTCTTGCTCTACAATATTAGAATTTGGGAGTTTCTTCACTGTGTTTATGGGTTTTCTGCTGGTCTAACTTGAAAATAGGCAATCATCATTTACTTATATCTACGCATCTCGGGTTTAATTGTCTGTGGTCTCATACAAGCTCAGCAACTCGTGTTTCCCTACACATTGGAAATGTTACTCCTATTTCATACCAAGGCGAAGGAAACCATTGTTGCAATTGTCGCAAAACTTTTGAGTCGAAATCTCTTTAAGCAGGGAGCCTCTGGTTTTGCATCCTGTCCATAGGAAAGATCAGGCTTTAAGCTAGGAGACACTCAGTAAGATTAGAACTTACTTTTCTGAGGGCTGGACACATATGTACATTGAAAACCAAAAATATCAGTGAAGTAACTCATTTTCATGCACGTGGGTCCTTGGAAATCATTGTGCAGGGTCTCAGAGGTGACATTCACATCAGATGGGCCAGATGTGAATGCAATTCAAAGGCATGCATACATGTTGACTAATCATTTCTGGCAGGGGGCATGCAGAATGAGTGGCAGTGTCAAGAGGCCCCCCCTTTTTTTCTTTTGCTGATTTCAAAGAGAGCAGAAAAACAAAAACAAATTACCAGCCCCTTCTATTGCCCCACCTCCCCACCCAGTGCTGTGAAGTATGTATTTACATGGGAAACACTTTCCCGAGCATTCACCAAAAAAAAGATGAGAAGGCATTTGGAAACATGAAAGATGATTATGGAAATAATTCCATAAATGAAAGAGTTCGTTCAATGGCCAAGCTCTTCTGTGATCTATTAGTTATTTGGGGATATTCTAACAGCCACAAGGAGGCAGGATAGGGATCCACCTCTCTTCTTTCATGAGATTTCATTTTACTTACTTCTCCTTTATCAACATGTGGCTGGTTTGCAAATTAAATGGAAAAAATCAAGTCATGGACCATTCTGCAAGGTCGGCTTGGCTGGAAATAGACACCTGCTGTTTCCATTTCAATTGACAGTAAAACCTCACTGATTCAGAGTAATGGGAGAGGAGAGATGCTAGTCTGTCATCAAAAAAACCTAAATTACTGGGCTTTCTAAAAGAGAACTATCCTTTTGCTGCCTTCTGTATGCAGTCTGTACCAGGGCACCCAAGTAAAAGGTACTGATTAACATATAAATGTATCATAAATGTAGAAGTACTTTTTTAAAACAAAACTTCTAATAATTGTAGATAAATTGACCTATAAATTGAATTCAAAGAGAGGGAAGCTTTAATTTTATAGATCCTGGGATGAAACTTGGAAGACGGGCCTTTAGAACTTCTAGAGGAAGTTGAGACCATGTCAAATATTTTCCTTAGGAGAAATTAAAAGAGCCACATCTACAACTGAATTGTCACAAATTAAGAGTAGTTGGGTCTGAATCGATGAGGTTTTATTGTAGTTTTACCACCTGGGGATGAGAGCCCTGGGTTTTGGGACTTGTTCCACCGACTACGTGGCTAAATCCAGCAGAGGAAGAAACCCTCAACCCCACCCGCAGAGCTCTCCTAGCCATCTGCCTACTAGGCAAGGATCTTCTAAATACTGAAACTTGCTGGAGTCCCACTTCTCCCCCCCAACCCTATGTGGAGGGCTGACTCTCCTCATCCCTGATGCAGGATATTTGTAGAACTCACAAAGGCACACCAAATATTGGCTGGTACTTATTCTTTAGTTATTTATTTCACTTTGCATCTTCAGGGTGAGCCCAAGAAAATAGTTACTAGAGAGACTGAATTGCCTTCCCAGACACAATTTTGCTCTAGGATGACATGAAAAAGAAAAAAACAACCAAAAAATGAGACAAAACAAAAAACAAATCCTAAATGCCTGTAATTAAACATTTCTCAGCCCAACGTCATACCTGGTTCTTACCAGCTTTATTGAAAAGCTGCAAACCAGAGGCCACAGAAGCACCTATGTCTACTATCTACAGAAAATTTAGTCCCTTGTTAGAATCTGATAATGTATTGAGAAATTATCTACAGTTGTTACATTAATAATCATATAGATGGGTAGCCCTACAAGGAACAATGACTACTGTGATATGACTTATCACCATGGAAGTCAGGCAGAAGAACATAGGATTCTAGTGAAGGGAGAGAATTTATTTTTCTACACCCAAGGTATTTCTTTCAGAACCTCATAATCAAACCTGACGCTCTGAGAACGAGAAAAGGATTCAGGCAAGGGCAGTAATCACCAAAAAGCCATATCATAATTTCAATCAAACGAACAGAGTCTGTGTATCTAGGGTGGGCAAGGCGAAGGTTTAGAATAAAACAACAACAGCAATTATATTTATTTATCTTATACTTGCTCAGACAGGTGAATGCTATTTTTGTACATGAGCTAACTCAATGTCTGTGGGTGTCTAAAGTCTTCAGAAATCTTTTCCAAAGACAAGAAGGAGTTGTACTTTGGCTTCTAAATACTTACCCAGTGCTTTTCATTATGAAAAGGCAAAGATGTATGCTTTAGGGATATAGTCAGCCACACTGAACACACTCTATATTTTGTACACAAACTACATGTATATATGTACCCCTCTGTGTACCACAATACATATATACATATACATACGTATACATAGAGAGAGAGATTGGGCAAGTGAAGCAACAGTGCATGAAGGCATAATTCCTGCGTGTGTGCAGGTGTGTGTGTGCACATAATTTAGGCTCTGAGAGCAGAATTAAGCTCTAATTTAGAGATACGAGGGACAACTTCTACCATGTACTGCACGTGTGTATACATGACATAGTCTTACCTGGGGGGACTTTTTTTCCTCCTGAAACAGTTAATTACTTTATATTGGAATTCAAAATCGTTTTAAGGCTTATTGATTTTTTGGGGGGGAGGCAATTCTACTTGTCACTTTTATTTGTGTGGTGGTGTCACCAAACAGCATGACCACACAGCCAAGATCCATGCTGAGGATTTAGTGATTTTCTAGAGTCTATTGAGCACCCAGAGAAGATGGCAGTGAATACTGGCCAGTAGAAAAAGAATTTCATCTTTCATCCTTTTGTCAGCAAAACCTCATCCTCAGCGTGCCAGGGCAAATTCTACTTCCTTGTTTACTGCCCAGAGGCTCTTGACCAGGCTTTACCATGAAATCAACTGGGCAGTTTAAAAAATGACCAGTACTCGGCCCCTCCCTATGAGATTCCAATTAATTGAGCTGGGGTGAGACATGGGCATCAGCAATTTTTAAAAGCTTCTGAGGTGGTTGAACTCTGTACGCGAGCATTGAGAACAGGTGGTGATGCCTTTCCGGCCCACTCTATCGTTCAAACCCCACCTCCTTCCAGCATATTCTGTCTGTGTCATTCATTTGGTACATTCCACGTAGGTTTTGTCCTTTTTATGATTACATATGCATATATTTTGCTTCCTTAGTGATGTATTCCTAATAATACAATAGCCAAGCTTTGTGGAGTACTTACTACGTGTCAGGCATAATACTAGATGCACTACTACTGGCCTTCCATCCCAATGACTATCTGAGGTCCATTTATGACTATCTCCAATTTACAGCATAAGAGAGGTTAAGTAACTAGGTTGAGATCACAAAGCAAGAAGGCAGCAAAGCTGGACTTCAAACTCAACCTCAGAGCCTGAACTCCTGGCCACTCTGCATACTATCGCCTGAAGGTCGAGACTGCCTGATGCTTCCTTGGCCATCAAAAGAGCACTGAGGTAGCTGCCTCCGTGCTTAGCAGACAGGTAGTTTTTGATTGATCGAGTAATGAGGTTTTGTGACTGGGTGAAATGACGAATTCAGGAAATAATCCTGTACATTGATCTAAAAGCAAACTGGGTCTCCGAATTCCAAAGTATACTGAAGTTTTCATTCCTAACTTCTTTTTTTTCAGTTATACATACACATATTTCTATTCTTTTTCAGATTCTTTTCCCATATAGGACATTCCTAACTTCTAAAGTTAATAAACAAGAATTGAATTGATTTCTACCCTATTTATGAATGGCTTTTGAATAGGTAAGATTAAAATACTTTTGTGATGATGGTTATGAGGGCAGTTTAAGATGGTGATTAGCACATAGTGAAAAAGGGCTTTCTGGAAAAGTGAAAAACAAAATGTCTTCTTTGGATTATCAACTTTTCTTTGCTACCCCTTGTGAGTAATTTGGGAAAATATCCTCCTTTCTCAGACTGCAGCAGCCTCAGAAAATAACTTGATTGAATCAAACATACATGTCCGTGTTCTTCTATCATTCACTTAAAGAACAACTGTAAGTGAGGAAAACCATCTTCTTTGAATCCATGTCTTCGCAAATTTGGTCTGACATCTTGGGAAAAGCCTCACTACCCACAGCAGGGGAGGAATGGTCTGGAGATGATTTTGTGGACACCCGGAAAGAACATACTTACCATCACTTGAACCCCAGATGCCCCCAATCTGAAAAGCACGTCGCACAGGACAGAGCAGAAAAAAATTCTAGCCCAGCTTAATTTTATGTCTGAAGGTGAGTCCTAAGTTTTTACGTTTAGAGTGTGTTGATTTAGCCCCTCTTCTCACTCCCGGCTGTGCATTTGCTGGGTGCTGAAGGAGTTAGTTGTACCTGCCTCAAGGGGTCTTCACCCCATTCCAGAGCGGGTTTTGGGGGAAATCACGATTCTCTGGCACTCTCTCTATATATAAATACTGTATATATGGTTCACATACAGACAGCTGTAGAGGAAGATTAGTATCACTCTGGCTAGCTACTACTGGTGACTACGTTCGGTACTCATCTGCTGAAGTAAAGGTAAGTACAGACGGACATAGGTACTACGACAGGCTAAGGGGACAGGATCAAGGCAGGTAGGAGGTGTGTGTGGAGATGGAACTGCAGTGGTTTTTAAGTGTATCAATTGCTTCATGCACGCACAAGGTAATCTCCCACATTTACCCTGCCGTGGAGGGTCACCCATTGCACAAGCAGTCCACTGGCAACTGCCATGACATTCCTTGGGTCGGTGTTAGGAAGCAGGGGCACTGGGAGAAGTCCCATTAGAAGACATGGTACTGGAAGGGCATGCACAGACTATGACAGCAGGTGGCTGACTCATTCGTTTTGGTCACATACCTCTTTCCCCTGCCACGATCAGCCAAGATTGAACGGAAAAACAGGGAGGAAATTTAAATATGCAAATCAGGCATTAGTTGGGATGACTGGCTTTATGGTGTATTATATATTATTTAACTATGCTGTCGATTTTCATCTAGTCACGGGAATGATCATTTTAGGTGCTTCTGACATTACTTTTATCGATGCCCCCTTTTTTCCCCCCTTTGCTGTAGATTTGCTTGGAGGGGAAGAGTGAGCATGAGTACAGTTTTCAAAAAGGCTATTTTAAGAGAGATGATTTTAAATCTCAGTTTTGAAACAAGCAGTGATATAACAGTTTGATCATAATGAAATCTTGGAATCTTTTCTTGGAAGGGTTGGGTTGTTTAAGTCCTTACAGGTTTGGGATTTAGTTAGCCTTGAAATCCCTCAGTTTATAATTATTATCAAAATAATCATTTTGACAGTGGTTTGTAAAAAAAAAAAAAAAAGTAAGCTGAATTTATTTAGATGTATGTTGGAGAATCAACAAGTTGAACAACACAGAATAATCTGTTTCTGTCACTGCGTTTAGCAACCCAGGTCATCTGAGATTAATAAATGAAGACTCTAGGGTGAGTGGGCTAAGTTACGGAGATAAATTCAAAAAGACGGTTCTCGATCCACACACCAAATAAAATAAATCGAAACAACAGTGGTAGCAACAGAAACAACCACAAAAGACCAAAAAGTATTTCATGTGTTCCTGACAATAACCATATGCTGCTTGATAATTATCTTGAAGATATACTCACCTCTTTGGCTTGTTGCTAGAAACATCTGAAAACTCAAGATGAAACGTATATCACGCAACCACTTTTCAGTTGCTTTAAACAACCTCCAAAGACTCCTCCTGCAAAACTGTCACTTTCATTCTCTTTACAAGGCCAGTTAAAAGAAATGGGTGTTAAGGCATCTTATTCACAAAGTTGCTGGTAGAATCAGTTCTGCAACATCATCTAAGGAACAAGAGGCTTTTGCCCATGATGCCCACTTACCTCTGCATGGTGTTCCTCATTCTGCTGAAGAACTTCAATGACTAGTTCAGCAAGACGTATTGTGTCTTCCAGCTTTTTGGCAGGAGTGATTAACCGGCCTACATTTTCTGTAGTACAAGAATTTGTGTTAAAATTCAGCGAAAGCGGCAGGCTAGTTTTGTGGCCATTAGAGCTAGTGGATAAGAAATTTCAAAGAGTTACCCAGTTTTCTGAAAGTTTCATGCAAATGTTAAGTGCCACATAATTAGTAGTGAGCAAACCATAACGTCATTTTATTATCATTATCACCGTCATTATTATAATACATATTAAGAAAAAGCAGTGCTCCAGCTTCCAATTTGCTTATTAAGCTATATTCAGACTATGACAGCCCATTTCAAATTTGGCAACATTTTGTACACATGTTCTTTAAAGACAGCATAAATGGAGTATCTTATATCCCTCTCTAGACAGTGCTCGCGCTTTCTGAGGTGAGAAGGTGTAACAGAAGCTTAGTCTTCATTGCTGCCACGTTTGTCCCTTCACAGTTGATACTACAGCATTGTTTTTCGTTCTAGGTCTGCACGTTTAACAGGTATTGGAAAAAAGCAGATTCAATGGTCTAGCTGTTTTAAATTGCCCAGGGAGGAGACTGAGAATTAACGGACATTCTTGGGCCATTAGGTAGAAGGCAGGATAGAATTTTTAAAAGAGTGTTGGGTGTAGATTATTGGATGAAGTGGTTTGAACCACTGGTTGGTACAGCTGAAATTTTGTCAGTTAGGTGGCAACAATGTACTCTAGTTTTTTCTTTTAGTTTCTACAGTGTTGAAAGGGCTTTGATCACACTCAAGAACAAACTGAACCCTGATTTCTGTTGTATCCTTTATAGAGCTAAATTCATGAATGTTTGCCAGTGTTATTATGTTACCAAAAATTACATTTTTTTTTTCCTGTGGGGGAAAAGAGTAATATTTGAAACATAAAGGTTTTCTTAGCCAATGAAATGGCCTGAATTCAACCAGTCTAAACTCACAGGGGAGCTTGTAGCTCATGCTCAGACCCCTTCAAACCCTGATGCCTGAGTCATTTAGAGCCCATGGGTGTAACGGCAATACAGATCCTTGAGCACGATTCCACTAGGGGGATATATATATGCACAAAAGGACTGCTGAAACTTATTTTAATCTCTTCATCTGAAGCAGGTGTGTTTTGGCTTCAGGATTTTTCTGGTTAAAGATTACTCAATACTTCACAGGAAGGGTCGGTTTGTTGTTGCTGGTTTGGTTTTGCGTGGTGTGGGGTGGGAAACGAAATCGTAGAGATTGTGAATTAAAAAAACAAACAAACAAGCAGCTCCTCATAATTTTTTCCTTGTGCATTTGTTAAACAGGTGATGAACATGTCGGATGATTAGTAATCTACGATTTAGCAACGAAAAAGAAAAATTCTGTGAAACACTGTGCAAATGGAGTGGTCCAGTCAATGGGACCTAAGCGTGATGGACCTAAGAGTAAGGTTATTGAGGTGTTGCAAGTTTCTCTCCAACAGAGCCTGAATTCTGGTGTAACACTGGGCTTTGTGGACTCAGGCCAATGGAATGCTCCATTGTCTCTGCCAGCCTCAGCTGGAAATGTGGCTGCATAAAAGGTTAGGACATGAAGGTGGGAGCTGTGGGGAAATAAATATGCAGATTAGGCAGAGAACCTCCAACACTCAGAGTAAGGAAATGTGCAGTGTTTAGGGACTGACAGCTCACTGCCTGGTCTGGAGCAATAAATATTTGGAGAAAGAATGAGTGACAAGATTGATTTCTATGCTTTTGGGGCACCTGGTCTGTTTATAATTTCATAAGTGGACTATCATAATTCTGTTAGTAGACTTTCAGGCATTTCTACAAACATACTGTGTATATATGTTGGGGTAATATGTGTAGAGTGAGGTATTTGCATTTTGATAGTAAATATGCATAGGCTACTATTTTTTTTGTTAGTTGATATTCACATTTACACATCAATTTGCAAATTCCTCATCCTATGCTTATTACCCATTTGACACATACACCCACATACACACATCACACACTTACATACATCTTCTAGGAAGCAGACAAGCCTGCACGTTAATACAAATCTGCAGAAAATCCCACTTGGGGCACATCTTTGAAATCTCTTACTTTCAAAATAGAGAACGTTGTCCTTTCAGGTGGAACACTCACCAAATCTAGGGGAATTCTATCTGTCCATGACATATGGTGTAGAAATGGAAATCACATCAGTATTTTTATGTACTTTTATTTAGAAGCTGTGAATGATTTTTGTCTTTGGAGAAATCCAAGATGCGTAAGCTAGGATCACCTGAAGATTTGTTTTAATATGCAGTGCTCTTAGATTGACTACCATATATATCAATAGATACACATAAAGTGCACATGCGCACGCAGTCTTTCTGTGAGTGTGTACACATGCACGCAGATATGTGTATGCCTGATGTATATATACAGACAGTATGTTTAATAAAACCTTTTGCCACTTTGCTTTAACGTGCAACCATTTAAAGTCAGCAGGTTAAGTATCCTTGAACCTAGAACGTTTGATCTTCCAATGAACCCATGTAGCCAGACTTTCATTTATTATTAATTGGCTGCAATTCCATTATCTGCAGATCAAGCTACTTTATTGTGACACAACTGTAATTTCCTCTTCACCTGCACTGTTAACTCACTAGCTAGTAAAAATGGTACAAAAAGCAACTTCTTTAAGATGTTGTCTTTAAAGAAAATATTGTGCAAAATCCTCTAGTCCCTCCTCCCTCCCCCCCCCCAACAGAGGTCAAGGAGAAATTTGTGCTTAGAAACGATTTTTTTGGGTCACATCTGCTGTCTGCAATATCTGGAAATGTACTGCAATACTCCTATCACCCAATCTTGTACTAGCTGGAGCACTGACGAAGGGGAACTAAAAATACAATATACTTGGTAAACATTTCATACAACAGAATTGAAGCTCATAACATAGAAAAAAAATTGTCATGCAAAATGTTATGCAACAATGTTATTTTGTGCTGACATTGAGGTTTGAAAATGTTGCATATGTCAGACAGAGCTGGACAAAAAAAAAAAAAAAAAAAAATGTGGACACTGGGAAATAAATGCTCTCTTTTCGAGTCTCTCAAAACCTACAGTGTCAAACTCCAGAGTCTGAGCCTCAGGTTAGTATGCTAAACAAAATTTCCAGAGGAATGAACGAAAAAAGCAAACTAAACCAGAAAGCTGTCGAATAAAGGAAAGGTAGAAGTTTACAGTACTAGATTTGGGCCTAGGCATGCCTTTGAGCCTCTGATATAACATGCTGGTCTGCATGTGGGTGGGTGGAGAAGGCCCAGGAGGAGGGGGAGCTGCTCGGGTAGGTGAAGAGAGGTGGTAAAAAAGTAAAGAGACAAAGTGACTGTCACGAAGGATGACAATTAAGATGACAAACTCTGAGAAGAACAAACAAACAGGCAAAAACGATCAAACACGAATGGAGAGCTGCTGCTTCCTTGGCGTGACTGCAACGTTACAGAAGTGTGACGCTGTTTGACGAGGGACGGGACTCTTACCAGCACCCTCAGCACCACCGTACTGAGACACTCAGAAGCGGAATGCAAATCCTGGATGCCTTCATCCAGATGGATGCGCATGAATGATGGTGGCGGCATCATTGACCGAAAGAAGATAGACGTTTTGTACAATAAAGAACACCTATATGTTAAGAGCTGCTTCCTCCTTCCAGGTGACCAGAAACAGCCCTCGACGTTGACATAATTGGAGGATCTGGCTTCTAATCCCCAGGATGTGACTTAACTTCCTATGGAACCTTGTACCTTCTACTTAAGCCTCTCTGTGCGTCAGCTTCCTCCTCTACAAATTGAGACTATTAACATCTTTTTTTGTGTACCTTGCAGGGTTGTGGATAAGAACAAACAAAACAGTGCATGGGATGGATCTCTGGAAAGCTTCAGGTGCCTACAAATGTTCACTGTTATCTCCTACATTGTGAGAAGGCAGGAATTAATTGCTTTGCAAAAGCAGATGAAGAGCCGTTATTAGTTCAAGTGAGCTCGGGAATATTCTTGCTCCCTTTGTGGAATTTCAACGTGTCAAAATCTGTCATTTGGGGGGGAAAATGTGTGGTATCTGATTGTTTCCAGCTCATTTAATTATTTTCAACTTGGAGTTCTCATGGCTTTTATATTGTGGGTTGAATCATATATAAAAACTTGCCAGCTTATCAAATATGTTACTTGCTATTCCAAATGTTAGAATACGGTAATCAGCACTTGACCCATCTGTCATGTGGTTTACAATATCAGCAGAGCAAACATCCTGTAACAATAGCCTCTCCTTCAACACAGGCACTGACACTATCAGCTTCTGCAATTCTCTTTAATGAGTGTCTCATTAACCTCAGACCTGGTCCTTTCTAATGGTTCTCGTTTATAGAGCAATCTGTATGGTGATTGCCAAGTTTGCTTCTTGGTTTGCTTGAATTTTTCAACTGGGAGAATGCATTTTACTGCAGGCTTACAGGAAATGCAACTCTAGCACCATTAATTTTAAAAAAAATATGAGAAATAAGGATAAATATAATATTCTGGAAAAACCATCTCTTAAAAGCAAAAGTTCACGTCGTTCTTTTCTTGTGGGATCACCTCAATGTTTGAAACGAAAGACCAAAAAAAAAAAGAAAAATCTATTCACTATTCTCCTCTTACTTAAATCTTTTGTTTGGGAATGACTGCGTGTAAATAGAATTTTTAAAAAATCAGTTTTAACTGACAGCTATATAAAGGAAGGCAACTACTAATCTCCTCTTTATAAAAAGGTACTCCACATTTTACGTTTTGTTAAAATCTGGTCCCCACCTATAGCTGGGCGGAAAGTTGGGTGCATCTCTGGTAACACCTTCTTCTGGCTCTCTGAATGCGTATTACTTGAGTGTGCAATTCTTAGGGAAACTCCTCATTTATTCTTCCCAGATAACAGAACCTGTGTAAACCACTTGATATGGTGCTTTATAAAACAATGACATGTCCCCAGGCTGAACCATAACCGGCGAGGCAGCAGACACATATTTCAGCTCAATGGGTCTTGATGAAAATTCGTAAAGGGATTCCCTCCTGCCAACTGTCTGTCCAGAATTCTGACAGTGAGGTTTGCCACCATAGAAAAACAAGCTCCCTATTTTTTCCCCCTCACAGAGCAAAACAAAAACATCATACCTTGGTTTCCAACTTCATTTACCCAATTACCATTGCTCATGTTTACACAATTAAATCTGCTTGGCTTCCAGAGAGGGAGTTAAATGTGACTGCAGAAAAATAAAAAGAGAATTCCTCTGCAGCCTCAGCTAAGCCAAGGAAGAGAGGCATCCAGGAGTGAGAGGCTCTCCAATTAGCCCTTAAATAACCTGACCGTCTCTGTTCCAGCAAGTGGATTGCCAGTCCCTGAAATATCATAGGAAAGATGGATATGGTTGATGGAAAGCCCACTTACAACCAAGTTCCAACCTATTTATGTGTTGCTGAAGATGCCAGTGTTTGTATTACACTATTACTAAAAATAACTAGCCTGGAGCAATTCACTAGGATTTGGGGGTAGGGGTGGATGAAAGCTAGAGTAGGAACAGAATGCTAAGCAGATAGCCACAACACGCTCTCCAGAGCACTCTGCCTCCCTCAAATGATGGCTCCGCGGACCATACATTTAGCGCAGGGCTATAATTCAACATAATTTCTTTAGTGGGGCATGCCATCATATACACTTGATTCCCTGTATCTTCATCACTCTCTTTCAGAAGATTCCATCTTTAGGACAGTATAAACTGTATGGTAATAAAGACCAGCGGATGAATCATGGATCGTTTTCGCTACTCTTTTCATTGCAACCATCTTTGTCTCTTCCCCATAAGGACATGGGCGGCATGGCCTGTCCATTCTATCTCTAACATGTCTCCTGATCTTATCTCCCACTGTACGAGATCGTGTGCCCACACTCTTGCTGTGGGGGGGTAGATATGCAACTCAAGTCTCATCACCTCCACCTCAACTGTTGCTAAAGACTCCAAGCCAGCATTTAGTTCCTTCCGTCCCCTGTAGTTCATTGATCACGCGGCGTCCATGCTGATCTCCATAAAGCACACATCTGAACCCGTCATACTCCTGCTCAAAAGCCTTTAAGAGCCTTCCCTCCTCTCCCCACCAAAAAGAGTTATGCCTTCATAACACAGGCTCAACTCCTCTGTTGATAGCTCTACTTGAACACTTATGGCCCCTTAATAATGGCCAATTATAGGTATGTTTGTCTTCCCCTAAGCCCAAAGAATTCTTTATTTCTAGGGGTTAGAACAGTACCTGGCCCAGGGCATGTCCTCAAATATTGGTGGAAGAAAATCCTCAGTGGATCCTGCCCAATGGTGTGCTTTCATGGAAAACCAAATACTCTGTGGTTGCCATGTGCCTAAAAACTATACAGCAACTTTTATCTCTTACCCAAAGCCCCTGGTTACTTAACAAATGCATTAAGCTGAATTGCTGAATAGTAAACATTATAACTCAAACCTCCAAACCAGAGAACAACTTCAGGTGTCTTAATGTGATGAAAAAATGATTTAAGATAAATAAAATTATTTGTATTTAAATTAAAATAAATTATATCCACGAGAAAGAAATAATGCTATTATAATATTTTCTTTCTCCAATTTCGTATCTTTGTATCCCAAGTCAGGCTTTGTCCCTGAGACTGAGATGCTGCACCCAATAAAAGTAAAGTTAATTCTGGATAGACACAGTAGTGGACATCTCTTATTCTTGTATGTGCAGTCGCCTTGCTCAGAAATGCCTCTCCTCCACTCCATGTGGGTCTAGTGGGAATGCAAGCAATAAATCCTACAGGGACAGTCATGTGAGCCAAGCCAGGCCAACCACAGCATCCCAACACCACCATGGGTATTGTGATTGGCTCAGGGATTAACATGTGACCCTAGCTGGGCCAATGAGACTGTCCTCTGGAATTGTATATAGTTTCATAGGGAGGAAAGTTCTTTTTCCTCCAGAGTCATTGGCTAGGATAAAAAGCTGGTGCTATCTGTGGCTATGTTGCTCCCAACCTCTCCTACAATGACCCTCCGTCACATTAAAGAAGGCTGTCAACAGTTGGAGAGATCAAAACAAACTAAAAGTCTTTATTTCTGAGCCCAATCCCTCCATGCATTTCCTAGCTACCTAGACCAAAGATGACCTTTCCTTGCTTAAGCTATTTAAGGTTGCTGTTGTTGTTGTTTTTGAGCACTTGCTCTAGCAAGAATACTGATTTAATAGTACTATTAAATATTCACCCAGCCCCCAAATAGACTTTCACATATATGGCCACAAGCTCTCTGGGACAGGATCTTGGGCCATCTGGAAGGGTGATGAGCAGAGGCAAACACTTCGACAAGGCCCAGGGACATCCCAGACAGTTCTTCTTGAGGAACCAGTCCTTTACCTCCATGACATCCTCCTCCCTGCCATGCATCAAAGACCCTGGCCTAGGTGAACTCCCCATGTGTTGCATTCCTGCAGCATCTTGCATCTCCCTCTACACAACAGTCACCAGATGAAATTACTTGTTTTATGCCTGTGTTCTCCAGTTTATTTGGAGCTCCCCAAGGGTAGGGACCTCGGGTGCTTTTCCTCATTGCTCCCTCCCCTGGTGCCTGGCACAGGTCCTGGAACTTAGTGGGTGTTTAACAAATATATGTGGAACTATAGTGCAATGTTTTATTTTGAAATTCATGATAAAGAGATAAATCAGCTGCCTCTTCTATTCTGCTGACACCCAAACTGCAACCCCTGCCTCAGTGGCTTCAGCATCACCTGAGAGTTTGTCAGATTTCCAGGCTCCACACCAGATCTGCCAAATCAGAAGCTACGTCTTAACAAGATCCCCAGAGATTTGTCTAAGCATCAAATTTTGAGAAGTGTTGTTTTATATTCCATTTCTGAAATCAAATAATATATCTATATTTTGGATTTGGAGGTTTCCTTTTAAATAACAATACACAAATAATAACATATAATTTTATGTTTATAATAATAACATATATAAAATTATACCTCTAGAGATAGACAGATAGATAGATAGTAATGGGTGCTTACCATATGCCAGGCACTGTGTTAAGAGCTTTGCTTGGAATATGTGTTTTAATCTTTGCAACAACCCTTTGGGAGGAGGAACCATTATTAACCTCTTTGACAGAAGACAAAAGGGAGACTTAAACTCATTGGAGCCAAGACTGTGATTTAAATTTTCGGTATAACAGATCCTGAGTGCTCAGGCTGGTCCTGGGGTACTGTCTTCTTGGAGCTGTACGTTTCGGATTCTAGTGTGTGGACGCCTGGCTTCTTCAGCTGTCACACTGGAAGCGACGCCGGTTACTAAATTGTGAGTGGGGCCAGTATCTCTTGGCTAAAAGACAAGGCAGCCTGGTGGCAGGGGCTGGAGGGGAGTGGGTATGTGTGAAGGCCCTAAACAGTGTGCAGGACCCCAGGCTAGAGTCACTCACTGCCCATCTTATTTTGAAACTGGCTTCTTTTCTCTAAGCCTTGGTTTCCCCACCTGTCAAATGAAGCTTTGGGATTCAGGGATTGCAAAACCCCTTTGTGGTGATATAATTTTATCATTAATAATCACAGGTGTTTCATAGTATAGAAGTTGAAAGTGTGGGCTTTGGAATTAGGCTTGTGTTCAAATTCTGTCTCTACAACTAACCAGCTATGAGGCCTTGGACCCAGTTACTTAACATCTATTTCTATTTCTCTGTATTTCCACAGATAACAGAGTGATTTCTTATTTCATGGAGTGTAAGAAGCACATTTTAACATTTCTGAAATTGGAAGCATCTTACATTTGATGGTGTGTCACAATTTAGTTGGCAGCATTATTTTATTCTTAGGAGTACATAAATTAATGGTGTGTCTTATAATTGATGGCTTTTAGATTCAATGAAATATGGTAACAAAATACTTATCTCATAGAATTGTTGTGAAAATTAAATGAGATATGCATGTATCTACTTGGCACATACTAAATTCTCAATAAATGACAGTTGTTATCATGATTATGATCGGCAGCATGTCTTTTTCTTTTCTGGTAGAAGAGACATTAGTTTCATATTTATTGATTTGTGGCATATTTTTAACACATCCTCTCTTCCTCCAAGATCTTCCTTGGTGAGAGTGTTTGAAACATGTTTCTCCTTGCCCTCCTCATTTTTTATAAAGTATAGATGAGATACTAGTCTACAGAATAATTTTGGCTTGGAAACCCTGATTTGTGTATCACTAAAACAAGAAGGATGAAAAGAAAAACATTTAGTCCCTGTGTATAAGATATGAAGCATGAGATGGTCCTCAATTTAGGATTTTAGGATGGCCTGGACCTTGCTGAGATAGATTTGCCCTCACTGGTTTCTTGGGTGGGTGACCCCATACTGTGTGTGGTGAGTATCACAATCTTGCTTGTCCCCTTTTTCTCCTTCTACTGGACTTGAACCTATAAGAAGTTTGATGGAGATGGGAAAAAATACAGAAACTCAACACTACAGAATCTGCTTGGAAGTCCTTTGGATGGATTTGGCTTGCTCTAGAAGGTTTCTGTCACTTGGGAAGAAAAGAAAAATCTTCAGTTCCTTGGCAATCTCAGGGAATCTCAACTGTCCTCATAAGACTTCGCAGGGGAAAGATTCTGGCAATTATCTGGTCCCAGAAAGGACTGCTCTGTTTTTTGGTGGTCTTCCTGAATTAAAAGTTGTATACTTTTGAATGTATCCACTGAGTGAAAGGGTATTATCCAATTGCCCGTCACATTAGCTGGAAAGACTGCATGGTGGAAAGAAACAAAAAAAAAGCATGGTGTTTGAATTTAAATGATCTGGGTTAAAATCCTGCTGGAAAATGTCATTTATCCTTTCCAAATCTCAGCTTCCTCACCTGTAAGAGGGGCAATAATGAAGCACTCTCCATGGGACTAAGGTAAAGAATGAAGAAGATCACCATGTAAAGTCCTTAGCACAGTGCTTGGGCCCATGGGTACACTGTCTGTCTGTCTGTCTATCTATCTATCTAATTTTGCAAATCCTTGCCATATTTGAAGGAAAAATTGTTTTATTTCAAGTTCCAGTAGAACTGTTCCGATGCTCATAAAATTATGCAAGTATTTAGCCAAGAACTGAGGCAAAACAGCAATAGTAGTGTAGACTTTCTCAGAGCTTGCTGGGTTCACGATGTGTGATGGTTTAAATGGAAATGTATTTAAAATAATAGAATTCAATTACAGGAGTCACAGCTTTTCTCTTGTAGAGTTAACAGCCTTTTATATATTTTTTCTTGAGATACTGTAATTAAACTGAACATTTAATTTCTAATAATGCTACCAGACAGAAAGCATAAGCCCACCAAAATGCCATCTGCAGAGTCCCGGAGCCTTGCAAAACACAGCCTGACCGAAGGACTCTGCAAGCTGTCTGTATTTCACCCCGATTTGTACATGTAACTCCAGCTGTGCCGGGCCACCTGCACGCATTCAGTTTTGCATACCTATCCAGCGATTCAAGCTTTGTTTCCCTCGAAGGAAATTGAAAAGGGAGGGGGAGGGTAAGAAAAAAGATGTAAAGATCGGGAAAGAAGTGATTATGATTTCGATTATGACTGAGATCTACTTTGCCAAGAAGAGGCCTTAGATGTACCAAGTTTCAAACGCAACTCTGCTTTGACCTTAACTTTTAGGTCCAGTTTTACTCTCTTCCTCCTCCTGCATCCTTTCTCTCCATCCCAGCCAGTATGATTTTTCTGGAGTGCAAAACACCAAGCCGCCGTCCCCGTGCTTGAAGAGCTTTCAATGGCTCTATATCACCTTTGGAAGTGAGACATGTGGGATTTTTCTTGCGAAAAATCTACATGCAAAAGTTGGTATAGGACTTCCCTGGTGGCACAGTGGTTGAGAGTCCACCTGCTGATGCAGGGGACACGGGTTCGTGCCTCAGTCCGGGAAGATCCCACATGCCGCGGAGCGGCTGGGCCCGTGAGCCATGGCCGCTGAGCCTGCGCGTCCAGAGCCTGTGCTCCGCAACGGGAGAGGCCACAACAGTGAGAGGCCCGCATACCGCAAAAAAAAAAAAAAAAAAAAAAAAAAAAAAGGTGGTACAAAGCCAGCTGAAAACCCTTTGGACCATGGGAGACAGTCTGAACTCTGTATTATGATGGCACGTAAATGTCTTGGAGATCTTGCCTCCTGCGTCTGTTGCCATCCTCAGCACCCACTCCTGCCATCATTTCACCCTGCTTTGCAGCCACATCGAATTATGGAGTAGTTCAGAGTGTGGCCTCTAACTGGCCTCAGATGCTGCCTCTGCTGACTTTTTTTTTTAAACATTTTTATTGGAGTATAATTGCTTTATAATGGTGTGTTAGTTTCTGCTGTATAAGCAAGTGAATCAGCTATACATATACATATATCCCCATATCTCCTCCCTCTTGCGTCTCCCTCTCATCCTCCCTATCTCACCCCTCTAGGTGGTCACAGAGCACGGAGCTGATCTCCCTGTGCTATGCGGCTGCTTCCCACTAGCTATCTATTTTGCATTTGGTAGTGTATATATGTCAATGCTACTATCTCACTTTGTCCCAGCTTACCCTTCCCCCTCCCCGTGTCCTCAAGTCCATTCTCTACATCTGCGTCTTTATTCCTGTCCTGCCACTATGTTCTTCAGAACCATTATTTTGTTTTTTTAGATTCCATATATATGTGTTAGCATACGGTATTTGTTTTTCTATTTCTGACTTACTTCACTCTGTATGACAGTCTCTAGGTCCATCCAACTCACTACAAATTACTCAATTTCGTTTCTTTTAATGGCTGAGTAATATTCCATTGTATATATGTGTCACATCTTCTGTATCCATTCATCTCCCGATGGACACTTAGGTTGCTTCCATCTCCTGGCTATTGTAAACAGAGCTGCAAAGAACATTGTGGCACATGACTGTTTTTGAATTATGGATTTCTCAGGGTATATGCCCAGTAGTGGGATTGCTGGGTGGTATAGTAGTTCTATTTTTAGTTTTTTAAGGAACCTCCATACTGTTCTCCATAGTGGCTGTACCAATTTACATTCCCACCAACAGTGCAAGAGAGGGTTCCCTTTTCTCCACACCCTCTCCGGCATTTACTGTTTGTAGATTTTTTGATGATGGCCATTCTGACCAGTATGAGGTGATACCTCATTGTGGTTTTGATTTGCATTTCTCTAATGATTAGTGATGTTGAGCATCCTTTCATGTGTTTGTTGGCAATCTGTATATCTTCTTTGGAGAAATGTCTTTTTAGGTCTTCTGCCCATTTTTGGATTCGGTTGTTTGTTTTTTGATATTGAGCTGCATGAGCTGCTTGTATATTTTGGAGATTAATCCTCTGTTGGTTGATTCGTTTGCAAATATTTTCTCCCATTCTGAGGGTTGTCTTTTCGTCTTGTTTATGGTTTCCTTTGCTGTGCAAAAGTTTTTAAGTTTCATTAGGTCCCATTTGTTTATTTTTGTTTTTCTTTCCATTTCTCTAGGAGGTGGGTCAAAAAGGATTTTGCTGTGATTTATGTCATGGAGTGTTCTGCCTATGATTTCCTCTAAGAGTTTGATAGCGTCTGGCCTTACACTTAGGTATTTAAACCATTTTGAGTTTATTTTTGTGTACGTTGTTAGAGAGTGTTCTAATTTCATTCTTTTACATGTAGCTGTCCAGTTTTCCCAGCACCACTTATTGAAGAGGCTGTCTTTTCTCCATTGTATATTCGTGCCTCCTTTATCAAAAATAAGGTGACCATATGTGCATGGATTTATCTCTGGGATTTTTGTCCTGTTCCATTGATCGATATTTCTGTTTTTGTGCCAGTACCATACTGTCTTGGTTACTGTAGCTTTGTAGTATAGTGTGAAGTCCAGGAGCCTGATTCCTCCAGCTCCGTTTTTCTTTCTCAAGCTTGCTTTGGCTATTTGGGGTCTTTTGTGTTTCCACACAAACTGTGAAATTTTTTGTTCTAGTTCTGTGAAAAATGCCAGTGGTAGTTGGATAGGGATTGCACTGAATCTGTAGATTTCTTTGGGTAGTATAGTCATTTTCACAATGTTGATTCTTCCAATCCAAGAACAAGGCATATCTCTCTATCTGTTTGTATTATCTTTAATTTCTTTCATCAGTGTCTTATAGTTTTCTGCATACAGGTCTTTTGGCTCCTTAGGTAGGTTTATTCCTAGATATTTTATTCTTTTTGTTGCAATGGTAAATGGGAGTGTTTTCTTGATTTCACTTTCAGATTTTTCATCATTAGTGTATAGGAATGCCAGAGATTTCTGTGCATTAATTTTGTATCCTGCTACTTTACCAAATTCATTGATTAGCTCTAGTAGTTTTCTGGTAGCATCTTTAGGATTCTCTATGTATAGTATCATGTCATCTGCAAACAGTGACAGCTTTACTTCTCCTCTTCCGATTTGGAATCCTTTTATTTCTTTTTCTTCTCTGATTGCTGTGGCTAAAACTTCCAAAACTATGTTGAATAATAGTGATGAGAGTGGGCAACCTTGCCTTTTTCCTGATCTTCGTGGAAATAGTTTCAGCTTTTCACCATTGAGAGCGATGTTGGCTGTGGGTCTGTCATATATGGCCTTTATTATGTTGAGGAAAGTTCCCTCTATGCCTACTTTCTGGAGGGTTTTTATCATAAATGAGTATTGAATTTTGTTGAAAGCTTTTTCTGCATCTTGAGATGATCATATGGTTTTTCTCCTTCAATTTGTTAATACGGTGTATCACATTGATTGATTTGCATATATTGAAGGATCCTTGCATTCCTGGGATAAACCCCACTTGATCATGGTATGATCCTTTTAATGTGCTGTTGGATTCTGTTTGCTAGTATTTTGTTGAGGATTTTTGCATCTATGTTCATCAGTGATATTAGCCTGTAGTTTTCTTTTATTGTGGCACCTTTGTCTGGTTTTGGTATCAGGGTTCTGGTGGCCTCATAGAATGAGTTCGGGAGTATTCCTCCCTCTGCTATATTTTGGAAGAATTTGAGAAAGATAGGTGTTAGCTCTTCTCTAAATGTTTGATAGAATTCACGTGTGAAGCCATCTGGTCCTGGGCTTTTGTTTGTTGGAAGAGTTTTTTTTTTTTTTTTTTTTTTTTTTTTGTGGTACGCGGGCCTCTCACTGTTGTGGCCTCTCCCGTTGTGGAGCACAAGCTCCGGACGCGCAGGTTCAGCGGCCATGGCTCACGGGCCCAGCCGCTCCGCGGCATGTGGGATCTTCCTGGATTGGGGCATGAACCCGTATCGCCTGCATCAGCAGGCGGATTCGCAATCACTGCGCCACCAGAGAAGCCGTGGAAGATTTTTATTCAGTGCTTGTGATTGATCTGTTTATATTTTCTATTTCTTCCTGGTTCAGTCTTGTAAGGTTGCGCTTTTCAAAGAATTTGTCCATTTCTTCCAGGTTGTCCTTTTTATTGGTATTTTATTGGCATAGAGTTGCTTGTAGTAATCTCTCGTGATCCTTTGTATTTCTGCAGTGTCAGTTGTTACTTCTCCTTTTTCATTTCTACTTCTATTGATTTGAGTCTTCTCCCTTTTTTTCTTGATGAGTCTGGTTTATCAATTTTGTTTATCTTCTCAAAGAACCAGCATGTAGTTTTATTGATCTTTGCTATTGTTTCCTTCATTTCTTATTCATTTATTTCTGATCTGATCTTTATGATTTCTTTCCTTCTGCTAAATTTGGGTTTTTTTTGTTCTTCTTTCTCTAATTGCTTTACGTGTAATGTTAGCTTGTTTATTTGAGATGTTTCTTGTTTCCTGACGTAGGACTGTATTGCCATAAACCTCCCTCTTAGAACTGCTTTTGCTGCATGCCATAGGTTTTGGGTTGTCATGTTTTCACTCTCATGTGTTTCTAGGTATTTTTTGATTTCCTCTTTGATTTATTCAGTGATCTCTTGGTTATTTAGGAGTGTATTGTTTAGCCTCCATGTGTTTGTATTTTTCACAGATTTTTTTCCTGTAATTGATATCTAGTGTCATAGCGTTGTGGTTGGAAAAGATACTTGATACAATTTCAATTTTCTTAAATTTACTGAGGCTTGATTTGTGACCCAAAATATGATCTATCCTGGAGAATGTTCCATGAGCACTTGAGAAGAAAGTGTATTCTGCTGTTTTTGGATGGACTGTCCTATAAATATCAATTAGGTCCATTTTGTTTAATGTATCATTGAAAGCTTGTGTTTCCTTATTTATTTTCATTTTGGATGATCTGTCCATTGGTGAAAGTGGGGTGCTAAAGTCCCCTACTATGATTGTGTTACTGTTGATTTCCCCTTTTATGGCTGTTAACATTTGCCTTATGTATTGAGGTGCTCCTGTGTTGGGTGCATAAATGTTTTTAATTGTTATATCTTCTTCTTGGATTGATCCCTTGATCATCATGTATTGTCCTTCTTTGTCTCTTGTAATAGTCTTTATTTTAAAGTCTATTTTGTCTGATATGAGAATTGCTACTCCAGCTTTCTTTTGATTTCCATTTGCATGGAATATCTTTTTCCATCCCCTCACTTTCAGTCTATACGTGTCCCTAGGTCTGAAGTGGGTCTCCTGTAGACAGCATATATACGGGTCTTGTTTTTTATCCATTTAGCCAATCTATGTCTTTTGGTGGGAGCATTTAATCCATTCACATTTAAGGTAGTTACCAATATGTATGTTCCTATTACCATTTTCTTAAATGTTTTGGGTTTGTTATTGTAGGTCTTTTCCTTCTCTTGTGTTTCCTGCCTAGAGAAGTTCCTTTAGCATTTGTTGTAGAGTTGGTTTGGCGGTGCTGAATTCTCTTAGCTTTTGCTTGCCTGTAAAGGTTTTAATTTCTCCATCGAATCTGAATGAGATCCTCGCTGGGTAGAGTAATCTTTGCTGTAGGTTTTTCCCTTTCATCACTTTAAATATGTCCTGCCATTCCCTTCTGGCGTGCAGAGTTTCTGCTGCAAGATCATCTGTTAACCTTATGGGGATTCCCTTGTATGTTAGTTGTTGCTTTTCCCTTGCTACAATTTAATTGTAGTTAATTTTTGATAGTTTGATTAATATGTGTCTTGGCATGTTTCTCCTTGGATTTATCCTGTATGGGACTCTCTGCCCTTCCTGGACTTGTTTCACTATTTCCTTTCCCATATTAAGGAAGTTTTTAACTATAATCTCTTCAAATATTTTCTCAGTCCCTTTCTTTTTCTCTTCTTCTTCTGGGACCCCTATAATTTGAATGTTGGTGCATTTAATGTTGTCTCAGAGGTCTCTGAGACTGTCCTCAATTCTTTTCATTCTTTTTAAAAATTCTGCTCTGCAGTAGTTATTTCCATTATTTTATCTTCCAGGTCACTTATCCATTCCTCTGCCTCAGTTATTCTGCTATTGATTCCTTCTAGAGAATTTTTAATTTCATTTATTGTGTTGTTCATCATTGTTTGTTTGCTCTTCAGTTTTTCTAGGTCCTTGTTAAATGTTTCTTGTATTTTCTCCATTCTATTTCCAAGATTTTGGATCACCTTTACTATCATTACTCTGAATTCTTTTTCAGGTAGACAGCCTATTTCCTCTTCATTTATTTGGTCTGGTGGGTTTTTACCTTGCTCCTTCATCTGCTGTGTATTTCTCTGTCTTCTCATTTTGCTTAACTTACTGTGTTTGGGGTTTCCTTTTCACAGGCTGCAGGTTTGTAGTTGTCATTGTTTTTGGTGTCTGCTCCCAGTGGGTAAGGTTGATTCAGTGGGTTATGTAGGCTTCCTGGTGGAGGGGACTAGTGTCTGTGTTCTGGTGGATGAGGCTGGTTCTTGTCTTTGTGGTGGGCAGGACTGCATCTGGTGCTGTGTTTTGGGGTGTCTGTGACCTTAGTATGATTTTAGGCAGCCTCTCTGCTAATGGGTGGGGTTATGTTCCTGTCTTGCTAGTTGTTTGGCATAGTGTGTCCAGCACTGTAGCTTGCTGGTCATTGAGTGGAGCTTGGTGTCAGCATTGAGATGGAGATCTCTGGGAGAGGTCTCGCCGTTTGATATTACGTGGGGCCGGGAGGTCTCTGGTGGACCAGTGTCCTGGACTCTGCTCTCCCACCTCAGAGGCTCAGATCTGACACCGGCCAGAGCACCAAGACCCTGTCAGCCACATGGCTCAGAGAAAAAGGGAGGAAAAAAAGAAAAGAAAGAAAGAAAGAAAATAAATAAATATAATAAAATTATTAAAATAGAAAAAAATTATTAAAAATAAATAAAAAAGTAATTTAAAAAAGAGAGAGAAAGAAAGAAGAGAGCAACCAAACCAAAAGACACATCCACCAATTATAAGCAGAGCTAAAAACTATACTAAAAAACAAACAAACAAAAAAACTGTACAGCCAGAACCCCAGGACAAATGGCAAACGCAAAGCTATACAGACAAAGTCACACAAAGCATACACATACACACTCACAAAAAGAGAAAAAGGAAAAAATATATATATTTAAAAAAAAAGAGAGCAACCAAATCAATAAACAAATCTAACAATGATAATAAGCTCTAAATACTAAACTAAAATAAACATAAAACCAGAAACAAATTAGATGCAGAAAGCAAACCCCAAGGCTACAGTTGCTCCCAAAGTCCACCGTCTCAATTTTGGGATGATTCGTTGTCTATTCAGGTATTCCACAGACGCAGGGTACAGCAAGTTGACCGTGGAGATTTAATCTGCTGCTCCTGAGGCTGATGGGAGAGATTTCCCTTTCTCTTCTTTGTTTGCACAGCTCCTGGGGGTCAGCTTTGGATTTGGCCCCACCTCTGTGTGTAGGTCGCCTGAGGGCATCTTTTGGGAAGTCTGAGGTCTTATGCCAGCGTTCAGTAGGTGTTCCTTAGGAGCTGTTCCACATGTAGATGTAGTTTTGATGTATTTGTGGGGAGGAAGGTGATCTCCATGTCTCACTCCTCCACCATCTTGAAGGCCTGCCCAACTATTTTTCTTTTTGTTCTTTTTTTTTCCCCTGAGGACCTAGGCGCTGACCACATCATGTGCTCAGGCCGTCACGTGCCTGGGCACCCCAGCCCTGCTTACTCTTAAGAAGACTCTAGCTTCACTTAATCTTCTAGGAGTGTGTTATTTAACCTCTCCATATCTCAGTTTGCTCATCTCTAAAATTGGAATAATAGTAGTAGCTACCTCAGAAGGAGTTTTGAGGATTAAATGAGTGAATATACATAAAGTACTGAGAGTTGTACCTGGCATGTAATACACAATTAATAAGCTTTAGCTATTTTTATTAACTCTATGGTTTTATGTATTTGCACATATTACTCTCTTTATCTAGGGTGCCTCTCCACTTTCCAATCCCACCTCCTTTTCACTGGTTCTATTTCATCTTTCAAGACGAAGTCCAAGCTTGCCATTCTTGGGAAGACTTCCATGGTTTTCTGACAAGGCCCTCTTACATACAACTCTATACCAATCGGTGTTGCTGCATACTGAATTTGTAATTTACACTTATGCACCTATTTACATATGCTCCGTAAGGGTAAGAGCTGTTTCCTCTTGTTTACAGAGTCCCTGGCTTTTACCACTGTACCTGGCACATGGTAGTCTCCCACTAAGCACTTGTCTAATGAATGAACAAATGAATGAGTGAATGAATAAATGAACACCTTTCCTTCCAGGGAGAAAAAGGCCTGTATGCCTTGAACACAGGTTTTTGAGTCTTCAAATACTTATTGCTAGCCTGGTGCTTGGAGTGTGCTCAAAAATGCTTTCTGAACTGACTGGAAATGCATTTAATTCTAATCAGATGATAATTATCTTTGGAGAATCCTTTAGACTTTAAAACCATGATCCATACTATATATTTATTAAAGTGTTAAGTTTGAGCTTTCCTCAAAATATACTCAGAAGTTTGGGGACCAAACAAGAAGGAAACTGCCTAAGCCAGAAAACATTTAAGGGCTTTCCTCTCATGAAACTTCTAGCAATGGCCCCTGTTTAGCCACCTGTGCGTGCATCCTGCCTCATCACGTGATACATACAAGAACAACACGGACACAACTCCTCTCTGCCTTGGCCGAGAAACATTCATCAAAGAACACAAACTTCTCAATAGGGCAGAAAACAGGGAAAGAAACGAAAAACAAAGAGGAAGATTAGTTTGCTTCAGCCACTGTTGTTTTTAAAAAAGCGCATGAGGCCGAATCACTGGAATCCTGAAACCAAAGATGAAATGAAGCTCCACAGCAAACCAGGGTTCTGTTCCTCCAAAACTTATGCCTTTCCAGAAATTCTGCTCTCTAGAGGTCAACGTCTAGTGGGCATGAGATGTAGTTAGACAGCACAAATTAACTCCTTAAGTATTACTGCAACTCCACATCAGTCTTTGGGAGTACATACATTAAGGAGCTATTAAAAAACAAAAACAGAAACAAAAACTAAATATAACTCAACAGTCCTGATGGTTTATAATGCATATACAATTGGTTCACCTGCGTCCTTTTGATTCTCTATTTGAAAGAGAAAGCACGACAAGGAGAGAAGAGAGAGAGAAACAAGAACACATATGCAAGGATTAATGAGCAAGTGAACCAAAATGCCCCCCACTTATGTGTGATACATGATGTTGGAAGGAAAAAGTTGCCCTTGAGTTCCCACCGCCCAGAAGTGTGGGGTCAATGCTGCACAAATAGAAAATTAGTCAAATTAAGTTTAATGTGAAGTCAAGCTGTGACACATACATGAACTCTCCAGTGACAACTAAGTCATATGTTCTAGCCAGAGCTTAGAGGACGAGGACAACTCCAAATCTCCAGAAAGCACAAGAAAAAGCTTCCCAGTTTCCGAGAACAGACAGGAGGCATATAAGATCCAACTTTTACAGAGAACGGACCACCCTGTGTGATCTACCCACAACAGTTCGACATCTTAAACATGGAAAAGAAAGCACGGTTTGGCCCCGACTGTCCTTTATCTGACACCTAACACATTGCTCCCCACCTAGCTGCTACCTTTTGATTGTGTACCAGTGACAAGCACCTTACAAATTGGGGTTACACACAAGCAAAGTAAAAATGCATTCAGGTCACAGACAGAGAATAACTGAAAAACTTACAGACAAATCTGAGTTTACCACAAACAAATGGCTGAATTGTCTAACCTGTGTTAGGCTGATAAAAGTGACTGGACTTCTCACACTGGGTTTCACAGACAGAATCAACAGACAAGCCAATGCTAAAAAACTTGAAGCAAGGAGAGTGAGTTGGTTTGGATCTGAATTTTCTTGAAATAATGAAAACAGAAAGAGTGAAGACAGCATGGCGAGGAGGTGGTAGGTACTCACGAATGGTTAAATCCATCACTTGGGAGGCCAAGCAGAAGACAGGATGCTCATACATTTCTCTCTTTTTCCCTATAAAAGAGGATTTGGGCATGCAAGAGGCTTAGGTCAGAGGTCAAGAGGTTATAGGTCATAGGTTAGAGGAAAACGTTACATTAGCTCAAAGGAAAATAGCCACAGAATATTTTGGGATAAACACAGGATAAAAGAAAAAGGAGTTTCAAAATTGGAGATCTATTGGATTAACCATTCAGCATGCCGTGAGTCACGAGAGAGATTGTGACCATGATTTTACACGTCTCTTTAGAATTATTTGCAAGAATACAATGACCGAAAACATCATGAATAAAGGGAAACAGAATTTCATTGATTGAAGGCTCCAAGATACTAAGGATTTCAGACTTTAGTATCTAAGGCTCTTGAGGTATTTCTTCATAAACATAGTCTCCAGCAATATTACTACAACTTCTTTCCAACATTCTCAGGGAACTAAGCTGTTAATGGTCACAGAGAATCTCAAATGTCAAAATGCAAGATTTCTTTGCCGGGGGTAGGATCAGAACCTTGTAAAAGAAAGTTGTCTGGTAGTAATATATTTAAAGCTGCCATGTCTCAGCCTATGGTGGACTATGTTCATGAAAGAAAACCTGATACATGCAGCCAGAGGATGTTGGGTTGTCTGAATTAACAATCCCAGCATGCTTTGAAATTGGTGTCACAGCCACTTTTGCAGGGTTAACGTCAAAAAGTGGCTGAGCCAATCACGGACAAGGAAGGAGAGAAGCGGAAGAGAGCAGGTAGTGTGGAATGAGGTACTTCTCTGAAAAGAGAGTTGGAAAAAAAAGATTGGTTTCTTCAAAGAATCCCCAGCCCTAAAAGTCACAGTGCAAAAGATAATTAACACAACCAAGAAGAATTGAGGCACAAAAGGAAATTACAGACCAGCTGATCTACTTCAGAAATGAATGCATTTTTACTTACAGATCTTAAAGTTTGTTTTTGGATATATTTATCTGAAAGAAGAGAGCAGATCTTACCAAAAGACTAGTCATAGCTAGACCAAGACCTACACATGAGGCAGCAGACGTGGCAACAGAACGTTTCTTGATCCCATCCCATCCCTGGCCTGGCCTAGAATTACTAGGTACCCGGTTGACTTTAACAAATACAACCAATCATTATGTCCTGGGAAGGTAAATGCTGGAATCATTATTTGCTAATATAGCCCTTTAACGATCTCCTTGTTCCTCTATTTTTGTCACTCATTACCAAGTCAAGAGTTGATAAACATCCTTTTAGTGCCCAATTCTTAAGTGTTTCTCCCTGGATGCATAACAACGAATTCATTACCACTGGTACACAATTTGCATTGTCAGACAGACAAAATTGAGAGAAGGAGGACATGGAATGTACAGAACACTGCGCATTTGACAATGACCTTAACCTAATTCTCTAAGGAAACAAGGACTTTGGCAGGGTAAGTGATGGGGTTTTGGTAGTTGATTAGGTCTCTCTTAGGTTTTCTTTTCCCAGTCATGTCCTGAAGGCAGACTATGGGCATTTGCTGGTTTTGTTTCGGTGTTTCACATGAGAGAACATCAGATTCCAGAATGCGGACACATTGAGTTTTGCACACAGAACTTCCACATTTATACACTTACACCACGGTCAAGTTGGGTGTGGTTTTCAAATCACCCTATAGCAGCCAACAGGGTAACAATGAAAAGTGATTAATACCTTTGCAAAGGAACAGGTCCCAAAGAACCATATCTTCTCAAGTAGAGTGGACTTTGGGCAATTGCTTGGTCATTAGTGACCACTTTCCTAAAACTTGAGAGGGCAGTGATAACCACCATCCTAGGTTTGGAGTAACAAGATTGAATAAGATCTAAAGCAAACCAGGAGCCATCAGAGACAGCCGAATACTAACCTGCCATCAAGTTTGAAAAGCTACCGAGAGACAAGATATGTTCAAGAGACCAGAAAGAGTTAGGCAAAATCTCGATGTTGCTTTATTCAATTCCTGTTTTACTTCCAATGCTATCAACAGTGGACAACAAACTGTTTAGTTTTCCTCTATTTAAAGAAGGTAGCCACCCTACAGAACTCTTTCATAGAAAAACATTAGCCACAGAGCAAAGTCAGGGCCAACACAGCCTCTTGGAAGGACCTTAGTTGTCTGATAACATCCTATATTCAAAATCCTTCCCTACAAAGACCGTTTCCTGAGACCCTGTGCCTTCAGTCATTTATGTGGCCACAGCTGAGGAAGCTATCCCATTTCAAGTGCTTTCAAGTTTCAGCTTAACATACAGAGATGGGCCACTGTTTTCTGGTGCCCGTCAGAAAAGAGACAGACTTCCCTAGGGAGGCATACCAAAATTTAAATTAAAAATTGGGGGCAGAAGGGGGCCTTACCTTCGATTTTGGCATACTCTGACAGCCGAGAATAGTTGACTAAAGCAGCCTGCTCTAGACATTTACGGATGACTGTTTTTACCTCCTCTTGTGGTACTGGGGTAACAATATCTTTCATCAAGACCTATAGGTGGAAAAACTAGGTTCTTAAGATGGTTCAATGAAATGTGTTACTCATTTACGTTTAAAGAATTCAGTTTAAAATTAGTTGTGAATGCCTCTTTGCAACTTAACATAGATTGAGTGCCATTGTTAAAGAGAAAATAAAAAATTCCAGTGCACAGTTAGGATGTCAAAGGCTGTCCATGAATCATGGAAGGGCAAGGAGCGTATCTTCAATATATCCTAACTATTTGAGAGTCTGGAGATAAAACATCTAGAATTTTGGCAATTTCTTCATATTTATTCTGGTATTTGATGAATGGTAAACAAATCCTTTAGAAATGACAATCTAGGCCATTCAACCACAATATTTAATTACCATGATGTTTATGTCTCTGTGTATATATCATTTGTCTTTTACTTTCATTCTTACCCTTTCCAAGAGCGAGAGGGTAGCTTTCAAAGCACCTTCAGGTCGACCAAATGGAAAGCAATACCTAAAAAAGACAGAAAAATGTTCAGGTTGCCTGAATCACTTACATTTTAGAATGAAATATGCTGTAACTTGATCCCTATGGCAACTCCCTCTCAGGAACAGAAAATGCTTTTTATTTTGTCACGTTGTGTTATGCTAATCTGAATTCACACCATATATGTGTGTATATAATGTATATATGTGTATGTGTGAATAATGACTAAAGAGAGACTCTGCAAATGTCTGCAGCAGAAAAGAATATTTCCAGTGATGACATAAGGCTCTGTTTAGATTTCTGTTGTGAAGGAGAACCATTTGTTAGCTCAAATGTGACCTTATAGATAATTATTGAGACCAGACCGGCATTAAACAATATTAGTTGAAACAGGCTAAAATGCAAACACACTTACCTAAATCCCCAGAGGATTAGTATAGGAAATACAGGGGTGTATTTTGAGCAAATTCATGATTCTACTAATTGTCCTTCCTTGATTGTAGTTTTTAATTGTTATTTGATCTTTTACTATTGGCAATGTATCTAGCATAGAGTGTATGACCCGTAAAGATTTATCCAGGAGGTTTCTGATGGCACAGATGGTACCTATGTCAGGTACCACTAAGAGTTCTAGTAACTATTTCAGGCTGTCGGAAGCCTTTCAAGACACTCTTCCTCATGGTACAAAAGGAACAGGATGGGCTACTGAAACCCAGACTATCCTATGTATGTATGCCATTTCTTCCACTTGCTGGCGGAGGGGCCTGGGGCAAGTTACTTAACTTCTCTCAACCTCGGTTTACTCCTTGTTTCAATGGGAATTACAATAACTACCTTACAAATTGTCCTGAGAATAAAAAAAAAATGAGTTCATTCTTATCCAGCCTCTAGTTCCCTGTGTAGGGCACAGGAAGCATTTAATAAATAGGAACTATTTACTATACTATTATAAATGCTCTTACTATTGATGAGCTCCTATTCCAAGATCTCTGGGTTCAGGACCACCAGTGCAGCATTAAAAATATCTAATTGACTCTAAGGGAGAAGTGCGCTGTGTGGTGCAAGGCTCAAGCCCAGACCCGCGAGCTGTCTCGAGAGTGCGGGGAAGTGCATGATCAGTCTGTCAAGGCTGAACCAAGATTCTTTCTTTCCCCACATAGGCCACTAGTCCTGTTTTCAGGTAACGGAGAAGGTGGGGATGCTCTTCTGGGTACCACTGCCTTCCTTCCCTATGAGAACTGATTCACAGGAGTTTTCACTGTGGGGAGGAAACCTTGAAGAAGCGTCAAATTCAACATTTTAGTAGATTTTTAAAAACAGATTGATGATCAGGGTCAGCTTACACAAAGAGGGCTTCGTTCTTTCAGTGGAAATAAAATGAACTTAAGATTTCAAAGTCTCCTGGATATTGGGGAACACTGTCTTGGTTGGCTTTTTCATTCAGCTATTTCTTTCTTATTTTTTTTACTGAAGTATAGTTGGTTTACAATGTTGTGTTAGTTTCGGGTGTATAGCAAACTGATTCAGTTATATATATATGTATTATATATATATTACATATATTCTTTCTCAGATTCTTTTCACTTATAGGTTATTAAAAAATATTGAGT
Source organism: Orcinus orca (assembly GCF_937001465.1). Lineage (NCBI taxonomy): Eukaryota > Metazoa > Chordata > Mammalia > Artiodactyla > Delphinidae > Orcinus > Orcinus orca. The sequence continues at coordinate 27,126,944 of NC_064568.1, read as the reverse complement.
ATAGTTCGCTGTGCTATCCAGTAGGTCCTCATTCAGCTATTTCTAATATTTAGTGTGTCTCTGAGAGATTTACAGTTTTAGAAAATCAAGCCCTTAATTTGCCCCTCCCCAGTCTCAACCTCCTAAAAAGCCCTTTAACTCCAGATCCTTACCTAAAATGTGTAATCTGATTTTCCAGCAGAACCCGGAGTCTCTCTTTGATTTCTTCAAAACGTTCCTTTTCTTCAACAGTCACAGTTCCAATTCCATCAGGCCTGAAAGAAGACATGTCATGAGGTGACGGGAACCTCATACACTGACACCATCAAATCAGATCTCTAGCAGGAGGAAACTGTCCATTTTAGAAGAACAACTACAGTGATCGATGTGACTTTAGGACAAGTCCTGCTTTTCAGTGCCAGCGACTAGAGGGGATGGGGTATTTTGAGGTTATCATTTGGAGACATTTGCAGAACTGTTGCTCATTTATTGTGAAATGGTAAAATGTACAGAGGGGTGGCTTGCAGGTTAAAGCCAACCTCTAGACCTGCTCTGTTTGGCTCACAGCCTTTTGAAATTTTGAACTGCTTGCCAACATTTTTTACATTAGGAAAGTTTTATGATACAATTCTCTTGCAAATTTGGAACAGCTGGCATTAATTGGAGAGGGGCAACAAACAGCTTCTTCCTTAGCTGGGGCAGGCACTCTCCGGGTCCATATCTCTAATTTACATTACGTGTCTCTCTTGTGGGCACTTATGTTTGGGACTCCTGAACTATGCACACAAACTCCTATGAAAACCAGGAGTCCTGTAAATGTCTATATTTCCCAGAGGTAAATGCTGTTAAATGACTCACTTTCCAGCTTATAACTACAGATGTTCGGATTAATTTCACCACTCATGTATTAACTAAAGAACAAATTACAAGACATTGTACAAATTACAAGACCTTGATGAAAGAAATTGAAGAAAATTCAAATAAATGGAAAGATATCTTGTGTACATGGATTGGAAGAATTAATATAGTTAACATGTCTGTACTACCCAAAGCCATCTATAAATTCTACGCAATCCCTATCAAAATTCCAGTGGGATTTTTTTCACAGAAATAGAAAAAAAAAATCCTAAAATTTGTAAGGAACCACAAAAGCCCCAAATAACCAAAGGAATCCTGAGAAAGAACAAAGTTGGAGGCATCGCAATTCCTGAATTTGAACTATATTACAAAGCTGTAGTTATCAAAACAGTACGGTACTGGCATAAAAACAAACATATAGACCAATGGAACAGAGTTGAGAGCCCAGAAATAAACCCTTGCATGTATGGTCAACTAATATTTGACAAGGGAGCCAAGAATACTCAATGGGGAAAGGATAGTTTCTTCAATAAGTGGCAATGGGAAAACTGGATATCCACATGCAAAAGAATGAAATTGGATCCTTATCTTAGAACATTCACAAAAAAGAACTCAAAATGGATTAAAGACTTAAATGTAAGACCTGAAGCTGTAAAAATCCTAGAATGAAATATAGAGGGAAAGTTCTTTGACATTGGTCTTGGCAATAATTTTTTTGAATATGACACCAAAGCACAAACAACAGAAGCAAAATAGACAAGACAAAAAAAGTGACACTTTAGCAAATTAAAGAGCTTCCACATAGCAAAATGTAAAGACAACCTACAGCTGCCTAACATCTAAAGCTGAATTTCTCACTTAATAGTCTGTGACTTCTTTGAGACTCAGTTTCCTTATCTGTCAAATAGGGATAAAAACAGTCCTTCCTGAGGGCTTCTATAAGGGTTAATTAGCACATGGAACATGATAACACATACAAATCGCCTGGCACATAAGTGCTCAATAAATGTTTGCTATTGTTATTGCTAAAAAAAAAAGAGACAACCTATGGAATGAGATAAAATATTTGCAAGCCATCTATTTGATAAGGGGTTAACATTCAAAATATAGAAGGAACTCATAAAAAATAGAAACCCCCCCAAATAATTTGATTAAAAATAGGCAGAGGACATAGACTTTTTCCCAAAGAAGACATACAAATGGCCACTAGGTACATGAAAAGATGCTCAACATCATTAATCATCAAGGAAATACAAATCAAAACCGCAGTGAGATATCACCCCATACCTGTCAGAATGGCTGTTCTCAAAACAAAAAGACAACAAATACGTGCTGGAGAGGCTTTGGAGAAAAGTGAACCCTCCTGCACTGTTAGTGGGAAGGTAAACTGGTGCAGCCACTATGGAGACCAGTACGGAGGTCTCTCAAAAATTAAAAATAAAACTGCCAAATGATCTAGCAATCCCACTTCTGGGTATGTATCTGTATCTGAAAAAAAGGAAATCAGTATCTTTTTTTTCCCTCATTTATTTATTTATTTATTTTTTATACAGCAGGTTCTTACTACCTATTTTATACATATTAGTGTATCTATGCCAATCCCAATCTCCCACTTCATCCCACCACCATCACCCGCCTCACCCTCCGCTTTCCCCCTTTGGTGTCTATACGTTTGTTCTCTACGTCTGGAAAATCACTGTCTTGAAGATATATCTGCACCCCCATGTTAACTGCAGCATACTTGAAAGCTGTCAAGAGAGTAGATCTTAAATGTTATACACGCACACATACATACACACACACACACACACACACAAACACAGAGTAATTATACGAAACTAACCTTATGCAGTAATCATTTTACAATGTATCCGTGTATCAAATCATCCCATTGTACATCTTAAACTTACATATGGTATGTGTTAATATCTCAATAGGGGTGGAAAAAAGAACTAACCACATAGGCTATTTTTCAATCTTAGAGAACTACTGCTCATTTAATAGAAAGAATGACCCTGGCATAAATAAGTGAATTTCAGTTTAATCACAGTATTCTCATGTTTCTGAATCACCAATAGGTTCACACACATTTTCCTTATTTCCTTTGGCCCATTCAAGTTGAAAATACAAAGGAAGGCTGCATATTTATAGCCCAAATTTATCTCTGCCAAATTAGACGAAGGATAATCTGACCCATTCAAAGTCTTCAGCTCCCAGATCTTGTACTGACTTGTTTTGACTACTGGCTGAGCCAGTTTGCAGATTGGTGCGTCACCATGAAACTTCTATTGGAACATTCTTCAGTTTGCAAATGCAAGTCATCTTGAGACCAAACAAATGGTCTTATTTATAGGCCTTCTCAAGGATCCAGCAGAAGTTGGGAAAATCCTGTATACTAGACCAGTCTGACTGCACAAAAGACTTGGCAAAAGACAGCAGTGTACCTCCTGTTAGGGGTTTATTGGTCAGCTTCCCTTCTTTTTAAGTACTAAAAATGCCCTACTTGAAAAAAGAAAAAACTTCCCCTCACCCACTTTGTAGAAAATACCCCTAAATAGTAAAATGCTATACAGTCCATTTCTTCACACCCTCCTGAACTTAAGAGGCAAAATCGTAAATATCAGGTAGGCTGCTGGAATCCATACATGTGTCCTTAGTTTCAAATTTTCAGGAAAAATCTCAAATGTTAATTTACGGAATTTATTTAAAAATTATTTAAACATAAAATGCCCACAAATCTGTAGTTAAATCTCAGGATGAATTCACTGGCCCCACGAAATACCTGTGACACTTTCTGTAGTAACGTCTCATGTGTCTGTTATAATCTACAACTTTCTTTAGCTGTGGCTTTTGAATTTTGTTTATACAAAATTCAGCTTGCTAATGCACTGAACACATGTTTATATAATTGGCGTGTGTACATGCACACAATCGATTTGGGAAAAGTCGAGCCATTTTAAGCATTTTGTTTCTTAGCAGGGAATTAAGCCAGAGAAAAATGTTATTAAATATAAGGTACAATTCAGAGAGGAGTTTATAGATCACAGGAAAAAGCCTGAAAACCATTTAACACAGGCAGCCCAGAGATGTTTGTGGCCATTATTAGGAAATAAACCTCTCTGTGAAGAAAATCATTCCTTCCTTACCCAACAAGTCTTCTAAGGCAATTAGGCAATTAGAAGGCAGCTTTTAGATTCGTGTTTGAGATGAGAAAAACTGAACATTTAGTCTGTGCCTGGCTTTCCTGTAATTCTCACTACAAAGGGTATTATAAACATAACATCTGATTATGTTTTTTCCCCTTTTGTTCTGATGATTCACATTTATAACTATTAAAGGTATCAGACGGCAGCTTCCGTGTCTCCTTGAACTACTCTGTGAACACCATTAATCTCCCTATTCAAAAAAGGTAAACAACTAAAAATTATTGTCATTTCTTAAACTTGCTTCTTAATCGCCTATGTCAGTGTGAATAGTTTCTTTTTTTTTTTTTTTTTTTTTCGGTACGCGGGCCTCTCACTGCTGTGGCCTCTCCTGTTGCGGAGCACAGGCTCCGGACGTGCAGGCTCAGTGGCCATGGCTCACGGGTCCAGCCGCTCCGCGGCATGTGGGATCTTCCCGGACCGGGGCATGAACCCGTGTCCCCTGCATCAGCAGGCGGACTCTCAACCACTGCGTCACCAGGGAAGCCCGAATAGTTTCATTTTAAATAAATGAAACAAACCAATCTGAGTCTGTAAGACACATAGTACGGAGTTTACCAAAAAAAAAAAAACCAGGTGATAAAACACATCACAATTTCGACATCCAATGCACATTTATTTGTAATTGCCGGAATTGCTCTGAAATTATACTGGTAACAGGGGGTGTTATTTTACAAACTGAGGGAGAGATGTGCAGGAAAAATATAATTTGTCCAAGATCACAGGTTGTCACTCCATCAGTTAAAAAGCAAAAATATCCTTTGTGGGGTGTTTGATTTCTCATAGTTATTATTGAAAATTCTGTCAAACTTCGATTTCTCTTCCATTGACCCCTGTAATCTGTCAGTGTTAACTGTACAGGTTTTGGTAGATTTCTATGGATCTACTAACTGAAAAATCCTGGTTCAATATACAGGGAGCACTGTTCTCACAGAAGCAATGACATACTTTCCCTAGAGTAGTGGCCACCTGAGCCTGCCTCAGACTCACCTGGAAAGCTTGTGACAACTCAGACTGCTGGGGCACCTCACAGTTTCTGATTCAACAGATCTGGGGTGGGACCTGAGAACTGGCATTTGTAACAAGTTCTCTGGTACTGCTGGCTCAGGGAACCTTACTTTGAGAACCTCTGTCTTAGAGCGAAAAAATATTTGGTGGGTGGCTGAATGCATGAAACGGTATTTTTGGAATTGGGAATCCAGGGTTCCCAATTTCCCTTGGATTGAGTGAATTTGGAACCAGAGATCTTCTTTAAGAAGTATATGGTCCACTTATGAAGCTAGCAACCCCTTCCCAAAATGGCATTTGCACTGTTTTCTAGGTGCCATTCCAAGCAGTGCTGGCTGCAAAATAAGTAGAAGAATTGTACTGGTGTCTCTCAGAAGCCATGCTTTTGTTTCTCTGTTTTGGAAACATTTGGGGGTGATTCTGTAATTGTCATAAAACTGGCTCTGCATCTTGTTCTTTTCTCAATACTTCTAACACTTAAGGAATCACAAAGAATGAGAGAAGAGGAGGGCTGAAGCTGGATTTTTAAACTCCTACCTAGCAAATCCCAGGCTGTCTAGGAGCCTGAATCCTCTGCCCTCTTGTATCCTGACTGATACATTTTCAGCTGGTGGCTTTGCACTTCTTAGGGTCCATTGCCACTTCCTAAGGGCACTCGAATTTCCTTTGGAGGAATGACCTTGGCTGCATTGTGTGTAAACTGAGGAGTCTACTCTTCCTGCAGGCCAGCTCCTGCCTTGGGGGGGGTCGCTATACATCTTTGCCGGACTAAGAACTGCACTCAGCCAACTGGACACTCGTTCCCGGAACCTTTATATCGCATAAATGATGTAAGGATAAAAGAAACTGGTGGGGTTTGCTGTCTCAGCAGCTGTGCCCTGCCCAGCTTGTTCTCCCAGGTCGGTAGTTCTTAATCTCTGACTGTATCTTAGAACCAGTAGAGCTTTGAGACGTCCCACCCTCAAGCTCTGATTCAATGGGTCTGGAGCAGGGCCTACACATGTCAAGTTAAAGCTCCCTAGGTCATTCCAATGTGCAGGTAAGGACTGGACCACTGCTTTGATCCTGTTTCCTACTTTTCTGTTGCTGCCTTGATTCCAGTTTCCCCCTCCCTTTTTTTTTGAGGCTCCTGGCATCATCCCCATAAACTCTCTTTTATTTAGATTATCCAGCATTAGTTTTTGTTACTTATGTGGAATTGATGTAAGTTCATAAAGCACACATCCTCTGGCTCCCAATTTTAGTAGAAGCATTGATACCTTTGAACCTAGCTTTAGCAACACACACACACACACACACACACACAAGGAAATATGGCCCCTGGTCACTGGTTCCACCTAACTGCACACTGGCTAACCACTCACCTTTTGTATATCATGACCCTGCAAACTTGAGACAATATGCAGGTCAAGTGCAGTCATTTTTGGAGCCCTGTCAAAGACTGGAAGCTCTCCCACCTGCAGGCCATCATCGGATCCCAAAGTGGGCCTCTCGGGCCACGACAGACTATATTGCATCTGACACAGCAGGCATCTCTGGAATCCACCTTTCAAGTTTTCGGCAAACCATTTTCTCACTGTCCTTCACAAAGTTGACATTTTCGGCAGCACGATAGGAAAGATGTCACGTCGGCTGCTCTTCAAGTTCTTGTCACGGTGGTTAGCACCAGTTCTGTCATCTTCACTCTCCTCACAGCCTCCCATCTTGAGCCATGTCACAAATAATAATACATCTAGAGCTGTGTTTTTCTGGGTTCTTTGGGTTTTTTTTTTTTGTCAGATTAAAATGACCCTAACCCGGCTGCCCACACTTTAGGACTAGTTATGCAAATTCTTCTCCCTTTCCCCAAATGTTTCTGAGCTAGAGCCTGTTAATTAATGTCTATTGTAGGATTAATCCAATATGATTAAGCACAAGGCTTTTAATGTGCAATCCTTTATTTTGATGCTTGAAATTAAGTGTGAACATTTGAGCCAAAGAATTCAAGCTACCTTGTGTTTTGTGAAAGTGAAATGACCTCTTTGGGGGCGTTAAATTGTTGCTACTCACCCAGGTGAGCACGCAGAGTCCTAGCGTCTAATTATCCTGCTACCAGGGTTCTCCACATTGTTGAAAGCCGGGCCACAAAACCTCCGTTGGGAAGGTAAGATATCTTTTCAAGAAGGTCAGGTTACTAAATTAATTCAAAGCATACAATGATTGATGTGTTCTGCTATTGCATCTATTTGGTGATCAAGTGTAGAATCCAGTGTAAAAAGAAATGTGTGAATTCAACAAAAGAGGAAAGAGCGTCTGGTCCACCTCTCTGCATACAGCCAGCTTTAAGCTCCAATCACTATCAACAAAGGGTAAAACTCCAGTTGAAGTGGGAATATACTTTCTCTCCAAATGCAAATGTCCACATATGCCGGTGCAGGCACCGTAAACATGATATATTCTCTCTCTCCAAATGGATGCATGCCTACAGACCGCATTACAGATCCATGAAAATGTCCGTAAACAAGCATGATAACTGAATCCTACGTGCTCCAAAAATGTTCCAGCCCAGAAACACGAGAGCTGAAAGGGTCAGAGTGGAACAGAATATTTTAGTAGCCGTTCCTTGTAATGGTCCCTAAATAGAACATTTAGACCAAACACACTTTAACTTCTCTTTTTAAAAAAAAACTGACTTCTTCTAGCAATTCTTAATCCTTACAACTTCCAGAATGATACTTTTGAATTTGATCCTAGTGTGGAATATTTTCCTTTGTCTCTTTCAAATGGTTAATAACTACACATTCAAGACCGCACCAAAGCATCATCATCTCAAAAGGAGACATCCCCACTCACTCCTCTGGATGGTATGTGTAAGGCCAACTGGCCCGAGGCAGGGCAACACACTCAGATTCACAGGTTGCATCAGACCGAAACTCTCTGGACCACCCAGTTCCAGAAACTGACCTGGAGACATTCCGGACCACCCAGTTCCAGGAACTGACCTGGGGACTTTGCACCCAGCCCAGCCTTCCCGCCTTTCGAGGGGCGGGACTAACGGTTCCCCAGGATACCCGAAAAGACCACCAAATAAGGAATACCCTGCGCCCTCCCAGATTCACCACACCCCTTTACCTTCTTCCCCTTATAAAATCTTGCCCAACCCTCGCCCGGGTGCGACTTCTCTGGCCCCTTTCTCCCGGACCAGTGAACCTCACCCGGGAGCGCTCCCTAATGAAGCTCACTTGAAGCTTTCCTCTGTTTCGCGGTGCCGTTTGTTAAGATCCGACCTTACAGTATGTATAATCTCTAAGTTAATTATAAATTGTAATTAGGACTCTCACGTCCTGTAGTCACCGCTTCATTATGAAAGCCCAGCCTTACCCTTTCTTCCTCCTCTCCCTCCAGCCCATGCCCTTTTCTAATTATGCCCTGATGCCCTGGGGCTTAGACACGCTGCTAAAACAAATATATCAAGTGTTTGTATCACAAAGAGTAAGATAGGGAACAACAACAAGCAGTGTCTACATTACAAATGCACGTTGAAGCTTTTGAGGTTGGCTTTAGTCAGTTTGAAAAAGAGGCCAGCAGAGGGCAAAAATACACAGGTCAAGACTTTTCTGACTTGTTTACTGCTTTTCTAAATATGTAGCTATAAGCCAACAATAACAGAAGGTGTCTTCATTCTCTTATAAGGATGGGAGTGATGGAGAAGTCCCTCCCTCTGAACAATCTCACAGAATGTGGATGTTATTGGCACAAGGACATTAGTTAAAGTGGTTCAGGCTCTGCCCACGTTCTGAATGAAGCAAGAACCCAACAGATGATTAGAGAAATGGTATAAAATGTATGCATCGCAGGAAAGTACATATTTCTTTCCCCAGAGAAGGACCAATTTCCAAAATTTGTATTACATAGATTTTCCTTTTTGAGGACTAAGCGAAGAGGTGGATTTCTTTATTTCTAGACAAACATAGACAATTAGGTTTTTAATTCCACCCTGAACGCCCAATGACCTTATGTACAGATTTCTGAGTGGTCAGAGCAGTGATATGTGTGGCTTTTGGGTATCACACCTACCCTACCTAAATAGAGTGTAACATCTGAAAATATGTTTTTGTACCAATGAATCTAATAAACACAGCATGAGGACACACTGGTGGAATTTTAGAAGGAAAATGCACATTATTTGGATGGCTTGTCATGGGCCAGAGAGACTGCACCAATGAGACAGATGATGCAGCACATTTTATAAGATTTTGTGTCTGAGCTGGAAAATATGCTATTGTCATGGGACAGATTTCCTCTAGGAGGAGAGTCACATGGGTTAAAAGTTAAAATATAAGCTCTAGAGAAAAGTTTTTCTCGGGATGCAGATTTTTACTTGAAATGTGTTTGGACTTTTTCCCCCTCCTTCTTAGAAGTCCTTCTGCTTAGGTGAAGCTGGTTCTTTAGGATTTAGAGAGCATGACGCAGACATCTGTAAGGCCAGCACTACCTGCTCAGAGCCAGGAGAGGAGGCCAACCAGCCACGTGCTCCTGTCCACAAGTGCAATAATGCCTGTGTCAGTGTGTAACATGAGACCAAGAATGTGAATGTCACTGTCATCCCCCAACCATGCCTGCCTGCTACCAGACTGCTGTATTCACAGGATGGTAAAAGAGAACTACGCTGCTATAGTCTTTTCTCTCTCTTTTGGGGAGGGAGAGTTAAAAACACCAGACATAATGTCATGATGGGTGTATGTGTGTGTAACATGGACAGAGAGAAAGGGAGGAAGGGAAGGAGGGAAGCAGAAATTGGAGAAGAAGGAAAAATATACATACGCAAAATGACTCATTTACTTCCAGCTAGGCATTCCCCAAAAAGAAATAAAGGAAACCATTATGTGACATGGATTGGGAGTGAGGGACCCACATTGGAGGCAAGGACATGGTCAGTAAAGCTGTGGTCCGGGCATGGATTGGGAGTGAGGGACCCACACTGGAGGCAAGGACATGGTCAGTAAAGCTGTGGTCCAGGGGAGAGAAGACAGAGACCTGAATTCTGGCGGTGGCATCGAAGAGAAGGAGAAGTGGATGGACTTGAGAGATATTTAAGGGCATCGACAGGGCATGGTAACTGAATCCTTGTGACGTGCTGAGGAAGGAAACATCAAGCATGGCTCCCAAGGTTTTGTCTTGGGCAACTGGGTGGATGGAACCACTTACTGACTTAGGGAAGCTGATGGAGTAACAGAGGAGAAAAGTGAGCTCCATCTGAGTGTTCAGTTACTCAGATCTAAGCCACAGGGATCACATGGTCTTTGCACACAAGTGGCACCTTGGCTCCAAATACATCTCCCAAAGAATCCTTGGATGCATTTTCAGAGATTTCTAGGACTCATGCCCTCTTACATCTGCTTACAGACTCATTAATCTACGCAGCTTACTTTGGACTGGGGCGTTGGCATTATGGATTTGTTAATTGCTGATACAATGTACTTTCTCTGCAGGCCATATGTGAAGAACAGCACTGGCATTCAAGAAATGTTAAATAATAATGTAAATGAGAAAAATTTCCAATCCCAATAATAAAGGGATCCAAGGAACATTGACGCAACTTGCAATCATCGGAGCTGTTTGACTGCCTTGTCATTGTGGGACAGTGACCAAAGTGATGTTAATCTAAATGTCATCTAGAAAGAATACTAAAAATATTATGGTGAAAATTAAGTACTGCAACCTTAGGAGCTGATTTAAAAATTAGAAGATATAGCGATTTACATCTGTGGATCTGATGATCGCCAAGTGCAACCAGCTGAACATACCCACATTTTCCTTTTCTTTCCCTCTCTCTCTGAGAAAATGGGTTCAGTTTTAAAGAGCTAGTGCAAACTAATGTTCCCTTCATCAGTGGTTCTTAAATGTTGCTACATATAAGATTTTAAAACCATGATGCTTAGGCCGTATCCCAGACTAACTAAATCAGAACCTCTGCAGGCGGGGCTAAGGCATCAACATTTCTTAGGCTCTTTAAGTGATTCCAACGTGCAGCCAAGTTAGACTACCAAGGCCTTGCGTAAGCAGGATCTGCAGACCAAATGCCTTGGAAATACGTGGGGAGGAACTGATTACAAGGGCAGATGCTTGACTCCATCTAAGACTTGCTGAATGAAATTATTTGAGGATGGGTCCTCATACTCTCCACTTTAACAAACTCCCCCTGTGATTTATATGCACCCTACAGTGTGACACCCCCTGCACAAGCTGAAAATCAGTGTCATGCCTTTAGACACAGAATACGTCTGTGTAAAAGAAACCAGAGTCCAAGTAAAAAGGAGGAATTTCATCCCATCACCTGGAAGTTGGATGTTTTGGGTTTTGTTTGCAGGGGGCTGCCCTGTGCATTGTAGGGTATGTAGAAGCATACCAGGCCTCTACCCATAGATGACAACAGCACCGCCCTGCCCCAGTGTGACAATCAAAAATGTCTCCAGGCGTTGCCAAGTGTCCCCAGGGGAGGAGATCACCCCTAGTCAAGAACCACTATGCTAAAAGATTCCAAACATGTGATGGTTCCATATCTTCCACTGCTTGGAATTATGAACAGCAAACACCTTCCTGATTGACCAGATATGTCTACTTTGGATTAGATACTTTAGATTCAAGTAGGTCTAGTGTTTCACAGAGACAGGGCACAGGTTTTCAAAGAAGGTGGGATAAACTCAGTCACCAGCACCTGAGCCATCACTAATGATGTCCAGTTGCAGTAGGGCCGGGCTCTGCCTTCACCTGGGGGGGGCTGCTGAGTTATGAATATGTAAAAAATGGAAAATTAGGTAAAAGCTACTTTTTACCTAATCTAAAGTTGGTTGTGAGAGGCCAGTAGGAATGAACTCTATTGTTCAGTTAAATTCAGTTCAAGGGCAATTTGTTTCCATGAGTCACGAGTTCCTTCTTATTGTGGGTCAAAGAATAGATAACCTCTCCACGCACAAACAGTGTTCATCCTGCTGAAAGAGGTAGGAAAATGGGTTTTTTCCCCCAGTACCAAAAGGCTGTTAATTGCTGTTCAAAGGAGACCCTCCTTTTAGGTGGTCTAAAGCTCCAGATACACTCTGACTTCTTCCACAAGGTCAAAACCACCAGGTGGGCCAAACTGATTCTGGACATCTTTAGGACAAAAATGGAAAAGTCTTTAACTAATTCAGATGGCTGCTAGGGGAGCTCACCTGGAAATGCTGAAATCATATCGAATGGCTGAATTTGCATCTCACGCTATACACAAATGCTAATGCTGGGCAGGTAGTAAGGCAGAGAGGTTACAAATCAAACTCCAAAGTCAGAATATCCATGTTTGCATTAGGCCCACACAGGTATTTGCTACGAAGCAAGTGACTGAATATATCTGAGCCTGAAACTCCTCATCTGTTAGGTGAGGATAATAATAATACAGATCTCACAGTGATGCAATAAGTATAAAATGAGATAATATATGTAAATAGCACTCCACACAGTGCTTGGCATATAGCAAACACTTATTAAACGGTGGCAATTATCCTTATTTTATTTCAATGTTACTTACAAAATCTAACAATGGACTATTTTACTTGTTATTATAACCCACAGAAGATAATTTCAGAGGTTGATGGGATATTACAGATGCTCTATGTGCTCATTTTGCAGATGGGAAAACTGAGGTATAGAAGTGAGATATGATAATCCTAGATTTATGCAGAACAGGTTCTAATACTCAGATCTTTAGAATCTATGTGCAGTGCTGATGTAGTACAAAGAGGAAGAGCTTTGGACTCAGAATATCTGGGATTGCCACCTCAATTTACAGAATTCAGTTTCATCATCTGCAAAATGGGTGTCAAAGTAGCTAACCTGAAAACGTTACAGCAAATGAGACAGAATGTATGAAAGCACTTTGTAAACTGTAGAATTCCACACAACTGATATTTAATATTACGATTTCTTCTTCCTTTAAAAATGCAGTGCAAACATAGACCCTCACAAGCCTCAACGTGCCACTCACAATCCTTTTCGGTAGTTTTTCACAGCACAGGGAATAGGTCAGGCTCCAACAAGGGTGGCCATTTACTCTCTGCTCTGCTTCAGTGCCGATCACGCCAAAAGCAGCACCTTGGACAGCAGCCAGAGAGGTTTCCTTCAGGCGCCTACAACACGCTATGCACTCTTTTACTGGCTGCAAGCTACTTCTACCTTGCGGTCTGACGCTCACAGGGAAACACAAAACTCCACTCCACCTTCACCCTTGTATACTGCGAGTTCAGAAGATGGGTGTCCACATGGGCTCGGGGCATTCTTTGACCTTCACTATTGGACCTGCATACATTGATTGATAGCCTGCATTGATTGACATTCTCCAGGAAGTGAAAATTGGCATTTTCATTTGGTCTGCCTACAAGTGAACTGTATATATTTTAGGACTTAGAAATATCCAAGTGAATAAATTCATGCTGAAACATGAATACCTCCTTGTGAACTTTGTGTAGTTTGGCAATGCCAGGGTCAGAATATCCATTTCAAAACCTCAACAACAAAACTTTAAAATGTCAATGTTAATTTGGGGCGAGATAGGGAAGGTGAAGAAGGACACAGGATAACACTGGAGATAACTGTAATAATCTACTTTAAAAGGGAATAAAAGCCACGAATTTGCCATTTTACCAATTCACAAAGAGAGCATCCCTAAAGGACACAGGAAACAAGACAGGATCAGTATAAATTTTAGAACTTAAAAGTGCTTTCAAAGTGACCTCATCATATAAACGATTCTAGTAAGAGTCATTAATTTCGTGACAGACATTACTTTGCACCTTTATTATAAACCATTATTTGAAGATGGATTTCTTTCATGAGATAAACGTAGAACTGAGAGGGTTTGCTAAAAATGATGGACCTACTATAAATGTATAAACCCATCTTATGCCAACCCATTTTATTTGCTTCTTAACCATAGTTTCAAAATTATTAAACATGGGTTGCTTATTATGAATGACTTGGTAAGGTACCAGGCCCCTAACTAGATGCCACTAAAATAGCAATCTGACTCATGATTCTGTTTACATACTGCTCAGTTAGTTGTTTTGTTTTCAATGCAAACATGTTTTAAGTGTCCCTAAATACCTGACTCAAATTCATTCCTAATACACAGTATTTTTGTCCATTGCTAGGATTTTTTTAAAAAGTGCACGTTTGAACAGAGACTTCAGGAATACACAAAGCTTGGGGTTTGCTAAGGTGGAGGTTGCGGCATGGATGGGGGGGTAGAGAAGGTCACAGACATCGCAAAACACAAGCCAATACACACATAACTTCTTACCTTTTGGGCTCTGGATTTGCCTGGGTTTTGGGATTTTTTCTTTTTTTGGATTCCTTTCTGGTATCTTTTTTAGCCTCTGGTTCAGATGGGGAGGGAGTTTTGCTCCCTTCAGGGTCTGTATTTGGTGTCAGCCCACTAAGGTACGCATGCATTTGTTGACTTTGGAGAAGGGGTGGTCGCATGGGGCATGCAGAGAGTGTGGCCAGCCATGGGAGAATCAAGACCACACATACATGCACAAACAAAAGAAAGAAAAAGAAGGATGCGTCAAAGAGCAAGAGCAAATGCATTCAAACTAAAATAATAAGCAAAAAAAAAAAAGATGCAAACTTGCATAAGGAAAATCAGAACTGAAAATAAGAAATCCAAAACTGTTTCCATGACAAGATGTATAAACCTAACTGTGAATCAAGTGGCAGTCTTACAATATGAAATCCAGACAATGTGTATCATAATTCATGATGATGTTTACCAGGGAGTTTACAAAAACACTTCATTATTTTATAACACTTCCTTATTCAGTAACATATGTAGAATACAGTGTGACAACCCAGAGAATATAATGCAACTTCTCTCTCTCTCTTTAAAGAATTCAGTCCAAGAGGCTGTAACAGATAGTCATCAAAGTGTATATTTATAAAAAGCTGAATTATGCAGAGACAGTCCCCAGGTATCAGAGTTTTCATGAATATCTTTTATGCAAATGAAAGGTCACGTGCTGGGCTAGCAAACCTTATAACAATGGGAGGTGACGAAAATCTTGTTGCCTGTTAAATATTCAAACCTACAATGCTATTGTTATCCAGCTCTGAATGTTGAAGTTGCATCTCATAAAATCTACCAGTACTAGAGAGAGGAAAAGCACAGAACTAACCCCACAGACACTTCAGAGTTGTACAGCGTGCAAAGATGAAGATGACTGATACAGTTCTGATTTAAAAGAAAATGCAGTCAACTCTGCATGCCCCCACATATGAATTTCCGCAGAGCAGCAACTTGTTCATCACAGGCTGGGTTTCTGAAGATACCTAGTTTTCCTTGGGTGTGCCTTCCCTGGCTATTGGTTGAGGTGTCCGGGGTAATGTAGGGCTTGTCTTTATAGTAATGTGAGGCTACATACACTGGGATAGTAAACTGGCTGTGGCAGTGTGGAAACTTATTCCATGTCTTCACAGCCAAATGGTAATGTTCTTAAATTATTTGCTGCCTTGCGTTATTCAGAACACGGAACTTTTCCTCCAGGAGCTGGGCAATGTCTAAAGAAAGAAAGTACTTAGTATGGAGTTGGAACTGATGTTCTGGCCTTGTCTATAAAACCTATAAACTGAGGGGGTTGGTTACACTGTGATCTCTGAAGCTCTTCCCAGCTCTGCGGTTAAACTCTAAGTGTCATGATTATCTGTGCCTTCCAGCTTCACCTAGCTTGTTTCAGCTCTTGCTTTGCCTATGCACAGCATTTGTTTATGCTGCTCCTTTTGCCTGGAACCACTCAACTCCTACTTCAGCACTCAGCCCAAGCATCGATTCCTCGAGGAGGTTCTTCCTGCCATCCTGCCACCCCATCTGAGTTATGTTCCTTTATTAACTGCTACCATAGAGTTTTATTCCTTCTTCTCAGAGGACCAATCTCTATATAACTCTGCCCCCATTTGGTGTCTGGTTTCTGCTCACCGTGCACGCTGAAGGTATAGCAGAGTACCTGACCCTCAGCAAGTAATCATTAAATATTTATGGAATGAATGATAGCAACAACAAAGGCAAATACTCATTTAGCCCTTGCCATGTCCCAGGCATTGTGCTGAACCCTTTATATCTACTTGCATCCTCTTGACAACCCCATGAGGACACTATCATCCCTGTTTTACAGATGAGAAAACAGTGGCAGAGAGGGTTTAATTACCATCCAGGGTCATGGAGAGCAAATGGAGCAGTCATGACTTGAGCCTAGATTGTTCTAATTTCAGAGACCACTCTAGAAGTCCTGTTTGCCATTTCTGTTAAGTCTCTTGAAAGGAGAAGAAATTCAGACCTGTGTGTTTTTTGTGTTTGTGTGGCTGGTGTGTGCGTGTGTGTGTGTGTGTGTGTGTGCGCGCGCACGCCCACTGGTCTGTACTACTGAGGGAATGGGGATGGATAGAGTTAGAGATGACCCTAAAAGCAGGACCAGTCATAAACCATGGCCAGTGCCTTAAAAAATATTTTTAAAGGAATACCTCTGGACATGTGCTTACCTGTTCCCATGGACGTGGGATGCACAGAAGGCAAAGCTATAGTGAAGGAGGGTGGGGTCAATCATGGCGCCATTTTCTGCCCGTTCAAGCAAATCTCTGAGGTAACAGAGATGTCGGTGACACCCTCGGACTCCATTTCGGGCGCAATACTCGTCTAGTACAAACACCTGGCCAGGACTGAACCAGCCCTGTTTGGAGAATAAAGGAGAGACTTTCTTTTAAATATAGGTTGGGTTTTTCTGGGGGAGAGCTGCTAGAGTTGGGGATGACTGGAGAAGGGGGTTAACAATAGCCACAGAGCTAACACTTGCTGATTGCTTGTTAAGTGCCAGCCACTGTGCCCAACGCGGTGCGTGCTATCTGGTTTAGTCCTCATGACAGCTCTATCAGGCAGGTGCTGCTATCCCTGTTTGATGGTCGGGAAATTTGAGCTCAAGGGAGGACATAGAGTTTCCCCAGCATCCTGCAGCTAGTAAGTGACGGCATCTGGATTAGCAGAGGGCATGATTCCAGAAAGAGAGGCTCACCCACTGCTTTAACACTGAAGCGTACACCTTAAAAGGGTGTTGGAGTGTGGGTAGGGCACAGTCTTGGTTACTGATAAGAGGAAATCATAACATGAATGCCTTAAATTGGTACAGTGCTTTACCCTTGACAAAGAACTTTCAGTTGAGCCCCGTAACAGCCTTGAGAAGCAGACAGAGCAGGTTTATCTCCATTTCCCAGATGAGGAGATGGAAATAAGAGCTCACAAATAACACAAAACAGGCAGGACTCAAACCCAGCTCTGTCTTTCTTCTTTTTAATATTACAGAATATACCTACTAACATGGAAATATGGTCACAATGCAATAAATTATTTTAAAATAGTATGTAGAGTATGATACTATTAGATTCTTATTTCACTTTTTTTTTAACATCTTTATTCGAGTATAATTGCTTTACAATGTTGTGTTAGTTTCTGCTGTATAACAAAGCGAATCAGCTATATGTATACATATATCTCCATATCCCCTCCCTCTTGCACACCCAGCTCTGTCTTACTCCAAGTCTTCTGGGTGTTTTTTTTTTTTTTTTTTAATACTCTGGAGCATTAATAAATACTAGGATTGGTCTACATACATGCTAGGACTTCATAAATCCTTTCACTTTGGAAGAAAAAAGCTTTTTAGATTTAAAACTGAAGATAATAACAGAACTTTCCAAAGAGAACAACATGACTAAGTTTTCAAGTTGTGAATCATACAGGATTCAATTAAACTGAGAGGAGCTTCCTGTGCCCTGGCTGAGCGTTTTGCCTTATTCTTTCCCTGGAGGTTATTGGTTTTCTTATCGTGTATTTGCTCGCTGCAGGACCACACAAAACTCTGCTCTGAAAGAGAACCCGGATGGAATCTCCGATCCAGAGCAGACTGGTAGGCATGATGGGGTAGAAAGTGCTGCCTCTGTCATGCACTGAAGAGCTGATCAGACAGGCTAAGCGACTTGACACTCAAAGGCACCCTTGGAACAAGCCTGAAATCCAATCACTTCTTTCAGTTTGGGTACCTTTCTGAAGCAAGAAAGAAACCAACTGAGGTGATACATTGTAAGCAGAGAATCTAGGATTGTCTCAAATATAAATTTAATTTTACTTTGAGGGTCTTCTCTGAGTCATCTTTTGAATATGGCTCCGTCTTGGGAGAGAAAAGGCAAAAGGAGAAAGTGACCAGGTGGCAGGTAAAGGCCAAGGAATTGCAGCGAGGGAGGCCCCTGCCAACACTCTCCTCTGGTATTAGTGATCCGGGGAAACTTCTATAGACAACATGCAGCTCAGCAATGCATCCAACGAAAGACGGCATCTTTCCTATTTCAAATGATAAGTTACTGCAGAGGGCGGGAGAGTAGTCGAGGCAGTGGGCTGCCCCTATAGGCAACTTCTTTGCCACTCCATCTGCTACCCCAAATGCTAAATCTTAGAAACAACACTGCTGTGAAAGATTAAAATATATTTTCTACGACTCAGATGACACCAAGTCTTTTGTAGATGCCAAAATAGCTGCTTTGAAAAGAGTTGAAGAAATATCAATTAGGAACTCAGTCGAAGACACAGAAAAATTTATGTATTCCTGCTGGTCGGTCTCCAAAACTAACTGAAAAAAAAGATTGTAATAATGAGAAAATGGAATATATAGAGGCAGGAGATAAGGTCTTTTTAATGGCTGTTATTTTCTGAAATTTGGGGATGATGATTAATAGATACAGGTACACAAACGGGAAAGGAAACTGTTTTATGATATTCATAATTAATTTTGGATTTTTAGGCCTATATATGATTCACAGGGAGCGAGCTTCAAAATTTCATTTCTGGTTTAATTTTTTCTAGAGGGCACTCACTCCTTAGTGATGAATTTCTTAGTGAAAAAGAAAATCGTTTTAAGAAATTAGGATTTGAAAAAAGTCTTGAAAATAAGACTCCTCAAAAAATTCCTCAAGAGACTGGGAATTGTACATAAAAAGAAATTATTTAAGTTCAGAGGCATATTCTTACAAGTTTCACGAATGCAATTTATAATTACATGAATAATTACATAATCGTAGGAAATACATTTGAGAAAAACTGCCTTGCAATGCAAGGTAAGCTTTTCTTTTTTCTTTAAGTCAAAATGATGTATTCCTTTCCAATTTGGCAAAGTTCAGACTTCTGATGAAGTGGTTCTAAACCTGAGATAATCAATGAATCTTTTGTGAGACGAAGATTAATAAATTATTCCACATAATCCCGCTTCTGTTTTTTAGACTATTTTATCTACCATTTTAAATATTTTGGATCCTGGCACAAAACAAGAAAAGGAATTTAAAACAAAAAAATTAGTCAGGACAGATTTAGGGTATAGCCATACCATTTAGACAAAAAACGCAGATTTTCATTATATTTATGTTAATATCAATAATATGTTAAATTTAATAATATACAGATATATTAACCTTGGTATGTGGAGTCAGGGATGAGGCTTTTCCTCTGTGTAAAGCCATTTCATCCTTTCCCCTCACCCTTCCCATCTATAATGTGGGATTAATAGCCTTTATCTTTAAGCAATGAAGTAACAATTTCTGGTTTGCAGAAGGAAATAAATTGGGTCTCTTTCAGGCTTTTGAATTTGATGGTATAACCTCAAATCTATCTTCATAAATCTAATCAACACGTAATAGCGGTCCCTTAAACTTAAATGGATTTAAATCTAGGCTTAAAATAGGATTTCAAGAAATGTTCATGCTCTTGCTGGAGAGCGGGACTTCTAAACGTCTAAAGCACCACACGAAAATTCCCCCAAAGGGTGAAAAATGCTTCGAATACTAGGTAGAAAGAAGAAAGCCACTCAAACAAACAAACCCAAACCCATTTACCTTATGAAAAGGGAAGTGAACTTGATTTACAAATCATTTTGATCTTTAAAAAAATAAATAAAAAGGACCCATTCATTTCTGAGACAGGAGCACAGGGTCTTACTATGTGGGGTGGGGCGCGAGGGGAATCTTAATGTCTAAGAAACCGAGGCAATTTTTACAAGTTCTCCATAAGCAGGTGCCAAACTCAATTACCCTCTTGAGAATATTTCTCATGTAGCAGCTGAAAAGGGGGAAGCTCAGATAGGGAGGCTGGGGAATTGGATCCGTCTCTACTGATAACTTCCTCCCGCTCTGTCTTCTTTCTTTGGTAACTAAAACTATCTCAACACAGGAAATCAAGAACACATTTATAATTGTTAAAGGGGCTCCACAACGGAGAAAAGAGCTTCTGACATAAAGGTAGAAAAATATTTTATTTTTTGAAATGTTATCACGTTTCAATTGCTGTATACCAAAGAATATACTTGCCAGGCAAGAATAGGAATCATTAAGTCTGTGATCCAAAGTAAGACGTTGCACCATCTCAAAGAGGGAAGCGTGGTCAAAGTTACAGGGGTTGGAAGAGATAAATTCATCCATGCCATGTTTTTGAGCTCTATCTGCGTCTGTTCATTTATACATGTAGAGAGAGACACAATTTAGAGAAACACATCACATTTTCTTTGACATTTCAAATACACAGGAATTCACTAGGCATTACAAATGCTAGCTGTTTCCCCGTTACCTCCCACCAACATCCCCAAGATATTCTTTTTATACCTCCCATTGTCAACTTGCATCACTTACTGGTGAGTTTATTGCATTTCGGCAAAAATATATTGGCATCAACATGTTTATCAAATGATCACAACTCCAGTGCATTTATGTTGTTCTTGAAAAACTAAGCACTCGACCGTAACTTCGCCTGCGTTTCACCAAACACTGAAAGCAGATCGGATCTTTGCTTATAAAAGCCTATTTAGCTTTTAGGTTAATAGATTCTGCCATTCCAGTGGTTATATCTAGAGCAATTTCTCTACAATTATTGGGATTATCTGGAAAAAAAGGGTTATGCTGATTTTCAGCAAAGTGACAATATTTTTATCCTCCCCTTCCAAATCCCCGTGGCCGATTTGGTTGCACAAAAGGTTTGGGTCCCCATCCTCCAAAATTAAAACAAAATAATAACAAAAGATGTTCATTGAAACCTGGAGAATAAGTTCAACGGGAATTTAGTTTGTGATAGCCAAGGACATTGCCTTATAGTGTGCTTACTCAGTTAGCGAAGCTTATGAAAGACAAACAAATGTACTCAGCAAGAGCTATGATCTGCCATTTATTGTGAATTAATAGTCTCAATGTATTCACACTTTTCCTTACAGGGTGAAGGCTGTAGGCAAAACCTCCTAAGGGCTAACTAATTAATCTCAATATGTGTAACTAAAATAGTCTATATTCAATCGGCAAAATAACTCAGAGAATCCGACTCGAGTGAGACCAAGCAAATCCCAAAGAGGAAGGAATGAAGGTCCTAGACATTAAGGGAATCGGCTCACTCTGTCTCATATTTACTCACTGTCCTGAAATGCTGTGAAGAAAAAGAATCTTAAATCAAGCAAGAGTTTATTCATCCCCTTGCGTGCAACATTCTACTGGAATACGGGCACCTGCCAGGGACCAGTGATGCTGTCAGGACATGGGAAAACGGATTTCTGACTTGAGAGGGTATTTGAATAATATTTTCAAAAGTGGCCTTCATCCCAGGCAGTTTTTTTTTTCCTCCCTGCTTGGGGGATGGCTGAAAATGGGGGTTATAGCTGCAGTGTGATATTAAGATGATGATTTTTCCTCACATTATTAATTTTGTGTATCCTTCCAACCTCAATGCGTGGTATGTCAGATGTATGCCCTCTTTTTGTTGGGTTTTAAATCTTCAGTCATCTTTCATAGAAGCAGCAAGTGGTCAGTGTTTGAACAGGATGTGTTGTTTATGCCCAAGACACACAGAAGCAACGGTTACCAGAAGGCAAGTTGAAGAATGTCTGTTTTAATAGCCAAATCGCTCTACTAATAGGATAAAACACAAAATTCTGGAAGGGATATCACATGAGCAGGAATTATATTAGAGCATCTGAAAGAATCCTCTTTGCTGGGTTAATTGCCTCAGATTTGTCTTCAGGAAAGTGCTTTCAATTTGAGTTTATGTGCTTTATCTAGGAGGATTCTTTTGTTTGGTAATTTGGTCTCCAAGCTATATTTCTCCTTTGACTCAGGATGGCTAGAAAGAGAGGTGGCCAGGAAGTTAGTACTGGGGAGAAAGCTAGCTGCTTCTAGGATGTGTGTGTGTGTGTGTGTGTGTGTCTGGCTCAAAGCAAGTGTCTTAAACCCGCTCTAACTTTAGTTGTCCCCCTGCAGGATGGCACTCCTGTAATCCAGGTGATACTGCTCCGTCCCTTAGGACAATTCTGCCCTCTCGCCCCCATCCCGTCAGTCCCCGGAGAAACGAACAGTGGGGTACACCCATTGCTCATAAAAAGCCTCACTCACTCCGTGCCTCCCAATTCTAGCAGATCGATGAGGCAATTTGGCTAGCATCAGCTTCTTGCTCTCAGGTTTCTCAGAAGAGGCTGCAGGCTGACAAATCGGTCGGGCCCTTTACTTGGCCAGTTTGCCTCTGCTATTTTAGTGCTCTTCAATTATGATGGTGCAAACAGTCATTTAGCCAGAGAGAAGGGGGCTCTTCTGTAGCTGTTAAAAATACGCCCCACGTTTGAAGTCTCTTCCTCTATTTGCTGAACCTCTTGAAAACTCTGTGATGAACTATTTTGCATGGCTGCCCACTCAGGAAATGGATCTGGAAAGAGAGCTTGCCTCCTCCGTGGAGACCTGGATACAGACCTACCCCCTCTCACCTCCCCATCCATCATCACAAGACGGCTTCACCACGCTAATTCTTGGCTTCGACTTCATCTAAAGAACAATTTCATTTTTACTTACATTTTAAAGCAGGTTTTAAAATATTCTTAAAATCCGCCTGTTTTCCTTTTCCGAAAGTAACCCTATCAACATAAAAATTCCTTTTTCCCTTCTTCCTTCTTTCCTCTCTGTCAGTTCACACGGGGGTGACTGAGCCTGGGACTGATTTAAGGAGGTCTGGGTGCTCCTGTGAGCTCCGCTTTTAAATAGGTGTGGGATACTGGCTGAAGTGTTGATCTGTCTGAGTCTCAGTTTCCTCGTGTGTCAGATGAGCCGAACTTTTAGTTCCCTTTCTGCTGCCACTGTCATTTAATCATCCTTAAGGTCCCTTTGCACCTTCCATGGGATGGAGCTTAATGCAGTAGGAATTTCCAGCAAGTAAAACGAGCAGCCCTTGGATTTTTCTTACACAAAATCATCATTTACTCAGAATCAGGCTCATTATCTTAATGGTTCCAACAACTCAAGAGTGCTTAACAGGGTGGCTGGCTCCCATGAAATTTCTGAGAGTTTCATTGAGCTTGTTACATTCAGACGAAAAAAAAAAAAAAAAATAAGAGGAGCAGTAGGCCAGGAATGCTTTTTTAAGGTGTCCAAGGAAGGGGTGTGATTTTGATGCTCCATCCAAGCAGGGATTTTGAAATTTTTGTTCTCTGCTGTGTTCCCACAGCACCTAGAACAGTACCTGGTACACAGCAGGCACTCGAAACATATGCGTTAAAATAATGAATTTATCTCACTGAGATAAATAAATGTGCTCTCGAAAAAAATATTTTCTATTTCTTGATTTTAGGAAATGTTGATACACTAAATTCAACAGGCATAGTTTATTTGAGCTAGGATAGCAGGTGACTAAGCCTCTGGGCTTAGAGGGTCACGAAGACTGAATTTGAGGCCAGCTCTGCCGTTACAGGGTATGCAACGCGAGGAAGTTGATTAGTGTTTCTGAGTCTCATTTTCCTCATTTGTAAGTTGAGAATGGTGTTCGAGTCTACCCTCAGAGAGGACTGTTGACAGGATCTGATAAGCAGAACCCGTAAAGCACCTACATGCCTGGCATATACTAAGTGCTCAAAAACCTTAGCCATGAGTGAACGGGCAGGCTTCTTAGTGCCCCCAAAGCCAGTTTGTTTAATATTCTTAGAGACCAAGGCTTTCACTACATTGATCGCTATTAACCTATATTGTTAGTTATAGGCTGCTTCTTAAACTATCTTGTTTCTAGGAAGCTGGGAGTCCTTTCCAAGCTCTCTGCTTCATGCTTCTCCTCTGCCCCTGTATAACCAGCTCCTATTCTCTGTCTCTGTTTTTGCTGGGTGATGTTCCAATTTCTCCGTGGTCAGAACACACACTTAAATCCCCTGGTAGATAAAATGTTCCTTGAGGGGTAAGTTTCTGATCTGTTACTTCCCCTGGCAGCTACCAGAGGAGCCAGGTCCTTAGAAGGTGTTTATTAACTGACTTACTCTGACATTTGCATCTCAGGAAACTTCCCATCGACTTTATTAAAGGAGTCACACACATGGGGATTCAGATGGCATCTTGCAAATCCCAAAGTGGGAACATGTGTTCTTAGGGGGAAAAAAATCTTATAAAAGGAAACAGAATTCTAGGTGCAGGTGTCTTTGGATACCATTCAGATTGTCTGCCTGTGTCTCCATACATGTCTAGGACCATATGCATTACATATGTTATCTATTTTAAAATAAAACACTGCAGTGGTCCAGCTGTTCCAAATTCTGTTTCAAAGAACTTGTGGGTGCTTCTCAAGCAACACCACCTAGTCATCCTTGCATGGTCCCAGTCTGTTCTTCTACAGTGCTGAACATTAAAAACTAAATCCTCCTTGCAGTCGCATTTTGCCCTGTGCAAACAATTGGAATTGGTTGATGAGAGAAAAAGAAAACTCCAATGTTGACATTAGCGAGGGGAAAACAGCCCAGAGCAAAAGGATGAGAAAGTCAATTCCTGGATTCAGGACACCCTGGGATCAATTCCCTTGCCAATGTTTGGCATGTGTCAAGGGAATGCAAATGAATTTAAATACTAGGCTGAGCGAAATAGAATGAGGAGGGGAAAGTAGAAGCTTAAAACTCTAATGACGTTTGGATTATCTCTTGTTTTTGGAGACACGTACCAATGTTCTTTTTCATTAATATATGTACTTTTTTTTTTATTATTTAAGAAATCAAGGATCGACTGCATTTTAAGAATTTACTTCAATCTTTACCTTTTTCAGACCTGGCTGAACAGTTGCTCAGTCCTGCTTAGTTTGTAAGGGCTT
Source organism: Orcinus orca (assembly GCF_937001465.1). Taxonomy (NCBI): domain Eukaryota; kingdom Metazoa; phylum Chordata; class Mammalia; order Artiodactyla; family Delphinidae; genus Orcinus; species Orcinus orca. The sequence continues at coordinate 27,101,726 of NC_064568.1, read as the reverse complement.
CAAATGTATTGAAAATGGGCTATGTAATTTCATAGGCTCTGGAGCTAGGGCATAATTCAACACATCTTCCAAACAATGCTTCTTGTTTCACTTCTGGGCTGTAATTGCATAAAGATTTTGGAGTTCTTTACAGCATGGGCATAGGAGACTGACTTCAGACTAAACTTAGATGAATAAAGCTGATATTGGTACCTAAACTACATTTATAAACTTAAAAGAACTATCAATGGGTATCCATGACACAGAAGCGGGCTGACGGACATGCAGACTTAGGGAAGGCAAGTATGCTTTCAAGAGGAAACTAATTAAAATTTTTACCCCAAGTTTGCTCAGAAACAATTTTGGTTTGGCATTTAAGGAATGTTGGGAAAATAATGGTTCCTAAAGTGATACGATTATGTGGATTTTATACTCTCATTTAATCTACTTAAATTTCAAGTGATGTTCCTAATTGACCATCCTATCGTTTATTTTGTCTGTGATATTTGGGTTCATTTCATGTTCGATATTCTTTTTCTTTTTCTCCTTCACAATGGGAAACAATATATCATAGTTTTTCATGATCTCGTCTTAATAGCAAGCATATTTGTGTGATCTTTTTTCCGATAGAAAGAAATTTAGCTATGTTTGCAGTAAGGTCTACCGAATGGAATTTTCTTGGGTGGGAGGGGAATAATATAGCTTTCCAATTTTCATTTTGTTGAGATTTTTCTATTATCCCAACAGCTTGAGGAATGAATACAAAAGGTCAAATCTTTTTATTTTGTAGTATTACCTGTTAGAACTTTTTATAGGCTAGGGAAAAAATGCTGCTGTTGAAAATAACTATGATTGTGTTGTTAACAAATTGTCTGGGGGAGGCTCCTTCCTCTAATGAATCCCTTTTATAATAAACTGGGGGTAGCTGCTTTATCACTGAAATTCAGAGCACAGTTATGGCTGTTGTTATTCCTGATGGATGCTAGAGGCAAGAGAATAGCTCATGTAACTATAAAGTCACTGTGAACTCGAACTGCAAATTAAAAGGTGACTTTGTATCCTTCCTGTATGGAAAATGTGTGCTTGTCATATCTGCTTGACAGTACAAGAGTGAATGTATGGTTTGGACAATAACGAACAATGACAGTAGTCAACCTCATCAGAAGACATGAAATAAAGAAATGACAATGATGGATGGCAGCTGACTGTTTACGGATTTTTCTAGAAGAGTTTTTCTTGGCATGATCAAGTAACCAGGGGATGTTGTGCCCTGCCTGAGCTCTGCACAGCAAGCAAAAGACTGGTCCTCCCCTGCCTGCTGCCCTTGAGAAACAACTTAATTCCTTCATGGTCCCTTTGACTCAATCAAGCTAACTTGCATGGCCAAGAGAGGATGGCTTCTTCCGAAGCTATCAAGGTCCACCTTGCATTTTGCAGAAATCTCTGGCAATACACCCAAGGGGATAAACATGTGGTATTTATTTCAATGTTCATTTTTATAATTCTTCATAAGACAAATGCTTTGAGTAAAAATCATAACAGAATTTTTTGTCAATGATCTCAAAACCAATAAATGATTTGTAATTTTCCCTGCTGTAGTTACTACATTTTCAATTAATTTACACAGTACTTGATAATATTTTTATGTCCCTGCAATAAGAGCAAACACAAATTTTCTATAGTTGACTAATTAATAATGTATCTTCCTATAAATCACTATAGGTCATGAAAATAACTCAGCTGATTAGTGAATAGTATGTTAAATGTGTTTGAAGCAGTTAACAATGAAGTGACCCTTCATTTAAGATGATCTATGGACATCCTAACATAGTATTTGGAAAATTTTGGCCCTGATTGTGAGAGACTATTCTTTTAAAAAGTCATTTACTTTAGAGTGAGAAGGAAAGTGATACACAGTGTGGTTTGGGGTCACGCAAATTAATATTGAATTCATTCTCTGATGTTGCATTCCTGCAGTGTAGCAACTGCAAGTTGACAATACAAGAAGATGCAGCAAAAATCTGAGACAAAACTATAGAAGGAATTGAGGCAAACAACTATTTGGGAGTCTACCAGGATAGCAATGCATTGTTGTGCAAATACATGTAAATTCACTAGAACAAAATTCACTCAGTCATCTATTCATCCATCCTTTCTTTTAATCTTTAAAAAAAGTATAGCAAAATCCTAAAAGCCCACAAAGTTCACATTCTATGGTAAGCTTTTACAAATGCCTCATCGGACATGGAAAGGAAAGGAAAGTTAAATTATCTGCTTGAAGTGGTAAAAAAAAAAAAAAAAATCTGTCTGCTAGCCAGGGGTACATTTATGCAAAAGAAAAGAAAAAAGAAAGAAAGGAGGGATAGAAAGCAAATTAAAGAAAAAAACGAAAAGAAGAAAGGGCTATTATTAAATGGTCAGGAGAAATGATGTGACCTACAACTTCTAAGTTCACATTCAAAATACTCAAGTACATATTTGCCTGCTCTCTTGACCAATTTTTCTAGCTCCCTCTAACGTCTAGTTTTCCCTCAACACATTTTTGGTGGACAGCTTTTTCCTCTATGAATAAAGGAACTGTGTACTCTCTTTTATTAATAACTCAAATAGTGAAGAGAACGATGTTTTTATGTTTTAAAGTTTCTTTTTTTCTCTTACAGGTGTATTTTTAGAAAAATGAATACAAATACAAATGATGTCCTAAAAAGTTATTGCTGTCATTGTTCTTGGGAGAGCAGCAGAGAGATATTTGAGACCAGAGGTCAAAACCCTCCGTGACATTGTGAGATTGTGAACCTGAAGCTTCTGTGAATAAGCTACATGAATTCAATTGGGTCCTTAGTGCCCTGTTTTTGTGCGTGCTAGCTGCATGTATTACATGTCTCTTTTCAAAATTAATCCTCTCTTGGGTCTTAGAGCACACCCTCAAGCCAGGTAGGATGAATTCTTTCGTGTTCAAGTAATGAATTTACTTTATTGTGTTCTGCAATTTCTTGGAGTCTTGCTCAGTTAACATCTTTGGGTTTCCTACCCCACCCCTCCTTCTATTTGTTAAGGTACCCGTGGTTACCACACCATTGGTTCGCTGACCATTCTAACCTTTGGAATGGGAAACGAAAAACAACAATAGCAACACATCATCAGGGTGCAAAATGATCTGTTTTCAGGCATTAAGCAGTCAGGTAGCTGTGAATTCCACGAAACAAAGGCATTATTTGCCATTTTGTTGTGACGTTCATTAATATTCTTGGAATAAAAAAAAATTAGGATATGTTCATGGTTGGCTTTACTCAGAGGATCATTTGATGCCAATATGAAAGCCAAGGAGAGGAGGCAATTATGCACACATCACATGCATCCTAGTTTCAGTATGAAGCTGACATTTCAGACCTACGGTCAGGAAAATAACATGAAAAGTTTTACTACAAAGTCTAGACATGAGGAAGATTTCAGAGGAGAGGGAGGAAGCACATTGCAGGTGTCAGATAATCTAGTCTGATTATCTGAGCTGTGCTAGCTATAGGGGAACACTTACCCTTCAGTCCAGCTAGAAGTTAGCAGGGTAAGAAGGAACAAACCAGAATAACATAAAGACTAGCAACAAGGCTCAGGAAAGCAGACAGGAGTTCTAACCTAGCAGCTAAAGTTCTTGGGTTTGAGCAAAGATTGAACAAGAAAACTTAAATGAAACAAAACGAAAAACCAAAGTCAACCCCCCCCAAACCAACAGTAACCAAGATCCCCCTAACTGTTGAAGACTCTTCAGGTGGTAGCAAAATTAGAACCATTCTCAAAGACATCCAACTTTAGGGATCTATGATGTGATTAACACTTATCAGTTGAGAACAGACATCAGTATGAGACTCATTGCAAGTGATATATCAATCATTGACCAAAGAGCAAAGCTTAAAATACCCCCTCCCCCTGCACTCTTGAGAACGGAGGCACTGATTTTCCACTGTTCCTCTAACACATTGCACAGGGATCGGGTGTTTCAATGAGAGGCCACTTGGCAGAATAAATCGTGGCAACACTCAACTCAATGATTTGGACGTCATTTCCAAGGTAAGCAACATTGGCCTTAAAAAACTGGAAAATTACAAGTATTTGTTTTAAAAAGTTGTATAGCTAGGCACTGACTTAATTTTTTCAAGTTTTAACCAAAAAAATAAATAAATAAAAGAGAGAGAGAGAGAGAAATTAAATCAACAGCAACACACATCAAAAAAACCACAAAAGAACAAAAAGGTTTACAAGTTTGGTGGAACCCTCCCAAAATCATTGTAGAGTCACATACAAACTAATGAATAGCAGGATCTATTTTTCTTTCAGTTTTTCCGATTCCACACAAATACTCCACTCCACTCTTAGACGTGTCTTTTCATTTTGAAATCGAGCTTTCGAAATTGAAAAAAAAATAAAATCTGCACCCAGAAGTCTGTTAAACTGAATTTAGAAAGACCCAAATAAACTCACAATTACGCTCAAGTATCCCAAACTGTAAAATATTCCATTCTCAAGTTTCCCTTGAGCAGACAGCGACATGACAAGACTGGAGTGTTTATTTTTCTCTATCCAAAAAACCTATCCCATTTCTCTGTAGCTTCCCTTTGCCATGTAAATATTAACAGAGTGATTACAAAGTTAACTCATAGAAAAGTTGTTCTTAAAAATCATTCACTTGCAAGAACAGCAAATACTTGGAGCAAATATTCAAAAACAGGGATTTGATGAGATGTGTACAGAATTAAGTATTTAACAATGACCCTTACCTTTTGGAAGTCAGGGAGATCTTTTTAAAATGCAATACTTGATTGTTTTCACTCCCTTTGTTAGAGGGTCTGTGATTGACTTAACGTTTGTGATGTGACAAAATAAATGGAGGTATAGACTGAGAACCAAGTGTCAGTGAAGGATCAAAGTCTGCTACTTTACTACTATGTTGTAATTGTTTTTCATTTTTCTGTTATCTCACTTTGTAGTACCAGGTGACCAAACTATCCCAGTTTGCTCAGGGGACAGAGGGACTTCTGGGACAGAGGACTTTAATGGCTAAAACCAGGCAAGACTTGGGCAAATCTGGATGAGCTGGTTACGTTACGTCTGAATAAACATTGTAAGTCTGACTGACTTAATATAAAGCCTGATCTATTTAATAGTGAGGGTTTGAATTTACCAGTTTAAATGCAGCTTTGAAATAACTGTTATGTAACCACGATTCTGTGGCAGACTCCACTAAAAATTATGATCTATCCCCTACCCCCAGCCATTTTTCGTTGTTTTGCACAACTGCTCAGTGCATTACCACACAATGTAAAATTCTTGGCTCCTGTTTGAATCATTCTCATGGGTTTTAAATACCCCTAACTGTAAACGATCAGATACAGAAGGTTGGTTTGGTTAAACCCTGACTGGATTCCGATGCTGGTTTCTAAAGTATGGGAACACAGCCTCACTTTCGGGTACTCTGGCTGCAGTTTTTATTAAGTGCCTAAACTAGCATTAGATAGAATCTGGAGCAGTTGAGGCTCTGTTTCAGGGGTAGTAAAGTAACTATGGGATTATTAGGTTTAACACTAGTGGGTTGAAGCTCCGCGTAAAGATTGTCATTGACTGCAGGGTCATGGTGTACAGCTGTGCAGAATGGGCACTGCACAACTCAGGAGGCACCATTCGCATTTCTGTCTATGGGAGAAGTGTCTCCTGCAGGGCACAACCTGCATGGCTGAAAGTGGTGGCTTCCTTCTTACAGAAGCTGGTAAGAAGGAAGGTAGTCCTCATACTCTCTAGAGAACCTCTGTTCCTGGGCAGTGATTAAGGGAACAATAAGGAACAGGGTGGTTCTGCCACCAGGTACTGATAAATCCCAGATGCATGAATTACCTGACCTTCTCGCTCATCTCTCAGCCTACCTCACATGCTCTCTAGGAATGACATTACTTACCCCACTCCACAAATTCGAACCCTTAGAATTTTTCTCTGGATGCTCCATTTAATGAAAGTTCCCTCTGTCGACTAGAATAGTGACATACCTCAGGCTTGTGTGTACTCAGCTGAATCTTGTAGCTGACTGCCTAATGACTAGATTCTAATTGCACAGCTAAACGGATCCTACCCACCGAGGGAAATGTAAATCGAGAGCCCTTGTGTATTTCCATGAAGGGACATCCATTCCCTTTTCAAGAGCCTCCATTACTAAGCTCCTTTTTAAAATCAGTGTCTGGTCTCCGTTTAATTTTACCCCTGAATGTCCATCCTCTTTCCTACACTAGAGAGAAGAAAAGGGGGCTAATCACGAACCAAGTAGTAATTTCTTAATCTTGGCAGACGATAGAACAAAGACACTGAATGTAAGGTGAAATGACTTCAGAAGAAGTGGAGATTATTTGGAAATAAAACCAGGATTTTCCAAATATCACCTGTGACACATGTTTTATGAGCTTGATTTAGATGGTGGTTATAGTTAGGAATATTTTCCTGATACACAGTTAATTCCATCTCAGAGGAATATAATGGGACGTGTTGTTTCTAAATTTATTTAAAAGGAGCCTGTCAGGCAGGGTGAAAGAAGGGATTCCATTACAGAGGAATTATTTTAATTCAATAAAGATTGGGGATGCTTTTATTTCAACTAGTGACTAAACCATTTAAAAAGAGATGCTTCCTTCTCTCTCTTTGCTCTCAAACTTAAATGCCACAAATGTTAGAGAAAAAAGAGAGTAGGACACTTGGTGGTGGTCATGGTCAGAAGGGCTGTCCCTCTTCCCCTGGGTCCCTCCTCAACTTATTCCTTATTCTTTCAGGGTTTTCTTTGTGGAAACCCACATGATTGTGTGATTATGTACAAGGTCCCACAGGGAATGCATCTTCCTTTAAAAAGCCATCAGGGGGGCTGCCCTGGTGGCGCAGTGGTTGAGAGTCCGCCTGCCGATGCAGGGTACGCAGGTTCGTGCCCCGGTCCGGGAAGATCCCACATGCTGCGGAGCGGCTGGGCCCGTGAGCCATGGCCGCTGAGCCTGCGCGTCCGGAGCCTGTGCTCCGCAACGAGAGAGGCCACAACAGTGAGAGGCCCACGTACCGCAAAAAAAAAAAAAAAAAAAAAGCCATCAGGGGCTTCCCTGGTGGCACAGTGGTTGAGAGTCCGCCTGCCGATGCAGGGGACACGGGTTCATGCCCCGGTCCGGGAAGATCCCACATGCAGCAGAGCAGCTGGGCCCGTGAGCCATGGCCGCTGAGCCTGCGCGTCCGGAGCCTGTGCTCCGCAACGGGAGAGGCCACAACAGTGAGGTGCCCGCGTACCGCAAAAAAAAAAAAAAAAAAAAAAAAGCCATCAGTACTGGACAGGAATCCCTGGGAGCACCTGATGGATAGTATTTGTCATCCAAAAAGAGTTTTTCCCCAACAGTAAAGGTGTTACAAGGTCTAAGAACATAGTCTTGTTAGATAAAAACAGACATGGCAGTGGAATTCATTGAAAAGAGACTATTCTCTGTTTAGTTGCTGTAGCTACAAAATTATTCGATCCATATTTTTAAAAAATTATTTATTTATTTTTGGCTGCGTTGGGTCTTCATTGATGTGCGTGGGCTTTCTCTAGTTGCAGCGAGTGGAGACTACTCTTGGTTGTGGTGCACAGGCTTCTCAATGCAGTGGCTTCTCTTGTTGTGGAGCATGGGCTGTAGGCGCACAGGCTTCAGTAGTTGTGGCACGCAGGCTCAGTAGTTGTGGCTCGCGGGCTCTAGAGCGCAGGCTCAGCAGTTGTGGCACACGGGCTTAGCTGCTCCGTGGCATGTGGGATCTTCCTGGACCAGGGCTTGAACCCGTGTCTCTTGCATTGGCAGGTGGATTCTTAACCACTGTGCCATCAGGGAAGCCCTCGATCCATATTTTAAGAGCAACAGAGGAGAGACAGTGTGAAAGCACTGTGTTCAAGGTCAAATTTCTGACGAGGGGCCTTCACACTTGCTTTCCCTTTTGCCGTAATCCTCTGTCCACAGATATTTGTGGGGCTGACTCCCTATCATTTGGGCTGAAGCTCAGATCATCTGACTTATATTCCCTCTCCCCACTCAGTCACCATTGCATGACATTCTTTATGGTATTTCTCAATGTCTGAAACTATCTTACTCATTTTTTTACTTGTTTACTGTCTAGACTTCCCCACTGGGCTGTAGGTATCCTGAGAGCAGGGATCTCACCTGTCTTCCTCATCAATGTCTTGTCATCTAGACAGTTGCTCAGTGAACTACACTGAATCAGTGGGTTCCATGCTAAAGTCAGGACTCACCATGATTTTTGCTAAAAATGCCTTGTACCCGAGCTATTCCTAATTGACCTGTTATTCAGAACCGTAACATCTCTATTTAGGGTTCATGTTTTGTAAAAAATGAATTATTTAATTTGGTGCCTTATGCCTTCAGTGCTTCCATTGTCTTTGTTTCAATAAGCATCTCCAAGCGTATGCTGTCTTTTATCTGACCCTGTGTGTCTGAAGTGTTGCAAGATAAAAAACCAACGTAGGTAGCAAGAAGGCATGGCAAAGGGGCAAGAAATTAAAGCAGATGCTGAGGTAAGAGGGGAAGAGACTGGAATATGAACTGGGGCTGTTTAAGGAGGAAGTTTCATTTTTGGGTTCTGGTATTTTAGCTCAGAATGGGTACCGTGGTTTTTTTTTTTTTTTTTTCCACTGCATGTGATAATGTCATCATTTATTTTTAAATGGTTCTAAGTTGCAGATTTAAATTTATTTCAAATCAAGCCCTATTTTACAATTACTTTTAATAGGAAGAAATGAGGCAAGGACATACATAATCTACCATATTTGAAGGACTCAAACAAATACATGTTTGGCTGTGAATTCTAAACTCTCACCAAAACAGAGAGATAAAAATCCACCTAAAATATATTTTCTTTGTTTAGTCCTTAGGGGGAAATGTCAAGTATTGCACTTTAAAATTACTTTCATCTAACATTTTTGTCCCAACTTTCCCCCTCTGAAGTCACTATTTTTTCTTTTCAGCAAACATGATTTTGTGAATCCTTAATGTTAAAGCAACTAGATTTTCTAACTCAACTTTGAAAGATTGACTTTACTCTACAGAGCTATTTTTAACAAATGGCATATTTACTTACAAAATTGGGAGATGGGGGCGTCCAGCTGAGGCACGTTCCCTCCCTTGGCGTTGAGCTTCTGGACTTGGGTTGGGGGCACAGGCTTGTGTGACTGACCGGTAGCCCGGTACATGGCTTGGACCCAGAGAATGCGATCTTGCTCATCATCACTTGCAAATATCACGGTGTCTCCTTCTTTGACTGCATTGAAGAAGGCTCGGCCACCCTCCAAACCTGGGTTAAAAGGGAAAAAAAAACTGCTAAGTTGAGCTGCAATGTTCTTGGCAGGACTAAGTTCTGAGAGAGGCAGTTTCTGTGCTTTTTCTTGGGCTGCAGAAGGGAGGAGCCATTTATCTGACTGTAGGATGGGAAATCTGATACCCACTTGGCCACAAGGTGGGGCCATGGTGTCCAAGAGGCATTTTGAGCCCAGCTCTTGTCTCCCGCCATCTTTGTTTGGTTGGAGACAGAGTTGTCAACTGAGCTGCCTAATGGACGGGTAAACATCTGTCTATAAATAACAGTATTATTTCTCTCATCTTTTTTTTTTTTTTTTTTTTTGCGGTACGCCGGCCTCTCACTGTTGTGGCCTCTCCTGTTGCAGAGCACAGGCTCTGGATGCACAGGCTCAGCGGCCATGGCTCACGGGCCCAGCCGCTCCGCGGCATGTGGGATCCTCCCAGACTGGGGCACGAACCTGCGTCCCCTGCATCAGCAGGAGGACTCTCAACCACTGCGCCACCAGGGAAGCCCTCTCTCATCTTTAAATACAAACAAACCAGACAACGAAAACATCTCTCGACCCCCACTTCTCCCTTGAGCTACTGCCCTATTGTTCTTCTCTTTACAATGTAAGTCGATCTCTACCAGGGCTTTTCAAATTTTGGTGCACATGTGAATTCTCTGGGCATCTTGTTAAAATGTAGCTTCTGATTCAGTAAGTGAGATCCTGCATTTCTACTCAAGCTCCCAGATGATGCTGATGGTGCCAGTTGGAGGACCACACTTCAAGTAGCAAGGGTCTCTCTCCTCTTAAAGCCCTTCTGATCGGGCTGCAGCCCCAGTGAAACTTGTCGAGGTCACCGATTACTTCCCCGATGCTGAGTCCGATGATGAACTCAAAGGCTTCATTTTGTTCCATCCGTCAACTCATTCCATTCTCTTTGAAAGGTTTTCTTCACTTGGCTCCAGGTCATCTGATTTTCTTCCTCCTTCCCTTGCTGCTGCTTTCAGTCTTGTTTGCTGGTTCCTCCTCCTCTCACTCCTCCTCCTGACCTTTAAACATGGGAGCATCCTGGTCTTCTGTCCTTGGACCTCTTCTTTTCTTCATCTACACCCAATCCCCCATCGTGATGGCCATCGTGTCAAATACCATGGATATGCTCATGGTCTCTACATTTCTAGCTCTACGCTAGACACCTCCCTTGAACAGCGGACCTGAACATCCAGTGGGTTTCTTGACTTCTCCACGTGGATATTTGAAAGAGACCCCAAATTTATCACATCCAACACTGAACTCCTGGTGTTTTCCCCAAACCTCCTCTCCATCTCAGTAAAGCTGACCTCATCCTTCTGGGTGCTCAAGTCCACAACCTCGGGGTCCTTTCTGACTCCTGATTTTCTCTCACTGCCCATTCCAATGAAATTCTGAAGGCTTTACTTTCAGGACGGCAGAACAGAATTTGACCCATTCTGCCTTCTCCAATGCCTCCACCCTGAATTCAGCCATGCTCATCTCTCACCTAGATTATTTCAATAGCCTCCTATCTGATCCACCTGCCTCCATCTTCACTCTCTATACTTGATTCTCCAGATGGGGGCGAGAGTAATCGGTTTAGCATAAGAGTCAGGTCATGCCACCCCTCTGCTCAAAACCTACCAGTAGCTCTGCATTTCACTCAGAGGAAGAGTCTAGGTTCTGACAGGGCCTGCAAGGCCCCACATGAATTGACCCTTCACTACTTCTACCATCCTCTCCTACTACTCTCTCTCTCACGTGCCCCTGTATGCACCCAAGTCATGACGGCCATGCTGGCCTCTTGCTGCTCCTTGAACACTCCAGGTGTGTTGTCACCTCAGGACCTTGGCACATGACATTGCCTGTGCGTGGAACTCTTCCTTCAGATATATGCATGAGTCACAACCTCCCCTCCTTTGTGTCTTTGCTCAGATGTCACATGCTTGTTCAGGCCTTCCCTGACCTCTACCTCTCCTTACTCACCTCTCTTCTCTTGTATTATTTTTCTCCGTAGCTCTTACCACCTCTAACAAATTATATAATTTACTTCCTAAAGACAGGGAGTTTTTGTCTCTTTTGTTCACTGCTGCATCTCTGGTACCTAGAACAGTGCATGGCATAGAGTAGGTACTCAACAAATACAAGTTGGATGAATGAATGCTCTACAGACCCATTTTTGTCCCACAGGCAGTTCTCAAGGTTAAAATCTAGAGAGAAGTAGGCAGAAGCCTCTCTTTGGTCTCAGGCCAGAGAGACACTGTGTCTGTCAACATATTCCAAAAGCCTGTATTTTGTGGTTACTGGGACTGTCTGTCCATAAATAAAGCTTCATATCTTCCTCAGGCTCCTCATCCTTCCTCCCCTCCCCACCCCCACCAGTTATCAGTTTAAAGATGAAAGGGGAGTAAACAGAGTGATCAGCATCCCTAAATTTCCAACAAGGCCCAGTCACTAACCTGTATGACATTTGCATTGGAAAAGATTTCTGGTGACAACGTTAATTCTAACGTCTATTCCACAAGAGTGGGTATGTGTTGGTAGTTTTGCACTTAGAATTGCCAGGGATTCTAGAACAATAAATAGCATCATCTTTATATGAAGGGTCTAGTGGTGCACCATTATGGTGGTTATGATTAGGAAGGAATATTTTGGTTCATTTCTTACAGAGAGTTTTAAAATGTGTGATTTGGATAGGATGATGTACAGTTAGCAAGCTGGGAAAACCTGATGAAATGAATGGATACAACCATAAGAAGGAAAATTCTGCAGGGTGAGAGAGGAAGAAGAGCCTTGAGGGATGCTTTAACCCCTGAAAAGTGGGTACCAAGGAGCTAAAAGGAAGAGTGGGGTCAGTAGAGCTCCTGTAGTCTAGTCTCATGGTAACCTTTGGGATAAGCTACTATGATACCGTAGGTGATCTGCAGGCTAGACATCACTGGATGGGTCCTTTCCCTTGCTCCACCACCTCCCGTCTGCCAGGGCCCACAGCTGGGAATAGGGACACTGTGTTCCTGGAGCTACAGTCAGAAAGTCAGTTCATGGGGCTGCCTCGGGAAGTAGAGAGGTAGAGATGGAAAGATGCTAAGTGTTCAGATTTTTTATTTAATCCTCCCAACGGCCCTGGGAAGCAAGTACTCTTATTCCCACTGTATAAATGAGGAAACTGAGTCACAGAGAAGGAGCTAACTATCCCACGAACACAAAGTGGAGCTGTAAGCATCAGAGTTGGCCTTCTAGCCCGGGCTGTCTGACTCTAGAGCTGGTGACCATAAGCATTGTGCCGGACTGCTGGAGAGCCGGACAGCATGCCTTGCACACAGTAACTGCTCACAGAGGATCAGTTATTCACAACAGAGTGAAGCCTAATCGTGGAGGGAGTGGGGCAAACAGAAACATCTATAGCAGCACAAGCAAGGACAGTGACAGCAGCGGAGAGCACCAGAGCTTTTCCAGGAAGCGTGGGAGACCAAGGACACACCATTGAGGGTGAGGAGAGAGCAGAGAAACTAGCTGAAAGAAAACCAAGGAAGGAGAAGGCAATGTGAACATCACTACGTGCTCCTAGGCAGCTGTCTTGGGCAAGGCAGCAGTTGTCGGGGACAGCATCTGCAAAATGCAACGTGTGACAGTGCCTGGGCTCTCCACGGAATACCCCACAGGTACTGACCTGTCAAGAACAAGAGGACACGTCTGGGAACGGATGGAGGCAGACCAGGCAAGGAATGTGGGCCAGCTCCCGGCTGGGGATTGCCGTTCCAACAACACACATGGACGTGGTCTGTTTATTATGGTAAAGTTGAGTTGTCAAAGATTTAATTTAGTTGTTTAAATTGTGCCACTGAATTATTCTGAGTGAATATCCTATTTGAAGACTTAATTACTCGATCTAATAGGAATTGAGAGATTGTTGCGTACTCTTCGAACCATACCCAGGGAAAGGTAAAGTGTAGTGTTTTCATTTTTGATTAAAATGATGGCCCTGAATGTAAAACTTACTTACACTTATTTACCAGTTCCCCAAACCAATCTTTCAAGGACCCTAAACAGGTAGAGTTGATTTAGAGCAAGTGATTATGTCCGGATGAGTGCTGGATCTCAGGCTGGTACAAAGGCAAGGATGTCCATGCTACAAGGCTACCTGCCCCCTAAACATCTCCACCAGTTGGTTCCATTGACATCCAGGATAAAGCCGAGAGGAGAGGGGGGACAGGTGGACCCAGAAGTCCTGCTCCAGGTGCACATTCACCTTTCAGGGAGCAGAGGGAGAGACTCCACAAACCTCTGAAGACACTGGCTAAATTGTGCATTACCCTGATCTCCAGCTGGCAAACTTTACTATACGTAAGGATCCCCTAGAGTGCTTATTGAAATAGGATTCTGCCCTCCCCTTTCTGGTTCTTGGTTAGGTTCGGGGTCCAGGAACTCCTATTTTCCATAAGCACTCTTTAAGAAATTCTGGGTTAGACTTTTCTCATGACGATTGGGAGTATTTGAATCTCCATTTTCAATCAAACATTGCTTTGAAAATAACTAGGACTTGGCACACGGAAAGGCAGAGAGGATTCTGCTTATTATTCTCAAGAACATAATCACTTTACTTTCCATTGACATCCTTGGTAAAGGAATTTATAAATTATATCCCATGGGATCAATGTGAAAAAAAGGAGAGAAGCTTTTATAATACATACGCACAGTTACCCCTCTTGCATGTAGACAGAACAGCTTTCTCCCCACTCCTGCCCTCCCCACTGTAGGAAGAGAATTCTGCATTTGAATGATAAAATAACAACTCTAGCTTTGCTATAGCTGTACACAGAGCTATGTTTTTCCGCAGCTGCCAGAGGGTGTGATGGGTTAGACCCCAAGTCCCAGCTCTCCTTCTTCCTTTACAAAATGAGATGATAATCCGGGTCCCATATAATTGGTGGATTGTGGTAAAATCCAAATGCCATCACGTAGAGGAAAGGAATAGTAAACTGGCTTAAAAGAAGGTAGTGTCATAAGATGGTATTGTTTTTCCTTCTCATATTGGTCCTTGAGTCTCCCACTTGAAAATATAGGTCTTAGGAAAGAGGGACTCTGTTTCTTTGAAGGGAACACAATGGTTTGAGACCCCAAACCATCACAGAATGCCACGAGGGCTGCTTTCTTAATACAGGGGCCACATCCTTTCCATGAGTTGTTGCACGAACTTGGCTCAAACTTGTAGGTTCTGTTGATGAGGAGGGATTTCCAGGCAGAGCCTTTAGTTTACGTCTTACGTGGTCAGCTCTGTATCATTGTGCTCTGGCAGGATGCTAATTATCTACAGAAGTCTGAGGAGGCGGGGCTGGTCCAAAGCACTCCGGGTTGGGATTCTGAAGCCCACTGCTAATTTTCCTAAGTGGGCTGGGCCAAAGGTCTTCCCAGCCACACCTTTCCAGGTTAACACCCCATCTTCTCTCAGACTCTGTTTTTCCTTTATGTGTATTTTGTTGCATGTGGAAGAGCAATATGGGAGTAGAAAAAAAGGTTTTGGGCCAAATAATGCAGTATGGTTGGAAATGCTTTCCTTGTGCAGATTTGGCATAAAAATAAACTTCTCTGGGAGAGGGCTGTTGGTGCCTGTTGCTCATTAATATGCTGAAATGATTTCGCACCGCCCCTCCCCCCCATTTTGAAGGTTCCTTGAGGCGGATTTCTATTCATCTCTTTCTGGGAAAAAGATAAAATGGGTGGGGGGAGAGGTGTGAGGGGGCAGGATGTGGAACTTATGCAATGTAGAACTTACGAGAAATACTACCGTTTGTGTGCTTCTTAGTTACATAAGGTTGAGGAGCTTGGATGTCTACACTGTAGATTAGTGTCTTTTTAGGGAAAAAAACATTTAGCGAGGACTTTCTTTTCAAGTACCATCAGCTAACTTTGAATTGTAGTTAACAAATGTGTAGTTAACAAATGTGGACGTACAGGACTGGTTTATTTGGACGTGGAGACGCAATACCTGCCAAGCCCACACATCACTGGTGAACAAGACACATATACATACACACACACACACACACGCACACGCACACACACACATGCACACACACAAAGTCGTTGGTGTACATGTAGGACTTATTTTTCAGGAATTTGTTTTGAACATTCTAGGGTGGAGTACACATTTGATATGGGCACAGCTACATAGAAGAAAAACGTATTCTGTTTTCATTTTGGTTTTATGAGGATCCCTTGAGTCAAAACAAAGCCCTTGATTGGAATGGCATTTACTCGTCCACGTGGCTTAGTGTCCAACAGGGAGGAAGTGCCCAGAAAATGCTAGTTGAATGTTCACGTGGGAAGGGGGCGATTTTTATGGGTTCACAGCCTAGTGGGTGGGCGGGTACCTGGCTGGGGGTCCGTGTAATCCACAGTGTAGCCATCCAGTTGGAGAAGTTCCTGAGGCTCCGCTTTTTTCTCCCGGTAACTGCACATGGCAAACGTGTACTGACTCACCTAAAAAAGAAAAGCACAGATTGTGAGGTTGGTTCTCTAGAGCCCATTTTCCTTGAAAAAAAACCCTCCGTGTTCAAGCCTGTCCTTGCCCCTGAGGCCCTGCGCTCAGGAGCTGGGTTCAAATTGAGTTTTTCCACCTCCTGGCTGTGTGACTTGGAGCAAGTTAAAAGACTTCTCTGGTCCTGTTACCTGATCTGTAGATGGATATAATCTGAGAACCTACCTTCTCACTGGCTTATTGTGCGGATTGAATGCGTTCATAAGTAGAATGCATTTAGCATCTTTCCCGGATGCTTAGGAAGTGCTGGACAAAAGTTAGAGATTATCATTACTGCTGCTAGTTTAACTGGGCTGAGCTACACGAAACTGACATTTGGGTGGGTCAAAACTGGTTGCATAGCAGCAATCTATTAGCTTTTACCTGATATGACTATGGCCCTGGCTCTGGCTGAGACTGTCAAGCTCTCAGACTTGACCCAGGCCTTTCGGTCAGAAGTTAGGGACTAGACTTTTATGCATTTATTTATGCCCTCCGTTTCTCTTAGTATTTTACTTTTTGCAGGCCAGTTCTCAGCACCGAGCCGCATGTCTCAGCCCACCCTCCCCCTTGCCACTGAAGGAGTGCTTTTGGTCACTTTGAAAAGTCTTCCCTTCATCTCAGACAAGTGCAGGAGTGACATGCTGTCACAAGCAATGAATGCTCGATCTCTAGGTGCCAGTCATGGGAGAGCCATCCTCAGCCCTGGACGGCACGGCTGTTGTCGCTGGTGTGGCCCTCACGACCCACACGGGCATCGGCCCACGTCAGTGCTGGGCGCGGGCCCTGCAGCTGCAGGCCAGCCTTCAGGTTCCTGTCGCCTCGGTGCATCCAGACCCAGCGCAGATACTTAGCATTTCTATATCTGGCTTGTCTGCAAGGAGCCCGGGGGAGAGCAAGACTCCTTCAGGCTTCGGGCTAAAAGCTCAGGGGCGTATTTACCATCCACGGATGTCAAACGTCTTAGTGAAGTAGTGCCGCATCCCTCATCTCTTAGTTCCCTTTATTAAAACAGACATTTCCTAAGTGAACTTTGATCCCGGCGGGGGACATTTTTTATCTCCTTCTCCATGGGTCTGATTTTTTTTTTTTGGTAAGAAATTGGCGCTCTCAAAGCCTGCACACATCTCCCACAGTCCTCAGCCTGAAGGTCCCAGTGGCAAGATAAAGGGAGTCCACGGGAGAACGTTTTACTGGTTGATTTATCTATTGCTGCCCTCTGTTGGTTCCTGATGAAAACTTCTGCCCGACATGGGTTTCTTGATCACGCATATAGTTTGAAGAATCTGTTCCTTATATTGCAAGGTCTTGATGGGCTTCAAGGGAAACATAAAGCCACTCAGAGTATGTTCATAAGTGGACATGTATTATGCTTTGTAATAAGCAGAACAACGAGTAACAGTCTCTTCTAAAAAGGAGGATTTAAGAGTACAAGCTTTGGGTGGGGTCACATAGGCCTGGGGCCCCATCCCAGCTCTCAGAAGCTGTCATATATAGAACTCAGAGTCTTCATCTGTATTTTACCTGGGTCTTATTGTGACTGGAGGATTAATAGAGCAGTGAAGGGCTTTTCACACCGTGCGTGGCACTCACCTAGCAAATACTCAATTTATGCATTTACGTAAGCAGTTGCCATGCATTTGGCACTAACATCCTAACACAAAGTAGCTGAGGAGGTGTATTTGCCTACAAATTATAAATCCTTTGAAGGCAGGCCTAGGGAGTCATACACCTTGGTTATATTCCCCTTACCATGAGCAAAATCTACCATGTAACGGGCATTCACTAATTGTGTCTGATTGGTTCTAGAAAAATGAGTACGTACCATCCAATAAAGAGGTTTTCTCCCTCCCAAATTTACATGTTTCTCCAATCCACTACTGATCCCACGGACAACCTATCTCCCACACCCCCTGGCATGATAGTGAACACAGACATTGCTGGAACAGTTCTGCAATGATTTTTTACCTCTCTGGCAACACGGAGATGATATAGTTCGTTAATATGATGATTAGCCAAATAGACGATTGCAGACACTTACTTGAGATCAGAGAAATATCACGACAGAAGGCTGTTATTTCAAGATTCAGGCATTTACTCTTACTACATGCTTGGGGCTTTCTGACTTTTCCTTTTTCTATTTCAGGTCCTTGCTTCTTGGAGCACTGTATGTTGCTGCCCCCTTCTGGTGATACTGTTGAAGTTGTTCCGGGCAAACTTGGGGCTCAAAAAAACTCGAATTGGTTTATTAGGACCATTTTAATCTGGAATTTGGCAACTTACTTTAGGAAAAAAAGGAGGAGAGAAGAAATGATTTGTTTTTGCATATTTCTAATTACTGCAAGGTTGGAGGGAGCCTCAGACTTTCTAGAGAGCTTGAAGTGTGAGGGAATAGCAAGGGTCTGGGAGCTGCTAAACTGTTTTAAGCCTTGACCTTCCAGAGTGTGCTGCATTGAGAGAGCTTGCCTGACGGGGGGAAGTCGGCTTAGATGAAAGTACAGTCAACAGATGGTACAGATAGAGAGACTGAGTCTTGATGACTTTGTTTAAGCTCTGGACCTAGCCATGCCAGAAAACTCTTTAGTTAATTAGTAATTTAATGAACTAACCAATATATTTCTTCCTCTTCTAAAACTTAAGCTAATTCGTGTTGACTGTTGTCATTTACAAACAGAACATAAATGCAAATGCCCTTTAGGGCCATTGTGAAGTTGACTGGGAAGAATGAACATTTATTCAGTTATAAATCATTCACCTATAATTCATTCACCTATAAATCATTCATTATATGCCTTACAATTCACTTTCATAGTTAACTTAATATTGTTTTCTGGGTGACAACTGTTGTATTATAGGGTGTTTTACATTATCAGACAATATCTTATCTCATTCAGATTTAGATTTTTTTGAAAACTGGAACGGTCAGAATTTGGGTGCATTATATTATCTCTAGGGAATCCGAAACAGGTTATGATGTAGGGACCACATTGTCTCTAACTGATGCAAGGTGTGTGAGTTCTAGGACACTGTATCTAGGACATTGTATAAACCTCCTTGAGCACAGTGCCGTCTCAGTGCTTGGTGTCCTGGAAGACATCTGGAATCAGAAGGCCTATGTTAGGATTCACATAGGCTGCCTATGAGCCATTGACCTTGAGCAAGTCATTTAACCAGCCTCAGCCTCAGTTTCCTCCAATGCGAAATAGGGATAAGACGTGTCCTTAACACAGTACAGAAATCTTTGGGGCACAGAAGAAAAATATTTTAGAATAAAAAGATGATCGAGGTGAGGCTTTCTAACCTGGTCTGGATGACGGGTTGGCTTCTTCCACTCCTCTCCTCCCGCACCCAAGGTGGGGAGCTCAGGGTGGAATTGGCACCTTCATCATTAACATTGGTTTGGTCGCCGTTCCTAATGACGGTAATCAACATATTTGCTCCTTACCATGGCCCCTGGGGTTTAGAATTAGTTTACCCAGCAATGTCCTGACTCAGGGTGCCGGGGACCCATTTCTCCTTACTCCTTGTGTTAGGGTCTGCAGCCATGTTCATAGGGCATATACTGGGGTTTCAAGGAACACAGCTGAGAGGCCTTGTCATGCCATTTGCACAAAATCATCTGTTTAGCTACTCTGACGCTCAGTTCCTTGGAGAACATAAACTCTGAGAGAGTGTGGTCGAAAAGGAATGGGAGACTTCAGTTTAAAAGGGACAATGACCTCTGAGGCAGTGTTTCTCCAAAGATGGTCACCGGACCCCCTGCATCAGGATCTCCCGGGCTGCTTGTGAAGCATACAGATTCCTGAGCTCCAGCTCAGAGTCTTCTGCACATCAGGCGCTTCCGGATGGCCCTTGGGATCTGCATTCTATTTACTTAGTTAGTTTTAGGCTGCACCCTATGGCATGTGGGATCTTAGCTCCCCGACCAGGGATCAAACCCGTGCCCCCTGCGTTGGGAGCACGGAGTCTTAACCACTGGACCGCCAGGGAAGTCCCTCTGCATTTTAAAAAACATCCAGTGCAGGCAGTCCAGGGCCATACTTGGAGAACACTGTGTAGGAACACTGAAGTCTCTGGGAGAGAAACACCCTGCAACTGCTTCATTCCCTTCAGAGCCGGTAGGGCAGACTCCAGCCACATCCATAATCATTTTAGCCTCGATCCTTAACCATGGGAATTGCTGCTTTGGCTCAACACCCCCCTAAGGGTGGCCTTTGTCCCTGGTTAGTAGGAAGCCCATTTATAACCTATCTTTGGTTCCCCAAGGTAGTAGCTCTAAAAGGAAATCTCCCTGAGAGAATTTAATAGTTTTGCATTACAGACAGAAATGTAGACTCTCTTTCTCTCTCTCTCTCTCTCTGTGTGTGTGTGTGTGTGTGTGTGTGTGTGTGTGTGTGTGTGTGTGTGTGTGTGTGTGTATGTGTGTCAGAGAGAGAGAGAGAGAGAGAGACAGACAGACAGACAGACAGACAGCTGGGGTGGGAGGGGAGATGAACTCTGAGGAGACTGGTGTTGGATGTGTTCTCCTTAGGCTTTTCAAACAATTTTCCTTGTATTCAATCTCACGGAACTCATAATCACGTTGGAAATTATGTGTTACCAGCTCTCTACAAAAAACACTCCATGAGACCCAGCGCCTGAATAGAAAGGCACATTCAGTAAGTCACTTGGGTAGCTATGACTCCTGTGTGGTGGTTTCACACTGTCCCACAGAGATCCCTCTGAGGCTGCTGGGGAGTTGGGGGCAGGATGGGGAGAATCTGCTTTCTTCCTCAGCTCCCTCACCCTTCCCCATATTTGACCAGACTGGTTCTCCTGTTTTCACTTTTGCATTTCAGTGGAAGGGTGTGGTGGCTTAAAGAAACCGAAAATCATTTGTACGTAAGACTGGATTCAACACTGCATGCAGCTGCTGGGCGCCTGTGGTCACTGCCTGAGCTGCCATCTTTCTTTCAAGCAACTTGGGATATTTTTGCTTTCCCTGAATTGGGCCAGGACTGAGGGCCTTGAACTTCTCTCCTGCAACTCTGTTGGTATTGGGGTTGTTTCAAAGGGCTTAAGTTGTTATCATTTTCATAGAATGCCTGTGTGATCACTTAAACAGCAGAGATGAAAAATTGAGAAGAATCTAAAAGTGATGCAGTATTTTCTAGGTAGGCCACCAAAACTGCTTGTAGACACTGTTGTAGTGAACAGGACAAAAATGGAAACAGAAGACTTGAGTTTTCCTCCTGGCTCCCCCATTACCTTTGTGATGGTGGGGCTGTCATATCACCTCTGCAGGCCACAGAAGGTGTTAATGGAGACTTTGGATTTAGGCTGAAACAGAAGGTTGAATTTGGGGGATGCATGTCCCCAGTGTACCTCAAGGGCTCTTTAAAGCTAGTGAGAATCACACGTACGTGAAACCTCTCATGAAATCCTTGTAGGAAAAATGCCGAGCTGTAGACAGGCTTTGGATGCCCTTTTCTGATTTTCAGAAGTGAGCACATAGCTTGCTTTGTAGCTACTGAGCGCTTCTTATCTTTTCTTGGTAGAAGGCTCAGTGTGAAGGACCTAAAACGTCTGTGCTCCAGTCACACGGCCTAGAACAATCATTCTCTTCTTTTGGGTTCAGTATATATTGTATAGACATGGCTTCACTAATATTTTCAGCACAATTCCTCTTTTTTTTTCTGAAGAGTTTTTTTCTCCCCTAAAATCTCTCCCAAAGTAAGAGGCCAGTGACATCTTCTAAGTACTTCATCATTTCAAAGATTGTCAGAGAAAAGTCTTGTGTCCAGTAACTGGCTACCTCAGTGGGAGGAGAGACTCCATATTACATGACAAGGCCACTTACCCCACTTCCTCTTGGAAGGTGTCACCAGCCACTCTCTAGGTCACACGATCTTTCCTTTCTCAGAACCACGTGAAGCATTGCCTGGACTCTTTTTCTCTCTCTTCCTTTTCCTTCTTTCTTCCACTAAACACTTCCTGAATGGCCATGCCAGACACTGAGCTGGAGGGTGTGTGTGTGTGTGGGGGGGGGGTAAAGAGGGAAGCACAGCTAGATGAGTTGGAAACAGAACTGACCCTGAAACAGCACATGGTCTACTGAGGGAGGCCAGAACACAAGTGATTCTAAGGGAGGCTGCTCTGCTAGGTGAGAAGCATGCAAAGGGGAGAATCACCCATAATCCAGAGCTGCCTCTTTTAATGTATCTTTTTTTTTTATTCCAGCATTTGAAATCTTCATCTTAAATCTTTTTTTTTTCCTTTTTAACATCTTTATTGGAGTATAATTGCTTTACAATGGTGTGTTAGTTTCTGCTTTATAACAAAGTGAATCAGCTATACATATACATATATCCCCATATCTCTTCGCTCTTGCGTCTCCCTCCCTCCCACCTTCCCTATCTTACCCTTCTAGGTGGTCACAAAGCACCGAGCTGATCTCTCTGTGCTATGCGGCTGCTTCCCACTAGCTATCGATTTTACATTTGGTAGTGTATATATGTCCATGCCACTCTCTCACTTTGTCCCAGCTGACCCTTCCCCCTCCACACGTCCTCAAGTACATTGTCTAGTAGGTCTGCGTCTTTATTCCCATCCTGCCCCTAGGTTCTTCATAACCATTTTTTTTTTTTTTTAGATTCCATATATATGTGTTAGCATACGGTATTTGTTTTTCTCTTTCTGGCTTACTTCACTCTGTATGACAGACTCTAGGTCCATCCACCTCACTACAAATAACTCAATTTCATTTCTTTGTATGGCTGAGTAATATTCCATTGTATATATGTGCCACATGTTCTTTATCCATTCATCTGTCAATGGACATTTAGGTTGTTTCCATGTCCTGGCTATTGTAAATAGAGCTGCAATGAACATTGGGGTGCATGTGTCATTTTGAATTATGGTTTTCTCAGGGTATATGCCCAGTAGTGGGATTGCTGGGTCGTACGGTAGTTCTATTTTTAGTTTTTTAAGGAACCTCCATACTGTTCTCCATAGTGGCTGTACCAATTTACATTCCCACCAACAGTGCAAGAGGGTTCCCTTTTCTCCACACCCTCTCCAGCGTTTACTGTTTGTAGATTTTTTGATGATGGCCATTCTGACTGGTGTGAGGTGATACCTCATTGTAGTTTTGATTTGCATTTCTCTAGTGATTAGTGATGTTGAGCGTCCTTTCACGTGTTTGTTGGCAATCTGTATATCTTCTTTGGAGAAATGTCTATTTAGGTCTTCTGCCCATTTTTGGATTAGGTTGTTTGTTTTTTTGATATTGAGCTGCATGAGCTGCTTGTAAATTTTGGAGATTAATCCTTTGTCAGTTGCTTCATTTGCAAATATTTTCTCCCATTCTGAGGGTTGTCTTTTCGTCTTGTTTATGGTTTCCTTTGCTGTGCAAAAGCTTTTAAGTTTCATTAGGTTCCAGTTGTTTATTTTTGTTTTTATTTCCATTTCTCTAGGAGTGGGTCAAAAAGGATCTTGCTGTGATTTATGTCATAGAGTGTTCTGCCTATGTTTTCCTCTAAGAGTTTGATAGTGTCTGGCCTTACATTTAGGTCTTTAATCCATTTTGAGTTTATTTTTCTGGATGCTGTTAGGGAGTGTTCTAATTTCATTCTTTTACATGTAGCTGTCCAGTTTTCCCAGCACCACTTATTGAAGAGGCTGTCTTTTCTCCATTGTATATTCGTGCCTCCTTTATCAAAAATAAGGTGACCATATGTGCATGGGTTTATCTCTGGGCTTTCTATCCTGTTCCATTGATCGATATTTCTGTTTTTGTGCCAGTACCATACTCTCTTGATGACTGTAGCTTTGTAGTATAGTCTGAAGTCTGGGAGCCTGATTCTTCCAGCTCCGTTTTTCTTTCTCAAGATTGCTTTGGCTATTCGGGGTCTTTTGTGTTTCCATACAAATTGTGACATTTTTTGTTCTAGTTCTGTGAAAAATGCCAGTGGTAGTTTGATAGGGATTGCACTGAATCTGTAGATTGCTTTGGGTAGTATAGTCATTTTCACAATGTTGATTCTTCCAATCCAAGAACATGGTATATCTCTCCATCTGTTTGTATCATCTTTAATTTCTTTCATCAGTGTCTTGCAGTTTTCTGCATACAGGTCTTTTGTCTCCTTAGGTAGGTTTATTCCTAGGTATTTTTTTTTTATGTGTCTTGTCGCTCCACTTACATGCTCTCTTTAGGGTAGATATCAGCTGTTTTTGCCTACTCAGCATCCATTTCTTTTTCTGGTAATGGCATGCTGATTTTGCACTGGAGACAGCTCAGTGGCACTGTGAATCAAAGCAACATGGTCTGCCCTTCTGAAAAGCTGGTGTGACACAAGCTGGACCAATCCAATTCCCTCTCTCAGATTTGGTCCTCAAGTGGAGACACAAAGACAGAAAACGGTCAGAGCTGATTTTGTCTTACAGCCATGTCAATGACACTGGCCATGGTTCCCACCACCTGGATTTCTGGAACTACTCTGGGTACTAGCTTTTATCACCAATCCTATGAACTGCCACAAGAGCCTTCCAAT
Organism: Orcinus orca; assembly: GCF_937001465.1. Taxonomy (NCBI): domain Eukaryota; kingdom Metazoa; phylum Chordata; class Mammalia; order Artiodactyla; family Delphinidae; genus Orcinus; species Orcinus orca. The sequence goes on along the minus strand of NC_064568.1, from coordinate 27,077,353 downwards.
ACACTTTTTTTAAAACCTTACTTACCTTGAGTCTGTTTCTGCTATTTGCCTATAAAGAACTGTAAGAGATCCTCTTCTGGAAGTGAGAGACCAGGTCTCCCAGTTCTTCTCTATGACCTATCAATGTACCCTTCACAAAATAGGTACTCAGTAAATGTTGGTTAGCTGATATTCTGAGGAAATGTATCTCTGGATGAAATGTCTTCCATCACTTAGCTGTGGCTTATTTGGATGGTTGGGAATAATTCCAAAGTTTGCCTTTGGTTAATTTATTTTAAGGTTTTGTTGCACCCCATAGTGATTATGAAAGCAAAGATTACCTCTTGCTTCTAGATGCAAGACAGATGCTGTTTGCCTTAGAGACACAGTAGAAGCTTGAGTAGATCTGTAGAAGGTGTAGCCTTAGAAGCTCAGGGTTGGTGGAACTTTCAAGGCCATTTAGACTAAGAGGCAGCTGCTTTTATTGTGAGATTTCAGAATCCGTAGTGCTCAAAATACTAGTCAATGCTCATAGCCAACACCATAACCCAGTAAACACCTTTAGTCACTAAATTACAAGTTGACTCACTTTGTGACATCTTTCAGAGGACAGAATAAATTAACTTTTGGCAAATTGAATTATAGCTCACATGCTCTGGTGAAACTTGCAAATTAAAAAACGGCAATGACAAATTCCTTTGTAAACTGAAAAATCCTGATGCAAAAAGCAAACAAACCAAAAAAAGGGGGGGCATGGAGATTTTCGAGGACATGCATTACTATTTCTGGAATCTTCTTTTCTTAAAGATACAATGAAGAGGGCAATAATATTATTTATATATTACTGATGTATTAGTAACGTCAATATCTATATCTACACCTGCATCTTTATATACAGAGATGTACCCTGCTGCATGGTTAATGATAGTTCCAACTGGGGGAGCCCAAAGTACCTCCAAAAGGAAAATTCCACAGGTATTAGAATCTGAGCTATATGTGCATTCATGAAACAATGTCTACAATGATTGTGTTCAAAAACAAAAAAGCAAGTTGATGAACAACATGAAGAGTTTGATTATTTAAAAAAAGCCTATGTGGAAAGATATATTTAGATGGTTAAACATAATTATAGGGGGTCTGGAAGCCTCAGACAACAAGAAGACTGGAATGTTCTTCCACAGGTGATTCAAAATCAAACTTACTAAACAATGAAAGAGATGCAAAAAGTCCAACTAAATTCTGGCTTTTCTCATAATGACTACCTTAGTGCTTTTAGAAACAGCAGATTCTTCTAAAATAATGTTAGTGTCCCTATTGCCCTAATCAGGCACACACTTGCTCCCTCCCTAGGTTCCTGCATCGCTGGCAGGGGTGGGAGTTTACTGCTCCCACATTTCATATATATTTCTGTATTGTTAGAATTAAAAAATAATGAGCATGCATTAATTTTTAGAACTTGAAAGTGATGTAAAAAGGAAAAGGAGCAGAAGGGAGCGCTCTGGGTACTGGAAATGTTCTGTATCCCTCTGAACGGTGGTTGCATGCATAAGTAATATATAGGAATTCACTGAATTAAACACTTGAGCTTTGTGCACTTAAGGTAAATTATATCAAAAACATTAATGAATCCTATCGAATCTTTAAAAATAATGGCTCTTAGACTGATATGAGAGTTGCAGAGTTACCTGCACTAAGACAAAAAATCTTTTCTTCCATCTCTTCCAGACATTCTTACCGATGGCCCATAAATACCTGAAGGAAAGCAAAAAGACCAGAGATGCGTTAATGCTTGAGCTAGTGAGCTGTTTAGCTCGCTTTACCATGAAGCTGGGTGCTCGCAAACAGGGCTCAGGAACAGATTGCAGACTCTGGAGTGTGTGGTTGAGAAGAATGAAGAGCAGCAGGCAGGGTTTACTTTGGTTTGTAGGAGGAATTGTGGCCCATCATCAGACTTGCCTTAGAACCTTGACTGATTCCAGGAAACACCTTGGAAAATGTTACATTGTACCTTAATTTGTTTATGTGCTAAACGTCTCATAGGTAGGGAAACTCCTGAGAGCTGTTGCACAGGAGAGAAAAAAAGAGTGCTAAATCTCACAACTCCAACTCTTTCACCTCCTGTCAAGTCTCTTTCAGGAAAACCTTTAGTAAACAAAGCAAACCTTGTCTGCTTTTCCTGTAATTCTGGCAAATGTAGTTATGTTACAGAAAGGAAGTTTCAAGTCGGCATAGAAAGTCCTCCCTACACCCGTCCCTCTCCCCGAATTGCTCTTCTGTTGATGGAAATTAATCTTTATGCAGAAAAAATTTAGTTAAAGGAGGGTTGAGAACAACAAAGGCACACTTCAAAGCTGTCTGGAGATTTCACGGTCAGTGTTACTAATTCATTCCTGAATTACCCTGTTGGCCTGATGGATTGATACACGTTGAACTGGCATTGATCAAGGAAGTGAGGCTGGTGGTTTTCAAGCTCTATTGGACCAAGTGAAGAGAGATCTGGTCATACTCAAACCCAATCAAATCCTCGAGTTCCAAAACTGGCTTTATGTGCTATCAAAACCCAACTGGACAACTTCCAAATCCCCACTTCACTTGGAATCAGACACAATTTCTGCTTTGGAACACAATGAAGAATGCACCTAATTAAAATGTACACTGTTTGACAAATTTCAGGGGCTCGTAGCAGTGGCTGGTGGCCGAAGTACTCAGACCTTCATGCCAGGAATCTGAGTCTTCCGGGTGCTTTTGCTTCCTCATGCTGATTCTTTAATTACCAAGTGCACTTGATTTTTACCTCCTGCCAAGTTCCTTACTTTGCTCACACCTCCACTCTTTCAGTCCCAGCACACATTTTACGGCCATGGCAAACCACAGAGGAAACTCTTAATCGGTTTCAGCAGAATGAGTTTCATCCTCCTCCTGGCCGTGGGACGGATCCTACCATCTGCATGTATGAATTTCCCTGCTGAAACTCCTTCAGTGAGTCTCCCCCACTGACACGAGGGGAGCCCGCAACTTTGACCACTCATCTTGCACTTCCATGATTTATCCCAGATCGGTCCATCTGTTGTATGATTTACTTGCCTTTTTTCTTTAAATTGACGTATTTAACAAGAATAAATTTATTTTGAAAGGAAACTTTACATTGTAGCTTTGATATACTAATTTTATATTACATAATACACATTAAAATACATAAACAACTGCTTAACTAATATATGCTTGTCTGTATACCACGAAACAATCTTGTGTACCATCAGTGGTAAGAAGAGACCCAGGGAAACCTTAGCCTATAGAAACAAAATGGAGCATCTTGACCTGGCCTAAAAATGACTTTGTTTGCTAGCTTCTGTGCCTTATGTTACCTGTAATTCCTCACCACACCATAAAGTTGCACACCCCCATAACTTTGCACGTGTTATGGTGCCCGGAATGCCTTCTCCCTGCTCCTTATGTTAGAATTCATATTATTCCTAAGTTTGAATCCTTACCGTGATGTCATCACCTCCTGGGCCCTGCAGATAATTCTGCTGGTAGTTACAATGATCACACTGCTATAATTTATTTATTTTCATATGTATTGTTTCTATTGGATTGTGAGTTCCTTGAAGGAAGGAAACTTGTTCTTTTTTTCTCAATTTTCCTTTCTAAATTCCCAGCACAGCTTTTGATGTATGGTAGGTGGTCAGTATACATTTGCCATATTTCAGTTAGTTATGAATGCCTTGGGAAACCGGAGCCATCTTTATCAAACTTTCTGATGAGAGTTTCACACATTGCATAGAGACATGCACTCCACTGCCAAGTTCTTTGAGTTTTTTTTTTTTCCTCCCAAAATATATCCCATCTATTTCTATCTCCACTGCTACTCCCCATTCAAGCTACTATCATGTCTACCCAGACCACAGCAACAGGCTCCTCTCTGGTCTCCCTGCTTTCACTCTAACTCTTTTCATTACATGGCAGACAGAGTGATCTTTTAATGGGCAAATTAGATCAGGAATACACTCCATCTAAATAAGGATGGGAAACTATAGAAGGGTTTTAAGCAGGCAAGTGACACAATTATATTTCTATTTAAGATGATCCCGGTGGCTGCTGAGTGGTTAATGCACTGTAGATGGAAAAGGCAAGAGAGAAGGCAGGGACACCAGTGAGACGGTTACAGTAGTGCAGACGACAGAAAGAGGATGGTGGCTGGACTGAGGCTGAGGCCGTGGAAATGGCTGGACGGCTGGTAAGTGCATCAGCCCCGAGGCCAACATGGTCAGCTCTGGTTATGTGGATTACCTAGCTGCCCTGGACAGTGTTCTTAACCTTCTTGAAATAATATATAAATGTATCCATGGCAGAAATGGACCTAACAGGAACCTTCAGCCAGGTCCAAGGAGAGACAGGGTTATTGGTCTGTACCGATTAAGAGTATAGTGTTCCACTTCTAGTGGTTAATCTGAGATGTTGGACAAGATGCTTAACCACTCGGTGCTCTGGAAAACAGGGCCAGGAATGGTCCCTCTCTTGCAGGGTGGTTGTGGAGATTAAATGAGATGATGCTTGTGAAGTATAAGCACGAGGCATGGCAGGAAGTAGATGCATAATAAATATCAGCCTTATTATAAAATATCTTTGAGTACAGAGGTAAGTGTATCGTTACGAGTAGTTATTAATAGCTAAATATGTGACGAGAAATCTCCTTGGACATATGTACACAGGGAAATAGATGAATTAAAAGATAAATAAGACAATGGGCGAAAATTTTTCTATTTTTAGTAATGCCTAGTAACGTTGTAACTCTCATACTTTTCTGGCCGCTACTACCAATTTTTCTTACTTCTTAACTTGAATCCACATAAAGAGATTCAAAACAACAAACACAGCTACGACCTCTAAAGTGTTTATAGTTTTAACTGATGAGAATGGAAGTAGGAAAAGGAGTTCACGTGAACCCACAGAATGTAATTCATATGGTATCATTAATTTTTTCCTTCATGATAAAAATACTAGCTACTGCTCGTGAAGTCTTACTAGTCTTCTGTGCTGTGCCAGGTACTTTATGTGAATTTATTATACCCACCCGGAAGGGTTAAGAGCTTGAATCTGGAGCTTATGTTGCTTAAGCTTACGTTGCTTACGTTCCTGCATGACCTTGGGCAAGTTACTAAACTTATCTCTACCTCAGTTTTCTCATCTGTACAATGGGGACAGTCATAATGGTACCTACTTCAAGTGTTGCTGTGAGGATTAAAGCAGTTAATGAGACCTAAAGCGCTTAGAACAATATCTGGCACAAAGTAAGCAATTATCACTCGGTATGTCATTATGTTATCACTCCTATTTTACAGCTGAGGAAACTGAAGTTCAGAAAGGTCAAGTCATTTCTCCAGGGCGCCAAGCTGGTGAATGACATAGGCAGAATTTACACCCAGAACACTCTGGTTCCAGAGGGCCCTCTTCAGCATGCTATTCTTCCTCTTATAGATGACAAACTTTGGTTTCTTTATTGAACTAAGAACATGAATGGCTATTCCAATCAAACAGAGAGGACTTGTGGTTGAAGGCTTCTGAATGGGAAAGCTGAGTGGGATCAGAGGAAAACGAACAATGCTCCTTTGGGAAGTATCATTTGGTTTGTATGAAAGAAGGGCTTTCCCTCTGAGGCTTCCTCAGAATTTATTGCTAATTTGGCACATACCAGATATCAAAACCAAGAAAAATTGAGGGCTACAATGTACAGTTTCTGTCTAGTCAGCTCTGGTTCTGTATTTTCTTAGGTTGAAACACACTCATGAAGCAGAATGAAAAGTACCTGGAGCAGATGGAATTCTGTCATTGTAGACATACAGGTGGCTTCCCCCCCTCCAGCTCTTCATTCCATAGACAGATCTACCTGTGTGGGCATTAGTGACCCTCAACTACCTCTTCAGGCTATCCAGATATTTGCAAATCTGGATTTATGAATAGGTAATCAACATTCTAGTACAGTGAGCCAAAGTTTAGCTGAGGGGTTACATCTCAAACTCAAGGTGGAAATACCTAGGTGGGAATTCTGGGTCCTTAGGTCCTTAGGCTTAGCTGCCCCATGCCTCAGTTTAATCAGCTGTAAAATGGGGTTAGCATAGGATCTACTTCATTTGGTTGTTGTGAGGACAGATGGAGATGATGCATGTCAAGTTGTTAGCACAGTAACTGGCCCCCAGTAAGTGCTCAGTAGACCTAACTCTATGCTTCCTGCAAGAACTGCACTTTAAATCTAAAGACACAAAGAGGCAAAAAATAAAAGGATGGGAAAGGAATTACGATGCCAACATTGGTTTTTAAAAAATCTGGAGTGGTTATATTTATTACTGTCACACAAAATAAATTTCAGGACCAAGAATATTACCAGGGATAAAGAAGATCATTTTATAATGATAAAAGGGTCAATTCATCAAGAAGACACAGTAATCTTAAATGTTTATGCATCTAATAACAGAGCTTCAAAATATATGATGCAAAGGTGGACAGAACTCTTAAGTAGAAACAAACAAATCCACAATTATAGTCAGATTTCAATACCTCTATCTCAATAATTTGCAGAAAATCAGTAAAGATTTAGAAGATTTAAACAACACTATCAACTAACTTGATTTAATTGATCTAATTATAGAAAATAAGCCAATGGGAAATAAAGTGGGATCCTAAATATATTGAATTAGGTCAGTCTAGGTAGTTCTGTTTGAGTCTGTGTCAATATGAGTGGTATCTTGGGGACTTATGGGGAAGGGAGAGGAGTGTGATGGTTTTGAAAACAAGAAGTCTAGAGCAATGGCACAGCTAAGAAGGTGGAAAAGGAAAGGGTATTTTAAGAAGCATGGGTAACTATTTTGTCATTCACTTTGAAAGATGTTTTCATTGCACATATAGACTTGAGTACATTAACGGTGTTGCTCCTCTGTCTTCTCACTTGCAATGCTTCTAACAAGAACTGTTTTATCCTTTTCTGTGTAACATTTCTTTGTTCTCTGGCTGCTTTTATGATTTTCTCTTTATCACTCGTTATTAGCTTTATACTTACACTGTACCTTGCTGTAATTTTTTTCATGTTTCTTAAACATGGGTTTGTTGAACTTTTTGGATGTAAGTTTTATAGCTTTTATTAAATTAAAAATATTCAGCCAAAAAAAAAAAAAAAAGCATGGTTAAGACTTATAAGCTGTGGTGCAATGAATGAATTCCAAGTGGAGTCATGGGAAGCTCTGTATTCTATTCATGTTTCAGATCCTCAGTTAAGTTGATTTCTTTCATTTCAAATGGAAAGAAAGAACACAATTCTAGACCTGGCTCTGATGCTTACTCTGACTTGGGCAAGTGTGTTCACCACTCTAATCCTCAGTTTCCTTATTTGTAGAGATTGACTCATTCACATTCATTTATGCAACAACATTTATTGGACTTATACTACATGTCAGGCCCTGTACTAGCTTCTTCGAACAAAGAAGGCAGATGCCCCTGCTGACAAGGAACTCAAAGTCCAGTGGGGAAGACAGACAACAAAATAATAAATGAAGAAATAGCTGGTATGTGAGATGACTGTAAGTGCTCTGGTGAAAACAAAGCAGAGTAAGAGACAGACAGAGGACACAGATGGGCCAGGAAAGGCATTCCGATAAGGTATAGAGACACACAGAAATCAAGGTGAGCCATGTGGACATCTGGGTGGGGGAGAAGGGGCATCCAAGGCAGAGGAAACAGTGGGGACAAAGGCCCTGCAGTGGGGGTACACATGAAGTCTTCAGGAAGAGCAAGGAGGCCAGGGAGGCTAGAGCCGTGATCAAGGTCAGATAGTAGTGGTGTCCTTATCAGACAGGGCCTTGTTGCCACAGAGGCAACACTGGCTTTTATTTTGAACGAGATGGGGAATCACTGGAGATTTTCCAGCATTCAAGTGGCAGGATCTGACTTGTGTTTTAAAAAAAATTACTCTGGCTTCAGGGTGGGAAAGAGCCTACAGGGGGCAAGGACAGCAGCGGGGGGACTGCTGACAAGACAAGTGCAACAGGTGAGAGGGAGAATGAGGGAGGCCTGGATTCGAATGATGGTGTGGAGGTGGTGATGAGAGGTTGAACTCTAGATTTACCTTGAAGGTGGAGTGACGAGAACGTGATGATGGATGAGATAAAGGGTGAGAGAGAGAGAAAAGTGTCACATGATGCTGAGGATGTTGGTCTGAGCAACTGGGCGAAGGGAGAGGCCATTTATTAAGATGGAGGGATAGTAATAACTAATCCTTGGGAGGCTGTTTCAGGGGTAAAATGAGATAATGCACTTCCTGAACTTGAGAACATCATATGGATATAAAAGATGAAAAATTAGAAAGCCACCGAGGAGATGCTCATTCTCAGATATCCCTAATACTCATGTCTTAAGGCCAAAAGCTAGCGTGGATTTTCTCACTGACATTTTTCTATTCAATAAAGTTATTCTGAATGGCTCAGTGGCTCATTCCAGGAACCACAGTCCACCAACAAGGAGTAATTCACAGTAATTCTGAGGTTTCCTCTAGGTTTTTTTTTTTTTTTTTAATTTTTTTTAACATCTTTATTGGGGTATAATTGCTTTACAATGGTGTGTTAGTTTCTGCTTTATAACAAAGTGAATCAGTTATACATATACATATGTTCCCATACGTCTTCCCTCTTGCGTCTCCCTCCCTCCCACCCTCCCTTCCTCTAGGTTTTAATAAACATCGAAGTAGACACAATTTATAACCTCAGAGTTGATTCTTAAAAATTCCTTTCTCTCTCTCATTCTCTAAGCTGTGACACTGTTCTGATATTTCTATCCTCCTTCCCCATATAATAGGGCTTCATAAAGCTATTTTAAGTTTAAATGGAAAAAAAATGTAGTTCACAACATTTTTATTTTCCTTGAATCATCCCTTGGGTAGTTAAGGTTGTCCAGCCCTGATTTAGGCCACAGTGGGTCTGACAGAGTTTTTAAGGTACCCACTGTCCACCTTTCAGAGCTGCCCTAGGCCCTCCTGGTATATTTCCCGGCAGGGGTAATTTTTAGATGGCAGCCTAGTAAAATGAAATCACTGTGGAGCCTGTCAGAAGTGAGTTACAGATTTCTTCTATCATCCATAGGGTCAAGATGGTCTGAAATATGTTAGTAATTTTATGAATGAATCAAGAGAAAAATTTCTTAATGCAGATTGGTTAGAGAACTGAAGAGAATGTGGGAAATGGGAATTTGTCCAATAAGGAAAGTAATACCTATGTCAAGTGCTTGCCGTGGGGATTAAACGAGAGAGTGTTTGTAAAACTCCTAGCACAGAGCTTCAAAGGGGCCTAGAAAGTGGGTTGAGCTACTGATCTTTTTAAGGAAGTTTCTTTAAGAAGTAGGTTTAAGGACAGATATATTCATTCATATTTCTGTTTCTCTTTTTTGTCTGCTCTACCCTCTTCACTTCGCCCTCTTTCCCTCCAACCTGCTCACTCATGCTCTCATTCCTTTAGCAAATATTTACCAAGTATTTACGAGCCAATGCTTTGCTTAAGACACAAACGCTGTTCCTGGGTGCTACAGGAACCTAACAGAATTCTCACATTCTTTGTCTTGAAACTAGGATGTTTGTATTGCAGAGGAAGGGATATTAGGGAGAAATCCCATTCAACATTTTGGGAGTATATGCCAGTAATAATGATAAGAAGGAGGGAAAGCTGACCTTAGAAACATGACACAAACATTTTCATGAGATGCTAACTGAGATGAGGCAAAGCTAGCCCTTCATCGTGGACAGTTGAAAAAGGACAGAGTGTATAGCAGGGGACTGGCTCATTCCCCTACAGCCTTCTCACGGCCACAGGCAGAAGAGCTTTGCCAAAATCCCACCTAAAACTCTAGGAATACTTTGGCCTCAAGACAATGCCATGTTCTGATGAACCTAGGGGCAGGACAGGAATAAAGATGCAGACGTAGAGAATAGACTTGAGGACACGGGGAGGGGGAAGGGTAAGCCGGGACGAAGTGAGAGAGTAGCATGGACATATATACACTACCAAATGTAAAATAGATAGCTAGTGGGAAGCAGCCTCATAGCATAGGGAGATCAGCTCGGTGCTTTGTGACCACCTAGAGGGGTGGGATAGGGAGGGTGGGAGGGAGACACAAGAGGGAGGGGATACGGGGATATAGGTATACGTACAGCTGATTCACTTTGTTATACAGCAGCAACTAACACAACATTGTAAAGCAATTATCCTGTAATAAAGATGTTAAAAAGAAAAAAGACAATGCCATGGAAATTCTCCAAATCCAAGCCAGAGCTCAGGTTCAGCAGCCAGTCTCTAGTTGGTGGGAGACCTTTGCTTCCTTTGGAGTTCCCCATGCCCGACCCCCTCCAATACCCTCCCTAGTAAGTATCTATCTTTCACTTGAAACTTGAGCCTTCTTTGTTCCCTAGAACTCTGAGGCACCAGGGCCAGGGCGCTGCTCTTTACTCCGACTGCATGCTGCCGTGGTGTGCTCAGCTGCTGGGATGTGTACCTCCTATCCCGACCACGCCCTCCTGAACCTCTCACGGGCTTCTGTTTAAATCTGTCTTAATCAGTGACCAGCCCCTGGTATTGGGTTTTTGAATTCCCCACATCTCTAGCGCATAACCAAGCTTCAGTTTTCATGTCAGTTTTATTACTTTAAGTCCTTTCACAAACATGTAAGCAGAATGATAGCTGGTTGGCAAATGGTACCTGCAAAATCCTTGGAACACAATCCAGTCCCTTCCACTGGTTAAACATTCCCCTAGTCAGAGTTAAATGGCCCAGCTCCTTTCTAAGTGGTCAGATTTTCTGAGATAGAGGTGTCCAAGCAATTTAGTTTAATAGGCAATGGAGCTCAGCACATACCCACTTGCCAATAAACATTTCCTATACAAACCATTGGTTTGATCTGCAAAATAAAACTACAGTTTACCTATTCTTTTTATCCTACTTGAGATTACTTAATTGGTCATTCCTCTCAAACCTTAAGAAACTGAAGACAATCATAAAATTTCTACTCTCTGGTTAATTTAAATGTTATGCTAAACACTAAAACTGATTCAACGTGAGTTGATTGTTTGAAGGTCCCCTACAGCAACTGCTTACACCTCCTGGGTATGGTTGTTAAGGAAGGTGTAAGTGCGTGACTCAGAGAATCTGAAAGATCTGGATGCCTTTAAGGAGGTATGTGAGGCCAGTAAAACCTCTTAGACCAGAATCACCCAGCATGAGTCTAGGAAGGTTTTGAACTGTACTGGAAATTCTATTAGAAAGGGATAAGGCAATGACCCTATCCTGGGGGTTTAGCAAATGCAAATACAGTAGTCATAAGAATTGAGGAAGCTTATATAGTAAATATCAAAGTCAGGTATTTTAATAATCTCTCATATTTCTTTGGCTTTTCTTCCATGTCGTTCTCTGAAGATCAATTTTTATCTATTTTTATTCTTAAATATTTTAAGAAATGAATGGGGTGGGTCCAAAATTACCACTCGGAGAAGGAACACTTACCCAGAATGCTTCATGTTTTGAGGCTTATCCATTCGGACGGCAAGTTTGATTTTGAGGTCTTGATCGGGGCAGTTTTTGGAGACTGTCATTTTGTGCCACTCTGACTGTTTGGGGCTGTTGGGAGTGGGATGGAGAATAACCTGCAGGGAAAAAGGACAATCATATTAGCCAGAAAATAGCAACACTGTTATGGGCATGTTTTCGTAGACGAGAAACTTGGCTGCTGAGAATTGAGGGTCTCATCCGTGTCCCACAGCCAGCGGGAAGGCAGTTAAATGAAGTGGAGGCCTGGGCATCGGACTCAGATCCAAGGCTCCACCTACCAGGGCTGGCTGATGCCAAGCAGCCCGGGCTGAGGACAAAAATGGCATTCTTTGCTCTCTTCTCTCTCTCTCTGGCTAATTCTGTAAGAGTAGGGGTCACGATTTCTGCTTTTGTACTTCTCTAAAGTTCAGGAGTACTAAAACAACACTGAGCTGAGAATGTACTCCACACATTGTTCTCCTCAAATAAGAAGATGGATGTATAAGAGAAAGAAGTGTCCTTCTATATTAGATGGGACCTCTAGTCTACTCTTTTTTCCATTCATCAGGATTTCTTCCGCTATGTCCAGAGGAGAACTCCTTCCGAGGCTGCAGGGGAAGAGGGAAGGGACCATATCTGATGAGAAATGTGAGACTTAGAGGTGAGAAGGAACGTGCTTAGGGTCCCACATTTCAATGGGATTTCACCTGGACTTGACACCTTATCACACAGCACCCAACCCTGTCCTGGCCCAGAGGGAAGCGCATGCAGCTTGAAGAAGGACCTGTTCTTAGGAAATGCCTTTCACCAGGGTGCTTCAGAGTCGGTGCTATGACTTGCGTCTTTTGTCCCAGTTCTCACAGTCGCAGATGCTGTAAATGAACCCAGAAGGGGACCCACTTCTCCAGTAAATCCACTTTTTCAGGATGCGACAAGAGTTCTCACTCAGGAGCCACGTGGGGTCTAGGAAATGTGCGTTCAAGGAGGAGCGAAATATTTGGAAAATCCCCTAAACGAAGGGAATGTGGACGAGCTACAGGCACAACCAAAGCTGGGCCTGCTAAGATCTGTTTCTGTGGTGGCACTGTGCCCTGCTTTGGTCTGTTTTTTCCAGGCACAGGGAAGGCAGGCTCCTTTCCTGGGTTTCTTTCACCTCTGCAGAGGGACAGGAGGGGCTGAGAGTCTCAGGGGTGGACACTCTAGCCTTCTAGGTGCTGTGTTGACCCCACCGCCATCATGCAAGCTTGGCCTGTGCTTGGAGAGTAGACACACACGGCTTTCTGTGTGACTGTGGAACAAGGGCTTTGAGAAGAGTAGGTCATTGCAGGAAAATGAAATCAGCCCACTTGATGTGCCTTGCTTGTGCTGATTTTTGACCCCTTCTGATTCCAGGCCCAACCGTCTTTTTTCCACTAAATTCCCTCTCTTCGATGAAAAAAAAATTTGTATATTCTTGCTAAACCCAACATTGGAGGCTTCGCAAGGTCTCATGACACGATTAAAATACAAGAAGGCCTGATTTTTCAAACCGGAGGCTGCCAACTTTTTTTTTTGATCCTGCCCTACTTCAGTAAAATATTTTTGAGCAATGAGGCAAATATCTTTAAATAGATCACTAGTAATATAAAAATATATCAATATAATGTATAAATATCAGTCAAATATATATCCATGTATCTTTTACATGATGTACGTTTACTTTGTATTAATATACTACATTATTACATATCTCATAAAACATACACAAATATAGAAGTTTTAAAAAGATGGGCTAAAGAACTCTATTTTTGTTTTTAAAAATTCATTTATTTATTTTTTTGGCTGCGCCACGCTGCTCGCGGGATCTTAGTTCCCCGACCAGGGATCGAACCCGTGCCCCCTGCAGTGGAAGTGCGGAGTCCTAACCACTGGACTGCCAGGGAATTCCCAAAAACCTCTATTTTTAAATGTCTTGGTAACTGTGGTGGCTTTGTACTATTGTTTGCCATGTGTTATGGTACCATATATATGGAAGGCAAGGCTCATTGTTGAGGATACTGGATGCGAATCCGTGGTTCAAGCGGACTTGTAGATAAACTCAAAACATTTTCATTGACCTCTCATCCTGAGTGCACCCGCACTGTTTTTATCTCGTGACGTGGATGGCAGAACTACTTGTTAGCAGGATTGATGTCCCCTCTACCATTTTCACGTTGTTTGCCAGGCTTGCGATACCAGTATTATCTTCAGATCATAGCTCTGCTGTAATAGTCTTCTCGGCCAGTTATTCATTTTGTGAGGGTTAATTTAGTTGAAATTCTATCATAAAATGTAACAGTTCACGTGACTGGCACTAGTGAACTGTGATATGCCTTAGGATGCTGGAAGGAAATGAGTTAAGTCAGGGTGCCACCGGGTCGTGGAGACCTCTTGTGTTATCTCTCGAGATAACACCTGTCCCTGCGTGTCACCTTGTATCATGTTCCGTATCCTGAGACCCCAGACTGTGGAAGATGGAGAGGAAGGACTTGCCGAACTCAGTGTAGCTGACCTTCTCCGCTGTGCTAGTTTGGGCTGAGAGGTGGGGCTGGGTCGGTGGGTGATGTGTTGGGAAACGAGGAAGGGGAGGAACTGGTAAGAGAAACCCCACCAGGGCCAGAACAGCAGTAGGTAAGGCCCAGGGCCTCCTTTTGCTTCTGCTCGCTTGGCAAATTCAAAGCGGGTGGGGCGCTCTGGGCACCCGGAGCTTGTTAACAGGCCATCCACCATATGGGTCCTGGGCGCGTTTCCCACCGGCAATATAGTGTCCATTCGCCGACACACAAATGGCCGCAGCTCACTACTGGCTGCTCTACCAAGGCTTCTTCCCCGACGTGGTCGCTCCCTCCCTCCTCTCTAGGGTGGATGGAGAGATGAGGTCACCGTAGTCCTCCTCCACCTTCATCCCCACTCTGCCATGTGCCCGACGGGCCAGCGACTCCTTTGTAAGTGTCAGCCCCGCTGAATTATTAGGGTCCTTATGGGTGCACGTGAGTCCCGAGCGGTCCACACATCTCATCTGGGCATTCCAGGCTGCTAGTTGAGCACTCTGTCATCTCAGCCGAGGCTGTGTGCTGTGCTCTGATGTGGTGATGCTGATATGGGAACACAACCCGTCCTCTGCAGTAAGCTGTATGTCAGCCAGCCCCAGCTTCTCTTAGTTACCTGGGCATTTGGGCAGGTCCTTCTGGGGGACGGTTTTACCCTGAGGCTTTACCTGGCTGATCCTCTCAAGCACTTAGCCTCCATGTCTCTCCTTACCTCTGCATTCCCCCGGGAAGGCGTGCCTGCTTTTCAGACTAGATTATGTCCCCTTGCTGTGTGCCTCCCAGGTGTCCTTTCTCTAACAGGGCACTCACCACACTGCCTTGTAATTTCTGGTTTTATGTCTCTATTCCTTACGTTCTGTGTGGTTAAGGATTTTTGACTGTCATTATTCCTGTTTGCTCTGTGCATAGCGCAAATGAATGGACACAGTGGGCCCGTAACCCTATTTGATGAGTACAAGGGTTGAGAGTATTGCACTGTTGTCAAGAGTGTAGAGGAACAGTCACTCTCTCATGCCTTTTGTGAAATTATAATTGGTGTATACTCTTTAGGGGACAATTTGGTAGTATCTGTCAAAATTCAAATTCCATTCAGCAAGATACTTTTTTGAAATTTATCCTACACACACACACACACACAGACATATGTGCAAAGAAATAAACTCAAGGTTATTCATAGAGGCATTGTTTATACAGCCAAAGACTGGAAACAATCTAAATAAATTATGATATATCTACACAGTGTATGTAGCTATGGAAACAAAAGGGAAATCAGTATGGGCTGATACAGACTCATCTCCAAATATCCTCATATTTCAAGCAAAGTGCAGAGCAGTATGCACACAGTAACTTCCAACTATGCTCCCTTTCTTTATTATTTTAAGAGGGATATATACAAATATGCTTGTATATGCTATGCTTGTACATGCATAGAATATTTCGGGAAGAATGCCCAGTAAATTGAAAACAACGTTTTTCTCTGGGAAAAGATACTCAAGTCAGTTGGGTGGGATCATTAGTTTTCACTATATATCCATTTTGATTATTTTTTTACTATATGCATGAGTTATTTTTCAGCTCAAAGGTTAACAAAAAGGAAACATAAAAATAAAAATGGAACAAACTAAATACTGTTGCGTGAATGAACACAGCACCAGAATCTTGAATGTAGCTATGTCCTGCTAAACTTGGGAAAAATCAGCACGTAGAAACACTTTTCCAAGGGGTCCAAGGAATCACTTTAAGAAAAGAGCACTTTTGGGCTTCCCTGGTGGCACAGTGGTTAAGAATCCGCCTGCCAATGCAGGGGACACAGGTTCGAGCCCTGGTCCGGGAAGATCCCACATGCCGCGGAGCAACTAAGCCTGTGTGCCACAACTACTGAGCCTGTGCTCTAGAGCCCGCGAGCCACAACTACTGAGCCCGCGTGCCACAACTAGTGAAGCCTGTGCACCTAGAGCCTGTGCTCTGCAACAAGAGAAGCCACCGCAATGAAAAGCCCACGCATTGCAATGAAGAGTAGCCCCCGCTCGCCACTAGAGAAAGCCCATGCGCAGCAACAAAAGACCCAACGCAGCCAAAGATAGATGGATAGATAGATAGATAAATTTATTAAAAAAAAAAAAAAAAAAGAGCACTTTTGTCCCCCAGCCGCTGTCTGTGGAGGTGCTGCCAGCAGAGGGCGCCCGTCCCACCACCGCAAGGGCCAGGCAGGTGGGCTCCACCGCAAAGGTGGAAAGTTTTCTGTGGCAGGAAGTATAAACTAGTATCTAGGGGAATGTGTCATGAGACTAGAGGAGAGTATGATTTGTTAAGAGATTAATGGCAAGCTCGTGGCCTTCACCCCAACAGCAGAGCCAAGATTTTTATTTTTGCATAGGGACAATGCAGTGTAGTAAAAACAGAGATGACGTGGCATCATTCCTGGCAAGTCACTTACCTCCTCTGAGCCCCAGTGTAGTGGTCTGTACAGGAGGAGTAATAACTGGACCTTCCTCATAGGATTCAAATAAAGAATCAGTGAGGGGCTGCACACAGAGCCCTCAGGACAGTAGCCTGGCCAGTGGAAAACATGCAACTGTGCATGGGCCCCAACTAACTGGGTGGCTCTGGGGGTGTGTTTCCTGCCTTCCACGGGAATCAATTTTCTCCTCTATAAAGGAAAAGGCTTTGACTAGCCCAGTGTGTTTTAACTTTTTCGAGCGGAAACAGCTTTGAGAAGCTGGTGAATGCTTTGGATTAGCAAGTCCAGAAAAATGCACATACGCCCCTCCCCCCAACATGTGTAAACGGTTTCAAGGGGCTCCTGAGACCCATGGAGTGGACTCAGGTTGATGGTTCCTGGACTTCCCTCTTCTAACATTGATATTCTAGGTGTCTGAGACTCTCCTGATTCCTGATTCATGTCTTCATGGAAAAAGAAAGGTTTGAAGAAAAAGAAAAGGCAGGGTCCTTCCCCCACTCTGTGTGTCTCTCTTTCCCTAAGGACAGAAGTGAGTATTTGTCATTTCTCAAAGATAATGGGTAAAGCTCTTCTTTTCTTTCATTCCCTCCTTTTTTTGTGGGGGGGCAAAAAAAAGGGTCAGCCTTGCTATCAGCCTTGTTTACCTTTTGTTGTACTTCCATCTGCGATCTAGGTCCTAGTTATATGATTCCAGGTCAGTTCTATAGGTGAAAGCCAGATTAAGGAATTGAGAAAACAAAGGAAGGGGACTTCCCTGGTGGCGCAGTGGTTAAGAATCTGCCTGCCAAGGCAGGGGACACGGGTTCGAGCCCTGGTCTGGGAAGATCCCACATGCCGTGGAGCAATTAAGCCTCTGCGCCACAACTACTGAGTCTGAGCTCTGGAGCCCGGGAGCCACAACTACTGAGCCCACGTGCCACAACTACTGAAGCCCATGCGCCTAGAGCCCGTGCGCCGCAACAAGAGAAGCCACCGCAATGAGAAGCCCGTACACCGCAACGAAGAGTAGTCCCCGCTCGCCACAACTAGAGAAAGCCTGTGCGCAGCAATGAAGACCTAACGCAGCCAAAAATAAGTAAATTAATTAATTAAAAACAAAAGAAAGTGTGGTTAACGTTCTTGCTGGTGTTCTTAGGTGTGTGTACCTGTGTGCTTGCTTTGGGATATTTTGTCATTTTTCTACAGATGTTGTATCAGAGGCTCAGAGAGGTTAAATGTATTGGCTAATGTCACACAGCTTTCAGAAGGGATTATGCATTCAACCAGTAGAAATGAAATTTATTAAGTCTATGTGCTGGGCTCTGGGTATAGGAATAGGGTGGTGAACAAAATAATTTTAAGTTTCACGGTCATGGTATACTCTCTTGCAATGGGAAGAGGGATGGTGGCAGGGGCAAAAAGGGGGTAGGGCATTAAGAGGTACAAACCACTATGTATAAAATAAGATATAAGGATATATTGTGTAACACAAGGAATACAGCCAATATTTTACAATAACTGTAAATAGAGTATAATCTATAAAAATACTGAATCACAACATTGCACACCTGAAACCAATAACATATTGTAAATTGACTAGACTTTAATTTTTAAAAAGGAAAAAAATAGGTTTCTCTCCCATGGAGTTTTCCAGTCCAGTGGGGGAGACAGAAGCCAAAATTTCTGTAAATTCTGTCTCATTGGTGATAGGTTCGGTGGAGGATGTGAATAGGGAGGAGCTGAAGTAGTAAACGAAGGTGGATGGGCAGTCAGCAAAGGGCTCTCTGAGGAGGAGGTGGCATTTATATAGAGAAGCAATAGCCTTTGGAAGAGCTGGGCAGTGGGGAGAGTGCTCCAGGCAGAGACGAGGCCACAACTACTGAGATGAGAAAGAATTCGGTTTATTCGAGGGACTAAAATTTGGGCAGCGATGCTGGTGCATACTGGATGAGGGGAAAGGCAACAGCAAATGAGGCTGGCGAGGTGGGCAGGAGCCAGATCACCCGAGAGTCTGTGGGCTGTGCTACAGAGTTCAGGTTTTACTATAAGCGGTATGGAGTCATGGAAGCATTTTAAGCTAGCAAGGAACAAATCCAACTTGTGTTCTGAAAATCTGTTTGGTACAGAGTCAAGAGCTGAGATGTAAGAAGATATTATAAAGGAAATTATTCAGATAAGAATTATTGGGGACTTCCCTGGCGGTCCAGTGGTTAAGACTCCGTGCTTCCAATGCAGGGGGCGTGGGTTCAAACCCCAGTCGGGGAACTAAGATCTAAGATCCCATATGCCGCACAGTGTGGCCCCCCAAAAAAACAGACTACTAGAAAATTTGGGGCCTTCCCTCGTGATCCAGTGGTTAAGACTCTGCCCTCCCAACGCAGGGGGCCTGGGTTCGATCCCTGGCCGGGGAACTAGATCCCTCATGCATGCCACAACTAAGAATCTGCATGCTACAACTAAAAGAGCCCGTGTGCCGCAACTAAGACCCGGCACAGCCAAATAAATAAATAAATATTTTTTTAAAAAAAGAATTATTATCCCAGTGGTACTCAAAGGGATTGGTACCACCCCTTGAGATGTTTCAGAAATTTGGGAGACATTTTTGGTTGACAAAATAATTGGTGCTGGGCTCCGCTGGTATTGAATAGGCGGGGCCCAGGGATGCTAATCATCCTACAGTGAGCGAGCTACTCCTCAACGATGAGGAAGCGTACAACCCACCTCATTTTTGAATATTCCCACAAGATACGAACGGAGGTAGAAAAAACTGCTGGTGATTAACTGAGTCTAGCTCCTAAATCTTTTTTACATATACACGATAAGCGTGTTTGGCACTTTTCCAGGGAAATCAAGGAAACTTTATTACCAAGATTGGTTTACTGTTTCAGTAAATTACTGATACTTGGGTTTTTGAGCCCCCGTCCTCTGCAGGGGACTTTGTCACCTGCACAGTGATTCTCCATACAGGAAAAGTAAAGACTCCTTCCTTGGGTCTTCGGTACAGTTGTGGTTGAATCTCTACATTTTGAAATTATTATAATTTCCCTTTTATGTATCTTTTATGTTATGTCACTGTGCTGATTTTAAAATTGTTAGGGTGTCAGTTTGTTAAATTATATAATACTTTTGCTTCACGATAGAAAGGGTATTGCACATCCTTGCTCTCAAGGCTGTGTGGGGCTCATGGCGTTGAGAACTCCTGACCTATCTTCTGCAATGCACACAGATTTAAAGAGGGGAAACTGAGGCTTGGCGAGGTTGGGGGTCTTGCCCAAGGTCACACAATCAATGAAGAGTAGAGCCAGGGGGCTTCCCTGGTGGTGCAGTGGTTGAGAGTCCGCCTGCTGAGGCAGGGGACACGGGTTCGTGCCCCGGTCCGGGAAGATCCCACATGCCGCGGAGTGGCTGGGCCCGTGAGCCATGGCCGCTGAGCCTGCGCGTCTGGAGCCTGTGCTCCGCAACGGGAGAGGCCACAACAGTGAGAGGCCCGCGTACCGCAAAAAAAAAAAAAAAAAAAATAGAGTAGAGCCAGGGAGTCAAACCTCGAAGCTGGGCTTATCAGAAATTGGCAATACTGCCTCTCGGGACCCGGGGACTCCGGCCCTCCACAGCTTCTTGTGATGGAGAATCCTTGTGATGGGGATCACTTACCCGTCCCAGTTCCTTGTCCTCCAAGGCCAGGACTCCTGTGCTCTCTGTGAACAGCTTCACCTTCACGGCGGGCAGTGCATGGGTCGTAGAGAAGTCACCCTGGGTGCCCCAGCTGCAGACAGAATCAGAGAGGTCAGTGCTGAGACCTCCGCCTTCACAACGCTAAACTTAGCCCCGCCTTCTTCCTGGGTCGGGTGAATGCAGGGTTAACCCGAGGCATCGAGGCATGCTGGCTGTCACATCCCCCTCCCCTCCCAAGCTGCCAGAATGACAAAAAGTGTTAATTATCTTGTTAGGCAAATGCAAGACAGATGCTCAGAAAGTTGCCAGGGGTCTTCACAGAGCACTAGAAGGAATCACTTGGAATTAGCATGAAATCGAGTTGGTGAGAAATTTGCCCTATGCATTTGCTATCCCTACAAACCATTCCAGGGTAACCACTAATATTTCCTTGCAGCCTTTCCAAGAATCCCTTGTTCTTGGAAACCGCTGTTCTAGATTTTGAGATGGAGTTTCATTCGGCAGGAGCTAACACCTGACCTTACAACGAGACCTCAATAGTAGTGGGAAGGGAGGGAGCCCCATTTCCACTGGCATTCAAAGTTATGTTGAATAGAGCAATGGATGAAGCTTAGTTTAGCCCTGTTAAAGAGGAACAAAGGTCGAAGGATGTGATGTGGGAAACGCTCTTCCCCACTCACTGGTCTCTGGGAATCACAGTAGATCTCCCAAGAGGAGAGCCTGGCCTACCTAGCATCTGGGTAGAGTGCCAGTCTGAACTGACATGAGCCCCTGATGGGCCCCTCAGATGTGATCTTTTCATCATGATTCTTACAGAGCCATCTCCATCCACTCTGTACCAGAAATCAGCATGATCTTCAGGAAGTATCAACTGGATTCCTAAACCCTTCCACGGCACCTGCTCCATTGCACTGGGCACAATCCAGACCCCTTGGTATGGTCTCCCACTCATCCACTCGAGTGTCATGGGCCTCCTGATTGTGCTACCTCAGGGCTGTTGCATGCACGGTTCCTTCTGTTGGCAATGCTTCTCCCCACCCTTCTCTTCACCCGCTACCTCTCTGGGGCTCAGCCAGAGCTGAGAACATGTCCCTTGATCTCCCAGTATCAGTTTCGTTCCAGTGTTAAACTCTCTTGAACATACTGCTTAATTTTCTGTCCTAGCAATCACTGGATTTGTAATAATTGATGTACTTACATGATTGTTTAACAGCTAAATCCTCTAATATTCTGTAAGCTCCATAAGGGCATGGACTGTGTGTTTTGTTTATATTGCATTACCACAGTACTTAGCACACAGAAGACACTTAATAAATATTTGTTGAATAAATAAATTGTGCAAACATATATTCTTTTACAGAACTAGGAAACAGGAATACATATAATTCTGTACAGAATTTTTTTTTTTATTTTGCCTACGTAATGGCCAATTTCCGTACTTCAAGTTACTCATTTAATATTATTTTTAATGACTATAATGTTACACCTGATGGATGCATAATTTATTTAACCATTGTTCTATTATTGAGATTGGGCTGGACATTACTTTTTAATTTCATCTCTGTTTATTTCCTTGGGAAGTGGAGAGTTAAATGGGAGATTGTTTCTTCGTTCATTTGTCAACAAACATGATGGTGCTCCTACAGTGCTGCAGGAACTGTGCTCATCATTGAAAACTTTCGAGTCTTGGGACATCTATTCCCAAAATGCTTTCCGCACAGCTGGTGACTATCCTCCTACCATCTGGGAAAAAGAGTGCAAATCACATGGCTTCTTGCCCACGCTGGGTGTCCCTATTCACTTTTTCTTCTGGCCAATTTAATCACTGCCGTTCTCATGGGCCTTTCCTTGATTAATAGCAGCCTTGACTATTTTACTCTGTGTTCATTGGCTGTTTGTATTTCCTCTTTTGTAAATGACGGAAGCCTGACTTCTAGTGTCAAGGTTGCACTCAATTGAATAAATCCCATTAACTAAACTCAAAGACCTGAGGACTCTAGACTGTGGGTAAGAGAGCACCAGAAGGAGATAAGGAGGTGCCCAGCTCCATGGGGATCCAAGTGTGCAAGAACCACTGAGAGAGCACAACAGTCGCAAGAGAGAAAGGGAGAGGACACGGAGAGGACATGAGACAGGGCGAGAAGCAACAGGTTTCAAACACAACAGCGAAAGGTGAGATGTACACGTGGAAGCTCCTAATTTTGGACATCAGCCACAGCAGCAAGCTCTTAGGACAGGGGAACCCTTGTCCTAGCAAAGGCAACGTGACAAGGCATACGGTTTTGAACCCAGCATTCTTAGTTCAAATCCTGATGAGTCACTTCCAAACTGCAGAAGTTAATTAACATCCCTGAACTTCAGTTTCCTGAGCTATAAAATAATATCATTTCACAGAATAGTTATAAAGAGTAAATAGCACCAGGCTTGGAACAGCATAAGAGTCCCCCAGATTTTGGCTACCTTCCCTTCCCCAAATGAGGATACACAAGACGTATTCTAGTAACAGTGATAATCACTTATATTTTGCGTTATCCATTCAACACATATTTATTAAGCACCTACTGAGTATCTGACGCTTCGCTGGGCAAGCAAGATGGACATTACCCTTCCTATTACACAGGGTAAGAGGTAAAACAGTTCATATTGTACCCATTTCACAGATGAGAAAACTGAGAAAGAACCTCAAGACCTTGTCCATTTTATTCCAGTGAACGGTGATCAAGCTGGGCTGGAACACAAATCTCTTAATTCCCAGTTTATAGCTCTTGCTGCTATTACTGTCATGATTATCAATAACACGCATGACCAATGATTAACAATTTTGGCAAAAAACATGATCATTACTTTACTGTTCATGGTTAATTGTGCTATGAATCTCTTTGGGCATTTTTCATGCTTGGACATGGAGATAAGGAAGATTCCTGCCAGAAACAAAGAGAGTTCTGGAATGAGATGCTCTAAACACTAAGCCATAAAGAGGCCTTGATCGCAGGTCCCTGGGAATTCCCCACACTGGATCCCTGGGACACCGTCCTTGAAACTGGTTTATAGGGATTTTCTGGCCTGTTCAGTGGGCACGAACCCAGTCTGCCTGAACCCCTGCGGCTACCCAAGGATGCTCAGCTCATAATGCGTTCAACATGACTCAGACCGTGGGGCAGGGTGAGGTCTCCGAGACCCCATCAGCTGGATGGAGTTGAAGCCACTGGAGGCTGCCCTGACAACCCCTGTGCATTTGGACAGTGAGTTGCTTTTCCTTTCCACCAGGCCTGCAGCTGTGCTCTTGGCTTCCTACCATGACCCTTGGCTCACCTCAAGTTGCTAGGTCGCTACTGAATCCCAATTTATCCACCAGATTTCAACATGGCTACCTGGCCCAGCGGAGCAGGCCAAAAAAGAAAGTCTAATCAGGACCAGCTATGTCATTCTCAGGGCCCGGTGCAAAACGAAAATGTGGGCTCCTTGTTCAAAAAGCAGGAAAAAGTGCCATTCAAGATACTAAAATACAGTGTTTTCCTTTCTCTGAGGATTTCCTCTGATCAAACACATGCTCATTATTCCATCAGACCTCACTTAACTGACTCGAGCTCAAAGATCAAATAATTAAGAACGTCAAGACGGCAACGCGGAGCATGAAACCAAATGGTCCGAGTGTGGGACCTGTGCAGCCCCAGCGGTCGCAAGCTCGTGAATTGGGCTCTGAGCCCAAGGCCACCCAGTCTGTTTAGCGTGGCCAGAGGATGGGCCATGCAGGGGAGGTCGCTACAGTCACAGGACTCTGTGAAAACCACTCCTGCCTTCTTTGGGTCAATGCTTCCTATTCATAGGGGCCCCAAGGAGATTTAGTTATCAGCACTTTCCCTGCCCCTGTCCCCTTTGGGAAAAAAATCATGAAAATGTCCACTTTTTGTCTTTTTCCGGCCATGCATGGAAAGACCTGACTATAACAAAAACAAATATTTCTTCAGCGCTTCCTATCTGCCAGGCACACATTCCCATCTCCAAAATGTTAGATGGTCATACGTGTATTTTGTCCTTTTAAGCCCTCTTGGCCATCCTGTGAAATGCTTATAATTATCACCCCCATAGTTACCGATGAGGAAACTGAGGCTCAGAGAGCAGGTTAGTCATGTGTCCAAGGTCACAGGGAGCAAATGGCAAATCTGACTCCACAACCCAAACTCTTAGCCATGCCGCCATGTTGCCTTGCTCCCAAATGCCACAACTTGCTCCTCTGTGTCTGGATCCAGTGAGTATCAATTACCTCCAGAACTCAACTGGAAAGTTCTGTTTCAACACAGATGGGACTCTGGGCTGCTCTAGATTTATTTCACACGCTCAATATACTTCACAGAGCGCTACGTAACCTGCAGACAAATCAGTCCGCGGTGGAACCTTGGCCTTTTGGTGGAGCCACGTAATGATAAATGGATCTATTTCTCATTGTCGCCTTCTTCTCTGCTCATTTCTTTTCCTTTGCTGAGCACTGGCTGTGGCTATTTAAATGAATAGCTCTTTTAAAAGTTTCCCAGGACTGAAATAAAATTCTGCTTTGATTTGAAAAGACCGGAGGTTGATAGTATTTATGGCAAGGAGCAGTTGGGAAGGTTAACTAACTTCTCTCTGAACATAAAGTACCTAAAGTCAAGTGGGTGAGGCGTCTCACTTCCCTGATCTTATCATATCTGCTACTACACTCACACTGTACAGCTAGCTCACAAAAGCACTACAAATAGTCACCAATTATCCAGTGCTTATGGTTCGCCAGGCCCTGGGCTGAGGGCTTTTCATGGGTTATCTCATTTAATCCTTCTGACAGTTCTGCAGGATATATCCTGATGATCCCCACTTTATCAATGGAGAAACTAGGACTTGGAGAGGTTAAGTAACTGGGCCAGGGTTTCAAACTATCACAGAGCTGGGCTTCAAACTCAGAGTTTCTGACCTGAAAGCCCATGCATTAAACCGTAGAGCTTTGCTGCTTCTCCGTAACTCATCACACAGTATTAGAGTGTAGTGTGACAATTATCTGTGTGTGTAACTGGCTCTCTCTCTAGATGGTTAATACCCTGGGGCAAGGAGCATAGTGTGTGTGCGTGTGTGTGTGTGTGTGTGTGTGTGTGTTAAATCTACTGTACCAAGCACAGGGCGGCACACAATAAATATTTGTTTAATGACTAGGAAGATGTGACAAATTCAGAATACTCATGTCGCCAGATTCAGGGGATTGTGGAGAGATGCCACACAGGAAATATCCAAGAGTGTGACTGTCCCCTTTAAGCCAAAGTGAGGGTTTATCTCCTCGAGGATCGGATGTTTTGTCAGAGCACACCAACGCTCTGAAGTGTACAGAGTGGCTGGCAGCATGAAGAGGGGACCGAGACGACATAGCAGCAAGGACGGCATTCTGAGGAGCAGGGCGTAGGTCTTTGAAGGTCAAGGAGTGGTTAGCTCATGAGGCCAAGAGCTGGAAGAAATGTGGATGCCGACAGTATAATGTTGGAAAGCACCACTGAGTTACAAAATGAACTACTGTTATTATTTTTGGTCTTTTCAACCAGAAGCAACACAGGCACAGACTATGGAAATGCAGTCACCCACAGTGGCACCTCCAAAAATGAAGGAACATGTAATGACACATGTGTGCTCATTCCAAATCAAATACCTTTTGCAAGAGGCTGGAGAACAAAGAGAAGAACAGTCCAGCTGACGAACCTACATGTGCACATGGTGTTGGATGAAGCTCTGACTTCCACTGCTGAGGGCTCAGACCTCTACTATGCCCTGCATTTAGAAAACACTTCCTGAATGTCTACGACGTGCAAATCACTGTGTTAGGTGCTGCTGTGGACCCAAAGATGCATGAGATATCAGCGCTGCCCTTATGGATGTGATATTCTACTTAGGGTGATGTCAGGTCCAGAAATGATAACAGTTGTTAGGTGTGAGCTGAAGCCTTGGCTTTCACATCTGTAACTGGGGATAAGAATAGTACTGACCCCAGAGAGTCGATGGAAGGATAAGTAGGAGATAAACTATTGCACATACAGTGTTCAACACAATACCCAGCACGTGGAAAGCACCAAAGAAAGTAAGTCTTTCATTTTAGGATTATAGGCCAGGGGTTGGTAAACTAAGGTCTGTGAGTCAAGTGTGGCCGACTACTTGCTTATGTATGGCTGATGAACTAAGAATGGTTTTTTTACATTTTTAAGTGGCTGAAAATAATTAAAAGAAGAGTAATATTTTGGGACACATGAAAATTACATGAAATTCAAATTTCAATGCCCATCAATAAAGTTTTATTAGGACACAGCTACGCCCATCTATTTATTGATACAAATCGCCTTTTGCACTTCAAAAGCACAGGTGAGCAGTTACGACAGAGACCTTATGGCCAACAAGCCTCAATTATTTACTTTCTGGTCCTTTACTGAAAACGTCTGCTGACCCCTGCTATATACACAGTTAAATCGCCGGCTCACGGGAGTACTTTTATTTTCATTAGCAGATGAGAAGTACGTATGCTCACCAGAGCGCAGTCACAAAGATAAACTGTAAACATGCACTTACAAGGAGAGCTCACCCCATGGCGATTCAATGTGCTGCTCTAAATTCTCCCTGGAGCTTTTGCTAGCACTCTTGGTGTACTGGAAAACTGGGGACTGTGTATCACAGCATTTCAGACACGTGGTGCCCAAATGCTGCTTCCAGATCCACTTGAGCTGGCTGACTCATTCAGTCACACTACATCATTATTAATATCAAATAATAAACAAGAGTAACAGATAATTCATATTTGGGGGAGGGTGTAGGTGATTTTTAAAGTCACAGCACATTATTTCTCTGAACCTGTTCCACAGAGCCACTGCTTTGAAAGGGAATACTTTGATCTGGGGGAGAAAATAAGGGAGAGGGGTGTGCTTGGGTGGAGGGAGGGAGAAATCTACGGGCAAAGCAACCTTCTACTGTGTGTTTGGCGAGCATCTGCTCCATCTCAGTCACATCTCTGTTTACTATTTAAAGCCTCTTATTTGCGGAAGCCTCCTCAGACCATATGTTATCAACAAATGTTGCTAATCAAATACACACAGTAATTTTCATCAGACTTTCCCCCACCCCCCCTCATGAACAAAAAACAAACATTTGCCACAAAGGGAATATACCTCCCAAAATGACAGTAAACATCCACTGCAAACCTTCGACAACAGAGTGATATTTACGAATGCGTATGTGACTAGGCCAAGAACACATCCACTTCAGGCAAATAAGGACCCTTGGAGAACTGGATTTTGTGCAGTTTGGTGCTGGGAGATGATGTCATTAGTTGCCATGGCGATGCTCAGCATAAGGTCATCATTCATGCCACGGAGACTGGATTTGCATTTATTCAAGGTATATGGCTCATGCGAGCTGGGTGTTAGATTGGTGTGGTTCGTAAAACTAACTTCCAGCTTTAACAAGGGAGAAGTGTCATTTCGGGGAATGAAAGTCCCTTGGTCCCATTGCTAAGAGGGAAAGTTAGTCATTGCCTGGAGACAACCGCATTAAAATCTGTCGGCCTGCCTTTCAGGCAGACGGCATGATACTCTACACCAAGCGAATCAATTGTACCATCGCAGTGTGTTTCATGCAAACTCATGGATAGGATGTGATTCGGGCCCTTTAATGTATTAGAAAAGCTAAACGACCTCTTATCTACATAAATGAGGCGTTTGCTTTGTAAAAATTGGGTTGTCTGGGAGGCGGAGGGATGGAGGCGCCAATCTGCCTATCTGACATTTCCACTGGAATAGCTCCTCTCCAGGAATCGGAAATCAAATGTGTTCAAACCTCAGCTTTAGTGTTCTCCCTGCACATCTGTTCCTCTCAGGTTTTCCCAGCTTAGTCGCAGGAACTGCCAACCACCCAGAAAAGAAAGGTTAGAAGTACCAGGAAGAGGGTGGGTGGTATATTTACGTAGCGTGGACAGTCAGAGCTTTACCAAGAAGCAATTATCACAGGTACTTCTGTATGTGGTTTCTTGTTTGTCTCCTCCTACTAGAATGTAAACTCCTCAAGGGCAGGGATCTGTGTCTGTTTCCCTGCTCTGTCTGAGGATGGCTGTATCCCCAGCACCTAGGGCAGTGCCTGTCACATGGCACATGTCCAACAAGCATTTACTGAAGAAATGAATTCAATGAATTGTGATTTTCTCCACAGACGTATGCACATTTGGAGATGAGATTCAAGTTGAAAGCGAAATTGAACCACGGTGGCTTCTCCTGGACTTACATTCTTTGGCATGGTTAAAGAGGAAGTATAGGAACATTCTATACTATAAACTTTATAAGGGCAGGGACCAAGCCCACCACTGTTGTAGTCCAACGTTTAGCTCTGCCCAGTGCAGAAGAAGCACTTGATAAATGCCTGTTGAATGAAGGCCAGAGGAGATCAAATATAGGAGATCTGTGCCTCAAACCTAATTTTCTCATTAGCTATGCGACCTTGGACAAACCACTGGTAGGGTCTCAATTTACTTATCTCTATAATAGGGATAGGGAGGCAAATATATTGATGTTTTCTGTCCTAAAGACAAAAGCCTGAGTATTTGATTTCTAGCATTTCCTTCTGGTTCCTTCTTAGAGTTTTCATCACTCAGCTTATATTACCCTTCTGTTCTTATATGTTGTCTACTTTTTTTTTTTTTGCCATTAGATACCTTAACATATTAATCATAGTTGATTTAAATTCCCAGTCTGATAATTCCAATATCTCTACCATACCTGTCTCTTCAAACTGCGTGTTTTGTCTTTTCATCACTTTTGTTGGAAGTGACATGCGCAGCAAATGGAACCCCTTATGGCTCCAGGAGCAATTTCTTCTCCCAGTTCTCTGTTCCAGGAGGCTATGATTCTCTGTATCCATTTGTCTATCTCTCTAAATCTGCGGGCAGCGGTTTGCCCTGTGACCTAAAATTCTCTGATGGATCTAAGAAGAGTTGCTGATTTTCCATTTGTTCAGCCTTTTTCTTGTTGTAAGGACAAAAACCACGCCTTCCAAGCTCTTTACATGCCAGACCGGAAACCAGAAATCCCCTGGAGCCTGGACTTGTCAAGGTCCTATCCAGCTCTGAGAGCTTAGACTCTATTCTTCACTGGAGGTTGACTCATAAGAATATATATAGATGGTCAAGAAGAAAATCTAAATGGGAAACCCAAGGTTGGAGCTAAGTAATAGAATGGTGTGGGATTAGGGTGCACGGGGTGGGGTGTGGTGCTTGTACAGTGGGTGGGGTGGGCCTGGGGTTGGGCATCACGGGGTACATCATGAAGATGACAGCACCTCACGTGGCTTGACAGGGTTGCCTTTGCTGGAATGGAGTTTATAGCTTGGTCTAAAGACATCCTCTGTCATTATGAAAGGCGGTGAGTTTTTGTCATTGGAAATGATGGCTGTCTCCCCATTCTGAGGTTCCCCTGCATCTCCATCACCTAGCTGCCTTCCTCTAACCATCTGTTTATTCCAAGTTCCTAAGGACCGTTAGAGAAAAGGAATTGTTCACTGCATGGTGGACATCAAAAAGGCACTCGCAGGAGGTTGCTGGGGACACATTCATTCACTTTCTTCTCTCTGTGACTCAGCCAACCAACGCCTGTTTAATTTCCCCCACTGGGCTTTTTCCTATAATTGTTCTTGTAACCTGAGCCTCGTTATTAGGGTTGCAACCTGTGATTTTCATAAACAACTAGGAGGTGCTCTAGTTGACTGTGTCTTTAGAACTTCAACCTGCCTTAGGACACCTCACAGGCTCTAGAAAGCTCACGGTATACAGTCAGAGAGGCTATCCCTGTCAGGAAACCTGGCCAGGGAAATTACAGAATGCAACGCAAACCCCTTCGCATTCCAGCCAGTTCTACTAAGAGCATGAACCAAATGAGGAGAAACAACTGAGGGACACAGAGCAACAGACTCAGAGTTGACAGGAGCCCTGAAGATCACTGTGGCCAAGCTCCTCATTTACAAATGAGGAAGCTGGTACAGTGGGGATGAATTTTGGAGTCAGCCTGTTTAATTTTTATCATTTCACAGCTTTATTTTCTCAGACAAATTTATTAGCCTCTCAGATCTCAGTTTTCATGTTTATGAAATGGGCACATTAACAGTATCTACCTTATAGGGCTTTCTATCTGCCTGTCCCCCAATTAAATGACAGAAGCACTGAGTACAATGTAAGTTCTTAACAAAGGGCAGCTTGCATTAGCCAGGGGGGTTCAGGATTAAGGGAGCAGGCTCGGGAGTCTAGCAGCCTGGATTCTACATCCAGCTGTGCCACTGTCTACCCGAGTGATTTTAAGCAGCTGACTGAATGTCTTGTGGCCTCTATTTTCTTACCTGTAAAATGGGACGCTAATAGTGCTTCCCTCTTAGCATACCTCTTGTTAGAATTCGGTGTGAAAATGCTACCCAGCCTGGTCATCAATAAAGCCCTCCGTAACTATTCAGGACATCTGAGAGATACAGAACAACTTAGTCCAGGTGCCAGCACTGGAATCAAACATCAAGATGTGAGCTGACCTTGTAAGTGTTTTCAAAACCATCTGAGTAGTGGCTTTTGTGTTTTCTCAGTCTGGGTAAAATAAAATTGGGACTTGAATTTGGGTTGATTTTTGGGGGCAGCTATGGCAAAGGGGTAAGAGCTGAGAACTCATTCTCACTGTCTTAAGACTTCCTTCTCTCAAAGTGCCTGAAACATTTCCTCTCACCCCCATCCTGCCTCTCATCCTTCACTGGCCTTTTCTTGACCCTGGCGGGTATATCAGAGTATTACTCAAAGAGATTCACCTTCTCCTGCCTTCTCCAGGAGAAAAGTTTTCTTCCTGCCCCACTGGTATTAGCCTTGTCCATGCGACTACTTGCTTTGGTCTCCTTCTGGGCAGAGCACATATAATCCCCAAATTTGACTTTGAAATTACCCAGGTGGCTTTCCTCAGCCAATGGGGTATTAGCAGATGTGATGGAAGCAGAGGCTTGAAATGTGCTTGAACGCTCGGGCTTCTTCTCCTGAGCCTCTGTCATCACCATCAGCAGAACTTCGTCCAGGTAGCTGTGGATCCTTCAGCCTGGATCCCACAATGGTCTACATGGAGCAGGGCTGAGCCCAAGCCGCAGTGCGGAGCCAAGGCCAACCAGACCCACCGCGTGCAGCACAGCCACCCAGCCGAGCCTGGCCTGAGCCAGCCAACCCCCAACCGATTTGCAGGTAAGTGAATGAAATAAATGACTGTGCTTTTAAGCCGCTGAGTTTTGAGACAGCCTGTTACACAGCAATAACTAACTGATACAGTGCCTTTATCTGGTGCTAATCACATCATCCTGGTGCTACTCCATATGGTGTAGATTGGTCTGGAGCCCTGAGCTAGAAGAGCACATACTGGAGAGCTCAGACCCATCTCATAGTCCTTTCATATTTTTAAAAAGTCTATTGTAGTCACACAATAAACACCCGCCTAATAACCTTGTTGGTTTGAAAAAATAGTTCCCAGCTCCTATGTCCTCATAAAACAACCTCCCTGTTTGCCAGTGTCAAATGAGGCAGTTTCTCCACAGTGTAAGAACTGGACTCAGGCCTGAGTGTGCTGGTGAAGGCTGCCACAGGAACTGTCTAGGTCCCCTAAAGAGCAAGAGGGTCAACACCTCCTAAGGCCAAGGCCGGCAGCCAGTGTCTCTCACACCGCTTGTGGTCAAGTGCTCCCAGGGGGAGCCCTAACCACATCAAAGGCGTTCCAGATTAAGCCTCCCACATGGAAGGTGATGAGCACTAAGCCAACCTCGGCAACACTTGAGCGCCCCCAACATTTGTGGTTCTGTCCGAGTGGGCATCCAAGCTGTGACGGGCACACAGAGGCAGCCCTTGGGGGTTCAGGGATGGCCACTCAGAGCTTTGGCTGCCCTCCAAGCAGCCAGCCCCCTCCTGTGAGACCTCCCAGTTGCCTTTGATAGAGGGGATTATAGAAGCTGTTGTTGGTTTTGCTTTCCTGGGCTGGGTTCCCACCATCCCACAGAGAGGGATCCCTGAGGACCCTGTTGTGAGCTAAGCTTGTCTCTTCCCCCAAGGACTGGCTGGTGGATTTGTTCTTTTCTCTCTCTGTTTCACATTTGCGAGAAACCGCTGGGAGTGGCCATGAATGCCAGGAGTCTCAAAGGGAAATGGTGAACGGGCCAGCTGGCCCAATGTCCTTCGGTAAGAACTGAGGTGTTGTCTTAGAGCATCGGGGAAATTGCTCTCTAGACCAAGTGCGATGGCATAGGCCCAATGTGGAGCCAGAAGGTTGCTCTTGAAAAGTGACAAATCTCAGTTCTAGAGAAATATCACCGTCACTCAACCAGTCCATGGTATACCAACGCCATCTTAGTGGGGTGAAAACACTACCTATGTTCCCAGTCCAATCTGGCTCTCCTTGGGCTGACCACAGGGGTCCTCCACAGGGCCCAGCGACATTTACTTTGGGACTCCCACGCACATAATATTAAACACACTAAAAGGACTCCTCCAGACCAACTTGTAAAAAAAAGTATAAAAAACTGGATGGGGCTTCCCTGGTGGCGCAGTGGTTGGGAGTCCGCCTGCCAGTGCAGGGGACGCGGGTTCGTGCCCCGGTCCGGGAAGATCCCACATGCCGCGGAGCGGCTGCGCCTGTGAGCCATGGCCGCTGAGCCTGCGCGTCCGGAGCCTGTGCTCCGCGACGGGAGGGGCCACAGCGGTGAGAGGCCCGCGTACCGCAAAAAAAAAAAAAAAAAAAACAAACAAACAAAAAAAAAACTGGATGAAAGTTGAAGTGAATTGTCATCAACTACTGGATATAGGTTAAATTTAAGAGACATGTAATTCAATATTTTTTTTTGATTTTGCAACTATCTTTACTTTAGAGTTAAAACATTTCCAGGGGAGGGATGTAATGATTATTGTGTAGGTATTAACACATTTTTGACCGGAGATGTATTACGGCTACAGGTGTTAGTTTCTGCAAAAATCTTCCAGTCCATAACGTGTTAACGTACTGTGTGTACATAATGATGTCATCGTTATTATGCAGCACTTAGGAGCTGGAGCTCTGAAATCAGACACACCTCAGTTTCTTGTTGTCAGGTATTAAAGTAGATACAGATACGGCAGACCACTAACCAGCTGTGTGACCTTGGGTAAGTCTCCTAACCGCTCTGAGCCTCAAATTTCCCATCTGTAAATGGGACCATAACAATGTCTACCTCTTTGGGGTGCTGAGAGGATTAAACAAGACAATGAATGTCAAGGGCTCAGCATAGTGTCAGGTACCTTTGAGAGTCCTCAGGAAATCTTGGCTGGATTGTAATTTAGGACGCTAATTAGGCAAGAATGTACAGAATGGATGTGAGTATGAACAGGCCAAGGAACATGTAATAGTTTAGACGGCACAAGATAAAGGTCGCAGAATCATGAGTTGGAGGGAGGATGGGTGAGGTACTAAAAACAGAGATTCCTAGGCCCCAAGATCAACTGTGCAAACATTTATATAGAGAGGAGTCTGTCCAGGAGAGTTTATTTTTAAAGATCTTCCTTGGTGATTCTGCTGCTTGGCTATGTTTGTGAACTACTACGGAGCCTACAGTCTTCAGCTGAGTGCTACATGAACAGCGAACAGGACTACAGCAAATACTTGAAGGTTCACAAAGATGAACACGCAGACAGGCCCCGGTCTCCCAACTACAGATTTCCCCTCAATATTAGGTGGCCCCTGAAGGAAGGAAAGAATAATTACTCAGTCTCCTTGAGATGCTGACCCCACATAAACTATCTTTTTTAGTTTGTGAGCTGTCAATGGGCACACTGGAACGGTGGTTCTCGGAACGACGATTTTGTAAGAGTTACCACAATAGTGACTCTTAGCGTGAAGTTATGAGTGACTCTCCCACTCCCCAGCAAATGGTGATGATAATAATACAGTTCTGACTGAGGGCTGATTACACGCCAATCACTGTTCCAGGGACTTTTACATGAATCACCTCATTCATTAAACTGAGATGTGAACCTGAGTTGAATGAATGCTGACTATCCCACGTCTGAGTCAGAGGAGCTCAGCCCAAGTCAAGAAGGCTTGATTCATGAAGCATGTCGGAGACCCCCATGTACACTTGATTCCTGGAGAACGGACCTGTTTGATCCAAGAATGGTCTGCCTTAATGGGATGGCCTCACAATATTGTGGGAAACAGGAAGCAACCAAAAGATTATGAGGCCAATCCCAGTGATGCGGAGGGGGAAGAGAGAGAAATAGAGAAAGAAAGGACAAGGAGAAAGAAGGCGGGGGGGGGGGATGAGGGGGAAGGAGAAAGGAGGGAGCGGAGGAAAGACCTTTGTCTCTGAGTGAAATATTGTGATAAGTAAGTCTGTTGAAAATCAAAATTCCCAGTATCCATTAGTGTTTTAAACCCTCCCCTCCTAGCCTCCAGATTTACATAAATAATAAAACAACTTCATGACCTCCTGTGTGCACACTGCCACACAGCTTCACCTCCCTGCCCACGAGGGAGGAGAGCGGAATCAATACCACACCGCTCTTCAGCTAAGCTCCAGTGTACATCCCCCTACGGAAGTCCGCGTGTCTTTTTCCTCTGCCTGCAAACACTCTCCCTCCCTCTGATCTGCAGCGTAGGCTCTGGTAGCTCATTACAAGCACGATAAAATCAGGTTTATTCCCTCCATCAATCATCCAAGAAAATTTATAGAATTGTGGTCATTAATTCCATCACTTTAAGTGGGGCGGGGGATGATAATTTCATTATCCATTATAATTGCTTGTAAAATTTTATGACTTATTTGCATCCTTTAAAATTCAACATGTACCTAAGGTAAAACACAGAGCTGTCTGGATCAGACAGACGTTTTTTTCTTCTCCTCTGTCTTATGTCAGGCACAAACATTGGTGACGTTTAGGGCTTTGAAACTTTCTCTTCCCTTTCATAAAGGGTGGCAAAAGCAGAGCTATGTTCTGAGGAAGAGTGAGGAAAAAATGCCAAAGAATCATTAAGTGACACAATGAGTGACTGATCCATGACTTAGCCCTTCCTACAGCAGTGGTATTGCAGGACAGTTTAAATGACTGACATATTCATACCTTACCAGGAGGGGTTAGATAGCAATTTGACGGTCATGTCCAGGGACCTGAGCTTGGCTAATATTTTATCTTTAACAGTGGCTCATATTACAGCACATTTGTATATAATTCTACATTCTCGTATGCTGTCACTGTCTTAGCTTGGGCTGCTCTAACGAATACCCTAGACTGGGTAACTCAGACAACAAAATTTATTTTGTTTGGATATTCTGGAGGCTGGGAAGTCCCAGCACCAGCAGATTCAGTGTCTGGTGAGAGACCTCTTCCTGGTATGTCCTCACATGGCAGACAGAGATCATCTCTCCTGTGTCTCTTTTATAAGGACACTATCTCCATTTATGAGGGAAACACCCTCATGACCTAATTAACTCCCAGACGCCTTACCTCCAAATGCTGTCATATGGGGAATTAGGGCTTCAACATATGAATTTGGAGGGCCGACACAAACATCCAATTCATGACCTTATGTCCCTGGACCTCTAAAATTCCAGACCTCACAGGCAAAATGCATTCATGCCATTCCAGAAGCTCTCCCCAAAGTCCAAAGTCTCATCCAACTATCATGAGGATCTTCGTTTAGCCAATGCTCTATCTGTAATAATGGATCACGTCACAGCACATCTTGTCTGCAATGTCACTTTTTTTGTATACTGTCAACAACATTCACTAAGTGCTATGTCTTAGACGCAACGCTCGGCACTATACAGACATCGTGTGCATGAATCCTTGCAATAACCCTATGATGTGGGTATGACTACTTCCATTTTACAGGTAAGATGTCCTAGGGATTCACCAAGGCTGAGGGCAGTTTTTGAGTGTCTAATTCCACATGTATTTATCATGATGGATGGTCTATCTGTATATTGTTAGGTCCCCATTTTACTAAAGTTGTTTGAATAAACTTAGGGACTTTTTAAAATTAAATTTTTTTTATTCAGATGTTCTAATCCTGGAAAAAATCTTGCAGAAAAAGATGACATCTTAAATTTTATGATTTTATGATACCCTGTCACCCTGGAAAAAAAAAATCTATGATCAATCTCTGGAAAACACTAATTGGTAATCTACTCTGTACCTCACAAGGTTAAGTTCTGAAGTGCTACAAAGATGTCCGGCTCTCAGTTTTTGTCCTTGTTCATTTGAAGAACAAGAGTAGTTACCTGAACAATTAAAGGAATGCACAGAGCAACTAAACAGTTTAATATAGTTCAAGAAATGTCCCAAGGCAGAATACAGTCAGCTAATAAATGGCTGAATACTATGGTTCAGAGGAGAGAAAGACTGATGTGGTGGCAGTGATCTGGGAGTCCATCACAGTGGGGGCAGGTGCAACTAGAATGGGTCTTAAGAATGGATAAAATATGGATGGGCAGAGGGTGTATACTGGGGAAGGGAAGTACTAAATATCCTTCAGAGGACAAGGCTGTTCAGTAGCTCTATTATAGAATCTAACACACATGGAATCTGTTCTTCACTGTCACAGAGGCATGATGGCAGGTATGGAGGATGGCTGACTTAGGCTACTGGATTAAAGGGTAGAAATGTGTAGGTCTGGTGTGATGAATGAGCTATCACAGGACAGGCAGAGTTGGCCCAGAGAAAGTTAGTGAACTAGGTGAAGTTCATGGACATCTGTTATTTTTCCTGCTCAACACCCTTGCCCCTGCTTCTAGTTACAGTATTCTAATTCTTCCTTGGAAACCACTGCTCCCTGACCTTGGCTCATTTAGTCTGGGTAAAGCTGACCCCACTCCTGAATTGAGAGGTGACCATTCTTGACACTGCATTTCCTAGACCAGGATGACTGGTTCAGGGGTGGATCTTTGACTCAGCTGAGTAAGAGTCAGCCATGAGACTTGGGCTAAAACACAGGGAAGGAGGTGCTTTCTCTTTCGGGGTTACTACATGCACCAACTGTAACCCACAAACTACTGACAGCAACCAATTTGCCTCCGTGAGGAAAGACGTAGCCTGAGAATGAAGACAATCCAGAGGGATAGAGCTGAGGGAAGGAGAAACATCTGCTGACATCATTTGAGCATCTGGATCAAGCGATGCCTGCAGCCCTACACACTTCAGTTAAATGAAATGAGGAAATCCTTTCTCAGTCTAAGCCAGTTAGAATCAGAGTTCTGTTCATTGCAACAGAAGAGGTAAAGCAAGGTCCCATCTATCTGTAGCTCTTTACCTGCCCATTCCTTTTTCATCTGCTTCTTCCCTCATGACAGAGTCTGACATTTTGCTCTCCGAACTGGGTCGGCACTACTCCATTATTTGGACATTTCCTGAGAATTTTTCTTAAACAAACCTACTTGCCCTGAGTTCTATTCCTTCAGGTTCTTTTTTTTTTTTTTTTTAATATTTATTTATTTACTTTTATGGCTGCACCTGGTCTTAGCTGTGGCACATGGTATCTTCATTGAGGCATGTGGGATCTTTCATTGTGGTGCACGGGCTCTTTGTTGTTGTGTGCGGGCTCCAGAGCACGTGAGCTCTGTAGTTGTGGCATGTGAGCTCAGTAGTCGTGGCACTCAGGCTTAGTTGCCCCGTGGCATGTGGGGTCTTAGTTCCCCAACCAGGGATCGAACCCACATCCCCCCGCATTGTAAGGCAGATTCTTTACCACTGGACCAGCAGGGAAATCCCTATTCCTTCAGGTTCTTAATAGAATACAGATTAGTCCGAAAACCCAAAATTTCCTTTTATCTATTCGTTCAACTCATTTATGGGCCCCCACCAGGCCAAGGCACTGTAATACTTGGAGTATTAGATAGGAGAG
The DNA here is from genome assembly GCF_937001465.1 of Orcinus orca. NCBI lineage: Eukaryota > Metazoa > Chordata > Mammalia > Artiodactyla > Delphinidae > Orcinus > Orcinus orca. Next base: position 27,039,228 of record NC_064568.1, on the reverse strand, counting down.
GTCCCCGCTCTCATGGAGCTCACCTTCTAGATTAGTTGTACAATAATCTAAGCTACTTAGGTGACAATGACTAGGAATGGTCTAACCCAGGGGTCACCAAACTATATCCTATAGGCCAAACTGGCCTGCTGCTTCGTTTTGTAAATAGAGTTTTATTGGGACACATCCACGCCCATTCATTTACATGTCATGTGTGGCTGCTTTCATGAGAATGGCAGAGTTGAATCACTGTGACTGCATCGTCTGCAAAGCTGGAGTATCTGCTATATGGCCCTTCACCAAAACACGTGCTGACCTGTAGTCTAACCTTCATTTCCACAAAGGTGTGTGCAGCGTAAGTGGGATCCCAAGAGATCTGGTGTTTCATTTCAGTTCTTTTTCATGGTGGAGGTGAATAAAGGGTAAATTTGAACTCTTAGGAGCCTGGTGGCCCTGTCTGAAATGCCACTCTGCAGGCATTTATTCAAAGTCACTCATTTTTAAAAACCCTACATTCTATCCCATAACGTGTTTTTGTTGTTGTTGTTGTTGTTTCAATATAAAAATGTTTCCAATTTTACCAGTAAGTTGATACGACAGGAAGATGCTCCCTGTTGAACTCTGGGACTCTGGGTTCCACGCGTGTTCCAACTGGAAAAGCGTGGCCTGCATACAAAATAATATGTCTCTAACGTGAGACTTTTCAACTCAAGGCTTAGGGGAGGGAAGGCTTTCTCTATAGCTCCCGCAGCCCCTCTGCCCCCATCAAAGAGATGACAGCAATCAGAAAGGCCAATGCTTCTGGGTGATTTCTGGCCCCAGCATCTATCCCTTATACCTCTTAGGCATACTGAGAATTTATAAGGATCCGAAAAAACTTTTTGGTGTCCTATTTTTTTAGGTTTTTTTGAAGCATTACAGTTTTCCTAATGAGAGGAGACATACAGATTATTATTCCTTACGCTGGGTTTTATGCCCTTCCCCAGGTGACCTCTCTTTGAAGTGCTCTGTCGGAGCCCATCAGTACATCATTTGTGGACAGAGACTGTTTAAGGACGCCTCTTGTTGGCTTGAGGTTATGATTATGGATTTTTATTTTGTTGCCTTTTTATTTGTTGGGCATGTTTGGTGGTAGAAAGATTGTTCTGTGTGGTTGGAGCACTGCACTCTTATTGATGTACAAAAAGGCATTCATTATTTATTGGGTGCTATCGATTGTTTTTTTACTCTTGGGGAACTGGGATGTTTATATTGTTAGCTTTTGCTTAACCTGATTGAAAAGAGAATCACGTAGCGAGACAGACTCAGCCCCCTCCTCCTGGCAGGGCAGGATGGCAGGTAGGGCTGAGGGATGGTTACCATTTAGGGCCGTCGAATGGCTCACTCATGAAAGCCCCTGACTGAGGCCCTACTATGTGCTTGGTCTGTGCTAAGCACTTTGCCTGCAGGATCTCACTGAATCGGTACCCCCATCATCATAAGGTAGAGCTTTCACTCCCATTTTACAGACATTGACATTTACAGTCTTTAAGCAACTGGATCGAGGTCACTCAACTGAAGAACAACAACAATAATAGTAAGTTAACACTGACTGAACACTCACTGTGCTGGGCACTGCGCTGAACACTTTAAACCCAGGGTCTTGTTTCATCATGGCAGCAGCATTACAGAACAGGTACCATCAGCACTGCCGTGTTCAGAGCAAGGAACCGGGGCTCAAAATGTTAAAGAAAGCCCTTGCAGGGCGCCAGACTAGTGAGGAGTGAAGCTGAGATTCCAGCCCAGACAGCTTGGCTTCAGAGTCATCTTTTTAGAAGCACATGCCCTATTGTTGGGAAGTGAAACTGAGATCCAACAAATGCAGTGCCCGCTAAAGCCAACACCCCTCTCTCCTAGCAGTGCCGGTCCCACAACCTGTCAGAGCAGCCTCCGGACTGGCGCCTCTAGCGGAGGGCCCGGCCTTTCTGACTGAGCAGGAATTCCAGAATGGAAGAGGAATCCCAACTCCCTGTGCCTCTCTCAGGATGTAGGGCGGTAAATTAGAAAGAGCACAGGATGGAGAGTTTGGAGGCCCGGGTTCCAGCCCCTGCTCATGTCCCGTGCAACTCTGAACAAGCTCCAGGCTCTCTCTGGTCAGCCATTCCATCTGCACAGTGAAGGCGCTGGGTTAGAGTAACTTAACACTCGCTCCTGGGTCCAGCATCTTTGCTTTTGTCTATTTCATCTCTGCCCCAGATGTTGGAGATTTTCCCAACTCCTGTATGAATACAAAGTACACACAAATCTCTGGACGTGGGGGAACCCCAGAGTTTTCTGGGAAGTGGACTTTGGATGTCACATTCTGGAACCCAGTTGGGGCCATTCCTGCATCCAGAGGACCTTCACTTGGAGGGAAGGATGGAAGGCAGGTGGCAGAGGTGCAACAAGTGGCTGCCCTTAAGTACAAAGAGTGGCTTACGGGAAGTCAAGAGCTGCGGGTGCCAGCCAGGCGGGGCAGAACGGCAGCCTGCAATGGAAATGCTCGCTGGGTTGGCAGAATCTCAATGACCTGAACTCCCCTTTCTTCTCTCCTAATGGTGACCTCATTGCCCCCAAGCTCTCTAGTCCCCCTCGCTTCTAAACCTTTCCTGAGGGGGCGGGATGCATTGGCAGTTTGGGACTAGCAGATGCAAACTACTATATATAGAATGATATAGCTACACAACAAGGTCCTACTGCAGAGCACAGGGAACTATATTCGATATCCTGTGATAAGCCATAATGGGAAAGAATATGAAAAAAGAATATATATATATGTATATATGTGTAACTGAGTCACTTCGCTGAACAGCAGAAACTAACACAACATTGTAAATCAACTACACTTCAATAAAAAATAAATGAAGTTAAACCTTTCCTGAGGCTGCTCTCTCCACCAGTAAAGGCCCCTCATTCCTCTCTGATGCAAATCCCACTCGGCCCCACGCACCTCTCCTGATCATTCCAGCCCTTGCTGATCTCTCCCTCCTTCTGCAGCCACCCCTACCCTGCAGTTTCCTGAATCGGTTCCCTTGTGCTGGTTTCGGTTTGGAGCTGGTGTGTATTCTCAGAGAACCTGGCCCAGGGCTCAATAGGCCCTCCCTCGCCTCTGAGAGTCTGAGTGTAGAAGGGGTTGAGTTGGAGTTAAATGTACCCGACTTCGGGCTTCCCTGGTGGCGCAGTGGGTGAGAGTCCGCCTGCCGATGCAGGGGACACGGGTTCGTGCCCCGGTCCGGGAGGATCCCACATGCCGTGGCCACGGGGCGGCTGGGCCAGTGAGCCATGGCCACTCGGCCTGTGCGTCCGGAGCCTGTGCTCCGCAACGGGAGAGGCCACGGCAGTGAGAGGCCCGCGTACCGCAAAAAAAAAAAAAAATGTACCCGACTTCTGTATACCCTCCACTCTCAACAACAAGTATTTATTACATTTCGACTACATGACTGGATGAGTTCTTGGTGCTGTGGATATATTCCAGGGCACAAGACAGACTTGCACTATTACGTGTGCTCCAGACATTTAAGTTTTTTTTTTTTTTCTGGGCTATGAAACTTCTTCCAAAAGCTAAATGATCAGGCCTAGATGCATATGCACATCTGATTTGCTGTCCAGGACATGGTAATGTAGGCCTTCCTATTTTAGCTAGGACTTTAAAGGTCGCCAGCCAGCCTTGATGAAGGAAGAGATACAGAAATGTTTAATAAAAGGAAAAGGGCCAAGCACTAGGTGTACTGGTATTTTTAGGGATCCTCGTTCCTTCTGATTACAGAATTCTTTGTTGTTTATCCCTGAGTTGGGCTTCGAGGATACACTGGCCTATTTTATCATTTGTTCACGGATAAGATACAAATAAAGGATTCCTGAAGCCCAGGAAAAAAGGAAGTTATAGGATTTAGCCACTAGATGGCAACCCCAGGCTGTGAATGCTTCCCCAGTTTGGGCGCTAGTGGCCTTCCAAGGAGAGCATGGCTACCACTCGGCCACGGTGGATTTTCAATCCTGTGTTCCCAAGCACATTTCCGCTTGCTGCAGAAATACTTCAGCCGATTTGGAAATGTTCAACAACACACCAGGTCCTTTGAATTCTTAACTATCTTGTTAATTCAACGAGTGGAGTTAATTGATAATTAAGAGGAACTGTAACTAGTGCTAACATTCACGTGTAATTTAAAAATGCACCTTGGTTGTTTTTTGAAAAAAACGGACCTTGATTCTGCTTTATACAAAAGCATAACAGCGATAAAAGAGGTAAGCGTATCTCACGAGAGTTCCTTCTCCCTTCTCTACGAGGAGTCTCCTCTATGTGGGGTGGACTTGGGGCTCCGGTGGTTACATCTATGCCACGTGGCTCTGCCCCTTGTCCAGAGCGGACAGTGCCAGACAAAGACACAAGGACAAAGCACAGCCATTCCAGTCTCATGCTTTGGAGAATCTGACACTTGGATCAGGGAGACAGAGGGGCAGGGAGGTGAGTTTTGAATGCAAAGTACTACTGGATTAGTCTTTATTAGTGGCTGATAACTCCCTAGTATTTAATTAACACTGAAATGTAATCCTTCCATGTCCTCTGATGGGATCAATTTAATCAGGTTCCATCCCTGGGCCCCATCAGGAAATGGACTAGGCTGGAATGGAGTTTTACTTATTTTTGGCATGCAAGAAGATAATATGACTCAAGAATAAAGCCCTAAATTGATTTAGAATCAATTCCCAGCTTCCTTGCTTGCTAGCTATACCTTGGTCCCTATTTGGCAATAATATGAAGAGGGTTAGATCTCAGACCAGCCACTTTTTTGAGTTAACCACCAGGCAACCAGACTCTTCGATATAGTTGTTCATTGATGATACTGCCCACAAGGCCAATGAACACAAACTGTAACTTCCCACAGCTGAACAATTCTTTTCTTAAACTCCTATTTCAGCCAGTGGAAATAAAATGGTTTGATATCACAGATGAAGAGGACTATTAGTTAAATCAATGGTTCTCAGCTGGGGGTGACTTTACCCTCCCCGTTCTAGGAAATACTTGGCAAGTGTCTGTTGACATTTTTTGGTTGTCACAACCAGGCGTGATGATGCTACTGGCATCTATCCAGCTTATAGTTATAGATTTTATTCTATTCTTTTCTTCCTCATAGCTTTTAAGGACATTTTAGAACTGTTTAGAGTCCAGGGATACTGATAAACGTCCTACAATGCACAGGGCAACCTCCATAACCAAAAATTAACTGGCCCCAAGTATCAATAGTGCCGAGGGTGAGAAACCCTAGCCCACATCTTCCACTTCCATCCAGTGGTGTGGAAATTTTAGGTAGTTCTAGGAGTTACACAAGCCAGTAAGAGGAATGATGGGGCTGTCTCTGACTGTTGGGGTAGGAGACAATGTCTGGTTCCTTAATCTCTCCCTTTCCCACTCTTCCCCCATCCCCATCCTAGTGTACTTGCATACCCTTCCCAACTCCAGCTGCTTGAGAATTGCATCAGACCATCCATCCGCCTTCAGGAAAGAGGAATCCAAAAATGCAAATAACTTGTTCTCTGCTAAGTATACAGCTGTGCAAAGAACCATTTAAACCAGGGCTGGTAAAGCTTTTTTTTTTTTTTCTTAAAGAAAACTATTTCCGAATTTCTCCAGCCTCAAAGTGTCTCTTTTAAAAATCTCTTGTAAGATTAAATTGCCCGTCTCTTTTCAGATGAATTTTCTTCCTGCTCTACAGAGAATTCAGAGACAGATTTGTTTCACTTCCTCCCTTTGTATTTTCAAGGTTCTCTCCATTCCACAGGGTTACTGAGTCTCAGTTTTTCTTAGCTGTAAAATGGGGATGACAATACCTACTACACAGAGTTGTTCTGAGGTGGGTGCACATGAGTTTCCAGCTGACGATAATCCTTTCTCTCCGGCCCCTCTCCATGCACCGGTTTGGCCTCCAGTAGCCATGTCTGTGGTATGTGAACTTGCCCTCTTGGCTACAGCTGACTGCTCCAGGGATGAGCACCTGACCCTGGCTGAGCCAATCAGATCCCTTCATTCCAGAGTTGGAAACTTACAATGGGGAAGCCCAGAAACAGGTAACCACTGGAGCTGGGTCACAGTGACGGCAGCTCACGAGCATTCTTTGTCCAGTTTTCACATTGCCCCTTCGAAACGTCCTTGTGTCTTTCAGTTCCGTTCCCTTAAATTTTCAAGACTCTTTTTGCCTTTGACTCAGCCTATATTTATGGATTTCATTCTCTTCTCCTTTTCCTTTTATGCCTTTATAGAACCTACCTTCCCACCACAGTCCTGAACTTGCAAGCACTTCATAGCCCAATTCAAAGGCCATTTCAAAAAAAGCTATCTCCACCAGGAACACTCTTTGGTTTTCCCAAAAAGAAAGAATCTGCAGTTTACCTCAAAACGGGATCCTTTCTATTTCATATTTATTATGAATATACATGACTTATTTCCCTGTGAGTGTGTATGCATCGTAAGGGCAAGGTCTTCGCTTTTCGTTTATTCTTCTTTGGCCTCTAGTAGTGTTTTACACATTGGATACTCAATTGAAACTTAACAGATGAATGAATTATTCATTTTATTTATTTGTGGTCTGGGAACCTCAAAAATTGTCATCTTTTTCAAGGCTATAATAAAATGCTAATGTACATCAAAATAAAATTCAGAGAAAAGCAAGGACCTATTTCAAATGTTTCCTTCCCTAAGGAGCTTTCTTTGGTTTTCCCATTAAGAATTAACACTTTCGGACTTCTCTGGTGGCTCAGTGGTTGGGAATCCTCCAGCCAATGTAGGGGACACAGGTTCGAGCCCTGATCCAGGAAGATCCCACATGCCGCGGAGTGACTGAGGCCACGTGTCACAGCTGCTGAAGCCCACACGCCTAGATCCCATGCTCAGAAACAAAGAGAAGCCACCACAATAAGCCCGCTCACTGCAACGAAGAGTGGCCCCCGCTTGCTGCAACTAGAGAAGCCTGCGCAGCAGTGAAGACCCAACGCAGCCATAAATAAATAAATTAATAAAATAAAATAAAATAAATAAAATATATTGGTTTTATTTAAAACAAAATTAACACTTTCATTTGATGTTTTATTCAGATTAATTCAAGAGACAAAGTCAACCGTGGAGGAAAATGTTTTCTTTCTTTTGTCCTGACTGTCCACCTTCAACAAGATCACTAATTGCTTCTCAGTCACTACACTTTGCAAGCTGGCATGGAAGATTTACTAAGCAGAAAAGAAATCACAGGATGTTCTAGAAAAACCACCCAAGAAATTCAGAGCGTAGTTAAACCCTTCAACAAATAGAGATGGAGCACTGTGATTCTCAAAATGCAGACCTAGTATCCTGGAGGTGATTTTAAGTGGCACAAAGGTGGGGCGACAAACAGCTATGTGAGACAGTCATTCTCTTCCCTTCCTTCTGACTACTTCAGGAAGACTGTCTCAGTGTGGCATAAGAACGTCTTAAATTTGCTCATCCTCTCTTGTTTAAAAGAGATGGCAGTCTGTTAACATTTGGAGCCTCCTTCTGCAGGGAACAGAATCAAACTAGAATTTACTAACATTGTTTTGTTTTCACTGAAGTTATTTTTATGGCTACTCTCTATTTACAATCAGACAGAAAAAGATCTCCTTTAAAATCTAAGTTCAAGAATAGGAGTAGATTTTTAAAAAATATATAAAACAACTAACAGTGCTGGTGGTGTGCAGGTATGGAGTGAGGAGGGTCAGGAATGACGGTAGTTTTAGATAGATAGAGCCAGTGCTAGACACTGTGTATTTAACTGCAGTGGATGTTAAAAATATGTCGGATTTGAAAAAGGGAGGGTGACTTACGAGTAGATATATGCCCTAATTCTTCTCAAAGACAAATTTGGAACAGATTTTTCTATGAAGCCTCATCATTAACATGTATATACGAGGATTAATTTTTACATACGTTTTAAGTCCTTAATTCCTCTGAATCATTTCCATGTTACAGTCTACTTTCTTTCCGATTTCTGTGTGTGTACGTGTGTGTGTGTCTTTGTCTGTGCGTGTGCACATCCTGCTTTCAACAGAACACAAAAGCAAACGTGAACTGTCATATTCTGATTCTGACAAACTATGCAAACCTCTGCCCAATCCAATTATTCTGTATAATTAAAGCAGTTAATTTTAAATTACAACTGAGCTCAATTTTAAGGGGAAAAATAAATCTCTCTTTTTAATTTTCTAGTGTCTTAGTTTTATCCAGCTTTGCAAATCGTACTTATGGCCTGTCTGTAAAAATAAACCTAAATGTAAATTATGATTTAAATCCCCATGGGCAAGCTGTTCTGCCTTATTTGTTAGAAAGCAAATAAGACCTACTTTACGGCCTCTTTATGGAACAGAAAATTTCAAACCAAGGGATTTTAAAAAGACATCAACGAGCTTGATGCCATAACTATAGAAATGACTAAACAGAGTAATGCTCTCAGAATAACCTGACAATCTTTAAAGCAAACCATTATTTGATGTTTTTCTTTTAAATTATATGGTGATATGGAATTTTAAAATTGTATATAAATACATTACTTATATTCACCATTTAAGCTGTTGTTTAAACAATCTATTGAGATAGAGGGCTCTAACCTGTGAGTTTTTCTTTGTAATTTAGTGTTGATCACAGCAGATCGCTCAAGCCTGCATTCAGTCGCCTCCCTCCCTCCTGCGAACTATGTCACTCATATAGTTCATGCTTTTACAACCACTGGGAAGAAACAGGATTCTCCTCTCCTTGTACAGCCATTATTATTTGAGATCTCAAATATATTCAGCCTCAAACTGTCATATGAAATTCTAATTGAGAAACCTCAGGGGAAGCAGTGTGTTCATAAGTCAGTTGATCCATCCCTGGCCCGGAGGAAGTTTTTGCAGGCAACATTTTTCATGCTCATAATGTCTAAATATTTAGGTCTTCTCTACTGTAGGTGAAGTGGAGTGTTCCTCTTCCTCTGTTCAGATGCACAAATTAGAAAGGTGTTCTGCTGTGTGACTCGCTCGCATGGGCGTAACCAGATTGGAAAGGAACCCCACCCCCCCACACCACCCCCAGGCACATGCGGAGGAGTAAAGTACTGCGCTAGCTCGTGCTGCTACAACAGAAAACGCTGCCTGAGCGGCGTTCACTCGCTCAGGGCCATGACACTGCTACAGCAGGATGCAGATGAGATGCAATTCCCCATGTATATTGGCCAGGAAGCAGTCATTTTCTTCCAGATTCCAAAAAAAAAAAAAAAAAAAATGCATATAAAAGCACAAGAGACTCAGAGAGCTGTTAATACAAGAACAACTTTGAATCCTCTATATTTGACTACATATGTGGATGCGTGTGTGTAAAATTTACTAATTACTAGCACCAGGCTTTTCACAGAGGGTGACTTAGCAGGTGTGGCAAGAAGTGAATGAGTTGCTCCTCTGCCACTCAGGGAGCAGCACCACGACGGTCTGGCTGCTCACACCCCAAACCGAGATGCTATCTTGGATGCCTCTCTCCCCCCATGACTTCCACACGCGCACGCATTTAATCTAACCACGGGCCTTTTTGTATCATTCTCCAAAACATGTCTATTTTTCCTTTACTGTCAATACAGTCTAAGCCACCATCACCTCTTGCTGCAACAGTGGCAGTAGGCTTCCCACTAGTCTCCCAGTGTCTGCTCTTTTTAAAAAAAGAATATATACGGAATTTTTTCTCCTGATAAATTTTTAAATAACAGCCTTATTGAGGTTTAATTTACATACCATAAAATTCATGTTTCACAAACAACCCAATTAAAAAATGGGTGGAAGACCTAAATAGACATTTACCAAAGAAGACATACAGATGGCCAAGAAGCACATGAAAAGATGCTCAGCATCACTAATTATTAGAGAAATGCAAATCAAAACTACAATGAGGTACCACCTCACACTGGTCAGAATGGCCGTCGTCAAAAAATCTATAAACAGGGCTTCCCTGGTGGCGCAGTGGTTGAGAATCTGCCTGCCAATGCAGGGGACATGTGTTCGAGCCCTGGTCTGGGAAGATCCCACATGCCGCGGAGCAACTAGGCCCGTGAGCTACAACTATTGAGCCTGCGCGTCTGGAGCCTGTGCTCTGCAACAAGAGAGGCCGCGATAGTGAGAGGCCTGCACACTGTGATGAAGAGTAGTCCCCGCTTGCCACAACTAGAGAAAGCCCTCGCACAGAAACGAAGACCCAACACAGCCAAAAATAAATAAATAAATTAATTAATTTAAAAAAATCTACAAACAATAAATGCTGGAGAGGGTGTGGAGAAAAGGGAACCCTTTGCACTGTTGGTGGGAATGTAAATTGATGCAGCCACTATGGAGAACAGTATGGAGGTTCCTTCAAAAACTAAAAATAGAGTTACCAGATGACCCAGCAATCCCACTACTGGGCATATACCCTGAGAAAACCATAATTCAAAAGATACATGTACCCCAATGTTCATTGCAGCACTATTTACAATAGCCAGGACAGGGAAACAACCTAAATGTCCAATGACAGAAGAATGGATAAAGAAGACATGTTACATATATACAATGGAATATTACTCAGCCATAAAAAGGAACGAAAATGGGTCATTTGTAGAGATGTGGATGGACTTAGAGTCTGTCATAGAGAGTGAAGTAAGCCAGAAAGAGAAAAACGAATATAATATATTAATGCGTATATGTGGAATCTAGGAAAATGGTACACATGAACCTAGCTGTAGGGCAGGAATAGAGACACAGACATAGAGTACGGACACGTGGATACAGGTGGGGAAGGGGAGGGTGGGGTGAATTGGGAGATTAGGTTTGATGTAAATATACTACCACATGTAAAACAGATAGCTAGTGGAACCTGCTCTGTGATGACCTAGATGGGGCGGGGGGCAGGTGGGGAGGGAGGTCCAAGAGGGAGGGGGCATAGGTATACGTATAGCTGATTCACTTCATTGTACAGCAGAAACTAACACAACATTGTAAAGCAATTTTACTCCAATAAAAAAAAATAAAATTAAAAAAAATTCATCTGTTTTAAGTGTACAATTCAATGATATTTAGTAAATTTACAACATTATAGCAACCACCGCTATAATCCAATTTTAGAATACAACCTTCACCCCCAAAGGGTCCCTTGTGCCGGTTTGCAGCTGGTCACACTCCTGCCTGCAATCCTAGGCAACCACTAGTCTACTTTCTGTCTCCATTGATTTGCCTTTTCTGGACATATCATACAACTGGGATCATATAACATGGGGTTTTTTGCATCTGGCTTCTTTTACTTATAATGTTTTTGAGGCTTACCAGTGTTATAGCATGCGTCAGCACTTCATTGCTTTTTACTGCCAAGTAGTATACTCATATATGTAATTTCTGAAGTATAATAATTAAACACCCAAGGAAGCCATTACTCAACTCCGAGCCAATACATTACAAAGCTATTTAGTGTTCTATTTCTCCCTCCAAGCCGTCACCCACATAGTATCTGGCATGGTGGCCATCCTTTGCTCACAACTTTCCAACGGCTTCCTGTGGCTGTTAAAATGAAACCCAAAGTCCTTTCATGGCCCACAAGGCTCTAGCTACCTGATCTGGCCCTTGCCTACCTCTTTTATGACTGTCCCCCTTGCTCACGTTCTCCAGACACAATGCTCTTCTTTCTGTTTTGTGACCATCATAAGCTATTCCCACCTTGGGGACTTTAAACTGGTTCTTTCCTCTTTCTGGAATATTCTTCTGCTTGCTCTCCAGGTGACTGACTCCTTGACATTGAATTCTCAACTCCAAGAGCACCTCCTCAGGAAGGGATTTCCTGGACAATCTAGAGGGAATTTTCCCCCTATCCAGTCATTCCCCCTCACACTACCCTGCTTCATTTTTTTCATAGTACTCACTCATAGTACTCATAGTACTCACATAAGTACTCTTAAATGATCTTGTTTTCATACTTATTTTATATCTCCTCCCAGTAAAATATAAGTTCTCTCAGTCCAAGGACTGTCTTGTTCATTGTTGTACCTTTGTGCCTAGAGCAGAGTCTGATTCATATTTTATATAAATGACTATTTATTGAATAACTAAGGAAACAGGTATGAATCATGGCAGAATAAACAGAATAAATCAGGATGCAAACTGGATCTAGAGATCTGAAACAGCCAGACAGTAGACCGCACCAAACCACAGTCTTTGTTTTGGTTGAACTGACAATATTTTTGGATCTGCACTTCCTCATTTTCTTTTTTAAAATAAATAATCCTAGGAAGAAATTTTAATCACTTGTCCCTTGATTAGATTTAACCTCATGCAGAGAAAGTATGTACTTCTAATCAGTACTTTGGGTCTAAAATATCATTGCAAATACTGCTGGTTTGGAGTTTTTTGTGATTTATCCCAGCTTTCTAAGGAGGTGTTTGATGTCAATTTCAAGAGCAATGGTTTTAGTCACCCTGGCAACCTAGGTTTAGAGTTAAGCCCTATTAACTGCCTCTCTATTTAGAGTGTCCTCAAGGTTATGTAGGTTTCTCATCTTGTTTCTTAAGTGCCTGAGTATCTTCCATTTCAAATATGGGTCAAATTTTTTTCTTAGTTTACTTTTTAAAAAGAGCTAAGAAAAGCCAAAAGGAAGAGAGAATCCTTTCCTCAAACTATGTCAATATCTATGTATCTATCTCAATTTATATTTATATTGCTTTTTCTCTATATACTTATATAGAGGAAAAATATATCTTTTTTTCTCTCTATATATTTTTCTATATATAATACTTTTTCCTAGATCCTAGAAAAAATTTAGGTATTGGGTAATGAAGTTGGTAGCTGATCTTAGGTTACTTGAATTAAACCCAGTGGTATTAACCTTGGTTCTACGACTTGTTTAGCAGACACATTTTCGCCTGAACCTAACACATACCATGTGGATATGCTGTCCTGATCCCGGTAGGTGAAAAGAAAATGGGAAGGAAATAACTCAAAAACTCTACTTAAAAAAGGACTTATATTGTTACTAGTTATTGCAGAAGACCTGGAAAATTCCAACAATGAGTTGTGCTTGTTTCATGCTTATCATCTCTCCCTGTGTAATTTAATGTGACTGTTTTCTCCTGATTCTTTAATCACCCAAGATGCTGCACAAATGTACCTAAGAAATTAACTGTTCTCACCTTAATGTACAAACACCACAACATAATCTGCTCGCTCAGTTACCGGAAGTATCACTCTGCTGTTTACATAATTCTAATTGTGAGCCTTTGTATGTATCCGGACAAATGGAGCAAATTGAGCTTGCTCAGTGAGGCCGGAGAATGACCTTCATTTGAGCACAATGACTTGTTTGCTGTTCGTGTACAAACAGCTGAACTGCATCTTAATTTCAGGCTCAAGTTTAAATGCTGCCAGGAACTCTCCGAGGCTGCCAGAGACAAAGACAGCAGCCTGATGGTGGAAGCTGAGGACTCCGAACAAATAAACTCAGCAAGTGACTATCAGCTGTACCTTCTCCCCATCACCTTTTTTACAGGATGACAGAGGTTGGAAATATGTGTTCACTAGAATAGGGTGACCAAGCATCCCAATGTGCCCCAGGACATAGTACTTTAAGTGCTAAGACTGTCAAGTCCTGGGCAAACTGGGAAAGGTGGTCGCCCTACTCACCAGTACGTAGGAGATAACAAGCTATGAACCATTTTTTTTCCTAAGAATTTCTCCAAAATAAACAATCATAGATGAGTATAAAGATTTCCATGCAAGGTTATGTATCACATGCTTATACCTGTGGGGTGCTGTGTACACACACACTCATAGGTACAGAACAGCAAACAAGAAAAAACCACCAAAGCATTTCTATTCATTGCTGACGGATACTGTAAAATTTTTCCTTACACTTTCCCTCAGTTTTGGGGAAATTCATATTAAAAAATATGAATTTTTTGATCTGAAATATCAAATCTAATCTTTAAAACTAAGCCAATAAGAAGACTAAGCACGGTGCTTTACACAAAACAGATACTAAGAAAATATTATTTGAAGTTTATGTACAAAATATGTATTTCCTGCCCACGTTTTTCAGCAGTTGCATCTGTTAGGAGAATCCTAGGTCTAAGACTCCATGGTGAACTTGGAGTCAAGCCTGATTTACTTAAATATAATTAAACATGACCCTCATGAAAGACTTCAAGTACCTAACACTCACATTATTTACAAAAAACTGCTCCCTCACTCAGTGGCACTGGGCCCGTTGCAGGTTATTTCTTGAAATCCTTTCACATTCATACCTCCCTACTAGCAGCAAGTATGGCCACAAGCTCAGTGCCATCTGACTTTAAACCAAGCAGGGCATGTAACCTTGAGGGGGAAGTAAATGCATTCATTTTTTTTGGTTTGGTGCCAATGTCACCCTAATGTCAGAATGTAACATTCTGTAAAAGACATGTCTTTGCTAACTGGAGAAAGAACAGATTTGGCACTGCTGTAGAGTAATCCTTGCAGAGAATAAAGGACCCAGCTAGGGAACCAACTGTCCTAGTTCCCAGCTGTACATCCATTACCCAGGAGGTCTTAAGAGTCGCCTGCTGACTGCAACTCACTCAAGGTCATTTGCCAAGTCCTCTGAACTGCAACTTACAAATTGGCAAGTAACCTGTGCAAAGCAAGGACTGGGGGGTAATAAACAATTACAAACAGGAGAAAACCAAGCAATGGCAAGGACTAGAATGCAACCCCCGGAGGGCATAGTACTCCCCTTGGAAAAGAGTAGAAAAAGGATATGAGGAAAATCTTGGTTCGAGGTCTGGATATATCTTTTTTTAAAAACTGAAGTAGAGTTGATTTACAATATTGTATTAGTTTCAGGTGTACAGCATAGTGATTCAGGTTTGTTTTTTGGTTTTTTTTTGCGGTACGCGGGCCTCTCACTGTTGTGGCCTCTCCTGTGGCGGAGCACAGGCTCTGGACGTGCAGGCTCAGCGGCCATGGCTCACGGGCCCAGCCACTCAGCGGCATGTGGGATCTTCCCGGACCGGGGCACGAACCCGTGTCCCCTGCATTGGCAGGCGGACTCTCAATCACGGCGCCACCAGGGAAGCCCCAGGGTTTGTTTTTTCAGATTATATTCTATTATAGGTTTTGATAAGATATTGACTATTATTCCCTGTGCTATGCAGTAAATCCTGTTGCTTATCTATTTTACGTATGGTAGTTTGTTAATCCTATACTCCTAATTCCCCACCCCGCCCTCCCTTTTGGTAACCATAAATTTGTTTTCTCTGTTTCTGAGTCTGCTTTGTATATAGATTCATTTGTATTATTTTTTTTAGATTCCACATAGAAGTGCTATCATACGGTATTTGTCTTTGTCTGACTTATTTTGCTAAGCATAATAATCTCTAGGTCCAACCACATTGCTGCAAATGGCAATGTTTCATTCTTTCTTAATGGCTGAATAATATTCCATTGTATATATATGCCACACCTTCTTGAACCAGTTCCTTTCACTCCTGTTCCCGGGCCACCACCAGCTGCCAGCATCTACTACATGACTGCAACAGCATCCCAGCTGGTGGCCCTGTTCCCATGATGGCCCATGAAGTTATTCTCACACAGCAGCCAGAAGAATCTTTTAAATACGTAAATACCATCAGGTTACTTTCAGGCTTAAAATCCAAACTTCATACCTCGGCCTCCAGACACTGTGGGATCGCCTTTGGCTGACCCACTTCTATCCCGCCCTTCCCCCTCGTCCTGCTCCAGCTCCTCTGGCTTTTTATCTGCCCTCCGAACATGCCACTTTCCTTCTTAGGGTCCCTGAAGCCTCCATTCCCTCTGCCCAGCATGCTCTTTGTCTGACTGGCTCCTTCTTGTTCAACTGTCACCTCTTGGGGACACTTTCAGACCAACCCAATTAAAACAGCTGCTTCTTCCCAATTTGGTTAGCCTCCACCAAATCCCTCTGCATCTTTCCTTCACAGCAGAGCTGGAGGGGCCCTGAACCCACATCTTGGCAGAACGCTAAATGGACTGAGTGTTACAAATAAATATTTGGCCACAGCTGAGTACTGATATCACAAAATAAGCTCCTGAGAACACAAGAATCAAAGGAATTATAAAAATAGAGCTACCATATGACCAGCAATCCCACTCCTAAGCATATATCCAGAGAAAAACCATAATTCAAAAAGATGCATGCACCCCAATGTTCACTGCAGCACTATTTACAATAGCCAAGACGTGGAAGCAACCTAAATGTCCATCAATGGCTGAACTGATAAAGAACACGTGGTATATACATACAACGGACTATTACTCAGCCATAAAAAAGAACAAAATAATGCTATCTGCAGCAACATGGGTGGACCTAGAGATTGTCATACTGAGTGAAGTAAGTCAGACAGAGAAAGACAAATATATGATATCACTTACATGTGGAATCTAAAAAAAATGGTACAAATGAACTTATTTACCAAACAGAAATAGAGTCACAGATACAGAAAACAAACTTATGGTTACCAAGGGTGGGGGGAGGGATAAATTGGGAGATTCGGATTGACACATACACACTACTATTCATAAAATAGAAAACTAATGAGAATCTACTGTACAGCACAGGGAACTCTACTCAATACTCTGTAATGACCTATATGGGAAAAGAATCTAAAAAAGAGTGGATATATGTATATGTATAACTAATTCACTTCATTGTACAGCAGAAACTAAAACAACAATGTAAATCAACTATACTCCAATAAAACTTAATTAAAAAATAAAGAGATGTTAACAGATTTAATCATTTATCTAAAAATATTACCTATATTTGAGAAGAATAAAATTCAGGAGAGCAATATTTTAAATTTGCAAAAACAAACAATTTAGTCATTATTATAATTCTATTATTACAATTTTAATAGTCAAAATTCAAACTTCTGTTACTGTGGTATAGGAACAATAATTTCTTAGCCCTATCGACTAAACACTTCCCCTCGGTGCCACTATATTGCACATTTAAAGATGGATGCCAAAGAGATGTTTACTTTGCCTCGAGCTTGGTGAAGAGGTGGAATATTTGGGGGCCAGCTCTGCCAGTGTGGGGAAATAGTAACAGTGAGAGCAAATTAAGCGTTCCTTCCTTCTAGATAGCAACAGATTAACGTAAGCTTTATCTTACTTTGTATAAGGTGGTGAATGCTAGAACAGCAAATGGGTCTATCCAAAGATTACAATTATGATATAGCCTAATCTTTTTTTTCTGCCTTGTACTATTATTTAAAGTTTACAAAGATCTCTTGGCTCAAATGGGATGTGATACTCATCCTAAAGATGTCAAGTTATATTCTTTTAATATTCATCTACTTAACTGAAAATTTTAATTGTGTTTTCATATAAAATAAGAAGGTTTTAATGGTTAATTATTACTTATGTCGACATTTTGGTAATAAATGTGTGTGGGGGTGTGTGTATATATATATATATATATAGCCACTGACCGACAGAATTTCAACATATAAAGCACAAAGATTTTCACTTTAATATGCATTTGGAATGCTCACTTATATTTCAAAATGAATACTCAGATATTAAAGCAGAATGATATACTTTGCTTGTATTACATATATTATCACACTGATTGGCTACGACGATTAGCTATGTGATTACGTGATAACTGACCAGGCACAAGTGCAGACAAGCTAGAAATGACTGAAATATCATTTGACTAGTAGGCCTTCCAATGGCAAAGTTGAAGCAAAGCTACATACATTCTGACCAAACAGCAAGGCCAAAGCCAGACTTTGATGCACCTCTACCCAATGATTTACAATGGCTTTGTCTACTGTTTGTCCCATTAGACTGTGGTTGCCATAATGGTGGGATTTTTGCTTCTTTTGTTCACTCCTGTATCCCCAGCACCTTGCACAGGGTAGAGCGTATAGAAGCCAGTCACATAAATGAGATAAAGGACGGAAGGACCTAAGGAATAAACAAAGGAGTATGGTGAGTGGTATCTGTGTTCCTCTCCCTGTGATCTGATTCTCCCTGACTGGCAAGTACTGCGATCATCAAGGAGCAGGCCCACAGGATGAATGCTGATCACAAGTGACCAAAAGAACATAACGAGTTCTTCCAGAGGCTGCCATTCTCAGAGGCCAGGCTGGTTTTGACATTTGTTTTGTTTGGGGTCTCTCTAAAGTAGGAAAGTGAAAACGAGAGAGAAGCATTTTCCAGGTCTCTAATCTTGACACATTTGGCTCAAGAGAAAATCACCTATTCTGTTGGAGTAGATAGTTTGTGTTCTCTGACGTGGCAGGGAGAAAAATCAGGTGACAGTGCATGGCAGGGCAGAACTGGGACTTTAGACACTGAGATTCCTGCCTCTAATTCCTCTTTCCTAATAGTCCTCAAATATTGATACTGCAGCTCCATTGTGCTAGTTGATATGTGAAGTAACGGTAGACAAGGGGTCTCTTTATTCCATCTCTCTCTCTCTACTAAATCGACAAAGAAAAAAAAAAAAAATCCAGAACTGCAGAACCCTGCCTTCCTTACATTTCATGGCAGCCTATTTGCTAAATGTCAAGATATCCCCAAATTTCCATAGCTTTAGTTTAACTTGTGATGTCCCTAGTGAGTCTTTGGAGGTTGTGTGTGTAGCTGGTGTGTATTTTGTTCATTACTTGAAAAGTAACAGTGGTTTGGTGTCAGTAAGAACTCACAAAATGGGTTCACTTTATTTTTCAGACTTTGTTCTGTTCTTTTGGATATTTTGTAGCCAATTCTATTCTTTCAGATATTGAGCACTCCTCTGAGTGGAGAAATCTCTGCCACAATTATCGTTATGGTCATGAGTACTCTAAAGAGGTTTCCGAGGCCATCCTGTAGGACCCACTTTTTAGCTTCGACCGGAGTCCTTCACCATTCGCATTAAGGCTTAGATCAGAGTCAATCAAGACCTATTGACCATGTATTATACGTAAGGCATTATATGAAAACTAGCCTGATATATAGATTTTTCCAGGTATGAGTAAGGAATCTACACATTGCTGGGGCTCACAGCAGGCTGCCCCCAAATATGCAACATGCAGTACTGATTATTCTGAATTAGAGTTACTTGGAAAACAGCCAGTAGGGGGAAATTATATATATAAAAAAAAACCCACGCTGACCTCTCTCTTTCCCCCCGACAGCAGGATATAAATCTCCTACGTGAAAGTATCTTTGCTGCACCAAGAGGATAGAAAGCATCCTTATCACCAGAGCTAGGGGATTCAAGGCTAAGAAAACTGTATAAACAAACTTTGTTACTTCTTCATTAGCTTCCTTTCCCAAGCAAAAACCCCTTTGTTAAATCTTCACAAATAATTATTTGTTTGTCTATAAATGATACATAAATAGCCTAGTTTGGTCACTTTGTGGGTCTTATTTTTATGAGACCTCCTATGCGTACGAATTTATTTTTTTTCCCCGTTAACCTGTCTTGTGTCAGTTTAATTATTAGACCAGCCGAAAGAACTCCAGAGGGGTGTGGGGGGGATTTCCCCCTCCCCAACAAAATAAATGCACACATTCCAAGGCAAACTTCAAAACAACATCTAAGGGGCTTCCCTGGTGGCGCGGTGGTTAAGAATCCGCCTGCCAACGCAGGGGACACGGGTTTAAGCCCTGGTCCAGGAAGATCCCACATGCCACGGAGCAACTAAGCCTGTGAGCCACAACTACTGAGCCTGTGCTCTGGAGTCCGTGAGCCACAACTAACTGAGCCCGTGTGCCACAACTACTGAGCCTGCGCTCTAGAGCCCATAAGCCACAATTACTGAAGCCTGTGCGCCTAGAGCCTGCAACAAGAGAAGCCACCGCAATGAGAAGCCCGCGTACTGCAACAAAGAGTAGCCCCCACTCGCGGCAACTAGAGAAAGCCTGCGCGCAGCAACGAAGACCCAACGCAGCCAAAAAAATAAAATAAAATAAATAAATATTTTAAAAACCCCAAAAAACCAACATCTAATTGAGAGAGAAAGTATCTTAAGCTTCTTTTGTCCACACCACCTGACTCTGATGGCCTGTGCTGTTTTCCTTTCCATCCTGGCTTCACCGATGGCAACAACAATTATAGAGATAAAAATAATAGTTCTTAGGTTTGTGTCAAGTGCTCTGCATATATTATTAAATAGATACCTCATCAACAAGCTTGTAAGTATCGTTAGCCTCATTTTACAGATGAAGAAACTGAGGCTCAGACGGATTTAGTAACTTACCCACTGTAACAATGTCAGCTGCACGACTGGAATCCACACTAGAATTGTCTCGCCCAAAGCTTTTGCTCTGATGCCTGTGCTGAGCCTTATTTTCCATATAATCACTACAATGTTTCCAACCAGATTCCATCTACTGAAGGCTTTCTGAAATAGCAGTTCCATCCCAAATCCTGTGAACCAGAAGCTATGGGCTGGGGTGACAGCTTTTAAGTCCTTACCCATGAACCCAGGGAACTTTCAGGGATTCCAGAACTAAAGCACCAGAGCCCCAGAGGCTTCCAAACACCCTGATGTCTGGCATCATGCCAAGAAGAGCATCTGTCGTCCTTGGAGGCCCCATACCCCTCAGCATCCCTGCAGTGAGGTGATCGATATATCACAGCACAGGGGGTTTTGCCGTAAAACAAATAAGACACTTAGGAACATGTAGAAAGTATGATCTCAGCGGCACTTGACCTCTCTTGAACAAAGGCTCTGATCCAGAAAGAAGCTGGAAGAACGGGCTTGTGGAGTTCCAAGCGGTCGGGGGCGAGACGCTCAGGTGTGTTGTGAGTCTGAATGAGGACTCAAGGAGACCACTGCCCTTTTCCATTCCTCTTTCTCCTGGGAACCAAGTCTTCTATCATTAAATTGATGGCAGCCTATGCTGCGGGTCTGTCCTCTTGCTCTGGAAAGCATTTTGGCAATAGTGCCCTTTCTCCTTTGGCTGACTTGGCTTTTTGCTTTCCGCGTGCTTAGAATCCTATAACCTGGGTTTTGGGAGTTAGAGGACTTCAGGGCAGCCTTCCTAACTTTTCTGAGCTTCTTTTTTTTTTTTTTATATGTAATGAGGGGAAAGTGAGTATCTATTTCTTAACACTACCACGTGGGATTCAGTGATATTATAACGGGTTTTTGCCTATTAGCAATATTTCTCAAGAAATGCCATCCATTGTACTCAGTCCTTAGCTTGGGTCATATTGTCTTTCAACACCAGCCCCATGGGGTAGGATGTATTACTGCCTCCATTTCAAACTGGAAGAAACTGAAGCTCAGTGAGGAGCATCCACTTGCCCAAGGTGACCCAGCGGGTAGGTGGTGGAGCTGGGATTCACACCCAGTTCTGGGCAGCTCTACCATTTGGTACCAGGTGGCTCAGCGCCTGGTGCCTAGGATATCTGAATAAACGGTAGGAGCAACTGTTATTGAGAATGATTTCCCCGAGGAAGGATGATGATCATTAGTGGCTCTCCTGGAATTCTGTAAGCACCTCTGGCTCATCTTTGCAGACTTGCACACATAGCACCTCACAGAGCAGCTGCCTATGGGCTGAATTCCACCTGCTGAGCTGAGCGTGTGCACTGACGTGGAACACCTGTGCGCCAGCACATTCATCACCATTTAAATAGGGGCAGTGATTTAACCCACAAAATAACTGAGTTTACGGAAAGGAAATGAGCCCTCTTAGATCGTTTTGCTGAGTAGTTAATGCTAATTAAAAGACTTTCTTCTAGGGAAGTGATTTCCTTCAGAAAGGCAGGGGAGCAGAATGAGCAAAAACTACAGCCTTTGGGTTTGGCTCCTGGCTTAGCTATGTATTATCTGTGCAACTTTGACCAAGTCACTTAACCTCTCTGAATCTCAGTAGTTCCATCAGTAAAATGGAATAGCAATAGAACCTGTATTATAATTTCAGTAGGGCATGAAATAAGACATTGACTGTGAAGTACTTAGTATAGTACCTGGCCCATAGAAAGTGTTGGATCAATATTAGTGATTACTATTTTAGACTCAGATCACTTTTTTTTTAACATCTTTATTGGAGTATAACTGCTTCACAATGGTGTGTTAGTTTCTGCTGTATAAGAAAGTGAATCAGCTATACATATACATATATCCCCATATCTCCTCCCTCTTGAGTCTCCCTCCCTCCCACCCTCCCTATCCCACCCCTCTAGGTGGTCACAAAGCACCGAGCTGATCTCCCTGTGCTATGTGGCTGCTTCCCACTAGCTATCTACTTTACATTTGGTAGTGTATATATGTCCATGCCACTCTCAGATCACTTTTTTTTTGCATGTCTCCCTCCTCCCTCCTCCCTTCTCCCTCTCAACAAGAATGAAGCCATGATAATAATAGCCAGCAGGATTACTATGTGACAGGCACTGTTTTAAGTGTTTTATATATGTGAATTCATTTAATTTTCTCAAGAATGTGGAAAATGAGGCACAGAGAGTTAGGTGACCTGCCCAAGGTCACAGAGCTGAGATTCAGACCCAGCACTTTGCCTTCCCATTCTGTGTTCTTGACCACAACACTGTACTGCTTCTATGCACCAATGAATCTAAACCAAGCCTCTCTTGTTTTCTTATTAGTGAGAATTTAGAGTTTCTGGGCTCTATCTCATTCCTACAGATAAGTGACGGTATGACATTCCATCCTATATTTTTCCTGATGACTAAATAACAACTACAGCAGTTTTTCACACTTGGGGAGACATGTATTGAATCGTATTTCCACTGAACAGTGATTGGGCAATCAGTCCACTTCTCAGTTCATGTCATCAACGGATGTAACTGGCAAGTAAGCTCAGACAAGGTACTCAAGGAGCTGAACTAGACAGGAAATGGACCTACTGTCACTTAGTCCTTAAAGGGCTATAAAAAGATACATCCTTGGGCTTCCCTGGTGGCGCAGTGGTTGAGAGTCCGCCTGCCGATGCAGGGGACACGGGTTTGTGCCCCGGTCTGGGAAGATCCCACATACCGCGGAGCGGCTGGTCCCATGAGCCATGGCCGCTGAGCCTGCGCGTCCGGAGCCTGTGCTCCGCAACGGGAGAGGCCACAACAGTGAGAGGCACCCCCCTCAAAAAAAAGATACATCCTTGTTTCATACCCACCCAATGTTGGACTCCTCGTGAAATCAGAACTTTCACGGATGTCTCACAACTGGATGGAGCATCACTGTCTAAATGCCAAACTCCAGTCACCACTCGATTATCCACTTCTGAAACTCCTACCAACTCTAGAAATTTCACCAACTCGCTGTTACTTGAAATTCCTGAAAATTCTGCATTAAGTTCTACCATTATGGCTCTTCTCAGGATCAGCTAGATAAAGAAAAAAAAAAACTATAAAACTCTTGAGAAGGAGCCTTGGATACCACTTATCAGGACACGGTAAAGCCAGAAAGCTTGGTGACCTACATAAGAGAGGGTGGCTAACTGAGGATGCAGCACTTGGAGCACCTTCTCCAAAGCTTGTTCTCTAGCATCCTGTTCCTTTCTACTGGCTACCCTGCTGATTGTTGTTTTAGCAGCCAGTCTGCTTTCACCTTCCAGCTCACAAGCAAACACAAACTGGCTTTCAACACAAGTTGTGGCTTCTGGACGACGCTTTCTGGTCTCTGAGCATCCCAAACTGTGATTAGAACTGTGCTTCCTCCCAACCCACACGTCTTCAGGGAACCTAGCAAAATTGAATTTCTGGGTCAACGTTGGCCTTTACCATTTAAGATTTAATTAACTTTGAATGAAGCTAAGCCTTTTCCTCAGAAAGGAAAAATGAGAGAAATGGTATCCAGGCTTTCACTTAGTGTTACATAAATGTCTTCTGGACTGTGACCTTGAACTGGAGTTTCAAGAAAGGTAGACAAGAAAGAAGCTGAGGGCTTCCCTGGTGGCGCAGTGGTTGAGAGTCCACCTGCCGATGCAGGGGACACGGGTTCGTGCCCTGGTCCGGGAAGATCCCACATGCCGCGGAGCGGCTGGGCCCGTGAGCCATGGCCGCTGAGCCTGCGCCTCCGGAGCCTGTGCTCTGCAACAGGAGAGGCCACAACAGTGAGAGGCCCGCATACCACAAAAAAAAAAAAAAAAAAAAAAAAAAAGCTGAATCTCAGGAGGCCTCCCTCTTTTTTCCATCTGGTGGCTTTGCAGTTCTCAGCAGCTATAGTGGCCCCTGAAGAATTGATCACTCTGTGCCCAGGCACTCAGATGTTTCCAGCCAGCTTTTCTCCAGGCTCTACAACATCGAGGGCCATGTCTGTATTGTCCCCCAATTTACACTAATGCCTGGCAGACAGTACGTGCTCCCTATTTGCTGACTAATACACCTGTCTTTTCAAGTTTACTCTGGGCCGTGAAGAGGCTTCAGGTTTCAAGGTGGAAATCCAATCGTACCCTCCCTGGCTTAAAATCCTCCAATGGTTTCTCCATGGTCTTAGAATGAAGACCCTTCATGTGCCTAGAAGGCCCTGCGTTGTCTGGTCCTGCCTTGATCTTTTGACTCTTCCTGTAGCACATTCCCCCTCTCTGACTAATCTCTATTCACATTGCTCTATTTTCAGTCCAGGAACACGTCCAGCCCCTTCCTCCCTCAAAGCCTTTGCACATGCTGTTCCCTATGCCAGGAATGCTTTTCCAGCTCTTCTCATGGCTGGATCTTTCTCATCCTTCAGGTATCAAGTCACGCATTACCTACTCTGAGTGCACTTCCTCGGCCACTTGAGTAACGTATGTTCCCATTACTTTGTACTGTAGCAGCCTGTTCATTTCTTATGGAACCAAATTACATTCTGTTATTATCTTGTATATTTATTTGTTCCTTGTTTGTTGCCTGTGTCCTTTACTAGAATGTATGCTCCATGAGGCCAAGGCTTGAGGTGTTATTCATGGCTGTAGCCCCAGTACTAGTTGGTTACAAGTAGAGCACCCCATGTACACTTGTTGAGGAAATGTAAGTGCCTACCCTTCACATCATTCCCTTATACCTAAATTTCAAAGGGGCCATTCAGGAAATGTACTCTGTTTCCATATAAACCATTCCAAGTACACAGAAAATATTTTTAGCTAAATTGAGGAAGGAAGTACCATCAAGAAGATGATACGTGAGGGAAGAAATTGGAGGGCATGACTTCCTTTTCTAACCTTGTAACTGACTTAATGTGGGACGATTTAATGGAACTGTATTTCTATGAATAATTTGGGCCTAATAAGCACAATCCACTCTGAATTGTGCCATTAGGACAAATAAGATATTTCACAGAAGAAAATGTCATAGCAAGCCATTGTGTTTTATTCTTTTTTTTTTTTTTAACTATGTTCTCATCAGAGAAGATGCCATTAGAAGATGCTAGGGCTATAGCAAGATTTACCTGTTAGGGTATTTTATTTTCTTATTCTCTTGGAAAATGGCAGGAAATGGTTTGATTGTATTTTCAAATTCTTGACAGTAATGAAATCCATGTATCATAAATTTAGCCCATAGTTTGTCAGGGAATAATAAAGTTGTTAAATAATCAAATACCAAGTGGCACCCTTGGTTTCAACTCAGAAGAATACCATTTCAGAGAAGTTAGCACAATATTGGGCTGCTAACTCAAACTGCCTTTCTTTTCAGCAAAATCACTTAAATTTCTCTTGTATTTAGTCCTCAGGACATGCTTTCATTGGAGGGTAACATGCACTGAAAGAAAACACTGAGAAAGACAGTCATTTGGGAGTATATCTTGTACTCAGGGAATGTATCAGGTTTCCTTACATCATTTCTCCCAAATTAAAGTAATTTGTATATTGTTTTCCCAAACTATGCCATTTCCACATACCAAACAAGATAGTTTCATGATAGTTTATCATATCTAGGTACCACCTGTGCTATTTTTTACTTAATATTATTTTTCATTTAAATTAATTCATTTTCTCCAAATAAAACATACAGATGGCTAAAAAGAACATGAAAAGATGCTCAACATTGCTAATTATTAGAGAAATGCAAATCAAAACCACAATGAGGTACCACCTCACGCCAGTCAGAATGGCCATCATCAAAAAAGTCTACAAGTAGGGACTCCCCCGGTTGCACAATGGTTAAGACTTGTGCTCCCAATGCAGGGGGCCTGGGTTTGATCACTGGTCAGGGAACTAGATCCTACATGCATGCCACAACCAAGAGTTTGCATGCCACAACTAAGGAGCCTGCGAGCTGCAACTGACCTGGCACAACCTAAATAAATAAATTAATTAATTAATATTTTTTTAAAAAAAAGTCTACAAGTAATAAATGCTGGAGAAGGTGTGGAGAAAAGGGAACACTCCTACATTGTTGGTAGGAACGTAACTGGTACAACCACTATGGAGAACAGTATGGAATTTCCTTAAGAAACTAAAAACAGAACTACCATATGATCCAGCAATCCCACCTCAGGGCATATACCTGGAGAAAACTCTAATTCAAAAAGATACATGAAGCCCAATGTTCCTAGCAGCACTGTTTACAACAGCCAAGACATGGAAGCAACCTAAGTGTCCATCAACAGACAAATGGATAAAGAAGAAGTGGTATACATACACAATGGAATATTACTCAGCCATAAATAAGAATGAAATAATCCCATTCGCAGCCACGTGGATAGACCTAGAGATGATCATACTAAGGGAACAGTGTCAGAAAGAGAAAGACAAACACCATATGATATCACTTATGTGTGGAATCTAAAATATGACAGAAGTGAAACTACAGTAAGTCCCCTATATACAAACCTTCAAGTTGCGAACTTTCAAAGAAGTGAATGTGAGTTTGCATGTCCAATCACGTAAGTTAGTTCATGTTTCTGGCGTGGACTGTCACGTGCGTGCATCCTCTACAAGTTGTTGTGCTTTTGTGTACTTTACTGTACGGTACTGTATAGAGTACAGTAGTACAGCATCTTTATTTCAAGCCCACATGTCCAGAAGCAAGCATAAAAGCAGTGATGATATAGCTGGTACTGTACTGTACTTTTCAAGGTACTGTGACGTAAGATTAAAAATGTTTGTTTTTATGTATTATTTGTGTGAAAAGTATTATAAACCTATTACAGTACAGTACTATATAGCCGATTGTGTTAGTTGGGTACCTTGGCTAACTGTGTTGGACTCATGAACAAATTGGACTTACGAACGCATTCCCGGAATGGAACTTGTTCGTATGTAGGGGACTTATTGTATTTACTAAACAGAAACAGACTCACAGACATAGAAAACAAACTTATAGTTACCAAAGGGGAAGGTTGGGCGGGGGAGGGATAAATTAGGAGTTTGGGGTTAGCAGATACAAACTACTATATATAAAATAGGTAACCAACAAGGACCTACTGTATAGCACAGGGAACTCTACTCAATATCTTGTAAAAAAAAAAAAAAAAACTATAATGGAAGAGAATATTCAAAAAGAATATATATATATATAACTGAATTACTTTGCTGTACACCTGAAACTAACACAACATTGTAAATCAACGATATTTCAACAAAAATTGAAAAAAAAAGAAAAACACTGTCTTATGGTAAGAAAATTCCTCCGTTCTATTTCTTAGGAGGTGGACAAGTATATCTGGGTTCTTGAATCCACAAGGTATTTCCCTTCTGCATTTCCATGACTCCCTGAGATTGCTCACCACAAAACAGGGTTTCAATTACTCATGCCCTGCCTCAGCACCCTCAGTGGCTTCCTGCTAGAAGCAGCAATGATGCCTCACAAATGGAGGCAATACTTTTGAAAGTAAATACATCTCGTGAAAAATTCTGATTTTCATATTCTGGCTTCCTGCATTAAAAACCCAGGAGAAGAGGACAACAGCATTGAGAGGATCCACAGTCGGCTTGGAAATAACCCATGTGTAGCAAAGAGACTGGTAAAATGAAGGATGAGAGGGGGCTACACACACACACACACACACACACACACACACACACACAGCGCCATGTTTTCCAACCACAAAACACATCTCACTCATGAAAACAGCCTTCTTATATTATGCACCTAATTCAAAATGACCACTTGGGGGCAGGGCCCTGGTTATAAGTGAAGAGGTGACCTTGATAGAGGAGGTGACAGAGAGCTTGGACCCTCCACTGCTAGGTTTCAACAATATAGAACAGCATTTCCAATGGATGCTAATAGGTGGTAGTTTGGGAAAAAAAGTTTGGGAAACTCATGAATAAACAAAGGTAAAAAGCTTTATTTTCTATAATTAAATCCTCAAAGCCTTTAAAATGCCAAAGTACGCTGTAAATAACTCAGAAAAAATGTAATGTCTGGCATTTCCCAGCCTCACTTGACTGTAATACCGCTCTCCCCATCCTTGTTTTTCTTGGAGTAGTCTACATATTAGAGTTCTAAAAAACACTCTTGGACAAACTGGGGCATGCAGTGTACTCCTGCTTTTGTGACTGTACTTGGAAAAAAAAGAAAAAGCCAAATTCCTTGTAGACACGTTATAGGATAAGATATTAGAGTTCCAGTTACTGGGTAAAATACTTGGTAGCAGCAACAAGAGAATTTATAAGCAGTAAATAAAACAGGCTTGAATGGAATCTTGGTTTTAGAATGTATCAATAAAGTATGGACATCGGCTAGCTGTAGGAATCGTCAAAGACAAGAATCAGAAGATGAACAGGGCAGGAAAAAGGCTAAATTTGTCAGATGATGAAGTGGAGTTATTAGGACACATGAAAGATGACCCTCCAAAGGGTACTTTTTGGGATAATCAAAATCAAGTAGCAGAGACGACAGCTAGAGATCAGTAATGGGAAAAACTGCGAGTAGAAGCAGGGAGGGAAAAGAGAAGAAATATAAGCTTCAAAGAAAAGAAAGGGTGGAGAGGATGCAGAATAAGTACAAACATGAGACGAGGAAGAAAATGCACCTGCACAAACAGGCTCATTCATCATCTCAAGACAAAAGTGGAGGCAGAGGAGAAGTATTAGCAGCGAATTATGACCAAGAAAACGGCAAAGAAAAGAAGTGGAAGAAGAATTTGGTTTTAGAAGGCAGCTGAGTAGAGATTATAAGGAGAATGTATATATTAGAAAGGAGAAAAGAAGAGACAAGAAGAGACATGCATTTTGGTAGATTTCATACTCTGGGTATATCTCTTTGAGATACTCTAAAAATGGCAAATACAGGGCACATGTACGTCTTCCTGTATGAGTCGATCATGCATCATTTTCCTCTGAATACAGACTTCGCTTCAGAACACTTCTCAACACAGCACTTTGGATAGCCACTACAGACTGATTTGACTTGACGTGAGTTATGAAAGTTGCGTTCTTACTGTATTAAAACACAAACAAGCCCTCTGTGGGGTTTTGGTAATACCCCCTCACTGACTGAAGAGGAATAAAAAAATTATACTTCTTCAGTGTGAGATGTATTCATATGGACATAATGCATGTGGATGGATATGAGTAAGTGTATATGTGAAATATAAGCATATCAAGTAGTTCGACCAAAGCATTCCATATTTATTTCTAATCTGAAACTCTGTTTTAAACCTTCATACGCACATGAAAATCAGCTTCATCACTTACTCTGGTAACTGAAACCTTTAAACCCAATAAACTAAATTACATTTTGAGTTACAAGAGCCTAAATGAAACAACAGCCTGTTAGAATAATCAGAGCTTTCTCCTTCCTTCTCTAACATATGATACCATATTGGGCTCGACATCTTAAAAGGTTAGTGTAAACACCAGAGAGGTTTTTATTCCCCCTACGTGACACATTTTTCAAAGGCACATATAAATAATGCAACAGCATAATAGCATTGATTATGATCGGGCTGTGGTGACAGTTGGGGGAAAAACTGGGATTTTCATCAATGGTGGTAAAAAAGAAGTTGCATTCATTTTCAGATTGAAACTCAGTTTACAAAAAGGGAGGAAGGATGGTGTGCAACATGTTGCTTTGGTTTCCGTCTCCTCCTCCAGACACTTGTTAATTGCACCCAGATCGGAGCATCTGAGGCCTTTGCCTATTCATGCAAAGCACCACTTGAAGGCATACAATGCCCTCAGATTTTTCTCTAGTCAGGGAGACATTCAGTGCTTTCTTTGAACTATTTTGTTTGAACATCCTGGTACGGTATTCCTGTTCTGCCAAACGTCTCCTAGTGCTTTGAGGGAGGAGAGGCAGTGAGCTGCCGTCATGGGTTATCCTTTTTATGACTTTCTTCTGAATTAACAACAATAAAAAAGATGCTCATTAGCCTCGGCCGGCTTAATTGAGATAGAAAAGAAAAGGAGAGAGGCAGCGGGGAGGGAGGAAAGAGAGTGGCGATCTCTCAAGAATTTTTGCAGCCTGAGAGTCTATTGACTCTCATCATCATCGCTCCTGGGAACCAACGCAATAGAATACTAACTGGTCTCCTGCATCGACTCTGGCCTTCTCCACTGCAGGCAGAGTAATCTTCTCAGAACACATATCTAATCATACATGCCCGTCCTTCCTCTCCGGGGCCTAGCAAGGTCCTTCATGGTGTAGCCCCTTCCTGCCTCACTGGCAGCTTATGGCATACCTCGTTCTCTGGACTCCAGCCCCACTGGCCTTCTTTCAATGCCTCCTTGCCACAGGGTCTCTGCTGACCACAGGGCCTTTGCACAAGCTGACTCTGCCTGGAATGTTCTTTCTACTCCCAACCCGTTTGGCTCAACTTTTAAATATTAGACCAAATGTCTTATAACTCCTCAAGAAGGCTTGCTCCTACTCTGTCTCCACAAACTGGCTCAGGTCCCCCTGCTGTCTCCTCACAAAGCACTCTTTCTTTCTCAGCATTCATATCTATTTGTAACTATAAATTTGTGCAATTATGTTTCTGCTCCCCCACTCAACTATAAGCTCTGCAGGGCAACAATAGGGACTATTTTCCTTTCCACTGTTCAACAGCACCCTGTACACAGGCACAGTGAGCATTTGACAAATATGTGTTGACCTAACAAATTAATAGATTGTGCCTAATGTAACATACTGCTTTGCTGATACAGTCATAACTGTGGCACAGAGAAAGATTTTGAAAAAAAACTGTACATACTATAAACCAAGTATTATTTGGTAAATATAATGAAAACAGATTTCTATCAAAGTCTCCTACACATCCTATTGAAGCCTGCAGGTTGTGACTAAACTCTCTAAGGTGATACATAGAGCCTCCAGAAAGGAGGCTGTGTCTTAAATGTCCTTCTGTTCTCCTCTCTGAAGGAGTTGGAAACCTTATTAAGGCTGCCAAATAAAAATGTAGTCAAGTCATTTTGTTTGGAAAATAAACAAGGTGTATGTCTCATATAACCTTCTGGGGAAACCAAACCTTTAATCTGCAGTTGGCCAAAATGGTGCCAATGAGAAGAATCTTCTGGAAGATGAACCACGGAGAAACATAACTTACGTTGGTTTTGAAGCCTCGGCCTGGTCGGTCTGTAGTTTCTCTCCTCCTTCCACCTCCATCGTGCAATATACAATGCGATTTGGAGCTAAAGATTTGAGGCCTTGGACTTCCATGATCACCACCTGGAAACAGAGTCACACACAGCAGAGGTTATTGCCAAAGTCTATGGGCAGCATCACCCGGGGAAAATATATACATAAGAAGTTACAAAAATCCCAACTGGTACCTGATGGTTTCTTTCAGGTTTCTACCAGCCATGCTGGGACAAGTCCAGCATGAAGATACAATTCTTCATAGTGTATCTCATTGCCTTGCAGATGGAAAGACAAAGTTCACTAACTCAGATGCTCATAGGAGCTAGAAAGGTTATATGAAACGGGCTACTCTTTTCTGTGTTAAACACATAGGATGGGGACTTCCCTGGTGGCACAGGGCTTAAGAATCCGCCTGCCAATGCAGGGGACACGGGTTCGAGCCCTGGTCCGGGAAGATCCCACATGCCGCGGAGCAACTAAGCCCGTGCACCACAACTACCGAGCCTGTGCTCTAGAGCCCATGAGCCACAACTACTGAGCCCGTGTGCCACAACTATGAAGCCCGCGCGCCTAGAGCCCATGCTCTGCAACAAGAGAAGCCACCGCAAGGAGAAGCCTGTGCGCCCACAACGAAGAGTAGCCCCCGCTCACCGCAACTAGAGAAAGCCCGTGCGCAGCAACGAAGACCCAACACAGCCAAAAATAAATAAATAAATAAATAAAAATTAAAAACACACACACACACATAAGATGATTTTTCATTTCCACAAGAAATAGACTCTCCTATTTAAAAAATATATATAGTCTAGCTTTTAACTCAGAACGTGATGGACACATAGGCCAAGGAATTTACTTTCCTCTTTACAATAAAATAAGTGATAACACAACTGCTAAGATAAAGGGCAAGTACCATTTAGCATGAGAGTCAGAGATACAACAGGGAGTAGTGGGGACTGTGGCAAACGGGAGCACTCCATTTAAAGGGAGCAGTTGCTACTCAGTTGCAGCCCTTTGTTGCCTTGTTTTACCCCAGTCCAGAGTTGCCAAAGACTCCAATTTCTCTTACTGGGAAATGGAAATATGAATCAGAATCAAAGTCAGAAATCTGATTTTGAAATTTTGACAATAATTTTAAAGGGGAGAAATAAAATACACAAACTCTGTGCAGGCCAACATTGTTGGGTCAAAAAAAAAAAGCCTGCAGTTGCATACTCTCTGTCTAGACTGAGGGAAAAGGCTGGTGTTTTGATGGAACAAGTTATATCATTTATAATTCCTGGCATTTCCCACCACTACCCTCAAACTCCATTCAATCACCTGCTATTTTCATATTTAGTGGTAGGTGCTGCTCATCAGAGAGAAGGGAGAAGAGAGGAGAGGAGGGGACAGAGGGGAGGAGAGGAGAGAGACAATGATTTAAAAATCAGAAACAAATGACTCACAATCAGAGATCTCTAAAGACCAAGGTATATTAAAAAAAAAAATTACTGGATTGTACTCCAAAAGAGGTAATGGCATTACACAAGAAGGATGTGGGTGTGCAAAAAATGTACGCTTTTTAATGGGCTTGATGCAAGGAAGTACAATAGGGCTGGCATTGAATCAGGATTCACAGGTCAGTTTTGCTGCTTAATAGCCCAGGGGTTCTCAAACTTAGTGTGAATCAGAATCGCCCAGACACGGCTGGGCTTCACCTCCCGAGTTGCTGACAAGGAGATCTGGGGTGGAGTCCAAGACTTTTCATTTTCTTTCTTTTTTTAAAAAATTGTGTTCGAGTATAGTTGATTTACAATGTTGTACTAGTTTCAGGTGTACAGCAAAGTGATTCAGTTGTATATATACATATATTCATTCTTTTCCAGATTCTTTTCTCATATAGGTTATCCCAGGATATTGAGTAGAGTTCCCTGTGCTATACAGTAGGTCCTTGTTGGTTATCTATGTTATATATAGTAGTGTGTGTATGTAAGACTTTTCATTTCTAACCATTTCCCTGATGCTGCTGATCCAGGAGCCAGGGTACTACTCATGTGATGTTGGGCAGATCTTGACCTTGAAGTCACTGTACTTTTCTTTCAAATCTCCTGAGCCTCAGTTTCCTCATCTGTATAGTGGGGATAACGATACATCTTCTCTCTCTCTCCATGGCCGTTGTGTGAGGATCATATGAGATGATGTATGTAATGGAAATTTTTACACTGGGTGGAAAGAACCATCAAATGAAAAGAAATGAGAGGCACTGGAGAAAGAATACAATTTTTAGAATTTTAAAGATGCATTCAAATCCCGAATCTGCATTTTCACTAGCTGTGTAATCATTTGCTAGGTTCTTAACCACTCCAAGGCTTTGTTTCCACATCTGCAAATGCCTTGAAAGACTGTTGTGAGGATTCACTGAGTGAATGATGGTGAAGGATTCTACAAATACCTATTAGTTTTCATCAGAGCACTCCACCCACCCAGGGCCATGTCACTTGTAATCCTGGACCTCAGTTCTCTTACTCCAGGTAACTATTCTCTGCTGTCCCTTCTAGCCATGCAATTCTATAATTACACAAAATAAGTCTTGTACCAACCTGCAAATTCAAACCTAGTCTGCCCTGATGCTGTGACAGGCCTCTCTCTCTCTCTTTTTACCCCCCTAACTGTGTCTGCCAAAACACATTCACAAATAGATACTCAATGCTTTTTGCTGGCTGGTTTAGTATGATGTGCAATTTAGTGTTCTGATTAAACAGTATTTGGGAACCCTAGAGCATTTCATTCGGTACTTGTACTTCCAAGTTACAGCCTGTTTGAATCATGTACGTCTGGCAGTACGGTTGGGGACTCACCCACATCTATATTTTAGATAATCAGCTGTGTAATATTGAGTACTGACGAAGAATTAGAAAATTGCAGATTTAAAAGCTCCATGAATATCAATAAACCACTTCCCCCCCCCACCTTTCAGGAGGAAGACAAGAGGCAGTAGGAAATAAATTGCCACCTTTAATTGGCAGTAATCAAATCCAAAGACACCTAAGAAAAAGCATTCAGTATCTCAGGTGGCGGTATTAAAAAAAAAAAAAAGAAAGGAAGTTTGTGTGAAATTACACTGATGAGTTTTTCACACACCAAGTGCTCTATATTTAATGGAATACTGCCTCTTCCACCTGCAAAATACATGTTGAAAACCCTGTAATGTGACTATCTCAATCTGAACTGAGCACAGTAAAACAAATTACCTGCAGTTAATTCACAGCAAGCCTTAATGATGTTCTCAAATATTAATTTAGTCTTTACAAATTTTAATGAAATCTATAGAAATCGGATCTATTCTCTTGGTTTCCCTAAATGTTGGATTATCACAAAATCCTTTTGGGGTTGAGCTTTCATATGCTACGAATGGTTCTCAAACTTTGGAGTGTAAGAAGTACCTGGGCAGCTCATTAAAATGCACATTCCAGGGCTATACTCTGCCTAGAGCTCTCATTCCTGACAATTTTATTGAGGCATATTTTACATATCATATAATTCACACATTTCAAGTGTACAATACAGTGATTTAGGGACTTCCCTGGTGGCACAGTGGTGAACACTCCACGCTCCCAATGCAGGGGGACTGGGTTCGACCCCTGATTGAGGAACTAGATCCTACATGCATGCCACAACTAAGAGTTCGCATGCTACAACTAAGGAGGCCACGTGCCGCAGCTAAGGAGCTAGCGAGCTGCAACTAAGTGGCCCATGTGCTGCAACTAGGGAGCCTGCAAGCCACACCTAAGGAGTCCGCCTGCCGCAACTAAGACCTGGTGCAACCAAATAAATAAATAAATATTAAAAATAAATAAATAAGTTTACTAGGTTGTAGAAACCATCATCATAAATCAGTTTCAGAACAGTTTTATCTCCCCCAATAAGGTCCCTTATGTCCGTTTCTACCTCCTGCCCCAGGCAACACTAACCTACTTTCTGTTTCTGGATATTTACCTTTTCTGGACATTTCATATCAATGGAATCAAACAATATGTGGCCTCTTGTGTCTGGCTTCTTTCACTAAGCATACTGTTTTGGAGGTTCATCTAAATCAAAGCATGTATCAGTAGCTTGTTCCTTTTAATTGGTGAAGCGTATTCTATCATACGGATGAACCACATTTTGCCCTTTCACCAGCTGGTAGACATTTAGGTTGTTTCCATTTTGGGCTATATGAATAATGCTGCTATAAACATTTGTAAGCAAGTCTTTGTGGTGACGTGTTTTCATCTCTCTTGGGTAGATATCTAGGAGTGGAATTGCTGGATCACATGGTAATTTTATGTTTACCTTTTTGAGAAACCACCAAACTGTTTTCTAAAGTGATCGCACCATTTTATATTCTCATCCTCTAGAGCTCTGGGTCAACAGTTCTGGGTGGCACAGGAAATGTGCATACTGAACCAGTTTTCAATAATTCTGACGTAGTTAGATCAGATCTACTCCTTAGATTATACATATGATAAACAAACATGTGAGTAAAAGTTACAGAGAAATATTGACATGTTGAGCCTTCTGCCACAGTTCTGGCCAAAATGGGTTCTTTCTTGGGGTGATGAGACAAACTAAAAGAGTCTCCACTGCAACAAGGGACTCTCTAATGGGGCAGCCAGAGGGAGAGAGAATGGGAGAGAAAATTGACAACCCACCATGAAATGATACTAGATTGCTTTTTTTGTAACACAGGTTGCCAAAATGTTAAACTCTCTAAATTGCACAAGGTATTTACAAAACCCTTAAGGGCTGCTTTAAGTTGGGGAAAGTAATCCAACATTAAATTTAGTAAGTGGTTCTTAGGACTACATTTCCTAAGGAAAAAGTATGGTCTCCTGGAGATGGGAAATTACTTGCCGATTAGCTGAGCTACGCTTAGTAAGCTGTTATTTTAATAACTGCTCCTGGGGTGCAAGGAGGAAAACAAGCTGATTGTGAGGCATCTCACCACCCATGTCCTGCCTGCGATGCCAGGAAACTTTCAAGGGTCTAGGGCTTTTACCTCCAGGGAGAAAGATAACACGACGTCTGACTTGGAGAGCTGGTTTTCACTCTCCTCACCCATGTCGATGATGGAAGCGTTGTGGCTGCGTTTGAGTTTCTGAAGCTTGAACTCGCCGCCTTTGGAAACTGGCATGCTCTCCAAATTAGCCATGAGCAGGTTGACGGATGACTTCAGCTCTTCAATGTACATGTTTTCCATTTCTTTGGATACAAACTTGGGAAATTTGCGTTCCTTGTAAAGAAAGAGAAAGGAATGAGCAGAGGAGTAAACACAGTCCAGAGCTCTGCTGACATCTACCACTAGTGACATTTGCCCAGATATTGTGGCATCGTGCTAGAAAAATGTTCAGCTGGGTTGAGTAGACAGCTGCCTGCCTTCTAGTTATTTATAATCTCTAACAGGTAAGAAACACATACATAAACATATAGTAAGAAAGAGGCAAATATTTTAT
Organism: Orcinus orca; assembly: GCF_937001465.1. Taxonomy (NCBI): domain Eukaryota; kingdom Metazoa; phylum Chordata; class Mammalia; order Artiodactyla; family Delphinidae; genus Orcinus; species Orcinus orca. The sequence continues at coordinate 27,002,304 of NC_064568.1, read as the reverse complement.
TATAGTTCTATTCCCCCCACCCAAGTTTTCTCCAGCAAATGTGATCTACGGAAAGAAAAATGGGGTGATGTTCTTCAAATCCGGTCTCAATTCAAACAGTTTTTCTTTTCAGCAAAATGCAGCCAGTTGTTTTTAAGCTGAGGAGACAGAAAAGCACCCTATTTCTGGATATCTATAGAGATTTTTTCACATGAATAATTCAAAAGGAGCTCATTTGAGATGTTTCAAACACAGCCTGTGGCTATTTCTAAGAAGAATAGTTAACTGTTTTGAAGAAAAATTGAAAAAAAATTAAACAAGTGATGAAAAACATAATTAAAATTCCTTAGAAGAGAAGATAAAGCAATTCAGTATCAGAACTGAACTCTATATTTTTTCATTCCTTAAGAGTTCAGTTGTAATGGCAACATGCTTTAGCCAACTTCATACCTCTGAGTTGTCCAGGTGCCTCAGATGAACAGAGTTTGGATCAATCACCTTCTCAAAGAATCATTTCCCACTTCAAACATGAATGTGCTCTCTGCAGCCCAGCTCCATAAATGAGCAGGTGAGTGGCAAATCAAATCAGTTTGACTTTTTTTTTTTTTTGCAAGTGACAGAAAAATCCACTTGAACTGGCTTAAACAATGAAGGAATGTATAGGTTTGAAAATGTCCTAGGGTAGAACCAGCTTCAGACAAGACTGGAATTAGGAGTCAGATAATATCATTATAACTGAGTTTTTCCTCCAAAACTTGGTTTGGGTTCTTCTGGGCTGGCTTCATGCTCAGTCTGGCTCCTTCTAATGTGACAAAAAGATTGCTAAAGATCTGTACCTCACAACACCACATCACACTATCTAAAGGAAGAGTGAACATCTCCTCCTGTAATGCTCACAGAAGATGGAGGATCTTGTATCTCAGAATCCTCACCTGAAGTCTGACTTACGTGCATACCCTGAACCAGTTTCCATGGCCAGTGATATCATGTTGAATCGCTTAGGCCTGCGTTATTTCCTCTGTCCCTGTGGCTCAGGGTAGAACTCCACCTGGGTCCCACGGAACATGAATTGGTTTGCCAATTCTGGGTGGCAGAAAAATAAGATGTCTAATATGTGGGCACCTGACTTAAAGTCATCCAGCTAATTCTACTAAGTGGCCAGCAATCAACTGGATTTAATCACTCAAGCAATTGAACTGAGAGATGTTGAGATTGCGATCAGTGGTGAAACTGCAACAGTAAGATCATAAAGATAGACTCTTGGGTGGATGCCATATTGTCCATGTTGGACCAAGTGGAAGCAGCGTAAGAACTTGACAAAGAGCGAGAAAGAGATGGGGAGATAGAGGTGGTAGAGAGACTGTGAGAGAGAGGAAGGAAGGAGGGAGGGAGGAGGGAAGGAAGAGAAGAAGAGAGAGGAGGGTATTTAGAGTCACAGAAAGGAGCTTTGACTTTTATTGGTTTTCTAATTCTAAGGAAGCCAAGTTATTCCTCTTGCAGTTTAGATGCCTGAGATTCTCTTATTTTCCTTTCAATACTCAAGACTCATATCTTCGAAACTTTTGCACAGTGGGCTGGCGTTTTATCATTCTTGGGCTCAATCAGAGGACAAATGTGAGCCTCAAAAACGTGGGTATCCTTTATGACAAAGGCCCTGAGCTGCTGGGCCATCATCACTTAGAAAATATTTACTGCCACCCAAGCTCTGCCTGGCACAGTGTTAGGCGTGGGGAGATCATGATGAAAGGATGCGAACTGTTCTGGAGTTTTACAGCTAGCAGAGAGAAAGATCTTTAAGGAAACGTCAAGGTAGATGGCTGATGGAAGTAGATGAGAAGTGATCTCTTCCTGAGAGAATCAGGGGTAGCCTTCCGGAGGAGGTGACCCTTAGGCTGAGAGTCTGATGGATGAGGAAGCGTTTGACACCGGGTTGAGTTGGCTGAGACAGGGCCACTTTCATTTGCTTTTTTCTGAGAAATATGTAATAGGCAACCATGAATCCAAGAAGGTCTGTATAACTGAACGTGATCACAAAATACTTCCCCCTCTTCTTTTGAACATGGTCATTCTAACGAGTGAAGAGAAGAATGAGGTAAGTTAATTGATGTTAAAGGCTGCCAAGCAGCACAGGTTACATACTAACAGCCTGAAGGCTGGGACACTGATCTATCTCTTTCCTCCTGGTACTGGGGCCCAAACCTTATAACTATATGGGATATTGGAGGAGCTGGGTAAGTGTATCTTTGATTTTACTGGCAGCGGCTGGCCCTGCAGTTGCCATGGAGATGGAGAGAAAAACCATTGTGTCTGTGAAGTGGGTTCTCTCCTGCCAATCAGCCTAACTATCAAGTGCGGTCCCTTCATCACACCCATCTTTGGGACTCACTCAAGGCCTTTTAACTCCACAGTCTTGAAATTTTGGAAGAAGATCCAGTGATTACAGATACCACAGCTCTGGCCCAGAGCTGGCATCCACCAAACTTTCTGCAGGAGAATATTGGAAAAATCCAAAGAATGACCACTCCTCCCAGAACTTGGACAGTTCCTAATGACATCATAAAAAGATGCTTATAAAACTGAAGTCTGGGGACTTCCCTGGTGGTGCAGGGCTTAAGAATCCATCTGCCAATGCACGGGACATGGGTTCAATCCCTGGTCCAGGAAGATCCCTCATACTGTGGAGCAACTAAGCCCGTGCGCCACAACTACTGAGCCTGCGCTCTAGAGCCCGAGAGCCACAACTACTGAAGCCCGCGTGCCTAGAGCCCGTGCTCCGCAAAAAGAGAAGCCACCGCAGTGAGAAGCCCACGCACCACAACAAAGAGTAGCCCCTGCTCGCCTCAACTAGAGAAAGCCCGCGCACAGCAATGAAGACAAAAAAATATATATATATATAATAAATAAATAATAAATTAAAAAAAAAACCCACTGAAGTCTGCAAGGGAAAACAAGGCCATTTTCTACTCTGAGTACTTAAGCCTTGAGAAGGAATAGCATTCTGTCAATCTAGGCTGACTTTCTAAAGGGGTTTTCAATGGCAGCCCCACTATAAACACATTTCAAAAGCAGCCTCACAGACATTAGAAGGCATTTTGGGCACAGGTATTATATTAGTAGTTTCCTGGATTGGTCCTTTTACTCAAAGCTGTCCTTAAGTGGCTTAGTTTTACTTCCTCAGCTTCTTTGATTTAGGTGGACTTCCTTTTCCTTGAATGAACGCCCTTGGCATTTAGATTTTTCTTTGAACTCAGATTCCTCTGGGTTCTTAGCTGCCTTACAAAGGCCAGAGTCAGGGAGATGCTCCCTACACACATTCTTGCAGGCCAAAAATTGAACTAAATTTCTACCATGTGCTTGGACACAGGGGAGATGCCACGTACAACAACATTCATTTGTAAGCTGGGGGTGCTATCATTCTCTGGTAGGAGAGGATTCCACTTTTATCTGATTGTTGGCAATGTATGGAGCAGAAATTTTCCATCAGGGAAATATGTGGATGTCACTTCTCACCTAGGCACATCATTAGTACCTGCAATGGGACCGTGGTATGAGATGGTCATTTTGCTTCTGCAGAGAATGCGGTTTAAATGGCAACTCCCCACTGAAAAGACAGCTTGAAAAAACAATGGTGTTTCACTCCCAGACCTCTACCTTTATTTTAAAAGCTGTAGTATTTGTCTTATATAATCAGCTCAAGAATTTTGGAATTTTACCCAAAACGTGGCCAAAAGGACTGGCAAATATCACAGCAGCACTAATGCCACAAGCTGCCTGTTTAAGCTTAAGCTCCAATGTCAACTTCTAATCACACAATTTAAATAACTTAGGCTTAACTCCTGGGTGAAATTTGGGGACTCTTTAACGTCAACATGAGAGGATTTGGGAAAATGTTTGAGCAGGGATTAAGAAGTCTTTTCTACCACATTTAAAAAATGCATTCAGATCTCTTCATGGATCTTTTAAGGCAGCGTATCTGATGAGGGCTCACACAGCCGTCTCTGATGATTCGTTCGTTGGATGTTGGTGTGACTGAACTGATAGATTACAGGGTAGGGTTGCGGGTAGAGGAAAGCCACCTTGCACTTGCCTCCCTTCTCTCCCAGGAAGAAAAGACAAACATTTGCCTTCTGTAAGCACGTGAGGATAAGAATGCTGCTGGCGGAACCACCTAGGTCCCCACCACCTCTTTCCCAGGTGCCAAGGAAATCAAAGTGGAAGGGATTCAGAATTCCAGGAGCCCATCCTGCCTGCTGCTTTTGCTTCCTTTGGGCTTCTGGATAAACTGAAGGGAAGGCACAGCAAATTTTCGTGCAAGAGAGAAAGCAGTTTCCCGGAGGGGCAACCGTCAGGGAGGGAAGAGCTGGGGGCAGTCTTGTCCTGATATAACTGCCTGTCATCTGACTACTCAAAAGAAAGAACGTGAAACTTGGAATTAAAGCACTCGGCTTTCTACTTACTAGCTGTGTCAACTTTGATACGTCACTTAAACTCTTTGATGTGCCTGAACTGCGGAGAATCATCGTTAACTCGCAGGATCATTTGTCACAGGTCTAAATGAGAGTTTACGCGAATTGCATAGCCAGGGCAAATTAATAAAGACTGATCAGCAGAGAGAGAGGTCAGGATGCAGAAAGGTGAAGTCCTGGGTGAAGGGCATGTTGGATCTTTGGATTGGGGCCATGGGGAAATGAGGCTCTATGTTTGGGAAGGCATTTTGTAATGGCAGTGTGCATACTGGTGAAGAGAGAAGGTTCTGGTCAGTGAATGAGCTTGGCCAAGGCCTCTAATGTCTGTGCTTCGGCCGCCTCTATGACCTGGGGATCCTGGGAGCACCCTTCTCATAAAGTTGTTGGAGGGTTAGGTAGGTTCTCAAATGTAAAATGCTTAGAAGAGAGTTGGGCACATAGTAAACAGCGCATAAGCAACAGTTACTTTGCACACATCTTCGAGGGGCTCCCAATTCATAATGATCACCCCACCCAGAGCCCTACCTTGTCGGTACCACCCTCTCCCTCAGTGATGTATCTCTAGCATCCACGTGTTCACTGAGACCTCACCCCCTTTCCACGGTGGACTGATCGACTGCTCTAGGGGTTGGCCCTTGAACTAAGCGGGGCCAGTCAGAAGACTGACTCTTGAAATTGTGAATGTGAGGGGGTAATGAGAAAAGCAGAAAGAGGAGATTGGGAGAAAGATTTGAGACAGAGGTTGACTGGCTAAATGTTTTTCTATTTGGCCATCCTGGAAACACGGAGAACTGTGGAACAGCCATGTTTCCCATCTGAGAAGCAAAGAAAGATGGTCTGCAGAGAAAGAAGGAATAATGAATGGGACACACAGGCTCAAGGGAAGGGGGAAAGTCCTGACCACTTGGTGGCCCCTGGCTCCACTCCCTTCCTAGGTCTTGGCTGTACCTTGCCCATGGGCTCTGTGAGACATTCCTTGCTCCCTAGAATCAATACCCTCTCTTAAAAGCTTCCTTGAGTTGGTGCTTCTAATTTGCAATGAAGACACTCTACCCATCTTATAATTCAGAGAACACAGTGAATTATGTATGATGGATGACATCTATCTCCAGGAATTTCTGGTTATGATATTTACAGGAGCTGACGTTTAGCCATATGGGTTGAATTGCACACCCTCAATAAAATTCACTGTGATGCTACAAATAGAAAAATCAGGGCATGCTAAAAGAAGATAAGCATGGGTGCTTTGTTTCAATATCTTTTCAGGAACTAGCCTGTATCTGAAAACTTGATATTTAATTTTTAGTAGATGAGATACTTCTCACTCTTCCTCAGTATTAGCCAGGCTGGTTTAAGCAGAAGTAGAATTTCCTTTTCTTGGAATCCAACTAAACTGAAGGAAAAACAGTTACACAGTTGACGATCAGGAAGAAGTAGATTCAGTGTCTTGAACACCCTGAGGATCTCAGTATATTCTGTTTATCTTTGTATGTATGTTAGCTTCACTCTTTTATCTTCTTTCCCCTACACTGAAGAAATGAACATGGCTGCAGACATCTTTCTACGACTACAAGACATAGCTCTGTTGGCCTACAGTCCACAGGTCCCTGTGAAGGGCTTCATTGGTTTAGTTGCATCCATTTCTGGACCAATCACTAATGGCCGGGGCAGGCTGGGAGATGTGACTGGTTCCATTTGGGTGAGGAGTCCACTTCCAGAACCAAGTAACTGTGGCAAGGGGGCCATTGGCATGAACGAATATTGCAAAAGAAGACAGTCAATTTCCAGGAGAACAGGAGATAGTAGTGGGAAGATTCCCATAGAAATCCTCCTGAATGTTTAAATATACCCTCCATATACTTTGAAATATACCCTCCGTATACTTTGCCCAAGATTTACTTTAGTTGCCTATTTCATTGTCCAAGAAAGTCTAGTTCTAAGTTGTCAGTAACATCCTATTAGGTATCAAAATACCCAGTGGTGTGGGCCAAGGGAGAGAGTTTTTTGGGTTTTTTTAACATCTTTATTGGAGTATAATTGCTTTACAGTGGTGTGTTAGTTTCTGCTTTATAACAAAGTGAATCAATTATACATATATATATGTCCCCATATCTCTTCCCCCTTGCGTCTCCCTCCCTTCGACCCTCCCTATCCCACCCCTCTAGGTGGTCACAAAGCACCGAGCTGAATTCTCTGTGCTATGCGGCTGCTTCCCACTAGCTATCTATTTTACGTTTGGTAGTGTATATATGTCCACGCAGCTCTCTCACTTTGTCCCAGCTTACCATTCCCCTTCCCTGTAACCTCAAGTCCATTCTCTAGTAGGTCTGCATCTTTATTCTCGACTTGCCCCTAGGTTCTTCATGACATTTTTTTTTTTTTAGATTCCATATATATGTGTTAGCATACGGTATTTGTTTTTCTCTGACTTACTTCACTCTGTATGACAGACTCTAGGTCCATCCACCTCACTACAAATAACTCAGTTTCGTTTCTTTTTATGACTGAGTGATATTCCATTGTATATATGTGCCACATCTTCTTTATCCATTCATCTGTCAATGGACACTTAGGTTGTTTCCATGTCCTGGCTATTGTAAATAGAGCTGCAATGAACACTGGGGTGCATGTATCATCTTGAATTATGGTTTTCTCAGGGTATATGCCCAGCAGTGGGATTGCTGGGTAGTATGATAGTTCTATTTAGAGTTTTTTAAGGAACCTCCATACTGTTCTCCCTAGTGGTTGTACCAATTTACATCCCCACCAGCAGTGCAAGAGTGTTCCCTTTTCTCCACACCCTCTCCAGCATTTACTGTTTGTAGATTTTTTGATGATGGCCATTCTGACTGGTGTGGGGTGATACCTCATTGTAGTTTTGATTTGCATTTCCCTAATGATTAGTGATGTTGAGCATCCTTTCATGTGTTTGTTGGCAATCTGTGTATCTTTGGAGAAATGTCTATTTAGGTCTTCTGCCCATTTTTGGATTGGGTTGTTCGTTTTTTTGATATTGAGCTGCATGAGCTGCTTGTAAATTTTGGAGATTAATCCTTTGTCAGTTGCTTCATTTGCAAATATTTTCTCCCATTTTGAGGGTGGTCTTTTCATCTTTTTGGTTTCCTTTGCTGTGCAAAAGCTTTTAAGTTTCATTAGGTCCCGTTTGTTTATTTTTGTTATTTCCATTTCTCTAGGAGGTGGGTCAAAAAGGACCTTGCTGTGATTTATGTCATACAGTGTTCTATGTTTTCCTCTAAGAGTTTGATAGTGTCTGGCCTTACATTTAGGTCTTTAATCCACTTTCAGTTTATTTTTGTGTATGGTGTTAGGGAGTGTTCTAATTTCATTCTTTTACATGTAGCTGTCCAGTCTTCCCAGTACCACTTATTGAAGAGGCTGTCTTTTCTCCACTGTATATTCTTGCCTTCTTTATCAAAGATAAGGTGACCATACATGTGTGGGTTTATCTCTGGGCTTTCTATCCTGTTCCATTGATCTGTTCCATATTTCTGTTTTTGTGCCAGTACCATATTGTCTTGATTACTGTACCTTTGTAGTATAGTCTGAAGTCAGGGAGCCTGATTCTTCCAGCTCCATTTTTCTTTCTCAAGATTGCTTTGGCTATTCGGGGTCTTTTGTGTTTCCATACAAATTGTGCAATATTTTGTTCTAGTTCTGTGAAAAATGCCAGTGGTAGTTTAATACGGATTCCACTGAATCTGTAGATTGCTTTGGGTAGTATAGTCCTTTTCACAATGTTGATTCTTCCAGTCCAAGAACATGGTATATCTCTCCATCTCTTTATATCATCATTAATTTCTTTCATCAGTATCTTATAATTTTCTGCATACAGGTCTTTTGTCTCCTTAGGTAGGTTTATTCCTAGATATTTTATTCTTTGGTTGCAATGGTAAATGGGAGAGTTTTCTTAATTTCACTTTCAGATTTTTCATCATTAGTGTATAGGAATGCTAGATTTCTGTGCATTAATTTTGTATCCTGTTACTTTACCAAATTCATTGATCAGCTCTTCTAGTTTTCTTGTAGCATCTTTAGGATTCTCTATGTATAGTATCATGTCATCTGCAAACAGTGACAGCTTTACTTCTTCTTTTCCGATTTGGATTCCTTTTATTTCTCTTTCTTCTCTGATTGCTGTGGCTAAAACTTCCAAAACTATGTTGAATAATAGTGGTGAGAATGGGCAACCTTGTCTTGTTCCTGATCTTAGAGGAAATGCTTTCAGTTTTTCACCATGGAGGATGATGTTGGCTGTGGGTTTGTCATATACGGCCTTTATTGTGTTGAGGAAAGTTCCCTCTATGCCTACTTTCTGGAGGGTTTTTATCATAAATGGGTGTTGAATTTTCGAAAGCTTTCTCTGCATCTATTGAGATGATCATATGGATTTCTCCTTCAATTTGTTAATATGGTGTATCACATTGATTGATTTGTGTATATTGAAGAATCCTTGCATTCCTGGGATAAACCCCACTTGATCATGGTGTATGATCCTTTTAATGTGCTGCTGGATTCTGTTTGTTAGTATTTTGTTGAGGATTTTTGCATCTACGTTCATCGGTGATATTGGCCTGTAGTTTTCTTTCTTTGTGACATCTTTGTCTGGTTTTGGTATCAGGGTGACGGTGGCCTCGTAGAATGCGTTTGGGAGTGTTCCTCCCTCTGCTATATTTTGGAAGAGTTTGAGAAGGATAGGTGCTAGCTCTTCTCTAAATGTTTGATAGAATTTGCCTGTTAAGCCATCTGGTCCTGGGGTTTTGTTTGTTGGAAAAATTTTAATCACGGTTTCAATTTCAGTGCTTGTGATTGGTCTGTTCATATTTTCTATTTCTTCCTGGTTCAGTCTTGGAAGGTTGTGCATTTCTAAGAATTTGTCCATTTCTTCCAGGTTGTCCATCTTATTGGCATAGAGTTGCTTGTAGTAATCTCTCATGATCCTTTGCATTTCTGCAATCAGTTGTTACTTCTCCTTTTTCATTTCTAATTCTGCTGATTTGAGTCTTCTCCCTTTTTTTCTTGATGGGTCTAGTTAATGGTTTATCAATTTTGTTTATCTTCTCAAAAAACCAGTTTTTAGTTTTATTGATCTTTGCTATCGTTTCCTTCATTTCTTTTTCATTTATTTCTGATCTGATCTTTATGATTTCTTTCCTTCTGCTAAGTTTGGGTTTTTTTTTGTTCTTCTTTCTCTAATAGCTTTAGGTGTACGGTTAGGTTGTTTATTTGAGATGTTTCTTGTTTCTTAAGGTAGGATTGTATTGCTATAAACTTCCCTCTTCAAAATGCTTTTGCTGTATCCTATAGGTTTTGGGTCATCGTCTTTCACTGTCATGTGTTTCTAGGTATTTTTTGATTTCCTCTTTGATTTCTTCAGTGATCTCTTGGTTATTAAGTAGTGTATTGTTTAGCCTCCATGTGTTTGTATTTTTTACAGATTTTCCCCTGTATTTGGTATCTAGTCTCATAGCGTTGTGGTCGGAGAAGATACTTGATACGATTTCAGTTTTCTTAAATTTACCAAGGCTTGATTTGTGACCCAAGATAATATCTGTCCTGGAGAATGTTCCATGAGCATTTGAGAAAAATGCGTATTCTGTTGTTTTTGGATGGAATGTCCTATAAATATCAATCAAGTCCATCTTGTTTAATATATCATTTAAAGCTTGTGTTTCCTTATTTATTTTCATTTTGGATGATCTGTCCATTGGTGAAAGTGGGATGTTAAAGTCCCCTACTATGATTGCATCCCTGTCGATTTCCCCTTTTATGGCTGTTAGTATTTACCTTATGTATTGAGGTGCTCCTACGTTGGGTGCATAAATATTTACAATTATTATATCTTCTCCTTGGATTGATCCTTTGATCATTATGCAGTGTCCTTCTTTGTCTCTTCTAATAGTCTTTGTTTTAAAGTCTATTTTGTCTGATATGAGAACTGCTACTCCAGTTTTTGTTTGATTTCCATTTGCTTGGAATATCTTTTTCCATCCCCTCACTTTCAGTCTGTATGTGTCTCTAGGTCTGAAGTGGGTCTCTTGTAGACAGCATATATATGGGTCTTGTTTTTGTATCCATTCAGCCAATCTGTGTCTTTTGGTTGGAGCATTTAATCCATTTACATTTAAGGTAATTATCGACATGTATGTTCCTATTACAATTTTCTAAATTGTTTTGGGCTTGTTATTGTAGGTCTTTTCCTTCTCTTGTGTTTCCTGCCTAGAGAAGTTCCTTTAGCACTTGTTGTAGAGCTGGTTTGGGGAGGCTGAATTCTCTTAGCTTTTGCTTGTCTGTAAAGGCCTTAAAATCTCTATCAAATCTGAATGAGATCCTTGCTGGGTAGAGTAATCTTGGCTGTAGGTTTTTCTTCTTCATCACTTTTAATATGTCCGGCCACTCCCTTCTGGCTTGCAGAGTTTCTGCTGAAATCAGCTGTTAACCTTATGGAGATTCACTTTTGTGTTATTTGTTGTTTTTCCCTTGCTGCTTTTAATATTTTTTCTTTGTATTTAATTTTTTTTTTTTAAGTAAGAGTGCTTGTTTATTTATTTATGGCTGAGTTGGGTCTTCATTGCTGTGCGAGGGCTTTCTCTAGTTGTGGCGAGCAGGGACGACTCTTCGCTGCGGTGCATGGGTTTCTCATTGCGGTGGCTTCTTCTGTTGCGGAGCATGGGCTCTAGGCATGCGGGCTCAGTAGTTGTGGCTTGCAGACTCCAGAGCGCTGGCTCAGCAGTTGTGGCTCACAGGCTTAGTTGCTCTGCGGCATGTGGGATCTTCCCGGACCAGGGCTCGAATCCGTGTCCCCTGCGTTTACAGGTAGATTCCCAACCACTGTGCCACCAGGGAAGTCCCTGAATTTTTTTTTTTTTTTTTTTTTGCAGTACGCGGGCCTCTCACTGTTGTGACCTCTCCTGTTCCGGACGCGCAGGCTCAGCGGCCATGGCTCACGGGCCCAGCCACTCCGCAGCATGTGGGATCCTCTGGGACGGGGGCATGAACCCATGTCCCCTGCATCAGCAGGCGGACTCTCAACCATTGCGCCACCAGGGAAGCCCCCCTGTATTTAATTTTTGATAGTTTGATTAATACGTGTCTTGGTGTGTTTCTCCTTGGATTTATCCTGTATGGGACTCTCTGTGCTTCCCGGACTTCATTAACTATTTCCTTTCCCATATTAGAGAAGTTTTCAACTATAATCTCTTCAAATATTTTCTCAGTCCCTTTCTTTTGATCTTCTTCGTCCGGGACCTCTATAATTCGAATGCTGGTGCATTTAACGTTGTCCCAGAGGTCTCTGAGGCTGTCCTCAATTCTTTTCATTCTTTTTTCTTTATTCTGCTCTACAGTAGTTATTTCCACTATTTTATCTTCCAGGTCACTTATCTGTTCTTCTGCCTCAGTTACTCTGCTGTTGATCCCTTCTAGAGAATTTTTAATTTCATTTACTGTGTTGTTCATCACTGTTTGTTTACTCTTTGGTTCTTCTAGGTCCTTGTTAATGGTTTATTGTATTTTCTTCATTGTATTTCCAAGATTTTGGATCATCTTTACTATCATTACTCTGAATTCTTTTTCAGGTAGACTGCCTATTTCCTCTTCATTTGTTTCGTCTGGTGAGTTTTTTACCTTGCTCCTTCATCTGCTGTGTTTCTCTGTCTTCTCATTTTGCTTAACTTACTGTGTTTGGGGTCTCCTTTTTGCAGACTGCAGGTTCATAATTCCCATTGTTTTTGGTGTCTGTCCCCTGTGGCTAAGGTTGGTTTAGTGGGTTGTGCAGGCTTCCTGATGGAGGGGACTAGTGCTTGTGCTCTGGTGGATGAGGCTGGATCTTGTCTTTCCGGTGGGCAGGTCTACGTCTGGTGGTGTGTTTTGGGGTGTCTGTGGCCTTATTATGATTTTAGGCAGCCTCTCTGCTGATGGACGGGGTTGTGTTCCTGTCTTGCTATTTGTTTGGCATAAGGTGTCCAGCACTGTAGCTTGCTGGCTGTTGCGTGGAGCTGGGTTTTGGCGTTGAGATGGAGATCTCTGGGAGATTTTTGCCGTTTGATATAACGCGGAGCTGGGAGGTCTCTTGTGGACCAGTGTCCTGAACTTGGCTCTCCCACCTCAGAGGCACAGCCCTGACACCTGGCTGGAGCACCAAAAGCCTGTCATCCACACGGCTCAGAATAAAAAGGGGAAAAGAAAGAAAGAAAGAAAGAAAGAAGAAGATAAAATAAAATAAAGTAAAAATAAAATAAAATAAATTTATTAAAGTAAAAAATAATTATTAAGAAAAATTTTTTAATAAGTAATAAAGAAAAAAAAGGACAGACAGAACCTAGGACAAATGGTAAAAGCAAAGCTATACAGACAAAATCACACACAGAAGGATACACATACACACTCACAAAAAGAGAAAAAGGGGAAAAATATATATATATCGTTGCTCCCAAAGTCCACCTCCTCAATTTGGGATGATTCGTTGTCTATTCATGTATTCCACAGATGCAGGGTACATCAAGTTAATTGTGGAGCTTTAATCCGCTGCTCCTGAGGCTGCTGGGAGAGATTTCCCTTTCTCTTCTTTCTTCACACAGCTCCTGGGGTTCAGCTTTAGATCTGGCCCCGCTTCTGCATGTAGGTCTCCTGAGGGCGTCTGTTCTTTGCTCAGACAGGACTGGGTTAAAGGAGCCGCTGATTCGGGGTCTCTGTCTCACTCAGGCCGGGGGGAGGGACGGGCATGGAGTGCGGGGCGAGTCTGCGGCGGCAGAGGCCGGTGTGACGTTGCACCAGTCTGAGGCACACCGTGCGTTCTCCCGGGGAAGTTGTCCCTGGATCCCGGGACCCTGGCGCTGGCGGGCTGCACAGGCTCCCCGGAAGGGGGGTGTGGATAGTGACCTGTGCTCGCACAGAGGCTTCTTGGTGGCGGCAGCAGCAGCCTTAGCGTCTCATGCCCGTCTCTGGGGTCCGCGCTTTTAGCCGCGGCTCGCGCCCGTCCCTGGAGCTCCTTTAAGCGGCGCTCTGAATCCCCTCTCCTCGCGCGCCAGGAAACACAGAGGCAAGAAAAACTCTCTTGCCTCTTCAGCAGCTCCAGACTTTTCCCTGAACTCCCTCCCGGCCAGCCGTGGCGCACCAACCCCCTGCAGGCTGTGTTCACGCTGCCAACCCCAGTCCTCTCCCTGCGCTCCTACCGAAACCCGAGCCTCAGCTCGCAGCCCCGCCCGCCCCGGCGGGGGAGCAGACAAGCCTCTCGGGCTGGTGAGTGCCGGTCGGCCCCCATCCTCTGTGCGGGAATCTCTCCGCTTTGCCCTCCGCACTCCTGTTGCTGCGCTCTGCTCCGCGGCCCCGAAGCTTCCCCCTCCGCCACCCGCAGTCTCCGCCCGCGAAGGGGCTTCCTAGTGTGTGGAAACCTTTCCTCCTTCACAGCTCCCTCCCTCTGGTGCGGGTCCCGTCCCTATTCTTTCGTCTCTGTTTTTTCTTTTTTCTTTTGCCCTACCCTGGTACGTGGGGAGTTTCTTGCCTGTTGGGGGGTCTGAGGTCTTCTGCCAGCGTTCAGTAGGTGTTCTGTAGGAGCTGTTCCACATGTAGATGTATTTCTGATGTATTTGTGGGGAGGCAGGTGATCTCCGCGTCTTACTCTTCCGCCATCTTGAAGCTCCTCGCGAGAGTTCTTTGATCTTTGTTCAGAAATGAGCAACTTGGCGCACTATGTAACAGTTTTTCACCCATGGCCTTTTAAAAATTAAAATTAGCTTACGCAAGTTTCTAAAATTATCATGTTAAGCCTTAAAAGTAAACAAGACAACTAAAATAAAGGTGCCATGAGCTTGTTTTTGAAGTGTGTGTGTGTAAAATTTTCTTTAAGTGGCACGAATACTTATTAGTTGGGGATCTAATAGTTGCCTAAGGGCAGGGCATGAACCAAATGACCTCTATTTTCTGGATAATCTGCTGAGGAGGTGCTGAATTTAGAGAAGTACATTCCGAAGCCTTATTGATGTTTACTCCCACATTAAGCAGGATTTTCAAACATAAGAGCCTTTTACACTACCTTTAGCCAGAGAACTACATACTACTTTTAGCCACCAGACGACCCGACCATAAACTTTGAAGGTGTCCAAGAACAAGATGCAGAACGTTTCAACGCAACTGCTTGAGCACGAAAGGGGATTTTCCTGCTTCCTGGAGTCTCTCTTCGGTTTCTCTTCCAGTAGAATTCCTTTCCACGGGTACAAATCCTGAGATGCTTCTTTCCATAGAGAGGAAGGCTGAACACCAAGCTCCACCCTGTGCTCATCCTCCCCCACACTCCGACCCCCATTTTAAAATTTTGCACGTAGGGTGAGCCCAGTCCTGATACTTAGACTTGAGTGAAGGGTCCATTGTAGCCTCTTAACTAGTACCTCTCATGTTCAGCCTAGATTTTCCCATCTCTAAAACAAGAATAACAAATGCCCCTATGGAACTGTTTGGAGGATGGAATGAGATGGCATATGTAAAGCATGTAACATGCTTGACAGAGTCAGTGCTGAAGAAATGCCACTAGCACAATTACTGTTAACACAAATGGTAGAACAGTTAGAATAGGAGATAGGGGCTTCCCTGGTGGCGCAGTGGTTGAGAGTCCGCCTGCCGATGCAGGGGACACGGGTTCGTGCCCCGGTCCGGGAAGATCCCACATGCCACGGAGTGGCTGGGCCCGTGAGCCATGGCCGCTGAGCCTGCGCGTCCGGAGCCTGTGCTCCGCAACGGGAGAGGCCACAACAGTGAGAGGCCCGCGTACCGCAAAAAAAAAAAAAAAAGAATAGGAGATAATGCTTAGGCTCCCAGTCCTCAACAGGGAGACATCCCAACCCTAGAGCAATCCCATCTACTGGGAGACTCAGACATGTAAATGAATAGTCACCATTCAGTGAACTGTCATAATAAAGGTTTACACGTGGCAAGAAGAAAGCACAAAGTGGGCAGGATGAGCTCAGCTCTTAGACAAGGGATTTTCAGTTGAGGACTGAAGGCTGAGTAGGAGAGCTTGCTAAGTGCAGGAGAGGAGAAAGGTCAATCCACATTGAAACACTAGTGGCTACAAAGGCACTGAGGTTGGAAAGGGCCTGGGATATTCAGAGGGAGACATTCTGTAGAGCTGGAATGGGGAGCTCTGGTAGGAAAGTTGTGGGAGGTGAGGCCAATAAAGAAGGATATGGTCTGTGGATTAAGAGCCTTGAGTATCATTCTAAAGCACTGAGATCTTGTTCTGGGGACACTGGAGGGTTCTATTGAAGGATTTGGAGGCTCTGTTATGAGATGTTCATATATGAGGTTTCGAATGATGATTACATGCAGGATGGACAGGACACAGGGAGGGAGTGAAGCCAGGGATATACCCACTAGGAGGCTATTGTAAGATCCAGGCGTGGAAGATGAGGGGCCTGAATCAAAGCACTAGCAGTGGTGCCGGAAACCAGTAAAGGGATCTGGCCCACATTTGGGAGGCAGAATCAAGAAGCCAGGTGGCAGACGGGAGTGTGGAGTGTTCTGGGGAGGAAGGAGAAATTGACAGTGACTGGGAGGTTTCATCCATGGTAACTGCGTGGAGGCCACGTGAGGAGTCTATGCAGGTGTGTGTACTCGGCGGGCAGTTAAGATTTGGAACACATCCAACCTGAAATGCAGGGGACCGGCCACGTGGAAATGCTCGACAGACAGATGGAAATGTAAGTCTGGGACTCAGAAGAAAGGTGAGGCTGGAGTTTGAGTATTGATTGGAGGATAGGAAATACATGAGCTGTGTCTAGGACACTTGCCCTGAGAAAGAAGGGTTGAGGACCCGACCAGGTGATTATCCTCTTCTTCCTGAGAAGGTAAAATTCTCAGTTTTATCTTTCCACGGCCCTTAACGATCAGTGCACTTCCGGTGTGGGGCTCTGGCCCGGTCCCCCAGCACATGTCCCCAGCGTTTCCTTACCCTGGCTATTTGGTCTGCCATTTGGAGACGTCCGTCCAGCTCTCGTCGGATCTGGGCCGCTTGCTCATCTGGATTGTCCAGCTGCACAAAAGCACAAATGTGGAGACTTTCAGTTTGGGTGACAAAAGCCAAGGAACTCACGACTTTACACCCAGCTACTCTGTGCCCCCACAGACCTATTCCACTAAAACGTAAGAATCGTGGGACACACAAATCCAGTTTGAGGGAAATCCCAAGTTAAATCGTTTTAAGGAGAATGTGATGGGGTAGGCAGGCTGTTGCTAAGAAAGACATCTAAATGCACTTGAATAAGAACCACCTCTGAACTTCTAGGCAGCAGTGCTTCTAATGAGGGCCTGACGCAGCTCTCCTGTTTTGGGGTCCAGCGAAGAAGTGTTTACAGGGCAGACGTACAAGGAAGGAGATGGTAATATAACTGTTAGTATCGTACCGAGCGGACATAGTCCGCATCCATGGCACCTACGTGGCATATATCCTGCTGCTCTCCCACCCCTGGACCGTGGATGATTAGTTAATCATTGCATCCTTTCTCTCTGAGCCCTGAGACCTTTTCAACAAGTACTCCAGATGGCTGCTACCTCTCAGTTGGTGTTGATATCTTATATACGCTACTAGGTATAAAACAGATAACTAATGAGAAGCTACTGTATAGCACATAGTTCCCTCTACTCAATGCTCTGTGGTGACCTAAATGGGAAGGAAATCCAAAAAGGAGGGGATATATATATACGTATAGCTGATTCACTCTGCTGTACAGCAGAAACTAACACAACATTGTAAAGCAACTATACTGTAACAAAAATTACTTTAAAAAATTAAGCAGTAAAGTGGAAGTAGGTGCGAGCCTCCTTCTCCTAACGAATTGAATGCATGCATTAGAAACTACACAGAGTATGCTTCAACGGGAGGCCATCCGTAATCTGCTTGTGAAATTTGCAGTTAGATAGTTACCCACTCAGGTGATTTTTGTCACATCTACATTAAATTTACATCTGGCTTAAAAAAAAAAAAAAAAGAAATCTATCTTTGTCTTCTCTGATGGGTAGACAATTCGCTAACTTCTCTAGTGTCAGTTTTCCGATCCATAGAATGAAGGGGTTGGTTATGTAATCTCCATCATCCCTCTCCCATCTTTCTATAAATCTATGAAAGACATTGGCAAATATTTCTACGAAGGTCCATATAATTAACACTCTAGGCTTGGAGGGCCATAAGATCTCTGTTGCAGTGACTCACATCTTCCAATGAGATGTGAAAATGGACACAGGCAACACGTAAATGAATGAGCACTGCTGTGTTCCAATAAAATTTTATGCACAACAGGTGGCGGGCCATAGTTACTGATCTCTGCTCTAGGAACTGAAGTGCTCTCTTTACTTCCAAGCAAGCCTAGCGTTATACGTCAAGCTGTAATTGAGTCTGCTTTGTTCAGTACCTGATAAATTATTTTATTCACAGAAAAGTTTAATAAGTAGGGAACAGTGACATTCAAATGGGATGTACTCTATTCTTCTTTTCAGAACAGATTAACTCACAACAAAAAGTAGATAAAGAAATATGTGAGTTTTCTAAGTCCCTTTCTCTTAAAAGCCATTTTTATTCAGAAATCTGAAAAGTATGGAATTTTATTCAGATATTTGAAAATGAAAACCCAGCTTCATGCTTAAAAAAGAATCTAATCTATGCTATGAAATGGTATAGAAAACAAGTTATTTCTAATATGATGTAAATAAGAACACTGGACAATTTATGGTCATGGTTTTGAAGCATCATGAATAGTCTTCTTGGGTTTGTTATACAAAACATAAAAATCTATCTGGCTTTATGCGCTGCATTTTTATCACCCTGTTCAATTCAGGAGTTGCCTTATCTTCTTTTTCCCACAGTTTTGATAAGCAGGACTGTTTTCTAGATCATAAAGATGGGATTGTTACTTTTGGTCATATATTCTAAAGTAGCATTTCCAAACGGGTGTTCTGCTGAACAACACCCTTATTACAGACTCCAGAAGAAAGGATCCAGAAGGGCTAGAGGGTTTCCCTGCTGGCACAGTGGTTGGGGGTCCGCCTGCCGGCGCAGGGGACACGGGTTCGTGCCCCGGTCCGGGAAGATCCCACATGCCGCGGAGCGGCTGGGCCCGTGAGCCATGGCCGCTGAGCCTGCGCGTCCGGAGCCTGTGCTCCGCAACGGGAGAGGCCACAACAGTGAGAGGCCTGCGTACCGCAAAAAAAAAAAAAAAAAAAAAAGAATGGCTAGATAAGTTTGTAAAATGCTGTGTCGAAATGCACAAAATCTCTGAGAAGCTCAGCAGTAAGGAAATCTGTCAGATTTTGACCAACTCAACTTTTAACTTAAATTTTTATTTTTTGCATAACGCCCAGAGAACATGAGTTGGAAATCCTGTTCTAAATAAATCAAGAGAACCACTGGAGAGCGGTCACACCACTAACCAGAGGTCCCTCCATCACCACTTGCAATAGGCACACGTGGGAAACATGGTATCCTCCGTGCTGGTTTTAAGCTCCAATGAACTGTTTTTATTCTATTCCCTTGGAAGCCCAAGACTTCTTCATACCCAGGTGCAAACCCACTGGGAACACTCAGAAATATCCTGTTCAAAATACATATGCAAAGAAAACATCTGACTACTTCACTGAGAAGAAGCAAAATGATTCGGTTAGGGGCTAAAGTTGGGGGGTTCTGTCAGAAGATACGATGCTCGAGGTTAAAAGTGAAAAGAAAAAACAACCCAACAGAACCATTCCCATTATGAAATTTCTCAGAGGTGTCTGAATTCTCCCACTGGCCTCACCAAATACAATTAGAAACAGCAGAGGATGCCAGCAGTGAAGATGAGCAGTCTAGGTCTACACAAAGCTTCATTCATTGGTTCATTTATTCACTCATCAAATTTTTATGGAATGTCTTGCTATGCATGATACTGGAATACAGAAAGGAACAAGACAGACCCAGTTCCTGCCTCCATGGAACTTAAATCTAACAAGAACAGGTATGGCTATTTGAATAATCTGGGCACAAAACAGAGGGGATTAGCATTTATTGGTGCCTATTTCAAGACCAGGGACTGTATGACCTATATTAAAGCCTTCTGTAAGGGGTCCCAAGAAATAGATGTTAACGTGCATTCTCCCAGGAAAAGGATTCTGGGGTCAAGAGACACTGCTCCTTCCTGAAAATTTATAATACGTATTAGCATAATTAAGATTCAAAGAAATTCTAGAGTAAATCATCTTGTTTAACTGTGTTTAACTTTGTCTTTGACACAATTTTTTCACTGAAAACAAGTATTTCACAGAGCAGTTTGAGAAATTCCCAAGTAAAACAACTTTATGAGGTATGTACCGCTATTATTCCCATTTGACAGACGAGGACACCAAGTCTCTATAAGGTTCAGGAATGTGGTAAAGTGGCATGAGCCATTTGAAATGGGAGTTGGCTCTGCCTCAGACTGGAACTCTTCTGTTCTGCTTTATGTTGACTTTCTTCTTTAGTGTATTGTTTTGGTTTTCTAATTGGCCCTGACAACTAACTCCACACTCCTACGTGGTTCATTTTAATACAAAGAGTCGCCACGCGGGGGCAGAGAAATGTCTACCGTCCATTTCCTATCATGACTGGTTTCTTCCGGGGAGGCTGTTGCAGTGCAAGAGCCCTCCCTAAGAAATAACAGTAATGGGTATGTTCTTAATCTGGCTTTGCCACTTAGTAGCTGTGTGACCTTGGGCAAGTTACTTAACCTCTCTGTGCTCAGGCCTCCTCATCTGATTAATCAGTATAATAAGTCTACCCCAAGGCTGTCATGAGGATTCACTGAGACCACAGATATAAAGCTTTCAGCCCAGTGCCTGGCATTCAGCAAACCCTCAGGAAACAGTGGCTGTTGTTTGCGTTATTAGAACAGCCCACGCTGGCTGTATTTCTGACGCGGTCCACAATGGGGCATCAGAGATTCAGGTGAGAAAGTGCCAGATGGGCTAGTGTCCCTCCCTGGTGTGGATGCGGGGTCTTGGTGTGATAGTCTGTGTCCGGAGAGGAAGGTGATGGGGGCTTCCATCTCTGGATGAATTTCTTTGGCTTCTCAGTGTATCCTACTTTCTCCAGAGTCAAGTCCTTTGCTCCATTAGACTTTAATTAGCAGGAGTGACCAGAAGGAGGGCGCTGCTGCCTGAGAGCTAATGAGCTGAAGGGAAGATGGAAACAGAAATGCAACTGAAGCTCCCTAAAATAGCCTGGTGTGAGAGAGAAGGCCATCCTCCATCAAAAGCCTTGACAGCCCCGCTCTATGAAACCCCCCCAAATAAAGAGAAATCAAGTAATTACCTTTCAACTGCTGGAAAGAAAAGGCCAGAGAGTGAGCTTCCATGGAAACGAGGTTCTGTTTACCTCATTGGTCTTTTCCACTGAGGAAAGGAAAGATCCCCAGGCGAACCAGGCCAAGGGCAAACTTTCCCGGGGACAGCTCGTTAGGGTTAAAATATGTACGTGTGCAAGAAGGCTTTTCACCTAATTAGCCAAATAATCTTCCTACTAGTGGAGGTCAAACAGAGGTACTGTGGTTGTTTTGATTCGCCAGCCAAGCAAAGGGAACTATTTCCTTGGGCTCTTCTTTTAAAGTGATGGAGAACTCAGCTCGGTGCTGGGTAAGTGCAGACAGGTACCACCTAAGCCACAGGTTCAAGCCCATCCCGAGGTCTGGGATTCTCTCCACTCACAGCTGTGTCCCTTCGGTCAGTGCAGACACGAGAACCCAGACCAGCATCGCCGTCGGGCTCGTTCGCCCTGGCAGGAGCACCGCGTGGTGGAGGACCCCGTCCGGGGGAGTCTGCAGCCAGCTATCCCACTACCTGGTATGCAGGACCTTGTTATGTCTCTTAACCTCTTTGAGCCCCGGTTTCTTCGACTGTAGAGGGGGGACCATTTTTATCTTGCATGGCTACTGAGAGGACTGAATGAGACCATGTGTTTCAAAGGCAGTCAGGCCTCCTTGGGTCCAACTCTCGGCTCTGCAATTTCCTTACTCAAAGGGATCACACAGGTGGCTGAACCTCTCTAAGCCTCAGCTTTCTTGTCTGTAAAACGGGGGAGAACATAAGAGACCTACCTCAGTGTGTTGACAGAAGGATGGAGTGGGGTGATCATGTATGCACAGCACCTAGCGTGGCGCTGGCACATAGCAGGTCCTATAGCTTAGCAACGAGTTTCTAGAATGATCCCTTTTGAGGGTGGGCGCTCATCAGATGTTCACTCCCCTTCCTGCCCTTTGAGATTTATGAAAGAAACCAGGGGAGCCCTGGCGTGGACGGGAGGTGCCTGTGTGCTGGTCACGATTTACCCTTAGCTGGCGGATCTTGGGCCAAGGTCACGACCTCTCTGTCCACAGCCCCTTCATGTGATAAATGAGAAACCCTAAGTGATTATGTTCCAGGAGTCTCTGAAAAGCCTAGACGAGCATTTCTCAAAGTTATATTCTGGGGAAGCCTGGTCCCGCAGATCCTCTATGAGAAAGGGTTCTGTGGCCAAATAAAATCTCCCTCTCTCCCCTTCCTGGAGAAGCCACAAGACACATTAGTGGGAAATGCTACACAAAGGCAAGCTTGTGTGGGCCCATATTTCCCAAACTTCTCTGAACACGTGGGTAATACGTTTGAACACCCCGGCATACTTTGGGCTAAGCTCACCGAGGCAATTCTCTCATGTGCTTCATTTCTCTCATGTCCACGGACAGAATTTTGGAGGGAGAGATAGAGGCAGGTAGGAAGCAACCCCACTAAGTAAATAAGTCTGTATCTCGGTGAAAAGGGAATGCCCATCCGGGAACACCCTGTCTGACCTCTGGGGTGATGGAGATATCATCTCAGGGCCCAGGCATGCAGCCTCGTCATTAACCCCAAAGCCCTGGGCCTTGACAGTGTGCCTGGGTACCGGCTTTCCCTAGGGATGCCTCAGTTCTCTGGGGCTTACACATTATGATGCTGGGGAGGCGAGTCCAACTCTGGACCCATCCAAAGTCATCACTGTTTCTACCACCAGGTAGCCTGCGATCAAGCAAAGAGAGGACGTGATTCAAATATGCAGAAAATTGAAATAAACAGGCAGGTTACTTGATGCATTGTTTGAGTAACTGTTCTGATTTCTGAACAAGTCTCTAGGCCTCGGCCTCAAAGCAAATGGACCAAGCTCAGCCTCAGGACTATACTGACATGATCCAGGACTGTGGCTGGAAGGAGATTTAAAGGTGCCGCAGTGACCTCAAGTTGGGGTGGAGGCCCTGCTGAGCTCTGTGGCCTGTCAGACACCACCTCCCCACTCAGTCCGCTGCACAGGGTCCCCACTGGGGCTTCTGGAAGGGTTTGCTTTCTCCTGCTGCCAGATCTTAGCACACCCTGTCCCCCACACCTGGAACACTCTCCCTTGTCTCCCCCATTGGCTGGTAACCCTAACCCTAACCTCCTTCATCCTTCAGCTTTACAGCAAAGTCTTTTCTGACCCCTCCAGACTCGGCGCGTTTCTCCTGTCATATGTTCTCCTGGCACTGTGCACCTCTCCTTTATTAGCGTTTATTGCAATTTTAATTTTACATCCACTCATGTGATTGTGTGATGTCTACCTACCAGACTGTAAGCTCTGTGAGGACAGGTGCATGTGATTTCGCTCACCTCTGCATCCCCGGCACCTAGCCTAGCACCAAATACAGAGTGGGCTCTGATGACTGCATGGCCAACTGAAGGACTGAGTCAATTAACTGTGACCCAGAAGGAAAGCGGCCCACCCACAGTAACACCATCATCAGTGAGAGAGCTGGGACCATGTTCCCAACCTGCTCACTTCTATGCTATGTCTTGCTGCTTAGCAGCTGCATCCTGGGAAGTGCCAGTTTCTGCAGAAATAGGTAAAGACTGAACTTGGCTGGCCTATAACCAGTCACATCACTGATAAAGCATCCTTAATTCCAGACTGTGGGGGACTGAGGCAGGTGGGCCTGTCAGCAGCTGCGGTGCAAGCCACCTGCCGACCTGGGTTGAGCTCCATCTGTTCCCCTTGTTTCCCCTCTACTTCCCAGCCTGGTCCCTCGGTGCCCACGGATTCGTGTCTGAGCAGGAGGCGCGACTGCGGAGGAGGGTAGAGGCGCCTCCCATACGGCACTCTCATCAGTGGCACGGCCCCCCTTTCCTCCAAAGCCCTGTGTTTTTTATCCTCCTTCAGACACAAACTGCTCCAGCCAATGGTGCCTTCCTGGTGCACTGCAGTCTGGAAAGTTACAGCTGCGACAGTGTCAGTTCCCAATCAGGGGATATGGGTGCCCGAGCTCCAGCCTCAAGAAGGCACTGAACTTTGGATGTTGGCTACGTTATTGCATTCAGTGCCTGGCTGCCACTTCCCAACTCCTGTCCTGCCATCTCTTACAGCCTGTCTCTCCTTTGTCCACCTCTAAGGTGGAGGCTGTAGAATAGCGTCAGACCTCTCTTGTCTAGGATCAGTTGTTGCCTTTCCACTCTGAAGCCGAGCAACATTGAACAAGTTATTAGGTCTCTCCACGTCTTCACTTTTAATTTTTTCAACTCCCTTAACTCTACAGCGGGAATAATAATGAGAATACCTCCCTTGTAGGATTGATAAGAGGTTAAATGAGACGGTATGTGTATGATGCTTAGCAGGGTGCCTGGCATGCAGTCACTTTCTGTAAATCTTAGCAGCTATTAGCACGTGGCATTCCGCAGCACAAATTCTTCACCCTCACACAAATTCTGATTCTAATAACACTTCAAGTGGCAGAACAGTTTTCCCCAGCTTTCAGGTAGGAAACCATGCTTCAAAAGATGAAGTAGGGCTTCCCTGGTGGCGCAGTGGTTGAGAGTCCACCTGCCAATGCAAGGGACACGGGTTCGTGCCCCGGTCCGGGAAGATCCCACATGCCACGGAGCGGCTGGGCCCGTGAGCCATGGCCGCTGAGCCTGCGCGTCCGGAGCCTGTGCTCCGCAACGGGAGAGGCCGCAACAGTGAGAGGTCCGCGTACCGCAAAAAAAAAAAAAAAAAAAAAAAAAGATGAAGTAGTTTGTCGGTAGTTTCAGAGATAGGTGAATCTGCACAGAGGGGACAATCCTGAGAAAACAGAGCATTGATTTTAGAATCAGAAAACCTTAAGATCAAACCCCACCTTTGTCACATACTCACTGTGTGACCAGGGCCAGGGAACTCTACCTCTCTGAGCATCTATACCTGGAGCTCTAAAATAATACCCTCAGAGGACTACTGTAATGATAATCGTAACAGACATTTCCACACTCTAGGGGTTCGACATATTGTAGGTTTACTATTACTTCTATTATTATCACTGGGGATGAATCTGATGAAATCTGCAGCCATGCCTCTGATGTAAGTCTTCACTGGGGCTCTTTTCCAAGGTTATTTGTGGAGTTTGATGTCCTGTGCACACACAATTATATTGTTCTTCTAAAACTCAACCAAGGAGATACCACCCCATTTGTGGACGAGTTAAAATAAGATCACTAGTGCCTTTCTTTACCATGCCTTATTTCCTCTCCAAGAGAAGACCCTGAATGGGTCAAAGTCTCCATTCTGAAGAATGCACTTCTCCTTGATTGCATAAGGCAAGGTTTAGCTCCCAGAGTTTGCCAGCCAATGAGAACATCCTCTGCACCCGAGTCACCCATTTATGTCTTCACTGGCTTCTGGCAATGCAGTAAATATAACCCAAGAGCTCCAAATGCAGTAACTCTCGGAGTGAGCAGCAAATAAATATATAAAAATACTCTGGATGGAAAACCAATCCATTCCTTTATGATCCTGCAGTGCTCAACCAGCCTTCCCCCATCCCCACCCCAGTCCTGCAATGACCTCCCCTCTGCTTTCCACCATTTCAAATCTGACACACCATCTGGGTATGGTCTGGTTTCAGACATGCTTTCTTTAGGGAAGCCCTCCTTGATTGCTCTGGCCATGTATCAACTTGCTCTTGTAGGCAGCACTGGCCAGTCTAGGATCTCAACCTCCTCTGTGTCACATGTTTCCGATTTCCCTTCCTGCCAGAACAGCTGCAGGGCACAATGGTCAGGAACCTAGGGAACTAGAAACAGACCTGGGCTCAAATCTTTGCTCTGCCATTTACCAGCTCTGTGACACTGAGCAATATACTCCCTGTGTCTGCCGCTTCATCTGCAGAATGGGAGTCCTAATAGTAACAATGCCAGCAGCAGAGGCTTGTCATGAGAATAAAAGAAGACAGTACTCGTAAAGCACTTAGCGTGATGCCTCGAATACGATGTAGGGCCAAACCGTCAAGGCTATGATTTAGTACTACTGAGGCCACAGACTATGGTTTTTATCCAGCATGAAGGACACAGCTGTGCCTTTTACGGATCATCTTAATGGTCTTCACAGCTGGGGCTGGGAGATGGTCCAATTCACCTGCACCATCCTGAAGACACAGAACCTTAAGCCACTCAGAGAAGAGAACGGACACTGTCTTTCAGGGTGGGAGTGTGGCCGCTGAAGCTCAGGGCATGGAAGAAGCAGGTGGTTTTGTGCTTGGGACTCGGCTGATTTATTCCTTCTTAACTATGAAGTCACATCTTCAATATCTCTTGAATCCATCTATTTTGTTTATCCACTTCCCTAGGGGAGGCCACCACTGTCTCCATGGTGAAGCGCTGACCCGTTTACCGGCATCCTCTCTGACACAGCAGTTCTCAACCTGGCTGTACATTAGAATGATCTAGGGTACATGAAAGACAAACCTGATACCCAGACTGCATCCAGACCAACTAAATCAGACATTTGGGTTGGGGCCCAGGCGTCAGTTTTTGTTTGTTTTAACTGTTCAGGTGATTCCAATGTGCAGTGAAGATTGAGAACCTTTACCAAAAGTCAGTGGTTCTCAAACTATAGTGAGACTCGACCAGAGAACTTGTTAAAACACAGAGTTGTGGGCCTCATCCCTGGAGAGTTTTGATTCAGTAGGTCTGGGGTGAGAACCAAGAATCTGCCCTTCCTGGGTGATGCTGATGCTGAGAACCACACTCTGAGTGCAAGGACAGAATCCATGCTCTGCAGTGCACTCTGCTCATCTTTCTGGAATGTGCATATGCTCACGTTACTATCCTGCTTAAGACCGTACAATAATGTTCCATTTTCCTTGGCAACAGGAGTCCCAGATCATTATCAAAGCAGACTATACTACAAAGCTACAGTCATCAAAACAGTATGGTACTGACACAAACACAGAAATACAGATCAATAGAACAGAATACAAAGCCCAGAAATAAACCCACACAACTATGGTCAGTTAATCTATGACAAAGGAGGCAAGACTATAAATGGAGAAAAGACAGTCTCTTCAGTAAGTGGTGCTGGGAAAACTGGACAGCTACATGTAAAAGAATGAAATAAGAACATTCTTTAACACCATACACAAAAATAAACTCAAAATGGATTAAAGACCTAAATGTAAGACCTGATACTATAAAACTCTTAGAGGAAAGCATAGGAAGAACACTCTGACATAAACTGCAGCAATATTTTTTTCAATCAGTCTCCTAGAGTAATAGAAATAACAAAAATAAACAAATAGGACATAATCAAACTCAAAAGCTTCTGCACAGCAAAGGAAACTATAAACAAAACGAAAAGACAACACATAGAATGGGAGAAAATATATGCAAATGATGTGACTGACAAGGGATTAATCTCCAAAATCTACAAACAGCTCATGCAGCTCAATATGAAAAACAACAACAAAAAAACACAATCCAATCAAAAAATGGGCAGAAGACCTAAATAGACATTTCTCCAAAGAAGACATACAGATGGCCAAGAGGCATGTGAAAAGATGCTCAACATTGCTAATAAGTAGAGAAATGCAAATCAAAACTACAATGAGGTATCACCTCATACCAGTCAAAAAGTCTACAAACAATAAATGCTGGAGAGGATGTACAGAAAAGGGAGCCCTCCTACACTGTTGGTGGGAATGTATATTAGTATAGCCACTATGGAGAACAGTATGGAGGTTCCTTAAGAAACTAAAATAGAGCTACCGTATGATCCAGCAATCCCACTCCTGGGCATATATCCAGAGGAAACCACGGTTCAAAAGGATACCTGCACTCCAATGTTCCTGCAGCACTGTTTACAATAGCCAAGACATGGAAGCAACTTAAATGTCCACTGACAGATGAATGGATAAAGAACATATGGTACATTTATGCAATGGATTATTACTCAGCCATTAAAAAGAAGGAAATAATGCCATTTGCAGCAACGTGGATGGACCTGGAGATTATCATACTAAGTGAAGTAAGTCAGACGAAGACAAATATCATATGATATCGCTTATATGCAGAATCTAAAAAAAAAATAATACAAATGAACTTACTTACAAAACAGAAATAGACTCACAGACTTAGAAAACAGATTTATGGTTACCAAAGGGGAAACGTGTGGGGGGGTATAAATTGGGATTTGGGGATTGACATATACTCATTACTATTTTTTAAATAGAACCATCAAGGACCTACTGTATAGCACAGGGAACTGTGCTCAATATTCTGTAATAACCTACATGGGAGAAGAATTCAAAAAAAAAATAGATACCTGTATATGTATAACTGAATCACTTTGCTGTATACCTAAAACTAACACAACATTGTTAATCAACTATACTCCAATATAAAATAAAAATTAAAAAAAGAAACCTCAGGGAGCATTGCCATCTGGCTTTGCACAGCTTTCCAGCCTTTTCTCCCAATGCTTTGTCTTACCCTCCCGACCCAGGCCATCCTGTGATGCTTCTAGGTTCCCAAACATGACATATTTGTTTGTGCCCCCAGGCCAATGCTCCTGCACTGCCTTCCTCTGCCAACTTCATCCCACTGACACTTACTCATTAACCCAACTTCCAGCAGCCTCAACGTTGCTTCCTTAGGATTCTTCTTGGCCCCAGCCAAGGTCACTTCCTCAAAGTCCCGACAACATCTTGAACCTCCTCTTTTATCACTCTCATTACATGTGATTATTTGCTCCAGTTCCTGTTCTCTGAAAGACGATAAATGCCTTGATGACAGGGACCATGTCTGTCCAGTTCACTATAAAATCTCCAGAGACTGATGCATGGTAGGTGTGTAAGAAGTATTTGCAGAATTAACTTTGAGATGGAGATAATAATGTCCACTTGGCAGGGTAGTTTTGATGAATTAATGAGACAAGTTTATTGAAGCACTTAGTGTGGTGTCTGACACTTAATAGGTGCTCAAATCATGACCTAAATAGAAATCTGAATGCACATAGTTTAAACTTACTGAATCCTTGTTGAATGTATAACTGAAATTGTTAAGGGACAGAATAACTGACTAAGGGGGTGTCAGTAACAGAGGTCTGAACCAATTAAGCCCTGGGAGCACAGCTTCCTCATCTGGAAACTGGGAGTATTAATACTCAACTCACCATATAAAAAATATTCATTAAACACCTGTCTTATATCAAGCATTGTACTATGAGATGTGAAAGTAGAACAAACATAGAACTAGTCTTCTATGAGTTTATGGTCCACATGAGAGCCAATGTACATTGAATATTGAGTATATACTACGGCCTGGCATCGTACCGAATTTTCATTCATTGTCATGTTTAATCCTTGAGATTATTACTATCACTCTTACAGTCAACACCACTTTACAGATGAGAAAACTGAGGCTCAGAGGGATCACAGTAACATCTCAAAGAAGTGGGAGAACTGGGATATGAATTCAGTTCTGTCTGAATCCAGAGTGTAAGCTTTTAAGCAGCTTGCTGTCACAACACTCAGTGGGGATAACCTCCATGATTTTTTCAAAACCAAAAAAGAAGGGTTACCCTCCAATTAGTAAACTATTACACAAATGTAAATTATTTTTATTGTTATTAATTTTGAATTTAGTTTTTACTAATTTCTGAAATTCTGTTCAGGCAACTGATTTGATGAAACATGATCACTTCAAAATGAGCCACAAGAGATTTTTGACATGAATAGGATAGGAAAGAAAATGACTTTTTGTGCTGTTGAATCATTCTGATACCTCAAAAGCTTTGAATCATAGTGAAAAGCAATTTATAACTGGCAAAGATAATGCACTCAACAGGAAATCCAGAAAACATCTAATGATACCTAAAATACCTCTATACGCTAATAAAATCAAATGCTTTTGCTAAAAATGCCCACTATTTTAAGAGGAAGTGAACTTCATTTTCAAACATCGATAATGCAGTATAAAAGTTATTCACAAGGTCAAAATGAAATCCAGTTTTCCAGCTTCTGCAATTATGGATTTAGTGAATATGTATGTGCATGCAGCTGAGTGTGTGTGTGTGCACCCATGTGTGTATGTGCACTTGTATAACAGAGATCTCAAGCAGTAGGAAACATCCAGAGCTCTCAATCGTAGAGCCCGTCAATTAAAATTGAGGTGAAGTAGTATAATTTCCAGGGCATGTGAGGACTGTCACATGCATCTCTCTTTCCTTTGAGTAGCATGTCACAAATACAAGATATGCTTAATTTCTAGTCCCAGGCTGATCATTATACAAGTTCCTGGTAGAAACTAGGTCTATTCATACGTCTACCCACATATATCATTATCTCATTTTGCCTGCCCTGAAGAGTGTGTGTCTACCTTGGTGATATGATTGTTCAAAGCCAAAAATATTTATAAAGGGTGTGTTTCACCTTGATTAAGACCTGTCAAAGGAACAGTTAGTTCCTGCTCTCAAATCCATAACTAAGTAGATATATTTTTTATTAGTTATTTTAAAGGCGTCTGTGGGCAAGAGGAAGAGGCAGTATTAAAAAGGAGTGAGGGGCTTCCCTGGTGGCGCAGTGGTTGAGAATCTGCCTGCTAATGCAGGGGACATGGGTTTGAGCCCTGGTCAGGGAAGATCCCACATGCCGCGGAGCAACTAGGCCCGTGAGCCACAACTACTGAGCCTGCGCGTCTGGAGCCTGTGCTCCGCAACAAGAGAGGCCGTGATAGTGGGAGGCCCGCCACACTGCGATGAAGCATGGTCCCTGCTTGCCACAACTAGAGAAAGCCCTCGCACAGAAACAAAGACCCAACACAGCAAAAAAAAAAAAAAAAAAAAATTAATAAACTCCTACCCCCAACATCTTAAAAAAAAAAAAAAAAGGAGTGAGGTTCCAAACTTTCCAACAGATGGGAGAAAAGAAATGACCAAAAAAACCCCACCCAAATTACACTGTCAGCATTTACTGACAGCTTTCTGCTTGCAATAATCTGTATCATGTGCTCAAGATGAGCAAAGGCATCAGGGTGTCATCTATTCTAACACATGTGATATACTGCTATACTGAAAATATAAGGAAATACTGAAAAAGTAAACTCGAAAAGGGGAACAAATTCATCAGGAGAGCCTAATTTATTCCAGGGTAACAAATTAACCCTGAAATCTCATTGCTGTCTTAAGACAACAATGGTTTAGTTCTTGTTCACCCTACATGCCCAATGTGGATTATGGGGGACACTGTTCCACAAAGTTACTCAGGGATCCAGGCAGATGGAAGCACCACTATTTGTGACTGCCATCTCAACATGTGGCTTCCAGGCTCACTGTGACAGGGGAACACAGAGAATGGACTACGCATAGCCCGTTTGCTGGAACCAGTCACATGGTCCTAACCTAATTGCAAGGGAAGCTAGAAAATGTAAAAGAAGACATAAAATATTTTGTATTGCTGTTTCTGCCACAAAAAGCTACTATGGATTCTAGTTAAAGTGCTTATAATATAAAGTCTATCTTGAATATCTGGAAATTGTTCGATTCTCTATTTTACCTGACCTGTGTGGACAATTCTACATTGTTTCAAGTTAATGCGACTGAACTTTGTGAAACACAATTAAATTTGCATTGTGAAAGGCAAATATGGCTGTGGTTTAGAGGAGGGAAATTAAAGAAGTACTCTTCTCTGAGAGAGAAAACTGCAAATAAACAGTATTTTAACCAGTATAAATTAAAACATTATTGACTGAAATACACAATTCTGGCACTGAAGAGGTTCAAATCAAGATGGCCCTAGGGTCTCATAATCTAATTTATTTCTAATGACTCAAAAGCGACAGGCTAAGAAACACTTTGAGTGGTAGACCACCATCGACACAGATGACTTCTCGTCTCTTGAAATTTTATTTGCGCTTAAGATCCAAGACTAATCCTCTGTGAAACAGTTTTTAAGATTAGATAGTCCATTTGCTGATGTCGGCCTTTCACATTTGCAAAAACACCTAAGTTGAATTTGCTTAGCAAAGGGAATGCTTTCTAGGTCTTTTAGAGAAAAAATTTCTAGCGATTGTAGCAAATTTCTCCCCACTTCACAGATTACTGTAAAATCTCAAAGGAAACAAAAATTTAGTCAGGGACCACATTTAAATACCTTTTAAAAAGGAACAAGGAAAATAAACTCACAATGGGGTTTGTGTTTTTAAAAAGCAATGCCAAATATATGTATCAGGTCAATGCCCTGTCCTTTTTATGCTAGCATTCCTGGACACAGAATTGATTTGCAAGACGATGACTTTCAGCAAGATGTTTACTGTATTCTAAAGCAGCAGAGTGGAAAAATACATTTCTGAGAAGTGGTTTTAACATGAAGCGAAACTCAAATGATTTTCAAGTGAATAGCTCTGCTAGTGCCTGACACAACGTAGGTGTTCAATATATATTTATTGAGTGATTGCCTATAAATATTTTGTCTTCCATGTAACAGGGAACCCTCAGTATTCTGAGCTGATCTATGTGTTTTTAAATTAAAAAAATATTCTCTATGAGATGACTGGATCAGCTGCCTTGTCATTTTATTTGAGTAAAAAAATGGAGAGGTTGCATAGCACAGTGAAGATAGCCAATATTTTATAACAACTATAAATGGAGTATAACCTTTAAAAATTGTAAATCACTATACTTTATATGTGAAACTTATGTAATATTGCAAATCAACTATACCTCAATAAATTTTTTAAAATTAAAAAACGGTCTAAATATTCCATTTTCATGACTTGGAGTAAATAATATGTTTTTACAAGTCTACTGCTTTGTTTTCTCTAAAATAAGCACCTTTTTAAAAATTAACAAACAAAAAAAGGAAGGGCGAGATCTAAAAGTAGAGGGTTTGGAGAAAATGCGATACTTAAATAGATATGAAAATCCTTCAAAAAGTTGAAAGGACTGTACAGAGATTATCCTTGTCGTTGTTGTCAGGGTTCTACCTCCTTTTCAGTTCTGCGGGTATTTTGCTGACGTTTTAGCAAAACGTGTGCTCCTCTAATTTCTTACTGTGAAATTCTGCCTTAGTGATATTCAGTCATGGTGCCACAGGCCCCTGCTGGTTTCAGATGGTGCTTAATGGATTCTGTCTCTACAGTTTGACATGTGCAGTTGAGTTGGAAAATGGCTGATGAAAAAATTTAGAGTCTACATATGCAGCCAGCCTGCACGGAACAAGAGAACACCTGGGTGACAGCATGTGGCTTTGATGTAGGACAGTTGGAAGGGATCCTAGGCAGCTGACAGGAAGTTAGACAGCAGTGCCCAGCAAGGAAAAAATTCTGAAAGACTCATGAGCTTCCCTGTCGTTAATAATTAACCTCCAAGCCAACAAGCTCTGGCAATTCACACTGGCCAGCACTTGGGAACAGCCAAGCATTGGAGCTACACCTCCCTCTGCAAACCTTTCTGAAGCAATTAAGTTCACGGCAACTTTCAGCTTCTTTTCGGAAAAGCAAGGCTACAGAAAATCAGGAGACAATCTTCAGCATAAACCATGACGTTAGCCATCTTAATGTATAAGATGAAGGTATCAAGTCTCTCCTTAACCACAAGTTCCCGAAAAATGGTTTAGATTTGCTTCTTAACCAGGCAGAAGTGGCTGGGGGGAGGTATTTTGCTCCCCAGGGGGCATTTGGTAAAGCTTGGAGACATTTTTGGTTGCCACAATGGAAGGAGAGAGCGCTACTGGCACCTAGGGTGTAAGAGGCCAAGAATGCTGGTAAACATCCTACAATGCACAGGACAGGCCCGACCACAAAGACTCATCCGGCCCAAAATGTCAACAGTGCTGAGGTTGAGAAGCTGTCCTGTAGACGCTGACCTCGGGCAAGCAAGCTGTTTGCCCTGACAATATTTGATTATGGGAGCAAAGAGAACACAGCTAAACTGACACGGAGGCTTAACTTCATCATGTTAATCCTCTAGCTGTTAAACTCTTCTCAATGTGACCAGCCGGGCTGAGATCTGAAATACTATGAGGAAAGAAAGAGATAAGAATGGGAATTTTGGCAGTTCAGACTGCGGTTAAAAAAATGTGTTCCAGAAGATGCCAGGCTTGCGGAAGAAATCCCGGCAGGTATTGGTGGAACCCTGCTTGAGACGTTCTTGCATTGCAGTGTGTATAAGACAGGGCCGGGGGGGCGCGGAGCGAGTGTCAACCACTGGAAGCTTGAACCAGAGTGTTCCAAGTGTATCAACCCCAGTGTGTCCTGTGCATGTTCTTACCACAGGCTTACTTGTTCCAGCGGAAACCTGAAGCAGGGTCCCCAGGAGCACACTACCTTCTCGAGCATTCTATCAAGGGTCCGGTGATCGAACATACTCACAAACCAGAACCCCAGCCTGTTGCTCAGAGGGAAAGGGTGACCCAAACATACAACCACCTCTCCTTGATTTAAAAGCCTGAGATGCTTCCCAGAACCCAAGAAGTAGAAAACCTGGGATAGGATGGAAGGATGGGTAAGGAGGACCATATCTAGGTAGGCGATGCTTCAGTCCCTTTCATCTAACTCACTTTAAGATGTAAGTGGAAAAAAACCCATTTCTTTTCCAGTCAGGCAAAAGATTTTGCCCTCCTTCCTCACTAAATTCCATTTTCGGTTATCCTTTTAGGTTTCCCAATGTCACTACTTCATAAGGAAGAAAAAAAAAATAATGCTCGATCCTAACATCTGTGTTTCTGGAGATTATTCCACTGTAATGAGAAACCACGCTAATCTTGTACAGAAGAAAGAGTTTGCAATGAATTCATTTCACCAAAGAACATCTTAAGCCAGTTTCTCTTCTTTGATAAGCCTCACAGTGAGTGGGAACTTGAGATTCTGGGGGCTGGGCTTATATCACCCGTCCCTTGTTAAAGTTTTCTTGAAGCATAAATGTATGCATAGCTTTACATGTAATTTCTATGTGAACAAAGGTGCAAATAAGACACATGTTGACCCAACGGAATGTCTGCTGTGGGGTGTTGATGGGGACTGTTTCTGTTGTTCAGGAACTGGAGACATAAATGTTAGGGAAACATCCACACCCTCCAGGGCTTATGAAGACCTGTCCGGCCTGACTTGCTACCCTGCTCATCCTTCCGGCTCCCTCCCCACCACCTTTGTTCCCATGACTATGGAAGCAGAAGACTGGGAAAGGAGAGGAGAGGGGACAATCAGAAAGAAAGACCTATCAGGGTTCCTGGGACACTGATCTAGGGGCATGGCGATGGTTTGTGTTTACGCTCCCTGGGGAGCTACCTGCTACTTCTCCTTTAAGAAAATAACTTGGAGATATTGGGGTGCCTGTTAGAACACGGTCACCTCATTTTTCCTGTTGGATGTCTGCCTTGCAACCAACTGGCTGATCTATGTCTAGTTAGGAAGATCTAAAACACAAAGAGAATTGGAGGAAGATGGCAGGGTGGTGGTGGGGTGCACCCATGGCCGATTTTGACTACGACTGTTTGGGTGAGGCAAAGATGCATGGGATTCTGATGGACCACGTGCACACAGAGAAAGGTAGCTGAGCTAGAGCCATCTTGCTGTGATCTGGTCCTAGAGTGTCCCATGCTGGTGCAGGGAACCCCAGCAGTGGGAGGCTCTGGAATGGAGTCCCAGGGGTAGGAAGTGAGGTGTGGTTGGGAGGCGGGGAGCTTCTGAAGAAGGTCTCCCTCATGAAAACACATCGCTGCATGACTAAGGTCTCCCAGGCTCCAGAGCCCACCTCAGATGTGCTGTTGCCCTGTCTAGAATGTTCCTACCGCTCTCTACCCTAAGGCGATCCCTGCCATCTCTGCTCTGTAGGGCAGGCTTCCCACCACATCCTGTCATTCAGACTCCTTTCCCAAAGGCTCTCAGAAAACCACGTACTCATCATCAGAGAACTCAGGTTAGTGCGCAGCTGTACATCCATTCGTGTTACCGCTGATCGACGTCTCTTTCTCCATTTGACTGTGAGTCCCATGGTTCGTGCTTACATGGTAAGCTTAGAGACTGGCATAGAGCGTGGCCTGTTAGGGGTTTAATAAATTCTTGAGGACAGAAAGAAGGAAATGTACCTTCCGTATGGAGCACGCCCAATGACCCCCTCACAACATTTACCACTGTAGAACTTGGTGTTATTATTATCTGCACACATATCTAATGCTCCTATGAGACTAGAAACTTCAGAGGGCAGGAATTATGTCTGGTTTCCCTCCCAATCTCTGAACAGTGAAGAAAGAAAGAAACAGTGGGCAAGATTTCTGTTGTCTGACAAACCCACAGGAACAAACCCACATGGATGTGTCTCATTCAGAGTCTCCTACAAAATCTTGTTTTGAAGAACTCTGGTTCTCCAGGCACCAACTCAATGGCTTCAATATGTCTACACTATCTCTGAGATTCCCCTGCTTATTCTAAATTCTGTTCCACACTGACTTAGGCAATAGGTCTAGGGGAACAAGGGATGCTGGGTACGGATGAAACAGAGGGAAGAATGAAATGTTAGGTACTTTTCTTCCAGAGGCCCTTGTTTGGAGGAAAAACAATCATATTGAAGGAGACACACCATGTTTGCACCTGTAGAGGTATTAAACATTGTTTATTGCAGGGCTGCCTTATTAACTAACAAATTCAAAGGCAGTAAGAAAATAGAAGTTGCAGCAGCACAATGGATGGTCAGTTCAGAAAGGGGGAAGCTTCCTTCTTTAATCACTGAAATCCTATTGCACAGTCCACAGATTTTGTGGCTGTGCCTTGATACCACAATAAAAGTATTTCTGGAATATTTTTATTCCAGAAAGAACTCAGCTTTTTTTTTTTTTTTTGACAGTAAAGGTAAGTGCAGGCACTATTTTTCTCACTGTTTATTCTACTTTAGCATAGGGAACCTATACCCCTAGGAAGCCAGTGTATCACCAAATGACCAGAAAATGCAAGGATGGACATGCTCAGTCTCAGTTATGTGAGGCACTTAAATCCTAAAAGAGCTCAATTGAGAATCTTTGCAAGGAAGCTCTGAGCACTGGAGATGCTAGCTCTTCATCACTGCCGTGCACACTTCCTCTGCAAGCACTGTTTTTCCACTTTAAAGGTTAGTGCTTTAAAAACCATCTCTGAAAACGGTTACTGTCCTGCAAGTCACAGGATTTCCAAACTAGTCGATTTTCATACCCTCCCTTACTTTGCTGAAAGCTCAGAGTTGGAAGCTGAGAGTCCAGGAAACTAGTTTAACATTTCATACTTCTTATTTAAGAGATCTGGCTCTCTGGGAAAGCCTTTCTGAAAAGGATTATAACAGAGGCAGTGCATTCTTTCCTTCCTCATTTGCTTCTTTCCACAAATACTAAACATAGGTTGTATGAGGCAACATGCTAGGCATTAGGCATAGAGTGATGAGCGTAAGTGGTCCTTCCCTCATGGAATGTATAATTTGGAGAGGGATGCCAACATTAATCACATAAGCATGCACGTCAATGTAAACTTACAAATAGGTAATTGCTCCGAAGAATGAGAACAAGATTCAGTGAAACAAGTCTGGCCTAGCAGCTCTTGAATCGAGAACAAAAGATACATAGAGACTAACTGGACAAAGAATTAAGAAGCACATAGCAGACAGGCATAGTACAGTCAACCCTCTGTATTCGCAGGTTTCCCAACTGTGAATCCGGCTAACCATGGATCCAGTCATTGTTGGTTGAATCTGCAGATGCGACACCTGTGAATATGGAGGGCTAACTGTATTCTTGGTACAATGCCATTTTACTGAAGGGACTTAGCATCTGAGGACTTTGGTATCTGTGCGGGCTCTGAGAACCAATCCCCTGTGGATAGTGAGGGATGACTGCATGTGTATAGGGCCTGTGACAGGAGGACATGTGGAAGCATCGTGGTGTGGCTGGAGTACAGGGTGAGGGGGACAGTTGTACAAAATAAGACTGGAGAGAGAGACAGGGGTCAAGCCATGCATGGGGTCATAGAAAGACTGTGTGGGGGGTTTTGTAGGTCACGGGAGGGCTATTCATCTTTATCCTACAAGCAGCAGGAAACCACTGGAAGGGTTAGAGCTGGAAGGTAGCGTGAGAAACATGGAAAGGAGGGATGAGAAGCTCAGACTGGGGTTTCATAGGGCTCATCTGGAGAATGGATTGGAAGGGTTAAGGGTGAATCCTACTGATGCAGCCAAGTCAACTGAATATACAAGTGCCTACATTGATTGGGCAGGTGCTTTGTCCTGTGCATAAACTGATTTGATTGAACTACAATCCTATAGAGACTTTTTTTTTGAGACTTTTTAAAATATTTGAACTTTTCATTTAAAAATAGTTTAAAATTTACAGAAAAGTTGCAAACATAGTACAGAGAGTTCCCATATACCCCACACCCACATCCCCCTATTGTTAATATCTTACTGTACCATGGTATATTTGTCAAAACCAATGAACCGATAATGATACATTATTATTAACTAAACTCCATAATTTATGTCGATTTCCTTAGTTTTTCCCTAATGTCCTTTTTCTGTTTCCAATATCCCATCAAGGCGACCCCATTACATTTTGCCATTATGTATCAGACTCCTCTAGGCTGTGAGAGTTTCTCAGACTTCCTTTGATTTTGATGACCTCGATAATTTTTTTTTTTTGCAGTACGCGGGCCTCTCACTGCTGTGGCCTCTCCCGTTGCGGAGCACAGGCTCTGGACGCACAGGCTCAGCGGCCATGGCTCACGGGCCCAGCCGCTCCGTGGCATGCGGGATCCTCCCGGACGGGGGCACGAACCCCCGTCCCCTGCATCGGCAGGCGGACTCCCAACCACTGCGCCACCAGAGAAGCCCGACCTTGACAATTTTGAGGAGTAGTGGTCAGGTATTTTGTAGAATGTCCCTCATTCAAGTTTTTTCTCACAGACAGACTGGGTCTATGGGTTTTGAGGATGAAACCACAGAAGGGAAGAGGCACTTTCTGCATAGCATATTGAGGATACCTGCTATCAACATGGTATCCACCTTGTCATTGATATCAACCTTGATCACCTGGCTCAGGTAGTGTTTTCCAGGTTTCTCCACTGTGAATTTACTTTCTCTGCCTCTCTCTGCTCTCTTTGGAAGAAAGTCACTAAGTACAGCCAAACTGGGCAAATTATATTCCTCTGTGACTATTATCTACATAAGTTACTTGGAATACTTCTGTATGGGAGATCTGTCTCCCATTTGTCTCTTCTCCTCCATTTATGTACTTATTTATTTTCATTTATTTATTATAGTATGGACTTAAGGATATTTTATTACTTACATTAGAATAACCCAATGTGTTATTTAATATATTGCTGTAATTGTTACAGATTTGGCCATTGGGAATTCTTCCCGTTGGTTCATGTATCCCTCTTACATATGCTGGGTTGTTTTGCTTTTTTTTTG
Source organism: Orcinus orca (assembly GCF_937001465.1). Classification (NCBI taxonomy): domain Eukaryota; kingdom Metazoa; phylum Chordata; class Mammalia; order Artiodactyla; family Delphinidae; genus Orcinus; species Orcinus orca. The sequence continues at coordinate 26,963,145 of NC_064568.1, read as the reverse complement.
AGCACATCCTTACTTTTTGGCACTACATGATGTTCCAGGTTCATCTTGTATGTTGCCTACCCCAGTCCTAGAATTAGTCATTTTTCCAAGGAGCCCCAGTTCCTTTTATGGAAGAATGGTATTAGAAACCAAGATATGGGCACTGGATGTGCTCATTGCCGCTGCGGAAAGGATTTTTATCCTCAATTCAGATGAGAACACTGATGATTAGAGTATAAGTGACTCGCCCAAGTAAAGGACCTAGCCAAGATTCAACCAAACATCCTTTCCTCCACTCTCCTTTGTAACAATACTCTAAATTTCATTCCATACCCACCATTTCCCTAGTTGGCCTATGTACTTTGAGGGAAGCTGAGCCTATCCTCAGCTCCAAGTGAGGGTCCCCCTTCTGGATTAAGCCATTCAGCAGATCCCCTGTACCCAGCCACAGTGATCGGCTCACAGACAGGATACTTTGGTATAAAGTATATGCACTAATCTGAGGCAAGATGACATTTTCAAGAGGGTTTCTGGGTGAGAGACTTTCTCGCTCTTCTGAGAGAGACGCTGGGGGAAAATTCTTCCTGCTGGATGTGAATGGAAATGGAAGAAGAGCCTATTGCAGGACAAGACCGTGCAGTGCCTTGTGAGGGAAACAAAGAAGGCAGAGATTCTGTCCTTGAACTCAGTAGTTTAAAATCAAAGTAGGGCATAAGACCATATAGAGTTGAAAATTCTGCTACCAGTTAAAGATGGTAATTCATTTCCTTATAATTTATAATACATCTACTTTGCTTCCAGAAAAGAATTAGGTGGTTTCCTACAAAGCATGGATGCAACAAACCTCTACAGGACAAGAGTCGGTCGAGAAACTGGGAACAATCGTTTCACTCAAAAACTTAGGTTCAGGAAACGTATTGAAATTGAGCATAACCAGGATACTGGATTTCCTATCACAGAAGGAAAAATGAGGAATGTGGTGAATTACTTTGTTTTCATAATCAATTTCAAAAGTGCCAGTTCTGAACTCTTGAGAGGAACCTGTCACTGCACAATTTGCAAAGGGGACCTTGAACTCCATGACTGTCGGTGTCCGTCAGAGTAGCTTCACAAACAATGCAGGACCATTCCTCTGAAGGCCAGTTCTTATATCCATCCTCAAAGCCAAGGGTATTAAGGTTACCTCTACAATGCTTCCCAAAGAAACTGAGGGTGGATTGCCCAGATGTGTGGCCTTTTAATGAACTGACTTGCTATAGGAGGACATTCCAAAGAATCTTAAGGAATAAAAAAAGAGTAAAGGTGCCACTTGGCATTTTTACAAATTCAATCCCAAATCCTTCTCTGATCTTAACTTTCCTCTCAAGATGTTCAGATTCATCATTTATTCCATCAATTTCATCTTCCTAAAGACACCTTTCTTTGAATTTTCTGACCTTCTCCAATCAGGACTGGTTGTCTTCTGCAACTGATCCAAAGATTTCATCCTGGGATTCTCCCTTTCCGATCATCTGAGGAGGGAGGATTCTCTTTACTTTTCTCCTGTCCTGTGTTGGCTCTCCTTTTGCTTTAAGTATTCCTCCTTCTTGGGTTACTTCCCTGTTTTGGTGGAATACTCCCTTCAGTAGCTTTCTAGGAAACAATGCATGGAACATAAAATTTTGGGAAACATTTCATGTCTTAAAATTACCATTTTCTTTCCTCATACTTGATTGATAGTTTGAGAATGCAACTTCCTAGATTGGAAACATTAGTCTCTAGAAATTTGAAGGCTTCAATCCCTTGCCTTCTAGCTTTCAGTGTTGCTGTCAAAAAACTCAAAATCATTTAAATTACTGTTTGTTACTTAAACCTATTCTTGTCCTGTCCTCCAGAAGCTTGAAGATTCTTCTTTGCTCCTGATGTCCTGAAGTTTGAGTCTAAGGGTTCTGGTGTGGGTCTGTTTTCATCCATTGTGCTGGACACTTAGTGGGACCTTTCAATCTGGGCCACATTTCCTTCAGTTGTGTGAAACTTCCTTGAAATTATCTCATTAATGATTTCCTCACCTTCATTTTCTCTGGTCTCTATTTCTGGAACTGTCATTCTGATGTTGGAACTCCTGAACTGCTTCTCTCATTTTCTTTTGTTTTCTTCCCTATTTAAAAAATCTCTTTAAGTCTTTGCTTCATATTCTAAAAGATTTTCTCAATTTATCTTCCAATTTTTCTGCTGAGTTTTTAATTGCTACTATCAAAGATTTTATTTCCAAGAGTAATTTTTTGTTTTCCTTTTTTTTGTTGTTTTTTTTTGGTAATACACTGTTCTTGTTCCAATATTTTGTCTGACCCCACCAAGGATGTTAGCATCTGCTGATGTTTTCTTCTTCCTCATGGTCTATGTTTTCTCTGATTTTCTAGTTGTCTCTGATTTTCCTTTTGGTCTCTATCTTCCTTATTAGAGGCATTTCTCAGGTGTCTGGTAATCTTTGGTTTCTGGTCATTTTTAAGAAGGGAGTGGGGAAGTATGCTTCTAGTGGGAAGTACTGAGAACTTGAGGGAGCTTTCAACTCGGAGCTCACTTAAGATGATCCAGGAGGTTTACTTGGCGGAAATCTCCAATGTCACTATCTCCTGATGTGCCCTACTGAGGGCTTCAGGTTCCCCAGAGAAGATGCTTCCTGTCTCCTGCTTGGAGGATGAACGCCTAATTATCAGTATCTGGTTGCTATATGGCAGAGGAAAGCCGAGGATCTCAACATCCAATTTGCACCTGTCCACTTAATCTCCTTTCACTATATAATCTAGACTCTCAGCTGTGCCTGAGGTACCCTGTCCAGAGACCCCGTGTTTTATCCCCTTCAGTCCTTTTCCACAAGGAGTGTGGCTGGAGTTCTGAGGATAGCAATGCTTCTCAGACTTTCAACCAATCCTTATTTTTAGCTCCTTCTTAAATCCCCACTTTCAGAGATACATATTGGCACCAATTCCTGAGCTACTTAAGGATATATATCCTAGGGTGCTCAGATTTCCTTATTGCTGGTTTAGGATTATGTTTCTTTGGGGTTGCTAAATCATTTACTTCTTGTCTATCTATCATCCAACTTACATTATTTTGTAATTATCTCCTCTCCTCACCGCCCCTCCCAATTATTTGTTTGGAGAGATTAGATTGGAAGGAATGATGGTACTCATATGTTTTATCCACCATCCTTTAGTCAGTGATTTCCAAGTTGTGATCTACTGGATCCCGCGGTTCCCTGTAGATCCCTCAGGGACCACAGGAGAGGGCTGTATAGAGGCCGAGGGCGGGGCTCCAGACTTTCCACTCTCACTTCAGGCACAGCAGCTCTAGACTTTAATCCATGAAACATTTCATTTGAAAAAAGGATTCTGCTGCTAAAAACAACTGCATGGCACTTACTAAAATCCATACTTGGCACTGACATCTATCCATGTGCTTGCGTAAGGACAGAGAAGTAGTGGACATGTAGACAGACATCAAAATGTTCACAGTAGTGGTCTCCAAATATGGTCTCTAACTAGTTCCTTCTCCTTGTAGGCTTGCGTCACTCCTGGTATCAGGAGGTGGATTCTATTTCTTCTCCCCTTGATTGTCAGCTGTCTTTGTCAATGGCTGTGATCAACAGGATGTAGCTCATTACGATCTGGAAGTTCTGAGCCTAAGGCTTAAATTGACTGGAAGCTTCTACTTCCTGTGTCTTGGTGCCCAGCTGCTGTGCTGTGCAAAGCCCAACACACGTGAGAGGAGAATAAGAGCCCTCTGTGAAGACCATCAGTACAGGACTTCCCTGGTGGTCCAGTGGGTAACACTCTGTGCTCCCAACGCAGGGGCCCTGGGTTCGATCTCTGGTTGGGGACCTAGATCCCACGTGCATGCCACAACTAAGAGTCTGCATGCCACAACTAAGAAGTTTGCATGCTGCAACTAAAGAGCCCACATGCCTCAACAAAGATCCCGTGTGCCACAGCTAAGACCCGGCACAGCCAAAATAAGTAGATAAATAATAAATAAATAAATATATATTAAAAAAAAAGACCATCAGTACTAACTGTAAGCCATGTGACTAAGCATCTTCAACATTCCAGCTCAGTGCAATCCCAGGTGACAGCACATAGAACAAAAGAATTATCCTTCTAATAAACCCAACCAATGCATAGAACCCTGAGAGATAATAAAAGTGGTTGCTTTGTTAAGCCAAAATTTGGGGGTAGCTTGTTAGGTGGTGACAGAAACTAAATCAGAACATTCCTGGGACTGCTTGTTTCCTTCTCTGTCGTTTTCTGATTTTTAAAAATATTATTTTGCAATAAACATGTTATTTAATTCCCCTTCTTTAAAAATAAGCTATAAAAATGTATAAGTGGAGGAGTGACTTTTTTGCCTTTGTGATTACTTCCTTTGTTCAGTTTTCATAATTAATACCATGTAAGAGGGCGAGGAAGGCATGATGTGGTTACGTAGCAGAATACAGCTAACCAGTCCTTGCAGGTATCCAACTTGGCCTGCTAATATATACTTGCACAGTGTGCTCGTGCATGCACACACACACACACACACACACACACGACACAAGGGACCAAGGATAAAGGAATGCATAATCAAAGAAACAAACAGTTAATAGACTTTCTATGGAAGCATTTGGTGAAGTATAAACACACCATATAAACCAAAGAAGTGGCGATAATGATTCTAATGTTTAGAAGAGAAGTGGGGGGGGGCGGTGCTTAAAAATAATCCCATCCTGGGGCTTGCCTGGGGCGCAGTGGCTGAGAATCTGCCTGCCAAGGCAGGGGACACGGGCTTGAGCCCTGGTCTGGGAAGATCCCACATGCCGTGGAGCAACTGGGCCCGTGAGCCACAGCTACTGAGCCTGTGCGTCTGGAGCCTGTGCTCCGCAATGAGAGAGGCCACGACAGTGAGAGGCCTGCGCACCGTGATGAAGAGTGGCCCCCGCTGGCCACAACTAGAGAAAGCCGTCGCACAGAAATGAAGACCCAACACAGCCAAAAAATAAATTAATTAATTAATTTTTTAAAATAAATAAATAATAATCTCATCCTAACATTTCAGCTGAGAGGTTAGTAAATTGAAGTCTAGAGTGTGAAGTGACTCATTCACATTGCCAGAAAGTGGCAGTGAAGAAATGAACAGTCACAAATGAAGAGTCATGCTAAGAGAATAAGTTAACTGCATACCAGTGAATGAAAATTTTTTAAAAAACCTATGTGTTTTTGGCAAACAGAACACTATTTTACTTTTTTCAGTATAACACTTCAGAAGCATAAAATAGCTGTGCCTTCCTATGGAAGGTAAACAACAATAAAGAAAATATTTCTTTAAAGTTATTTCAGAAAGTCAAGTGGGGGAGAGATTGGTTGAAGATGGCAGAGTAGAAGGACGTGCTCTCACTCCCTCTTGCAAGAACACCAGAATCACAACTAACTGCTGAACAATCATCAACAGGAAGATACTGGAACTCACCAAAAAAGATACCCCACAACCAAAGACAAAGGAGAAGATGCAATGACATGGTAGTGGGGCACAATCACAATAAAGTCAAATCCCATAACCGCTGGGTGGATGACTCACAAACTGGAGAACAATTATACCATAGAAGTCCACCCACTGGAGTGAAGGTTCTGAGCCCAACGTCACACTTCCCAACCTGGGGGTCCGGCAACGGGGAGAGGAATTCCCAGAGAATCAGACTTTGAAGGCTAGTGGGATTTGATTGCAGGACTTCGACAGGACTGGGGAAAATAGAGACTCCACTCTTGGAGGGCACACACAAAGTAGCTGCTCATCAAGACCCAGGGGGAAGGAGGAGTGACCCCATAGGAGACTGAACCAGACATACCTGCTAGTGTTGGAGGGTCTCCTGCTGAGGCGGGGGCTTGCTGTGGTTCACCTTGGGGGCAAGGACACTGGCAAGAGAAGTTCTGGGAAATACTCCTTGGTATGAGATCTCCTGGAGTCCGCCATTAGCCCAACCAAAGAGCCCAGGTAGGCTCCAGTGCTGGGTCACCTCAGGCCAAACAACCAACAGGGAGGGAACTCAGCCCCACCCATCAGCAGACAAGCAGATTAAAGTTTTACTGAGCTCTGCCCACCAGAGCAACACCCAGCTCTACCCACCACCAGTCCCTCTCATCAGGAAGCTTGCACAAGCCTCTCAGATAGCCTCATCCAGCAGAGGGCAGACAGCAGAAGCAAGAAGAACTACAATCCTGCAGCCTGTGGAATGAAAACCACATTCACAGAAAGACAGACAAGATGAAAAGGCAGAGGACTATATACAAGATGAAGGAAAACGATAAACCCCCAGAAAAATAACTAAAAGAGGTGGAGAAGGGCAACCTTCCATAAAAAGAATTCAGAATAATGATAGTGAAGATGATCCAAGACCTCGGAAAAAGATGGAAGGCAAAGATCAGGAAGATGAAAGAAATGTTTAACAAAGACCTAGAAGAATTAAAGAACAAAAACCTAGAAGAATTAAAGAACAAACATCTCTGTTTGTTTAAACAGAATTAAAGAACAAACATCTCTGTTTGTTTAAACAGAGATGAACAATACAATACCTGAAATGAAAAATACACTAGAAAGGGCTTCCCTGGTGTCGCAGTGGTTGAGAGTTCGCCTGCCAATGCAGGCGACACGGGTTCGTGCCCCAGATCATTCAGATTCGATGGAGAAATCAAAAGCTTTACAGACAAGCAAAACCTAAGAGAATTCAGCACCACCAAACCAGCTCTACAACAAATGCTAAAGGAACTTCTCTAAGTGGGAGACACAAGAGAAGAAAAGGACCTACAAAAAGAAACCCAAAACAATTAAGAAAATTAAGGTAATAAGAACATACATATTGATAATTACCTTAAATGTCAATAGATTAAATGCTCCAACCAAAAGATACAGGCTTGCTAAATAGATACAAAAACAAGACCTGTATATATGCTGTCTACAAGAGACCCACTTCAGACCTAGAGACACATACAGACTGAAAGTGAGGGGATGGAAAAAGATATTCCATACAAATGGAAATCAAAAGAAAGCTGGAGGAGCAATACTCGTATCAGATAAAATAGACTTTAAAATAAAGAATGTTACAAAAATAATAATAATAATAAAATAAAGAATGTTACAAGAGAGAAGGAAGGACAGTACATAATGATCAAGGGATCAATCCAAGAAGAAGCTATAACAATTATAAATATATATGCACCCAACATAGGAGCACCTCAATACATAAGGCAACTGCTAACAGCTATAAAAGAGGAAATTGGGGCTTCCTGGTGGCACAGTGGTTGGGAGTCCGCCTGCTGATGCAGGGGACATGGGTTCGTGCCCCGGTCTGGGAGCATCCCATATGCCACGGAGCGGCTAGGCCCGTGAGCCATGGCCGCTGAGCCTGCGCGTCCGGAGCCTGTGCTCCACGATGGGAGAGGGCGCAACAGTGAGAGGCCTGCATACTGCAAAAAAAAAAAAAAAAAAAAAAGAGGAAATTGACAGTAACACAGTAACAGTGGGGGACTTTAACACCTCACTTACACCATTGGACAGAACATCCGGACAGAAAATAAGGAAACACAAGTTTTAAATGACACTATAGATGAGATAGATTTAATTGATATTTATAGGACTTTCCATTCGAAAATAGCAGATTACACTTTCTTCTCAAGTGCACACAGAACATTCTCCAGGAGAGAGCACATCTTAGGTCACAAATCAAGCCTCGGTAAAGTTAAGAAAATTGAAATCATATCAAGCATCTTTTCCAGCCACAATGCTATGAGTTTAGAAATCAATTACAGTGAAAAAAAACGTAAAAAATACAAACAGATGGAGGCTAAACAGTACGTTATTAAATAAGCAAGAGATCACTGAAGAAATCAAAAAGGAAATCAAAATATACCTAGAGACAAATGACAACAAAAACACAATGATCCCAAACCTATGGGCTGCAGCAAAAGCAGTTCTAAGAGGGAATTTCATAGCAATACAATCCTACCTCAAGAAACAGGAAAAATCTCAAATAAACAATCTAACCTTACACTTAAAGGAACTAGAAAAAGAAGAACAAACAAAACCCAAAGTTAGCAGAAGGAAAGAAATCATAAAGATCAGAGCAGAAATAAATGAAATAGAAACAAAGAAAACAATAGCAAAGATCAATAAAACTAAAAGCTGTCTCTTTCAGAAGATAAACAAAATTGATAAACCTTTAGCCAGACTCATCAAGAAAAAGAGGGAGAGGACTCAAATCAATAAAATTAGAAATGAAAAAGGAGAAGTTACAATGGACACCACAGAAATACAAAGCATCCTAAGAGACTACTACAAGCAACTCTATGCCAATAAAATGGACAACCTGGAAGAAATGGACAAATTCTTAGAAAGGTATAACTTTCCAAGACTGAACCAGGACGAAATAGAAAATATGAACAGACCAATCACAAGTAATGAAATTGAAACTGTCATTAAAAATCTTCCAACAAACCAAAGTCCAGGACCAGATGGCTTCACAGGTGAATTCTATCAAACATTTAGAGAAGAGCTAACACCCATCCTTCTCAAACTCTTCCAAAAAACTGCAGAGGAAGGAACATTCCCAAACTCATTCTACAAGGCCATCATCACCCTGATACCAAAACCAGACAAAGATATTACAAAAAAAGAAAATTAGAGACCAATATCACTGATGAATATAGATGTAAAAATCCTCAACAAAATACTAGCAAACAGAATCCAGCAGCACATTAAAAGGATCATACACCATGATCAAGTGGGATTTATCCCAGAGATGCAAGGATTCTTCAATATACACAAATCAATCAATGTGATACACCATTATCAAATTGAAGAATAAAAACCATATGATCCTTTCAATAGATACAGAAAAAGCTTTTGACAAAATTCAACATCCATTTATGATAAAAACTCTCCAGAAAGTGGGTATAGAGGGAACCTACCTCAGCATAATAAAGGCCATATATGACAAACCCACAGCAAACATCGTCCTCAATGGTGAAAAACTGAAAGCACTTCCTCTAAGATCAGGAACAAGACAAGGATGTCCACTCTCACCACTATTATTCAACATAGTTTTGGAAGTCTTAGCCATGGCAATCAGAGAAGTAAAAGAAATAAACTGGAAAAGAAGTAAAACTCTCACTGTTTGTAGATGACATGATACTATACATAGATAATCCTAAAGATGCCACCAGAAAACTACTAGAGCTAATCAATGAATTTGGTAAAGTTGCAGGATACAAAATTAATCCACAGAAATCTCTTGCATTCCTATATGCTAACAATGAAAGATCAGAAAGAGAAATTAAGGAAATAATCCCACTCACCACTGCAACAGGGGGAAGCTGGGGCAAAGTAAGAGTTGCATCGACATATATACACTACCGAATGTAAAATAGTTAGCTAGTGGGAAGCAGCAGCATAGCACAGGGAGATCAGTTTGTTGCTTTGTGATGACCTAGAGGGGTGGGATAGAGAGGATGGGAGGGAGGCTCAAGAGGGAGGGGATATGGGGACATATGTATGCATATGGCTGATTCACTCTGGTGTACAACAGAAACTAACACAGTATTCTGAAGCAATTATACTCCAATAAAGATCTATTAAAAAAAAACTACAATGAGATATCACCAGTTAGAATGGGCATCATCAGAAAACCTACAAACAACAAATGCTGGCGAGGGTGTGAAGTAAAGGGAAACCCTCCTGCACTGTTGGTGGAAATGTAAATTGATACAGCCACTATGGAGAACAGTATGGAGGTTCCTTCAAAAACTAAAATAGAATTACCATATGACCCAGCAATCCCACTACTGGGCATATACCTTGAGAAGACCATAATTCAAAAAGACACATGCACCCCAATGTTCACTGCAGCACTATTTACAATAGCCAGGTCATGGAAGCAACCTAAATGCCCAATGACAGGTGAATGGATAAAGAAGATGTGGTACATATATAAAATGGAATATTACTCAGCCATGAAAAGGAATGAAATTGGGTCATTTGTAGAGATGTGGATGGACCTAGAGACTGTCATACAGAGTGAAGTAAGTCAGAAAGAGAAAAACAAATATCGTATATTAACACATACATGTGGAATCTAGAAAAATGGTACAGATGAACCGGTTTGCAAGGCAGAAAGAGAGAAACAGATGTAGAGAACATACGTACGGACACCAAGGGGGGAAAGCGGGGGGTGGTGGTGGTGGTGGTGTGATGAACTGGGAGATTGGGATTGACATGTATACACTAATATGTATAAAATGGATAACTAATAAGAACCTGCTGTATAAAAAAATAAAATTTTTTTTAAAAAAAGAAAAGGAAAGTCAAGTGGGGGAGGAACTCAACAGATCGGCTGACATCAGTGGGCAGGAAGACATCTTTGGTTGCAAACAACAGAAGCACATTTATGTGTTAACTGTGAATATGAGAGATATTTCCCTGGAATTTCTGAAGCTGCTTTTTTTGGCCATGGGAGTTAATGTACATTGTAAGTCATGATGTAAGAAAAGAAGTGATTAGTCTGAGGAGAAGCAGAGGCAAATAAAATCTCCCAGTTTCATAATGGCATATGCTTAAGGATTTATCATGTCCCTTCTTTCCGAGTTTGCCTCTTTGAATATTCTGTTTATGGAATATATTTCATAATGGTGCCTCACCTATCTTGTTTAAGTGATGTCCAGCTCATTTGTATTTTAGTGTGTATTTCCCCGTGGCCATTTATTCAACATCATACATTTTGATAACATCTTTCAGTTAGGGAGCATCCCAGAATGCATTGGGTAATTAGGCAGGAATGTATTTTAAGCCATCAGGGACCAGAGAATTTGTCATCACTGCACATGCCCTTTGGTCTCGTGCTTCTCTCCATACAGTAATGCCCAGAAGATGCTGGCCTCAGCTAGTTCTTAATAACGTAACTGTGATAACGGTGATGGCTGAGGGTTGCCACCACGCAGCATAGCTGCAGCAGCTGTCACCACAGCCTGGGAACTGCCATCAGGAGTGGATTGCTTCCTTTACGGCCAAAGGCTTGAAGATTAAAACAGCAGAGGAGCTTTGTTTATGGCAGAGAAGAGGGATCAACAGTCTTGTTTGTATAGATTAGGGTCGAGGGGGCACCCACGGGGGGGTGGCAAATCTCTCCCATCTGTTCTTGTTTTTCTGAAGGGCTGACAGCAGTGAACAATTTAAAATGGATAAAACTTCCTGCTCATTGCCCTCAATATCAATTTATAGGTTTGTAAGTTCATACTAACCTCCTCGGGAAATTTGTGAAAAAGTCCCAAATGGGGCAGGAAATACTGCAAAGTGTCATCCGATTCAAGTAGAAATGATTTCAATCAACATTCCAAATGCCAGGGGCATTTTGGGGGGAGACCGATAAGAAATTCTAAGAAAAAGCACTTAAGTGCTGCCATGGAAAGGAATTTCTTCTTGTTTTAAATTGAACAACGAGAAGGTACATAATCAGAAAGGGAGACCTGTGAGACCCCAGGCATTTAGAGCCAGGGTGGGTCGGCTTGAACATTTTCAATTTTCAGGGGTGGGTAACATGACTCCTTCACCTTTCTGTTAATATTATCTTTTGTGTATTTTGAAATCTTGTCCTTAAATTTCAACATTGTGCATTATTGCTGCTTCCTGCTTACCTTTCACTTTTTTTTTTTTTGCTTTCACCTTAACATGACTATGGCAAAAATCCCTTCTTATTTAAAAACAACAACAACAACAACAACCACAACCGTCCTCCCTTTTTTTTTTTTTTTTTTAGGATTTACAAAGACCTTTTAAAGACATTATCTCCCCTGCATAACGACTGTGCAGTAGGTGGCAAGAGCAGTGCTGTGAAGTACGTAGGACTGACATAAGTCATACCCATTTTACAGTTGAGGAAATCGAGGCCTGGAAAGGTAAATCATTCATCTAATCCAATTATGCATTCATTCAACAACTATTCAGGGAGCAGGCACTATGCTAGGTGTGCAACCACATTACAGAGCTGAGGTGCAGAGGTGGAAAAGTACTGTGGTCAGGAGGCTATGCCTGGGAGCTGAGATCAGGATTTAATCCAAGTTTTCCATCAGTTCATCAAGATTTCTCACTCTCAGCATGACTAACGCTTTGGAATGCATAGTTCTTTATTATGGGGACTGTCCTATGCATTGTAGGATGTCTAGCAGCATCCCTGGCTTCTGCCCAATAGAAACCAGGGGCACTCCTCCCCCACCTGTGATAACCCAGAGTGTTTCTAGACATTGGCTAGTGTCCCTGGTTGGGTGTGTGTGTGTGTGCGTGCAAAGTTACCTCAATTGAGAACCACTGAGATAACTGATTTTGTGGCCTCAGTCCCTCATCTCTAAAATGGGTATAACAGTCTCCACCCATCAGCCCTGCTGTGGCTAATGAATTGACCGGAAATGCCCAGTAACAAGAGATGTCATTGCTGTATAATGATTCTTTTTCAGGTCATCCAATACTTACGGAGTGCCTTCCGTGTACCTGCCAACAGGAAGGTGGGGTCAGATCCAGGACTTAACCTCCAGACTTTGCCTTCTATCTATACTGCCTCCTGTGCTTCACCAGCTGGTCTCTCCTCCAAGCCTCCCATCCCACCTGGTTCTTGCTCTCGCCATCTGAAAACATCTTCCTGTCCTAGTCTGTCCTCATCTCTTGTCACCTAACTTGTAAGGAAGCTTTCAGGTTTGAAAAGGCTTTTCTCAGGCTGACATTTTAGAACGTCCCGTGCTCAGAGGCTCCGTGACATCCTGCTGTCCTTTCTGTGAACAACCCACACACGACGGATCACAAAGCCCTCCGAATATCTAGCGCCAGAAGGAACTGGGGATCCTGTAACTCACTGTCCCCAAGGGGTCTATGGCAGCAGTGAGAGGTGATGTGGGAAGAGAGGAAGAGAAGAAATGAGTTGACATTGTCAGCAATTTTCTCTAAATGAGTCCCAGAAGGGGGAAAAAAACCTTTCCAGAGTGTGAATAAGTGTGACAAATGATTCATCTTTTGACTTCCTTTGTTACTAGGCTGTGATTTGACAGCTTTCAAGAGTTTTAGTGATATTTATTTGTAGAAAAACTTCTTAGGGCTAACAGTGGATACATCTTGAACAAGGAAGGGCTAAAGTTAGATTTCATCCAAGCAGCAAAGTGTGTTCTCTAGGCAAAACAGTGCAATTAATTTGGCCCTGCTGCACCTGAGCTGAAAATAAATGCATTCCTCCATTCCCCTTTTCTTCTGGCATTACCTTAGATGGCTTATAAACACTTTCCCTATAATAGGAAATGTGAATCTAAAGAGACTGTACACAATGAACTTTAAAAATTATAATGTAAACATAATTAAGAGATAATGCCAAGAGGATGGAATGTCATCATGAGATAATGACCTCTAACAGCTGTAAAAGTGTGGAAAAAGAAAACTGATGCCCAGATATACAGGTTGGGCATTAGCCAAGACCTTCACTTGAATGTCAGTGCCCTACGGCTCCCTGAGTGATAACTGAATCTCTGCTTTATAAAATGTAGTCGATTCTCCATCATTCTCAGGAGGGGGGCTGTAAGGCATAAAACCAAACACAACATATTAATTTCTATCTGGATGATGTATTTGTATAACCCTTTGGACCCAAGTGTACTTGATATTATAGAACTTCTTTCTGCCAAGTCGCTAAAATTTATCAGACCCCTGTTCGAATCTTTCAAAGCCTTAGCTTCTGCTTCTGGTTGATAAATCAATTCACACAAATGTGCTAATAGCTTCTTGGGTCATCTTTCCCAGCAGATACATTTCTCTGTTAATAACTGGAAGAGCTTCTAGGAAAAAGCAGCTCCTAAGATGGGCAGGATGGGTGAGATTTCAAGAGGTGGCAATGGGAGATGAGCTGAGAGGGCACTCCAGGTCGAGGAAGCAGCATAAGCGAAGTACGGTGGTAGGAAAACTCAAAGCAAGCTGAGAAGCATAACGAGTAGTCTGGTTTGACCACAGGGCAAAACTGGTCAAAAGGAGTAGCAAGCATTTTAGCCGGGAAGAGTACTGATTCTTCTTTAGACTAGAGTCCCAAACAGGTACCTCGTTTGCTATGTTTGGAGTAAAAATGTGCTTTGGTCCTGTTCAATATATATATATTTTTAATCAAGGTTTTTAGCTTCTCTTAAAAATCTGGAAGATCTGTCCGCAATGGGCTTATGATCCTGCTGGAGCGGAACCTGATTAGCAGCTGTCTCCACTCGGTGAGGTGTTTATTCTCCAGTTGGCCACAGTCCCCACCATTCCCTATTGTTTCCCAACACACCAAGGAAAAAAAGAAGTTTTGCTTTATTGTCAATTTTTTCTTATGGTAGAGAATCATAATCTCCAAGAAGATGCATGTTTGTATTGTGTTTTGTTCTTATACTGAGGCTCATGAAAAATCAGGTTGAATTTTCTTGCACCAGACTCACTTCACTCATTTCTATTAACTCTGTCGGCATCTGAGATCATGACCCCTGCTTTAAACAGGGGAAGATTTTAAAAGGTTTTTGGGGCCAGGGGTGACATGACCAAAATTATACCTCAGTTGGGGTATAAGAAACCACACCAGATGGAAAAGAAGGAAGAGTGCTCCAAGACAGAGCAGAATTAGCATGTAACTGTAGTTCACAGGGTTTAAACCAGGCTAGCGGAAGTAGCAATAGAGGGCAGTAACTCAGATGCAGGGGTGAAGAAGATGACATTTTGAGGTTTTTATTCTAGCTTCCTGAGCATATGACATCAGAAATTGGAAAATTAGAAGGAACTGGAGTGTTGAGGTGAGTGATGAGCTCATTTTGGATATGCGTTGTTAAGGATACTGGGCAGATTAATTGGAAATATGAGACTAGGGCAGGGAATTGGGAATCACCTGAATGGAAAATGCAGTTGAGAACTTATGGTTACCAGGGGGAAGGGGGGGCGGGGAGGATAGATTGGGAGTTTTAGATTGATTGACATGTACACACTTCTATATTTAAAATAGATAACCAATAAGAACCTACTGTATAGCACAGGGAACTCTGCACAATATTCAGTAATGACCTAAATGGGAAAGGAACTTGAAAAAGAATAGATACATGTATATGTATAACTGAAACACTTTGCTGTACACCTGAAACTAACAAAACATTGTTAATCAACTATACTCCAATATAAAATAAAAATTAAAAAAAAATAAAAACAAAAAAGAAAAGGCAGTTGATATTATTGAAAGGAAGGTCACTAAAACTGAGAGACGGTATGTAGAAAGAATAGAAGTCCATGTATGAACCTGGGAAGAGCAACATTTAGGAAGGTCTTACTTAGTTTGTTAATGCTGCTCTAAAAATTATCAAAAAAGTATCATAATTGAGCTGCTTATAAACAACAGAAATTTATTTCTCACAGTCAAGACCAAGGCACTGGCAGATTCCCTGTCTGGTGAGGACCCACTTTCTGGCTCACAGATGACCATCATCTCCCTGAATCCTCACATGGCAGAAGGAGCAAGGGATCTCTCTGGATTCTCTTTCATAACGGCACTAATCCCATTCATGAGGACTCCACCCTCATGACCTAATCATCCTCTAAAGGCCCTGCCTCCAAATACCATCACATTAGGGGTTGGGTTTCAACCTTTGAATTTTCGGGGCACACATTCAGTCTATGGCAAGGAGCCAAGAGGAGACCATGAAGGAGCCAGAGAAGGAGCAGCCAGAGAAAAGGAGAAAAACCAAGGAAGCACAGCAGGATGAGAGGTGCAGAGCAGGGAAGTCTGAGATAGAAGGACCCACAATGAGAAGGCTGTGGCCTGAGGCAGGACCACTGAATTTAGAGGGCCCCATGGGGGTGGTGCCAGATTCAGAGAAAGTTGAGGAATGATGTACATTAATGAATCTATTAAATAAGTTACATAAAGGCTTAATCATCAGGGTTTCTAAGCCACAAAGTGAAAAATAAGCATAGAAACTAAAGGATCAGACAGAGTTGTTTAAAATAGTCCCAGCCATATACTGGAATGTGCTCATAGAGAGTAGCCAGTCCTTCCATTGCCACCAACATTCTGAAATCCGGTGTACACTACCAGATATTTTTAAAATGAGAAACCTTGTTTGGGGCTGGGCATGAATGTGTGGGTTTTGTTCTATAAACTCATCTGTCATTTTGACACCAACCACTTGAATTTCTCAAACCACCATCACACCTCTGCATGATAAAGAACAGAGCATCCAGGGTGGAAATTTTCTGGATTTTGCTTGGGCTACAGTGGTATCCTTTTCTCTTGTCAATGATGCACTGCTTTTCTTTCAGTGAACGGCCATTCCCTAATTCCATCTTGTTCTGGAGGAATGGCAGTCTCAAGCAAGTAAGTTCTTCCCACGCACTGTCCCCAATCTCCTACCCAAGCCAAAACATGGGCAGAAGACCCAAGAAAGCCCATCGGAGCTTCTCCTGAGAGTCTTAAGCAGAGGAGTCTGAGCACAGAATTCAGTTGAGTCATTCAGATGATGGTGCCCAGTAGCATCTGCTGCTGTTACCCTCAGAGTGGTGCTATTCCTGTCCCCAGGTATGATTGTTGTCCCTTAACCATCACTTTAAAAAATCACTGTTGTTTAAGTTAGCTGGCATCAGTTTAAGTTGCTCGCTACCCGAATATTCTCACTGTTATACGTATGTTTAAGAAGACAGTATTGGTGAATTTTACTGATGATATGATGCTGGACATCAAGACGAATGACCTGGAGATTTGTATGATTAACCATGAACATTATTTGGAAATATACCGCGAACATCAGCTGCCACCACAAATCCCCCTTGAGATATTCTCCTATTACCCTGTGGGAGCAGGACCACTATTTGTTCTTCATTGCTATAGTGCTCGCCCTTGGAGCAGACCTGGCACATAGTAGATGCTCATTAAACAGGTGAGTGACTACATACAGGAGTAGACCCTTTCTGCTATCACGGTGGTCATACAGAGCTTTACATTTTCTTCCTCATAAAACTCCTCCAAGGTGAATAGTGGGCTCCTTTCTTTATAGACTGGGAGACTGAAACTGAGCCACAGGGGATGTCAATGCCTGACTTGGCAATAAAATACAGCAGATCCAGGGACCGTTCTCATCTTCCCTGGAAAAATTAAAAAGAAGCACCTGGGCTATCTCTCTGTTCACTAAAGCATCGTGGTAAGCCAACCTCCACCCACCAAATTCTGCTCGTACCTATCAACCTGGCTGGGCCCTGGACCTTAGGGCTACAGCTTGGAAACCTCAATTCATGGTTAGGCTGGATTACTGCATGAGTCGGACAGAGACAGACAGACAGACAGACAGACAGACAGACAGACAGACAGACACACACACACACACACACACACACAGAATATCCCATCTGCCTTGTCAAAGAATTTCTTAAATGTGCATTCACCTGGCACAGTGTAAAACACACCTCAAAAATGATTCTTCTGGGCTTCCCTGGTGGCGCAGCGGTTGAGAGTCCACCTGCCGATGCAGGGGACACGGGTTCGTGCCCCGGTCCGGGAAGATCCCACACGCCGCGGAGCGGCTGGACCCGTGAGCCATGGCCGCTGAGCCTGCGCGTCTGGAGCCTGTGCTCCGCAACGGGAGAGGCCACAACAGTGAGAGGCCCGCGTACAGCAAAAAAAAAAAAAAAAAAAAAAAAAAGAGAACAAATCCTCTTCAGTCTACTTTAAAGCCAGGGTTCATCAATATTGTGTAGGTCAGAGGTTGACAAACTATAACCTATGGGCCAAATCTGGCCAATGGACTATTTTTACAAATACAGTTTTATTGGGAACCAGAGTCACTTTTTTCTTTACATATTGTCTATGGCACTATGGAAGCAGAGCTGAGTAGTGCAACAAAGACCATATGGCCCACAAAGCCTAAAATATTTACTAACTGACCCTTTACAGAAAGAGTTTGCCAACCTCTTATTCTAAAGGTCTGTATGATCTCTATGGGTCTTCTATCTCTACCATACTATGGATCCACGATTCCTATCTGATAAATTAGATAATACAGTCAACCTAGAGAAGTGATGTTCAAACTTTTTAGACCACTGCCTAGGGTACGAAGTACAACTTGTATCTGTGGTGGTTTGAAAAAATGTGTCTACAAAGTCTTTGGTAGTCTCCCCTTCAAGAGGTGGAGCCTAAGTCTTCTTCTCTTAGAAGCGGGACACAATGACCCACTTCTAAGGAAGAGAATTCAGCAGAAGTGATGACCTGTGACTTTGGAGACTAGGTCTTAGAAGGGCACTGTGGTTTCCACCTTGGTTGCTCTCTCTCCTGGGTTCCCTCACGGTTTAAATTAGATAAAGTGGGTCAGGCATTTGGCATAGTGTCTGGTACATAGTAAGTGCCCCTTCATAAACTTTGGTTCTCAGTACAGTTATCGTAACTCAGTCCTTGATAGTGGCTCACTCCTATTAGGGGATGATTTTTGCATTTTTAAAGGAAGGCATTGGGGAGCTAATCCTATGACTCATTGGTGCCATTAAAGTGGGAATTCTAGGACTAACAGTCTCTATTTAGTTCTTACCATGTCCCCGGCAATGTACTTGCCCTTCACATGCTATGGCTCGCTTAATCATCACAGGAACACTATAAGGGTTGTACCATTATTACCCTCAGTTTATGGCTAGGAAAATGGAGCACAGAATTTTTAAGTAATGTCCCCAAGGCGACACAGCTGGAAAGTGGTGGAGGTAGTGTGGGAACCCTTAGTTGGCTCCCAGAAACTGCAGTCTCACTCCCATTATTCTTCCAGGACAAGAGAGAGCAGCTACTTTGGGGAAAAATTATTATTAGTGTCTGTAGTTGCAGAGAGCAGGGGTTCAGGAGTAAACAATCCCAGTAGAGGGGCCCAGAGATATCCCATTTAAAGGCACAGGGATGACGAGAACACAGATGGAAGGATATCTCTTGGCCTCTGCCAGAGGACCATGAGACCACTGGGGAGTCTCTCCGAAAAGCCTGAAGCAAAGTGATCCTTGGAAGAGATGCCCTGCTTGTCATCTGATTTCACTGGAAGGTATGTACAGGCTCATACCTGGAGGCACTGCGTTGGGGCACAGAAGCAGTTCAGAGAAGGGTGCCTCGCAGAAAGAGTAAGAA
This sequence comes from Orcinus orca, assembly GCF_937001465.1. Lineage (NCBI taxonomy): Eukaryota > Metazoa > Chordata > Mammalia > Artiodactyla > Delphinidae > Orcinus > Orcinus orca. The sequence goes on along the minus strand of NC_064568.1, from coordinate 26,943,983 downwards.
TTGGATACAGCCTCCTGTTCCCCAGCAGAGTGAGGTTTGTTCATTTATTCACCAAATCATTCATTCATTCAAACATTCAAATGCCTATTACATGTCAAGGACAGTGGGAGACACAAAAATAAATAAAACATGGTCTCTGCCTTTAAGGACCCATGAAGACCAAAGCCCAAGTGACCAGTTACAATGATATGGGCTGAGCCAGACAGAAGAGGAATGAAGAAAGTGCAGTGGGGCTTGGCTTGGGGGAGCTCCCAAGGATGACACAGAGGAGGACAGGCATGGGGAGACCAGTTGAGCTGTATCATCAAGAAATAAATGGTCATTTGTAGCAACATGGATGCAACTAGAGACTATCATACTAAGTGAAGTCAGAAAGAAAAAGATGAAAACCATATGATATCACTTATATGTAGAATCTAAAATACAACACAAATGAACCTATCTATGAAACAGAATCAAGGACATAGAGAACAGACTTGTGGTTGCCAAGGGGGAAGGGGCTGGGGAAGGGATGGAGTTAGCAGATGTAAGCTTTTATATAGAGAATGGATAAACAACAAGGTCCTACTGTATAGCACAGGAACTGTATTCAATATCCTATGATAAACCATAATGGAAAAGAATATTAAAAAAAGAAATGTATATATATGTATAACTGAATCACTTTGCTGTACAGCAGTAATTAACACAACACTGTAAATCAACTATACTTCAATTTAAAAAAATGAAATAAATGGGTTGGTGGTGATGAGACCAGAGAGAAGGGAACACACAAGAAAAATATGGACTCAGGAGTATGTGGTGACTGACTGGATGGAAGCAAAAGAAATGCAGGAGTTACTGGGTTGATTTTCAGTCTGTTTCTGGCAATCTCTGTCTAACAGAATTTTCTATGATGATGGAAATGTTTTATCTGTTCTTGTTCAATATGGTAGCTGTTAGTCACACAGAAGTATTGAACACTTGAAATGTGGCTAATGCAACTCAGGAGTTAAATGTTTAAAAAATGTACATTAATTAAAAGCATCTAAAGATTTATTTATCATTTATTTTATTTACTTTTGGTTGCATCGGGTCTTAGTTGCGGTATGCGGGATCTTCGTTGAGGCACGCTGGATCTTTCGTTGCGGCATGGGCTCTTTGTTGTGGTGTGCGGGCTTCTCTCTACTTGTGGCGTGCAGGTGTTCTCTTCTCCAGTTGTGGCACGCAATCTCCAGGGCACATGGGCTCTGTAGTTTGTGGCACACAGTCTCTCTAGTTGAGGCACGTGACCTCAGTAGTTGTGGTGCGTGGGCTTAGTTGCCCCACGGCATACGGGATCTTAGTTCCCTAACCAGGGATTGAACCCACGTCTCCTGCATTGTAAGGTGGATTCTTTACCACTGGACCACCAGAGAAGTCCCTAATGTATATTTAGAGTACCTTAAATGAATTTTCTCATTTAATTCTCACAATGAGTCTATGCAATGGGTACCACCCTTAGCTCCATTTCACAGATGAAGAAACTGAGGCACACAGAAGTGAAGTCACTGGACGAGTATGACTTAACCAGTAAATGGAATGTGACCTGAGACATCCTGGCCCCAGAGCCCATGCTCTCAATCACTCTATGACTATCTCAGCATTCTATTCACACAAACCCTTTTGTAGAGATCAGCCCCATTATGTAACAAACATGTTAAAAGCTTGTGAGATTTTTGACAGTAGAATTATTTACAAGGTATGAAGGCAGCTTGTTCTTTAAATGAATACATGTGTGAACATCCTGATTCGACTTTTTGGTAAATCTATAGAACTTGGCTGAGAGAGTTCACACCTTCAACTGAGTGACTCTACTTAATGAATTCTGAAAATGTATTAAACTTCTTAAGGGACTCCAAACACTTTTCTACCAGAAGTCACTTAATCCAGGGAGGGACCTCTCAGTGGGCATGGAGGAGGGTTCTGTAGTTCATTTAAGGGAAATGAACGGGAACTTTTTGGCTTCCAGTGTAGGGAATGGGCATTAGAGCTCACCGCTGGAGATGGTTGCGTGGATGCCAGAAAGCTCCCGGGAACATCCTTCTCCAGTCCTCAAAGATGCTGATCTTTGGCCTGTCCCACCAGGAAGCTGAAATTGAATTCTGACACCAGTTTTTTCTCCAGCAGGATTAGTGGCAAGTTGAAGAGAGAAATCTTAGAAGTGATAGACCCTAGGGCAGGAGTCATAGTGAATTACGGGGCTCTAAGACAGATTTGAACAAGTGGCTCCTAGTGTGATGTGGCACAGCTACAGAACACTGGCAAGGTCACATAATGCGTGACTCCCAAGACAAAAAGCAGGCACATCACACTGAGATGAAATGCTACGTCGTATTTTCCCTTAGTTGCAAAAGGTGAAATTTTGGAAGATGAGTAAAGACCCCCAATGAGCCAGTGCTGTATGTAACACAATGTTTAATACAGTTGACCTATTGTTACAGTAAAGCGTGTCCCTTTGCAAGTTCCCTCATCTAGAACTGGGCATCCACAAGTGAATTCCTGGCAACATGAGAATTTTTAGCTAAGCAATGCCAGGTCATCATGCTGTAGGACTTAACTCTGACTTCATTCATTCCCTTTACCCACTAATTGGACACCTATGTTGTGGCAGGCAAGATTTTAGGTACTGGGGACACAACATTGAATGACTTGAGTGAGGTCTCTACTTGGAGCTAATATTCTAGTGGGGAAAGAAGGCAAAAAAACAGGAAAATTCAACAAAGAAAACAATTTCAGCTCATTATATCTGTGCTGCAGGAAATAAAATCAGATGTTATGATACCATGGTCTCCTTGTATAGGGACATTTCTCTTGGCCTGAGTGACAAAGGGTAACTTCATTCTTTACTCTCAGAGAATATTCTTTCCCTGCTCTCTGAATCTGTTCTACCAATCACTCCTGGGAAATTGTAGCTGTGAGATGCCTGTCTGTGCTATACTCGTGTGAGTGTACATTTCACTTTGGTTTGACTCATTCTATTTTCCATTTGACTCACTTATGCTTTAATGAGACTTAAGGAAATTAGCTGGTATCCACTGTGGTTCTATGTATTTCAACTACTGTTTTCTTTCTTCACTTTGTTTGCCTCCAACGAAGATCCCTAATTTGTTCTTCCTTTCATCTGGCAGGCCTTCCTTCATCTGTCTGCTCTGAACTGGACTTAGTGCTAATGATGATGGATTTGTTACATGGAAATTCAAGTTCCCCTCAATGACAAGGGCTGGGGATTATTCAGGATGGTTTCCTCCTCTAGTACAAAGCTAATACCAGCCAGACATAGCACTCTTGAACTTCTAAAATGATGCCATCAAATTGTAGCCAGCACAGGAGGATCCAGTATCAAATAGTACTTGAAGGGCTGTTTTTTTATAGAATTTGTAGAAGCTCTGTAGATTGACAACATTTTAATCAACATACAAACTGCAGTTTGGAAAGATCCCTTTCCCCTCCTCATTGTACCTCTTCTGGAAAGCCCAAAAGAGGGAAATAGCTCCTAATAGAGTCAGCAAAACAGAAGGTTCAAGAGAACAGGAAACCCCCGTATGAATTAACCAAGCCCAGCATACCTGCACTTTGCTAATGCTTGTGATTCCAGATTGGTATTAGAAAATAATCCATAGTAATATTCCTGTGAGTAAGACAGAAGAGTGCTCTGGGGGAAAATTAATAAAATCAGCCCACTTTGCTGTGCTTCCCTCCTTAACTTGACGATAGTCTTTGCAGGATTCTTTCACTATCTGTGTCACATGCTCTAAACCTGGAAAGGTACCAGTGTCTGGATGAGGTCATTTGGGGTTCCTCTCTCCCCTCCAAGGCAGCATCCTTATCCTTATAGGCAGCTGGGCACAGTGAGGAATTCTTCTCCTTCGCCCACAAGCACCCACCTCCTTCAGCTCACTCTTCTTTCCTCAGTAGCTCCTGACTGCCCGCCAGAGAGGCTTAAGAGGGAGCCTGCCTGACTCCCCTCCAATCCATTCTGCTTTCAACAGAATGTCTGTCTTCACATGCCGTTCTCCCTGTATGTCTGTCCAAATTTCCCCTTATCGTAAGGACACCAGTCATACTGCATTAGGGACCACCCTAGTGACTTCAATTTTAACTGGATTACCTCGGTAAAGCCTCTATCTCCAAATAAGGTCACATTCACTGAGGGTTAACACTTTGAACATGAGTTTTTTGGGAGACACTATTCACTCCATAACAGGAAACTACGTCACTTTGCATCCATGACACTCAACACAGTGCCTGACAGGTAGTAGGCATTTAAACATTTCCTGAATGAATGAAAAAATCAAAAGCTGATAATGGGCCCTGAAGGAGAAATAATGGATTGGTAATTTTGCATAAAGGAGGAAAAGTTATGCTGTCAAATACATTAGCCTTTAGCCCCATGTGGCTATTGAGCCCTTGAAATAAGGCTTAGTCCGACTGGAGTTGTGCTGTAACTGCAAAATACATTCCAGATTTCAAAGACTTGGTAAAAAAAAAAAGTAAAATGTATTCTTAATAATTTTTATATTCATTATATTGTTGAAAAATGTTTTGGTTATATTGAATAAAATTTAAAATATTATTAAAATTAATTTTACCTGCTTATTTTTACTTTTAATGTGACTACTAAAATTTTTTTTTTTTTTTGCGGTACACGGGCCTCTCACTGCTGTGGCCTCTCCTGTTGTGGAGCACAGGCTCCAGACGCGCAGGCTCAGCGGCCATGGCTCTCGGGCCCAGCCGCTCCGAGGCATGTGGGATCGTCCCGGACCGGGGCACGAACCCATGTCCCCTGCATCGGCAGGCGGACTCTCAACCACTGCGCCACCAGGGAAGCCCAATAATAATATTTTTGTGTGTACTGGTATGAATGTATATACATACTGCCAGTGTATATACGTAGTGTGTATGTATATCTATTATTATGCATCCATCACTGTGCTAAGTACTGGACATATAAAATCTTATTTAATCTTTGTTTTATTTATTTATTTAATTTTATTTTTGGCTGCATTGGGTCTTCGTTGCTGCATGCGGGCTTTCTCTAGTTGCGGCGAGCGGGAGCTATTCCTCGTTGTGGTGCGTGGGCTTCTCACTGTGGTGGATTCTCTTGTTGCGGAGCATGGGTTCTAGGTGCACAGGCTTCAGCAGTTGTGGCACATGGGCTCAGTAGTTGTGGCTCGTGGGCTCTAGAGCACAGGCTCAGTAGTTGTGGAATGTGGGCTCAGTAGTTGGGGTGCATGGGCTTAGTCGCTCTGCGGCATGTGGGTTCTTCCCGGACCAGGGCTCAAACCCTTGTCTCCGGCACTGGCAAGCAGATTCTTAACCACTGCGCCACCAGGGAAGTCCTATTATTATTATCATCATCTCCATTTCATAGATGAGGAAAGTGAAGGACTGCAGATCAGGTAACTTGCCCAGGGACACTATGAGTGGGGATTTAAACCCAGCCATCCTGGCCCCAGAGCACACTCACTCACACACTGCTTCCTTTTCACAAGACAGCTATCTATTTGGAGACGGCAAAAGCACTGAAGAGAGCCAAAGGCTAAGTTGGGGAGTGTAGAACAACTCCCTCGCCACCCCTGTGTAGGAAAATTCAACTACCTTCCCCATCTTCATTAGGATGGAGCCTGATCAGACACAATGAACGAGAAACCCAGCTGAGTCTCTGGTGACCCTGCTATAATCGCCTCCACTGTTGTATCAACGATGAAGCAGAAAGCTGAGAGGCTGTGGCATCTGCCGTAGGCGCACAGGATAAAGAAAGGGGCAGGGGCATTAGTAAGTGCTTTACGACTTTCAGGGAAGCCGGAGGGCCTGGGAGTGGAGCAGAAAGCAAGAACTGACAGAATACTTAGCTAATGGCCTCTCTCTGCCAGGGCTCAGCCCCAGAAGAAAGCTCCACGGGATGTGAGGAAAGGCACTCCCATGTCAGGACGCCTTCCCTTTCACTGCAAAGACATCTGAAGGTACTTGCAAGACCTAACTCAGACCTTCCAGATTCTGTGTTCCAGCATCTTACACTAGACACCGGCTTTAATGAGGATATCTCCAGCTCCCTCTCAAACAGAGGGGTGTGTCCAAGCAAGAGTCTGACGAATCAGGTCACTCCCTCCTCTTCTATTCCCGTAATACTGGTCCCTTCAGGAAGGGAAACAAAACAAAACTACATTTTTTCATGAACATTCAGACTTGAAGTCATTATGAGAGACATGTGCTTGAATCCCCACTCCCTATCTTATTAACTACTGGACCCTGGACAGATTGTTTGTCTCCAAATTGCAGTTTCCTTCTTTGTAGAGCTGAGTTTTATTTAATGCGTACCATCAGAGGATTGTTGCTTATTATTATTTTTTATAAATTTATTTTATTGTATTTTATTTTTTGCTGCGTTGCTGCGCGCAGGCTTTCTCTAGCTGTGGCGAGCGGGCGCTATTCTTTGTTGCGGTGCATGGGCTTCTCATTGCAGTGGCTTCTCTTGTTGTGCAGCACGGGCTCTAGGTGTGCGAGTTTCGGTAGTTGTGGCACGCAGGCTCAGTAGTTGTGGCGCACAGGCTTAGTTGCTCCGCGACATGTGGGATCTTCCTGGACCAGGGATCGAACCCGTGCCCCCTGCATTAGCAGGTGGATTCTTTTTTTTTTTTTTTTTTTTTTTTGCGGTACGCAGGCCTCTCACTGTTGTGGCCTCTCCCGTTGCAGAGCACAGGCTCCAGACGTGCAGGCTCAGCAGCCATGGCCCACGGGTCCAGCCGCTCCGCGGCACGCAGGATCCTCCCTGACCGGGGCACGAACTCGTGTCCCCTGCATTGGCAGGTGGTCTCTCAACCACTGCGCCAACAGGGAAGCCCTGCTGCTTTTTATTAAATGAGATATTGTATATGAAGCACTTGGCCCAGTAACTCACACATTCAATAACTGTTTTTCCCCTACTATGTGCCAGACCTCGTGTTATTTATCGCTCCTTAAGCACATTCCTTAGGTCCCAGTCCAGACCTACTAAATCAGAATCTCTGGGGTGCAGCCTGGGAACCTTAGTTTCAACAAGCTCCCTGGGTGAGTCTGAGGATGACTAGTAAACCTGGAGAACCCGTAGGTTCCATGCTGACATCAATAGTGCTAATTATTACTTTATTTCACTTCATAAAATGTCTCAAGAAGAGAGATTCTCTTTCTCCCTAGCTGCACTCCTTATTAGCTCTCAAATATTCCTGGACTTAATGACTGAATGAATGATTTCATCCTGTGAAGCTTCTAGGTGGTTCTCAATCTTAGTTGCACATTAGAATCAACTGGGTGGAGGCAGGGGAAGTTTTTAAAGAAATACCTGTATCTGGAGAAAACCATAATTTGAAAACCACATACACCCCAATGTTCACTGCAGCACTATTTACAATAGCCAAGACACAGAAACCAGCAAAATGGCCACCAACAAATGAATGGATAAAGGAGATGTGGTACATATATACCATGGACTATTACTCAGCCATAAAAAGAATGAAATAATGCCATTGGCAGCAACATGGATGGACCTAGAGATTATCACACTAAGCAAAGTAAGCCGGAGAAAGATGAATTTCATGATATTGCTTATATGTGGAATCTAAAAAAAAAAATGATACAAATGAACTTACATACAAAACAGAAATATACCCATAGACATAGAAAACAAACTTACGGTTACCAAAGTGGAAAGGTGGGGTGGGGGGAGGAATAAATTAGGAGTTTTGGATTAACATATACACACTACTATATATAAAATAGACAACCAACAAGGACCTACTGTATAACACAGGGAACTCTACTCAATATTTTATAATAACCTATAAGAGAAAAGAATCTGAAAAAAAAAATATATATGTATGTATTACTGAATCACTTCACTGTATACCCGAAACTAACACAATATTGTAAATCGACTATACTTTAATAAACAAAATAATAATGAAATAAACAATAAAAAAAGAAATACTGATTCCTGGGCTCTAGTTCAGATCAACTGAATTAGACTTTTCAGTGGTGAGGCCTGAGAATTGCTGTTTTTTTAAAAATTGGAAAATAAACGCACAAACAAATCTTAAATGTATAGCTCAATAAATTTTCATGCATAGATATACCCATTTAACCATCACCAGATCAAGACATGAAATACTGCTGGCCATCTAGGAAGGTTCCTTATGCCTCTTCTTGTCAGTAACATACCTGACCCTTACTCCCTCCCATTGATATGTTTTAAAAATCTACATACAAGGACTTCCCTGGTGGTCCAGTGGTTAAGGCTCACGCTTCTAATGCAGGGGGTACGGGTTCAATCCCTGGTCGGGGAACTAAAATCCCACATGCCTTGTGATGCGGCCAAAAATTAAAAAAAAAAAAATCTATGTACAGCTAGGTTTGAGAATTCAAATTCTAGACCATTGGACTTTCCATCTCTGCCCCTTCCCATCACATTTGTGAATTTGTCTTTGGGCAATTTCTTCATGGGGTGACAGAGAATAGGAAAGAACGGGATGAATCTTAATTGAGTTAATTACCAGGGCAAAGAGGAAACGAAACACTTCCTGCCTAACACAAGCTTATCATCACTGCTTCCCATGCTCATCGCTTCTTTCAATTTCTGACTTATCATTTCCTCTGTGCCTATTCCTTCACGCTGTCAGGGTTCCCCTGTGAATTGCTACCTTTCTGAGGTTTGTGCCCCTACCAGGAAGCCAGTCTCTGGTTTTAGCTGCAGCAGGAAAGCAAACAAGAAACAGGTGGAGATTCTTAATTTCTTCTGTGCCACAAATACCTTGGCACAGACTGGTGAATTCCATAGATCCCTTCTCATCATGTTTTAAAATTCATACAATCAGATATGTAGGATTACCAAGACAACTAATTATGTTGATATACACATATCAAAACAATTTGAAACGTTTTTAATAAATGTGCTTATTTAATAACTCATTAAATAACAAGATCTAGCAACAAATCTATTATCTACGGTAATTTTGATGGAGTGATGAGTATAAACAGTATTTCAAGGCATCTGCAGCAACTGCGAAGATAATAGTAGCTGTTAATACCATTATAGTTGGTTGCCTACGTTTATAATTGAAGTATATGTTAAGTTTCAGGTAAAGACTGGTAAAAATAAAGATGTACTTTTTTTTCCCTATTGAGTTCATGGACCCCTCGAATGCAATTTATGGACACCCCCTTAAGTCTCCCTAAATCCCCTGAGCGAGACAGTTTCAAATTCTAGTCTTATTGTGACTTTCTGGACCAGAAACCATTAGCTAGTGAGGGTGATTAGGTGGGCAAGCTTGGTCATATTACCTACAAGGAAGCTGAGATAAGGAGGGCTGAAGTGACTGTCCAGGGTCACACAGCTGGTCAGTGGGATTGAATTCCAGGTCCTTCCCCATGTCAATCTTCCTAGCAGCTAGGAATATCTTGATTGTTCTCTTGGTCTGTACCAGCTTTGCCAACTATTTGCTATTTATTGACTAACTGTATTATTTATTCATAGTGTCGCTTTAGATTCTAATAGCTACACGCATACCTGTTATTTCCTTCCTATTATAACTTAAAGTTTAAGTCCAAGGGATTCAGTCTTATTTTCTTTTGTGACCTCATTAACCTCATAGTGGATGCTCAATAGCAAATGAAAAAAAACAACAGATTCCTGAGCTGTAGCTTTTCAGTCCTTTTAAATATCTAAAAACACATAGTGACAAAATGGGATGACAGGGGCTTCCCTGGTGGCACAGTGCTTGAGAGTCCACCTGCCGATGCAGGGGACACAGGTTCGTGCCCCAGTCCGGGAAGGTCCCACATGCCGCGGAGCAGCTGGGCCCGTGAGCCTTGGCCGCTGAGCCTGCGCGTCGGGAGCCTGTGCTCCGCAACGGGAGAGGCCACAACAGTGAGAGGCCCGCGCACCGCAAAACAAACAAACAAATAATAGTTAACACACCTGGAACACTTAGCTAGTCCAGACTCGTGGGAAGAACTGTACACACCTCTTCTAAACCTTAACAAATCCATAAAGTAGGAAGCATTACTATTATCTCCATTTACAGATGAAGCAAAAAAATAAAATAAAATAAAATGGAAGGCTTGTTGCTCACCTCTGAATTTCATTTTACCAAATTGCATCCTTAACATGATTAGTTAAGAGTTGCATCATTGTTACTTATACAAAATATGAACAGTCAACAATCCTTTTGGAATGAAGTCAGGGTTATAAACAAAAGCACTTAAAAATATGTAAACTATTTGTATGCAACTTGCCTCAATTCTTTTCTTTGACTTCACTGGAGATGTCTGGCCCTCTCTATTTCCCTGAGTCCTTGACAATTGGTCAGAAATTGTGCTCTACGGTAGTTCTCTGACATGACTAAGTATTATCACCAGCATTTCATACAAGGACGAACTGGCCAGAAAGCTTAAGACTCAAGGTTGTAAAGTTAATGGATGTAAACGAGCCAACATCAAGCCAGGCCAATTGTGAGAATTCTAGAGTTACAATGTCAGGACCTTCTGGTAGTGAAGGAATCGCTAATGATTGTACAGCCTCGCATCATGGCTGGATTGTTGCTCATTTTCTCCTTTATACTGGCCACCATTGATTGAGCTTCTACCAATACCAGATACTGTGAATTTTGTATGTGTTATCTTCTTTAATGCTCATTAAAACTCTACAAGATAATGTGATGGGCATTTGTTTCGTTGTTGTAGATTTTTTTTTTCCTGTCCACACCAACCGTCTTTTTCCTGGTAAAGGACAACAATTTCTGGGGGGTCGGGATGGGGGAATGACCTCATCCTTACTGTTCAGTCGTGGTGGGACCTGTCAATTAAGGAGCCTTGTCAAGGAGGGATATTGTGACCAGCCCTGACCAGGACTACTCTCCAGAGACTTGAAATCTTTCTGTTAGAGCTTATTCTTCACCAGGGTTGTGACCTGTGGGGCTTTTCATTAGGTCTTGCTACTTAGATCCCTATAACCACTTGGCTTTCTGCCTTTATCTGAACCTAGTTTATGGCTATTTCTTTGATTCTCTGAATTCTACATTTCCTTCCAATACCTTCAGCTTTGGATAAATCAACCAGAGTGTTTGCATAATTTTTTTATTAGTCCCATTGTACAGATGAGGCTCACCCAACAAGTAAGTTACAAAGTTGGGGACTACCAAAAACCTGTTCTATACCAAAAAGCTCTTCAACACTGATACGTAAGTTAGGTCACAGTTAGTTGGCAACAGAGGAAAAGCAAGGAAGCAGAGAAACTTTGGAAGTTTCTTTTAACTTCTCTGTTATAAACTACAGTAGTTGAATTTTAAAATCCTTCTCCTAATGAAGGAATTGCATATACGGTATTAAATAGCTTAATGTCCTGTTTAATTAATTGCTCATTTTGCTACCCTATGCTACCCAAGAGACAGGAGGGAAGGGGGCAGGGCACAACCTTTAAAAGAATGACATAGCTGTTGAGAACACGACGTCAACTGGTTAGAACCAACCAGGCTCAAGATGACAGAAGATTCAACTTCCAGTAGACCTTGAGCCTCATTGTACACTCATTGTAATACATTAGGCTACAGGACATAGCCACAGGCACCAATGACAGTTCCGAGGCCGAACATAAAAGGCCAACAAGGGGGTGGTGACCCAATTCTTGGAAATACCTGCCCCTTCCACAAAATAGCTGGAATAATCCTCTCACTCATTAGCCTATGAAATTATCCAGCCCATAAAAGCTAACAACCCCATACCCTGGGGTCTCTCGCCTTCTGAGATGATCCATACTCTGTCTATGGAGTGTGTATCTCCCTGAAAAAATCTGCTTTCACTCTACCTCGGCTTACTCTTGAATTCCTTCTTATATGAAGCCAAGGACCCTCACTTGGTGCCCAGTCCCAGGGACTCACCTGAGACCAGGGACATGACCACCCTCTTGTGCCCCATTTTTTTCCTGCAACACCCAAATTCCTAATTTTGGAGAGATTGCTTGAGGAACTAAAATTCCCATTTGGCCAATTTCGGGGTCCTAACAAGGGAGGCTTTGCCCTCCCACTTACTGCTTTGGAACTGCTATTTAGCTGTGGTGAAATGGAGGCCAAAAGAAATCCTGGGAAATCCAACCACTGCAGGGCTGATTCCAAATGCAAAGGGAAGGAATGGGGGAGGGGGAGGAGACTGCTTTGTGCAAAGCAAGAGACTCCTAAGACAAAAAAAAAAAAAAGAAGCCTGCTTGCAAAATATCAAGTGGTTCCAAGAAACCAATTAAATGGGTAGAAAAAAAATATTTTTAAAAAAATCAGTATTTGACAAAATTCAGATAGAAACAGATATGGCTAGCTTAGAGTCCTAAAGAGAAGACGCCCAAGAACTCAACATTTTCGTCATTTCAAGTCTTTGCTGATGCAATATCTCCTTACTGATTTTTCCTGAGGAGAGCAAAGCTTTTATTCAAAAAAGTAAAGTTCCTATTTACAGATTAAAAAGGGACTTGAGAGAGATAGTACCCAATCACAATGTACAAACCTCAGCTGCAGAGCATTTCAAACAAACTATTAAAAAAATTGAGGTCATACCCCAAAAAACAGGGAAATGTGACCACATTTGATATTACACGATACAGAACACTTGTAAATTTGTTTAAGGTGTGATCATGGTTTTGTGGCTATGATAATTATTTTTTAAAGAGTTCCTATCTTTTAAAGATATATACTGAAATATATACAGATGATAAGATGTCTGAAACTTCCTTCAAAATAATCTAAGGGTAGAGGTTGAGGTGGGACAGAGATGAAACAAGGATGTCTATAACTCGCTGTGTGACAGGTGGTAAAAAGCTGAGCTTCACAGGGGCTCATTATACTATTTTTACTTTAGCACATGTGAGAGAAATTCCACAGTAAAAAGTTAAATAAAAAAGGGTGAAATGCATTTCTTAAGCCAGGTGTAGGTGGTCGTTTTATTATTACTCTTTATACATTACATATACTGTTTTGTATATATGATAGATCTGTGTCATGAAATTAATTTCTTCGGTTTAGCCAATGTCTGCAATATTTATTAGGCTCTGAATGTCTTTTGTGTGAGTCTCATTTCTACTCAGCTGTTGGGCCTTGGATAAGTTACTTTAACTTTCTCTATATCTCAGTTTTCCCATCTTTAAAACCAAGATAATAATAAAGCACACCTTATAGCATTTTTGCAAATATTAAATTGACAATCTCTGTAAAGTACTTAGCCTAGAGCCTGAGATATTATAAAAACTGAGCAAATGTTAATTACTACCATTATAATTATTAATAAGATATACAATTTTTTGAGGTATTTATTCATTCAACATTCACTGAATGACTATTGTGTCTTCGATATGTTTTGGGGTGCTTGTTTTTCCTCCTTAGAATAATGTAAGTAAAAGGAATTCAATAAGTACGGATATTAAGCATTAAATTACATTTATTTAAGGCAGAAAAGACACCGTATCTACACTGTATTCCAGTACAAGACAGTTTTCCTGAATGTTAGGAATCTTTGTCACGTGTTTAACACATGCACATTAAATATAAATGCTACTTGAGGATATATAAGGTCTTTTAAAATGAAGTATTAAGACATTCAGCTTAGTAATTTAAAATTCAGTGTAGCATTTAGAATACTATCAGACTATGCAAATTCATATGTATCTCTTGTTCACAGATGAGAAAACAATAGATTGCAATGCATGGGACAACATTTCAATTTATACTATTGTAAATCTAGACCCAGTAGAGAATGATAGGAGAATTTCTGGAAAAATCCAGAAAGCTTAGGGTCCAGGTCCCTGCATGATAGTTTTTAAAATGTGAGCTAGGTCTTTATGCAAACTTGGAACACTCCGTATCATTTGCTTGCTACGTACTCTGACAGATCAAATCACTTTGCCATTTTCTGAAGGTGGCATTACATTAGATACTGTCACCCAAACAAGAAGACTTCACTGCTATTTTCTACCACTTGCCTACATCAAAACCAAACCTTTACAAATAACAGAACTGGGGCAGAAAGACGACATGATCTTTATCTTGTACATCAGACTTAACAGGTTACCAGAACAATTAGCTGAAGAGTGTATTGGTCCCTCATCACCTGCTTGCTTTGACTAACTTCTATCATGTAGCTTGATTGACTTTTTGGCTGAATTAGTGGATATTTTGGAGAGCGTCAAAGCAGCACAAAGTCTGAAAATCTAGCGTTCGTGGACCAAATGATCCTCTTTTTCTAATCTCCTGATGGTACAAATTCAGATTCTAGAAATATTAATGGCTCGTCAGACTAACTCCAGGAAGGCAGAGATATTTAAAAGACTGGTGAAGTCCGCAGTGAGGCATCCAAGCCAGCTCTTCAATTTTAGGTTGTTTCAGAATTTCTCAGCGGCAAGGCAATTTACTCTTGCGGAAACAGCCATGGAAAGTCGACACATTGAAATGGATTGATTTTGTGCTTTTCTCCTTCTACATGCCAATATCTCCTATTCATTCCCCTCTCTTTCGATAGACCCATTACACTGAAGACTAGACAGATAAACAATCAATGAAGAGTTGTATTACTTGTCCCTCACAAACCAAAATGAGACTAGATCTGCTAGAGTTCAATACAAAACCTGCCATGTTGTCATAGCAAACACATTGTTTGTTGAATGAAAGAATAGAGAAATGTCAAACGTTCTGGTAACGATGCATATTAGTTTTGTGGTTTTTGGTATTTATTACACAACTGAATACCTCAATTGTATCTGCAGCCCGGTGCTCCATACATATGTGCATGCCTCCTAAACATGTACACTTAGATACCTCAAAGATGTACCAAAGTTAACTTGCACAAAAGAGAAACCTTGGCGCCACCACCCCCAAACCTGCTCTTTTCTCATCTCTGACAGTAACACCTACATCCATCCCATTGTTCATATTTAAAAACATGGGGATCACCCTCTTTTCCCTCACATCCCATATTCAGTCTAGCAGTAATTCTTTCTGGTCCTTTTTCTGTACCTTCTGCTGAATCTGACAGCTTTTCAGTATCTCCAAACCACCGTCATCTCTCACTTGACCACTGTTCACGTTCCCCCTGATCTCCCTACGTCCATGTTTGCTCACCCTGTGGCTTAGTTTCCACAAAACAACCAGAGTGTTCTCAAGGCATAAACGAAATCTTATTACTACTCTGCTTAAAATTCACCAATGGTATCCCGATGCAGATAAAACACAATCCAAACTCATGATCATAGACTATGAGACCCCATAAGATCTGGATCTTGTCCATCTCTCTGACGTCA
The DNA here is from genome assembly GCF_937001465.1 of Orcinus orca. Classification (NCBI taxonomy): domain Eukaryota; kingdom Metazoa; phylum Chordata; class Mammalia; order Artiodactyla; family Delphinidae; genus Orcinus; species Orcinus orca. The sequence goes on along the minus strand of NC_064568.1, from coordinate 26,928,658 downwards.
TTTCTTACCACCTTCCTCTCTGTTTTCCATGCTCCTACGACACCCCACGCTCATTTTCTCCTGGCTGTTCCCTCCACCCGGAAACTTATTTCTACACAACTCACGGCTGCCTCCTTCTTCTGAGTTAGTTCTTGGGCCAAATGTCACCTCTTAGAGTGACTTTTCCCTTGGCCACTCCAGCTAAAGGAATTGCTCCTCTCTGTCCTGACACTCCATCCCATAGTCTTTTATCGTATTCGTAACGCTTACTACCGTCTGCAACTATCTTATTTAATTATTTACATGTTTATTGTCTGTCTTCTTTCACCAGAATGAAAGCTCCATGGAACTAAAAGCACATCTGTCCTGTTCACATGGGTCACGTCCCCAGATCCCAGCACAGCATCTGGCTCATTGCAGGTTCTCAACAAATGATGGCTATGATAATGAACAAATCAGTGCATTTAAAAAAACCCATCCATCTAAATGTTTGAGGGCCCACTATAAACCAGGAGCTTTTTTTCTGAGGGTGCAAAGGTTAAACAATTTCTACCCTTGCAGAGTTCCTAAACTGTATCTTTCAACTCAGAGGGGAATGACCAGACAGTTTGCCGTTCTTCTGTCCAACTCTGAAGGGCAACAGTCAGACACTCTCTCTCTCCTCTACGATGAGCATGGCCAGGTGAAATTCCTAGAATGCTAGTTTGAGAATCCTGGATGCTTCCAAGTTGAGTAACCGTTGCTCTATTCTTCATATCTATGTAAAGACATAGACGTGAGACTGGGTGCGCTCAGTGACTCACAACAGTTTTGGCAGGAGATGTGGAAACTCTAATCTTCCAAGGCTAAGGAGGTGACACATCCAACCCTCGCCCCATCTGACAGAATGAGTGCAACCTACATTCCCAGGAGGGAATGGCCTACTGTCAGCTGCATTAGGAATGTTTTGCTCCCCTCAGGCAGCTGCACTGCTATGAGGATATGTCACTCTTCCGTCTCAGAGTCTGTGGGAGGCCTCCATGAGCCTGAGAAATTCAAACAGAAAGGGACACATTAGCTGCACAGCAGGTGGCTCTGGGATTCAGGTCTGTAGAGAGGCTCAGACTGCTTGCCTTAAAATGCTGCAGGTAAAGGTAAGGACCTGTGATTTCAGAACACTGCTGGTGAGGGAAAGGAATCAGGGCCCTTCCAAACACAAGGATTCCTTTGTAAGTTCAGAGTTCATGGGCATGTTATCTGGGTTCCTACGCCAGTCCCCTGCATTACGTCCTTCAAAGGCTTCAGCTCATAGTGGAGATAAAGAATCAGACCCTAACCAGACCTCGCCTGGGATCTGTATGGCCTGGTCTCTGTCTCTTTCTCCAGCTCCACCAGCCACCACGCCTCTCCTCTGCCCTACTCTCACCAACAGACCTGCTTTCAACTCCTCATAAATTTAGTCCCTCTCCGGCCCAGGGCCTTTGCATCTACTGTTTCCCCCGTCCTACAGTTTTCTCCCTCACCCTCTACTTCACTTTGTGAATGCTACTCATCCTTCATATACCAAACTCAAACATCAGTTAAGACTCCTGACCTCCTAATCTATATCTGGTTCCCCCACAGAGACCCGTTTCTTTCCTTTAGAGTTTTTTTTTTAAATCTCAATTTAATACTACAAACTCATTGGTGAGATCTTTAATCTTGGTTTCCCCCAAAGGTCTGTAAGGTACACGGGTACAAGGATTTTCTATTTTTGCTTACCATCGTATACCCGGTGCCTAGCACAATGCCCAACTTCAGCAAGTATTTGTTAAATATAATTGGGTAATCTGTTAATAAGGGTGATACTCTTGCCTGGAAAATACACATCCTGAAAAATGCAGCCATCACCAAAAGAAAAAGTTCATCCCATCATTATGCTAAAGGTCTGCGCTGGTCATTCGTTCTTTCAGCAAAGCTATCCAGCTCCCTACCTAAGCTAACAGGGTAGGAGTCAACTTCCTATAACTTGTGGGACTGGGTGGAGTTACGAGACTACGTGTGGCCAATGAATTGTGAGCCCATGTGCCGTGTGTCCTTTCCAGGGTAGAAGGTTTATTTGCTGGCTCAAGACCCGCCAGAGCTTTCTTTTGCTCTGGCCCAGTGGGAACATCATTTGAACCAGGAGCTGCACCATCGACCTGGATCAGTGAGTAATTATTATGAACAGAGCCCCCTTGCCCACCTATGGAGGACACGTAACATAAAAGAAAGATAGGGAGTTTGGGATTAGCAGATGTAAACTATTATATATAGGGTGGATAGACAACAAGGTCCTACTGTAGAGCACAGGGAACTATATTCAGTATCTGGTGATAAACCATCATGGAAAAGAATATGAAAAAAGAATGTCTGTATGTGTATAACTGAGTCATTTTGCAGTACAGCAGAGATTGCACAACAATGCAAATCAACTATACTTCAATAAAAAATATATTAAGAACTTAAAAACAAAAAGAAAAAGAAGCCCTTGTCTTTGAAGCCACTGAGATTTGGGGGCTGTTTGTTACTACAGCCCAGTGTAGCTTGAACTCACTGGTATAAGAGCTGAATCCAAACTTCCTTGCTTAAAAAGTAACAAGAACAAGAAAAATAAGGACAATAAGAATGATAAGCATTTATTGAAGAGTTACCACGTGTCAGGGATGGTTCTATAAGCTTTAGAGGAATTATGTCAATCTCATTTTTTAAAAAATGGTATAAAGGAGGTAATACTTTTATTGTCAGTTTACAGATGCAGCAATTAGGCTCAGGAAGGTCAAGGAAATTGTGCAAATTCAGCTTGCTTGTGAGAGGTGGAGCCTGACTCTGTCTTACTCCAAAACCCACGTGCTGCTAATCATGGAGAAAGCAGGCCTGCCCCAGCGTAGGAAGAACCACCCATTAATGGACTTATCCAGCAAGGGGTTCTCAAGCTCAGCACTAATGACATTTGGGGCTGGTAATTCTCTGTGGTGGAGGCTGACCTGTGCCAGTCGGACGTTTAGCAGCATCACGGCCTTTAGCCTCTACCCGATTCCGGTAGCACCCCTCCCCACAGTTGAACCCCAAACGTCTCCAAACACTGAAAATATATGGGAGGGGTTGGGGCGGGGGGGATAGATGTCCAAACTGCCCCGAGCTGAGAACCACTGGTCCAGCGGCTAATTTCACTCATTGCTGAGAACCTATCATAGCATTAGGCTCTGGGGATGATGCTGGGCAAGTCAGAAATGGCTGGGGCCTTCAGGGAGTTTTGAGAAAAGAACCAGATGTTAACCACACAATTCTGTGAACCATTCCTTGTAGAAAGTGCTACAGGGAAAGTACAGAGCCTTCAGCTGGGATGAAAAGTGTTCTTGGACCTGGCTGCAAAGAGGCAGTTCTGAGTGACTAGATTTTTATCAAGAGGAGATGTTATAGGTCTCCAGTGAATGCCAGTAGACTCTGCTGAACTTGACTGTGACCAGGCTCTAAATCACCTTAAACTCTAAGGTTTTTTCAAGGCAAGGAACCCTGATGCCAGCCTTAAGATTGGCAGACAGGTGGAGAAAAGGGGACCCAGTGTACACAGCCCCCCTGCAGTAGCACGGGGTGAGGGGCTTGCCTTGGCCATCTGAATATGTATGAGCTCGACTCCACGAGGCCTTTTACCTGTCAAGTGGCTGTCAGAAGGGCTCAGCGGGTCTGGGGATAATGTACTCGGATGTTTATCAGGCCACACAGAAAAAGCCTCCACTGAGACTGAGGCAAGGGGAAAATATATCCCTCTAAAAATAAACCTGATTTTAATTTCAAACTGGGTCAGTTCGGCTTGGGAATTATTGGGGAGTATGGCTGAGCTGCTTGGGAGATGAAGTGGAACCCCTGCTAATTTAATTTGCATATGCTGCTTAAAACGTGAGAAGCCTGCAGCAGGGGGCCTGGCAGTGCCCTTCCCTCCTCTGCAGGTTCTGTCTGAGAGGCACAGGGAAGCCACTGTCTCAGAGAAGGGCAGGATTCATTGAGGTGCTACGGACAGCGTTCTCCCCGGGGCCATTTGTCCGGGGCAGGGCAGAGGAAGGGTGCCGGGTAGAGGGTATCACACGTCAGGTGGCCTCACTTGGGTCCTGCTGTGTCCAAGGGAGCCCTGCCTGTGGTTTTCTGGTGCCATGGGATGGGAGCCAAGTGTTTCCCTGCATGCACTTCACCTTGATGTGTGTGTGCTCAGGATGGATGGTCAGGAGCTCCCGTGGAACACAGGGGTGACACGGAAGTGAAGGCACCTCCACAGGACTTCAGGACAATCCTCACTCCCCCTCCCCCACTCACACGCAGGGAGAAGCCACAGACTCTTTGGAGACCACCCTCTTTTTTTTTACTCTCCCCTCCTTGATTTTTTTCTCATCCACTTGTCTCTGGCTGTCTCGTTCACGCTGAAACATGCCTCTTCCATCCCCTGAAAACTCATCAGCTCTCACCGGGGCATCACTGCCAAACTGTCTAACTCAGCAGTTCCCAGGTTTGGGGACATCATGGACTAGGAAATAATAATTTAAAAACAAACCAAGGCATAGACCTACATTTTGTCTTGTCAGGCAAGGACATTAAAAAAAAAAATCCCTACCATCTTCTATAATAGTATGAGTGTTATTTCATAAACAAAAGTCATTTTAACATCAAAAAAGTAGAAAAGCAGTAGTCTCTGAATAAGAAGGGCTTCTCAAGAAAGTACAGGTGGAACAGTGGAATTCTCACCTACATGGTCACACACAAAACAATACACTCAGTCTTTACTTTCCTTATTTCTCGACAGATCAGTGACAATTCTGCCTAGAACTGTCACCAGTCCAAGGGCCCACCCGTGGGCACCAGCAACCCAACTTATTTCCCCGACTGATTTCTCTCTTTCATCAGCCCTCTCCATGAAACCTCCAACAGACACCTTCCTAAAAGGCAAATCTCATCACACCTCCCCACTGCTGAAAACCCTGCAATAGCCCCTCAACTATCCTCAGGATAAGGTGAAACACACGGAGCAAGGGAAATACAGGCAAGTGAAATCACTCTCCTGAGTCACACAGCGAGTTCTGGACTGAGCCTGGGTTTGAACCCCAGGCATACATGACTGCTGACACTGCTGTGAGCCAGTAAGCTACACGCTCCCCACGGGGCTGGCTGCCCTGTAGGCCGGCGGGAAGGCTTCATTTGTCTGCCTTTCCTCCTTTCCCATCTCCCGGACTGCCACCATCTGAATTCCTGATCTTGTCCTCAACACCCGACCTGGACTTCTCTATCTTGCTTGCTTTATCCCAAATCTAAATGCCAACAGAACTGTCCTCGATGATGGATACGTTCCATATCTGTGCTAAGACGGTAGCCAATAGCCCCACGTGGCTATAGTGAGCACTTGAAAGAGAGCTAGTATGACCAAGGAATGAAATTTTTATTTTTAGTAAATTCGAATTAATTTAACATTAAATTAGATAGCGACATGTGACTGGTGGCTACTGCACTGGACAGTGAAGGTCTAGACCTTTCTCTGTGAGAGCAGACATAACAATAACCTGCAGCCCACGTCAATTCTCCCATAAATGTTCAAAGGGAAAGTATAGTGTAGCAGAGCCAGATCCGCTGGGTTTGAACCCAAATTCTAGCACTAATTAACTATGTGACCTGGGACAAGTTTTAACAACTCTGTGTCAACGTTTCCTCAACGGTGAAACAGGGATGATAATAGTACCCACCTCGTAGTGCTGGACGAAGATGAAATGAGTTAACACGTGCCAAATGCTTAGATACCACCTGGCCTATAGGAAGCGCTGGTGTGTTTGCCATTATCATTACTTACTTCACACTGCATGTAAGGCCTGGCGATTAAGTTCAGACTAGTTGCTAAAGATAGGGATTAGTCCCTGCTCCTCAGACGATGTTCGGAAGGTGTCACACTCCCAAAGACAGATCGCTGGAATCTCAGCAGCAGTGGCAGAGCTGCTCTATAGGACCTCACGTGATACTCGCTGCTCTACCAGGAGTTGTTATCACCATCCCCGCCCCCTTCAAAGAGAGGTTAACGCCTCTCCTCTCATGAAGGATGCTACTCTGACAAAAGGCCCAGAAGAAATGGATAGGGGAGAGAAACTGGCTGAGGGCGGAGTCGTGTGGATAGTTTTTGAGCTCCATCCTTAGATAATTAAAGGATGGAGCAGCAAGTTGCTGCTGGACTGTGGTTGTCTGCAGCTATCGTTGGTGACTCTGGCCTGCCATAGATCCACCCTGGTAAGGGGACAGGGAAAGAAATGGCCACTTTGGGTCCACAGAGGGGCTTTTGAATTCATTCGGTTGAAAGAGTAATTTCACCAATTTCCTTCATAGCACTTCACAGCATAATGCTTTTTTTTTTTTTTTTTTTTTTTTTGTGGTGCGTGGGCCTCTCACTGTTGTGGCCTCTCCCTCCGGACGCGCAGGCTCAGCGGCCATGGCTCACAGGCCCAGCCGCTCCGCGGCATGTGGGATCCTCCCGGACCGGGGCACGAACCCGTGTCCCCTGCATCGGCAGGCCAACTCTCAACCACTGCGCCACCAGGGGAGCCCAGCATGATGCTTTTATACCTCCTTCTCCAAACTGCAACTCCTGACTTTCCTATATCCAATATGAAATAAAACTCTGGCTCTAGATGACATGAAAGAGTCATACACCCCGGACTCAACAAAACAATCCCGAGGTTCCTGGTTAGACCAGGCCTTAGCCACAAATATCACAGGGACGGAGTATTGCCTACGGCCGACAGGGACTACCGACCTGGCCTTCACAGGAGGAGACACGGGATTACCTTATGACATGAGATATACTCTACTAGGAATGCTAATTTGCTTTCATCTTAATTACAGGGATCCAAGATTGCTCAGTTCCTAGTTATGCAGGGGATGTACAATATCTTCAAGTGACCCGTTAAGTGTATTGATCAATGGCCAGTGATAAATAATACACGATTCTGGCAAAAGAAAGTTAAAACAGTATTGAGCTCAAGGTCATTAACCCTTCTGCTTCCTTTATATTTTTGCTACCAACCAACTCATCCTCAAACAAGAATTCCCTCTGTTTTGTAATGTCACAGTAAAGCCTGAAGAACCGTCCACCAGAGAGTCAAGTTCTTGTTCTATTTTTGGTTTTATCCGGTATGGGCAGGGATTTGGGAGAGTTACGTGGAATTATACAGGTTTTAACAGGCAACTCTTTTTAAAAAAGTCATTGCTTTAAGATGACATAGACAAGGCCTATTTGTGTGTGAAAATGTGAAGAACCCAGATTCTCTTACATTGCTGGTAGCAGCTTATTGGTAAAACTACTCCGTAAAATGGTCCGACAGTACCTACTGAGGAAGAACATTGGAATATCTATAAAGTTGGCCCTCCGTATCCGGGGTTCTGCATCCGTGGATTCAACCAAGCAAAAGCAGAACCTGCGGAACACTGGGCCAGCCGTGAGACTGGAGCATGTGGGGATTTTGGCATCCGTGGTGGGTCCTTGAACCAATACCTCATGGATACTGAACAATGACTGTATATCTATATGTCTCATGATCCAGAATTCCACTCCTAAGTATCTACCCAAAAAATGGATTCTAACACCCATCAAATAGCATGTCTAAGAGTATTAACAGTTTTATCCATAGTAGCTCCGAACTGCAAATAAGCCTAGTGTTCATGAACAGTAGAATGGGTAAATTTTGGTGTATTCACGCACCGGAATGAATGCGAATGAACTACTCTTAGTTACCTGCAACAATAAAAATACATCTCACAGATGTATAGTTGAGAAAAAGAAGGCAGACACGAGAGGAGAAATACAGGTAGATATAGATTTAAATTTAAGGGCTTCCCTTGTTGTTCAGTGGTTAGGAATCTGCCTGCCAATGCAGGGGACACGGGTTCAAGCCCTGGTCCAGGAAGATCCCACATGCCGTGGAGCAGCTAAGCCCGTGCGCTAAAACTACTGAGCCTGTGCTCTAGAGCCCGCGAGCCACAACTACTGAGCCTGTGTGCCGCAACTACCGAAGCTCATGCACGTAGAGCCTGTGCTCCACCAGAAGAGAAGCCACCGCAATGAGAAGCCTGTGCACCGCAATGAAGAGTGGCCCCCTTGCTGCAACTCGAGAAAGCCCGGGTGCAGCAACGAAGACCCAATGCAGTCAAAAATAAACAAATAAATTTATTAAAATAATAAATTTAATTATTTCATTTACAGGAAGTTTAGAACAGGTAAAACTAATCCCCAAGAACAGTTTCAGTTGGTGGGCAATCTGGAGAGAAATGTTGATTTGAAAAGCCCAATACCTAGTTTTTCCCTGATTTCACAGTTGTCTCCATAGTAATAGTCACAGACTCAAATGGGTAAACTCTTCAACAGAAGAGGCATTGCTGTTTTCAACAGCTGCCTGGGAAAGTGGCCAATGCCCTGTTTAAGTGGTACCTGCAGTGATGTGGGGCTTTCTACACGTTTTCCCGTTAGGGAAAGGTTTTGTAAGGTGCTTTGTAACCACCGAGAAGGGTGGGATAGGGAGGGTGGGAGGGAGATGCAAGAGGGAGGAGATATGGGGATATATGTATATGTATAGCTGATTCATTTTGTTATAAAGCAGAAACTAACACACCATTATAAAGCAATTATACTCCAATAAAGATGTTAAAAAAACAAAAACGATAATACTAACACAACTTTGAATGAGAACACCATGGAGGCCTTTTATACCCATTGTCTTGAGGGACAAGACTAACGTTCATTTAGAAGTAAATATTATCTCAGTCCTGGGTGCCTGTGATACATCTGGTGGACACTGGATACAGAAAATGGAAATCCTGATGAAGGCTCCTCCCAAATACTTAGTTGGAGTGAAACTAAAATGAGAACAATCTGATTGCTGGTCTTGTTCTTTTTCTGTAAATTCAGGAGCACGGGTAGATTTTTTTGTTGTTGTTTTGTTTTTTTTGCGGTATGTGGGCCCCTCACTGTTGTGGCCTCTCCCGTTGCGGAGCACGGGCTCCGAACGCGCAGGCTCAGCGGCCATGGCTCACGGGCCCAGCCGCTCCGCGGCATGTGGGATCTTCCCGGACCGGGGCACGAACCCGTGTCCCCTGCATCGGCAGGCGGACTCTCAACCACCGCGCCACCAGGGAAGCCCAGGGGTAGGTCTTAAGAAATGGCATAAACTCAATTTTGATTCAACTTGCACTTGCATAGCTCTTAACAATTTATAAATGGCCATTGAGACGTTATGTTTTTTCAATTACGTATATAACCCTACAAGGTCAGGAGAGCACATGTTACTATTTTTCTTTTGCAGGTGGGGAAATTGAGGCTTTAGTAAGGTGAAGCCCACACTCAAAGTCACACAGCTAGTAAGCGTCAGGGCTGGAACTCAAACCAGAAGTGTCTGTCTGCAAAGTCCACATTCTCTACTGTACTGGCTCTTTGCATCTGGCATGGATTGGCTTCTTCTCAGATTTTTGCAGGAAGGGAGAGGTTATATGCTCCTTATTACCTTTAACAATCTGTTTTCAACTTAATTAGGGAAGTCTTTCTTCAATCTAACACTCATCTCGCTTTTTTCTTAAATATATTCATTTAAATTCTTTGGAAGATACTAAGAGTCATTTCTCATCTTTTCTTTTTCCTACTACATCCACATTCCTTTAACTTTCTCTCTTAACAATAATTATTACCAAAGATCTTTAACAGCTCCCTCAAATATAGCATTGGAAACTGGAGTTTGAAATTGGGGGAAACTTTGGAGCCAGTGTCATTTCATATCCGAATGTAAAGCTTCTCTCCATGATAATAACTTAAGTGGCTGAGTTATCTCATTCTGAAGGCTGCTTGGGAAAGTCTGAATGTTTGTATTTAGATACGGTGAACTGAACAATTCTCAGGTAACCCCTCGGACCAAGGGGAAAAGAAAATGAAATCAATCTCTGTCTTTTATTCCCCTTTCTTTAGAAATAAATTTTGTAAGCTTATCTTAGGGGCATGGAAGTCACTAGAAAGAGATGTGTGTGTATGTTTAAAATGTTAAGCAACTTCACACATCCACTAGGATGGGTAAATGCTTGAAATTTGGAATCAAATCTGGAATCCCTCCAAAAACCTGCTGGTTTATTTCTCTCAGCTTTAGTTTTCTCATCTCCAAAAACTGGTAATACTGGAAAATTTCTTCCTCTCCAATACTACTATACAAGCTCTGGGTGATTAACAATATATATTATATACCAAAGGCTCAGAAGTATTTGTGCACTAATCTATTAACTTAATCTATTAAAGCCTATTTTAAAGCAAAAAATGGTAATATTAAGCATATTTATTTGCATAAGACAATGCATACTTATAACCATCCTTATCATAAATGTTAGTCATTGTTAATGTTAATAGCTTTTGTAATTAACCCTCTGGCCTTAGCATCTGGGATCTGAAAACACTAGGTATATTTGAGTGGGGTGGTTACAGCATCCTCAAGTATTCACATCGCTGAGTCCACTGTCTGACTTTGTGTAGGAGTCTGTTTTCTCAGTACCCAAACTGATGCGGAGCTCAGTGCTACCTCTGAGTATGTGGAATCATTCTTACCACGATCACCCAATGATGGAGTGACTGCTGGCTGTCTTCCAAAGGTTCTAAGATGGTGGGATTCTTTAAGAAAAATGGTCAGGGAATGGAAGGATGGACCAAGTTTGCAAACAACACCTCAAACATGCCTCCAACGGAAACCACAAAAGGGCAGAGCAGGTTACTGGAGAGACAACTTGCTCATTCAGCCCCATAATGAGAGAAAGTGGTTTGCACAACAGCCAAATTGATTTGTAAAGTGGGGTTTAAGTGCTCAGTCTTTTTTATTTTTATTTTTTTTGTGGTACGCAGGCCTCTCACTGTTGTGGCCTCTCCCGTTGCGGAGCACAGGCTCCAGACGCGCAGGCTCAGTGGCCATGGCTCACGGGCCCAGCCGCTCCACGGCATGTGGAATCTTCCCAGACCGGGGCACGAACCCATGTCCCCTGCGTCGGCAGGCGGACTCTCAACCACTGCACCGCCAGGGAAACCCTGATCAGTCTTTAATGTCAGAGAGACCTGCGATCAAATCGCAGTCCTGCTGCTTACTAGCTGTGCGATTCTAGGCAAGTTATTTAAGCATTCTGTGTCTCAATGTCATAATCAGTAAAAGGAAAGGAAGGACTCCACACATTGGGTTTTTGTGTGAGAATCAGATTATCTGATACATAATAAACACAGTCTAAATTGTTGTTATTACTACATCACAGTTATTCTTGTCGTTTTCTGGAGATACTGGGTAACCTTGTATATTCTGCCTTTAACACTTTCTCATTCTGTGTCAACGGGGAAGGCGACCTCCTTTGCATCTCTAATGGTCATTAGTGCTACTTGATAAATATTTCTAGTTCTCTCTGCTGGACTCACGGTAAGGCTACACTTCCTGGTCTCCTTGTGGTTTGTGAATCTAGCCATAATCAAGGTTGTGAGAGCGAGTGGTGTGAAACTTCTGGGATGAAGCATTTAATTGCTGGTTTGAGACTCACCAGCATACTCTATTCTCTCTGTCATGACACCCATGACATTGGACATGTTGGCTATTCCATCAGCCTGAGCCTCCGGGTAACTGTAAAGTCCAGAGCCCTTCTGTCACCCCACAATGGTCATAGAGCATGAGCAAGAAACAGATTCTTGCTTTTTTTTAGCCACTGAGATATGGGGTGGGGGGGTGGTTGTTACTACAACCTATCTAGCCAATCCTAACCAAACCAAATCTCTACCGATGATCCAGTGGTTTTCAGCTGGTGGTGATTTTGGCCCTCCCCTGAGGGACATCTGGAAATGTCTGGGGACATTTTGGTTGTCACAAAGGGAGGAGTGTGTGAACTACTGGCATCTCGAGAGTAAAGGCCAGGGATGCTGCTGAACATCCTGCAATGCACAGGGCAACCCCCACAAGAATGAATTACCCAGTGAGAACGTCAGTAATACCCTAGCCCAGCACTGAGCTTCCCCTACCCTCTTAAACCCTTGCCCAACACCTGGGTCCCTATCGTGCCACAGGGACCATGTTTATCTGTCAACCACATGTGGTTAACTGGGACACTAAGCCACATTAGGACCCACCAACATTCTGCCTCGAGATTCTGCTGAGCACCCTTGCTAAGGGTACCCCAGGGGCTGAGCTAGGCCTGAAGTCCAGACACTACAGGAGAAACAAGCCGTCTTTCTCCTCCAGAAACCTCGTTCTGTTCTCCTGTCACAAGCTGCCATGGTGGCCACTGAGTCATACACTGGCCTCATGTATTCTGGTAACATTACAGAAAAATCTATACTCTGGCTCATTAAACATGTCAGTGTAAAGGCTTGGAAAGGAAGGGGATTTGACACAGGTTTGAGACGTCCATTGGGACCCAGGCTGCTGACAGTCTGATACCTGTAGGCAAAGCCTGAACTGAACTACTAACAGGCCTCCTTCAAAGAGATGATCATACTTGACAGACTTTAAAAGTGATGTATGTGGGCTTCCCTGGTGGCGCAGTGGTTGAGAGTCCGCGTGCCGAAGCAGGGGACACAGGTTCGTGCCCTGGTCTGGGAAGATCCCACACGCCGCGGAGCGGCTGGGCCTGTGAGCCATGGCCGCTGAGCCTGCGCGTCCGGAGCCTGTGCTCCACAACGGGAGAGACCACAACAGTGAGAAGCCCGCGTACTGCAAAAAAATAAAAGTGACATATGTGAGGTAACATGATCACCAGGACCAAAACCCAGACCTCCTACTGACCCCCAAATCTTCAGTCTTTTCTAATATGCCTTGGGAAGGGGAGAGGGCTTGGTGAGTGGGTGATGGTGATGGAATTAGCTTGGCCTTGAAAGTTTGCTTGCCCTGAATTTTTTATTTTAACTTATTTGTACTTCAGTATCCTGGGTAAAAGTTGTGGTGAGAATTGGGAAGAACCTATGTAAACATTTTAGTACAATGCCTGGCATGTAGTTATTACTCAATAAACAAGGGCTCTTACAGCATTGGACAATGTAGCCCTTACTGCTGGGGCGGGGAGCAGAGCTGAGAGGGATGGCACAGGAGGTGCAAGGCTGTCGGCTGCTTTAAAGGTATGAAGCTTGGAGGAGAGGGCAGAGAAGGGAGGTGACAAAAAGAAAACACAAATGTCACTATCGTTTGTGTGACAGTGCTTTCATATTTTCTTACCTCTCAAATGAGGTAAGCCAAATTTATCATTGCAGGTTATTAATAACTTACACCCCAAAGAGGGTTTGCTTTTTGGGTATGCATACTCTCAAATCAGAGCAAAGAGTCCCCTCCCCTGGGACAGCTCTGTTCCAAGTCCCTGAAGACTGTTCAAAGGATGATGACTCCAACTGGCGCTAGTTTTACAAAGCAAATAAACTGTAAAAGGATCTAAAGAAACAGGGTTTTTTCCAACACATAGTTACTAAGGCCTAATATGTGTGAGGCACTGGTTAGAGAGGAGAGAACAGACAGGCAGCGTTCCTGCCCGCATGGAGCTTACCTTCCCATGGAGGAGACCGACCATAAGTAAAATAATTATGAATGGCCATTTGTGCCAGAAAGGAAAAAAATAAGCGGGTGCTGGGTTAAAAGAGTGGCTCATATTCAGTGAAGGCCCCTCAGAGGTAGCACTTAAGCTAAAACATGAAATATGAGTAGGATGTGGGGAAGTTCATTCTAGGAAAAGGAACAGTCTAGGGAGAGCAAACAGCAAGCGTACGGTATCTTTCACAGACATGGCCTCATTCTGAACTTCCTCGAAGTCTTGGGAAGTAGGCATTTGTGGTAGGCAGCTTCTGACATGTCCTCCCAAGGATCCCCACCTTGATATTCATACCCTTGTAGAATCTCTCCCCCTTGAGTAAGGTCTGGACCTAGTAACTTGGTTCTAATAAATGAAACACAGCAAAAGCTATGGTATGTCAATTCGGTGACTAGCCTATAAAAAATTATAGCAAACTCTGCCTCCCTAGCAAACTCTCTCTCTTGCTGGTGCAAGCTGCCACACTGGAAAGTCCCAGTCCCATGCTGGAAAGGCGCAGTCCAACATCCTGCAAGGAACTGAATCCTTTCAACAACTACGGAGTGACCTTGGAAGCAGATCCAGCCCTAGTGGGGAGGATTGTAGCTCTAGCCAATACCTTGACTGTAGACTGTGAGGAACCCTGAAAAAGAAGACCCAGCTAAGCTATGCCCAGCTTCCTGACCGTCCAGAATCATGAGATAATAAATGTGTGTTGCTTCAAGCCACTAAGTTTTGGGGTAATATGTTATACAGCAATACATAATATAGCGTTCATTCTTTTATTCATTCACTCACCAACTGAATTATGCAACACATCTTTCTTGAGATACCCTGCAGGCCAGGCAGTGGCCTAGATGCTAAGGAAACAAACATAAATTTCACAGTCCCAGATGCTCATAGTCTCATAGAGGAAGACGATGTGCACGGTACTAAATTATAGGACCACCATGCTCTGTGCCACTCCCGTGGTCACCATGTCTTGTGCTGGGAACAAATAGAAGGGAGACAATGACTCTTCTTGGCAGAGTCAGGGAAGGCAGGAAGTGAGGAAAACTGAGGCTCAGAGAAGGTAAGAAGTTGCCCAAGGTCACACAGCTCTTCTGATTCATCCTGCTCTGTTCAAATACATGAAGAAGGACCTGTGTTTATCTCCAGTGTGACTATTTTGACCTACAATTCTCAGACTGTTTCTCTTTTATGCTCTTGATAACCTAAAATCAAATATATGTTGAAAGGAATTCCTTATAGCAAATGTGAGATAGACAATGGGTTAATCAGGTTTCTGTGACAAAGAGTGAAGTTATACTTCCAATTAACTTTCATAAAACAGAAACCAGACCACTCTAACTAGTTATTCTGCATGTATTTGTGCACAGTTGGGCGTCACGCATTTCTACACAAGCAAAGATGCTGGTGTTGGACAGAAAATGATTGAAACCATGCTTCATCCTGGAATCTAATTAGCAACATAGATTAGTTACATAGAAATGTAACAAAGGCAATGATGCCAGAAGAGCATGCATGGATGCTTCAGAATTTGAGAAAACGTGCCTGAGAGCTGAGCCCAAGGTTTTTATTTTGGGTTTGATAATTTGCTAAACCTGCAAACCTAGAAGGAGCCTAATTAAAGTTAATGGGAAATAATCTCCATTTTAAAAGTTTTATTTGATATTTTTATGCAGAGCTCTTGTGCTTTTTTTCTCCTGAGTTCATGTCACATTTTAATTTCAAAATTCAAATTTGAAAAGTTCGTATTTATATTTTTTGTTTTTTCTTTCCTTTTTTGCTCTCTTTCCTCTTATTTTATGAGGTATAATATATTTATTTTGAAGCATATTTTGTTTATGAGGCATACCTATTGTCAAGTGCAAATTTCAAGGCCACAGCCTGGTTAATTTTCGCATACGTGCACCATGTAAACACCACTCAACTCAAGATATGGAATAGTGTCATCCAAAAGAACCTGGTGCGATGATGGAAACGTTCTGTCTGCACTGTCCATTTTGACAACCACAAGCCGTACTTGGCTATTGAGAACTTGAAATATGGCTAGTATGAACAAAGAAGTGAATTTAAAATTTTATTTAATGAGGTTAGTGGTTGCCATTTGAGATGTTACAGATACAGAACATTCCTAGCGTTTGAGTATCTTCAAATCAATACCTACTCAGTTTCCCCTCCTCCCCCTGCTGATATAATCTCTCTTCTGATTTCTATCACCGTAGATGAATTTTTCCTGATCATAGAACATATACTCTTTGGGTTGGGATATATTTTCTCAATATAATGTCTGTGAAATGCATCCTCTTTGGTGAATGCACCACTGTTCTTCTTCTTTTTTAAATTGCTTGAGTATTACATTGTATAAATGTACTGTCGTTTGTGTATCAATTCTACTGTTGATGGATGTTTGGTTTGTTCCCAATTTTTGGCTACTGTCAATGAAGCTTCTATAAATATTCTTGGCAATATCTTTTGGTGGACACGTATACTAATTTCTCTTGGGTATGTACCAAGGGATGGAATTGCTCAGTCTTATCCTCCCAAAAGCAATGTAGGAGAGGTCTAGTTCCTTCATTAAAATTAAATTTTACTTTTCAACTATGGATATTTGTAAACAGTACAATCATTACTTTTGTGCTGTTCAAGGCAATGTACAACGGATTGAAGCATTGTTTGGTAATACCTAATAACTTTAAAATGCAATTACCTCATGTCCTAGTAAATTATCCTTCTAGGTATGTTCCCTGGAGAAATTCTTATACATGTGTACAAGGAGACATGTATAGGAATATCCATAACACCATTTTTGTAATAGCAAAGAAAGGAATTTCTTTATTGAGTAAATGACAATATGTCTATAATGGAATATAATCCAGAAAATGAATAAATAGAGCTACACATATCAATGTGAATGAATCTCTCAATATAATGATAAACCCAAAATGCAGTGCCAAAAAATTACTAAAGACCTACTAAGGATGGATACAGATATAGATATATAATGAAAGTACTTAGAAATGCATGGGAAGAGTAAACAGCAATAGCAGAAAATGGTTACTCTATGTTTGGGGCACAAGGAGAGACTGAGACTTCAACTTTACTAATAAGATTTACTTTTAACTTGGGTAATGGGTATGCAAGTGTTGGTATATTCTATTTTGTATCATTCTGCATGTCTTAAATATTACCTAAGAATAAGTAAAGAATCTGTCAAAGTGGTGGAGATTGCTAGGCAAGCCCCAGTATCCGTGCTCACTTTCTTCTTATCAGGACTTGAAGACCCCAACCCCCACAAAGTTTTACTTGAAAATGTGCACGCCCAGCTAGAAACTACACTTGTCAGGCTTCTTTGTAAAGACACGTGGCCATATGACTAAGCGCTTGCAATGGGATTGGAGAGGGGCTGAACGCACTTCTAAGTTACATCATCAAAAGAAGCAGCTTGCCTACCACTTCCTCTTTCTCTCCTCGTGGGCTGAAGATGAATGTGCTGTTGGTGAGACAGCTTAACTCCTGTGCACACAGACACTGCCCTGTCTTGCCCATTAAATGTCAGCTTCACGAGGCCAGGGATCTTGCCTTTCACTTTCACTGCTGTATCCTCAGTTCCTAGAACAATATCTCGCACACAATAGACACTCAATTCGTGTTGAATAAATGCATGATTGAATGTCTTATCGCTATCAGTGCATCCAGGCTTCCACACCTAATTTCACTCTCACCTCACTGTTTTATGAGGTTTTATTATAATCAGGACAGTATTTTAAGATAGAAAAGCAATGACTATTTATCTCAGAGCCACATCATGAAGCAACTAATACTTCTGAATGACAAAAGGATCAGGAAGGGAAAATATGTCCTCTTCTCTGAAAGGCATTTGAAATAATAATAAAAAGCTGATGACGACCCCAACTGCTAATTGAAAGCGTTTTCAAACTTATCTTTCTACATTTGCTAATAGTTTCCTGAGAACAAAAATACTTCTGCATTTAAAATTTTTGCTTCACATTTCAATAGTAGAGATCAAGGACTTTTGGGCTTAATTTCCTGTTACATATGGTATTTATTTTTACTATAGCAGTAAAAATATTATTATTGTATTCATTAAAAGAAATGGATAAAGTATGTTGCACATATACTGGTTTAAACAGTTGAATACTAGGGTGTGTTAGTAACAGTGATGCCAACAATAGCTGTGGCAGATTCAAAGGTGGCCACGACCCTTCACTGATTGTAGCCACACCATCTGGAATGTGACTTTGCAGCTCCTCCCATCAAGAGATGGAGTCTGTTTCTCCTCTTCTTGAATCTTGGCTGAACTTGTGACTTACTTTAGCTAAGAGAAGTGACAGTGTGACAGCCCTGAACCAAGACTTCCAGAGGCTTTGCACGCTTCCGTCCTCTCGCTTGGTACCCTGTCTAGCAGCCATGTGAAGAAGTCCAGGGAGTGGGACCTCATGGAGGATAACCAAGTCATCCCCGCCAAAGTCACCCTAATCCATCTGTGGTCGACTCATCCCCAAAGAGGACAAAACTTCCCACCAGATCCACAGCTGACAATAAATACATAAGTGAGGCCAAGACCAGAGAAGCCACGCAGCTCATTTGTAGACTTGTGAGCAATAATAAATGCTCACTCTTTTAAGCCACTGAGTTTGAGAGCTGTTAGGCAGCAATCGGCAACGGATACAGGCATCCTGGCAACAGTAAAATAAATGCACCCCTTAAAAGACAAGGGCTGGGGGGCTTCCCTGGTGGCACAGTGGTTAAGAATCTGCCTGGCAATGCAGGGGACACGGGTTCGAGCCCTGGTCCGGGAAGATCCCACATGCCACAGAGCAACTAAGCTCGTGCGCCACAATTTCTGAGCTTGTGCTCTAGAGCCCGCGAGCCACAACTACTGAGCCCTCATGCCACAACTAATGAAGCCTAAGGGCCTAGAGGCCGTGCTCTGCAACAAGAGAAGCCACCACAATGAGAAGCCTGCGCACTTCAACGAAGAGTAGCCCCCGCTCCCTGCAACTAGAGAAAGCCCGTGCCCAGCAACGAAGACCCAAAGCAGCCAAAAATAAATAAATGAAGATAAATAAATTTTTTAAAAAAGGACAAGGGCTGTGCAGATTTCTATCAATCCTTATTAACTTGCCTTGGCCTCTTTAATAAAGGGGGATTTCAGACATCCTGTTCACTTGTCCAGTTCCCAGAACTATTCAGACTCGACCCTCACTCTTGGATAACGAGTAAAATGACACAGCTTTATTTCTCAACTATATACCCCCAGCCAACCTATCTTCTTTCCTGTTTCATAGAAGGAGCTTTTAAAGTTAGCACATTAACATTGACACCAGGAAGCCAGCACATCAGTGAAGTTTTGAGAAGTTCAACTCAGGTCAAAAATAGAAAGTGAGAGGGGCAAAAGAGGAGATTCTGGATTAAGCAGTTGAAACAGTGAAGAAAAATTAGTAGTTAATATAGACCCCCACTATACCTGAGGATTGACAAGATGCAGTTTTACAGTATACAGCGTATCTTACTAGTGATCTACTACTTATAATGTATACTTATTTCAAATGTTGTTTGTGTTAGTCAGCTATCGCCACGATAACGTTGCATGACAAATCACTCCCAAACTCAGCAACTTACACAAATCAACGTTGGTCGTGTGTTCATGAGTCTGTGAGCTGGCCTGGGGTTCTGCTGATCTAGACTAGGCTTGGCTATAAGCTTTAGACTGTGGGTCGCTTTAGACTTAGAGTTGGCTGGGCTTGGTTCTACACTGTGGGTTCAGTTCAGTTCAGCTCTGTTCCACGTGTATTATATTGGGTTGGCCAAAAAGTGCCTTTGGTTTCTAAGTAAAAATAAAAGATACGTTTTTCATTTTCACCAAGAACTTTATCGAACAACGTACTCACCCTTTTGTTCCACTACCTTCTGTCATTTTTCAGGCAACTTCATAATTCCATCTTCGCAAAACTTTTTATCTTCTTGAGCCAAGAACTGTTCCAGGTGCCTTTTAGCAGTCTTCCAGGGAATTGAATTTTTTTCCATTAAGAGAAGTTTGTAACGACCTAAATAAATGGAAATCTGAAGGTGCAATTTCTGGTAAATAAGGCGGATGAATCAGAACAGCCCAGCCAAGCTGTAACAGTTTTTGCCTCGTCATTAAAGAAACATGTGGTCTTGTATTATCCTGATGGAAGAGTATGCGTTTTCTGTTGACTCATTCTGGACGCTTTTCGTGAGTGCTGCTTTCAGTTGGTCTAACTGGGAGCAGTACTCGTTGGAATTAATCGTTTGGTTTTCTGGAAAAAGCTCATCATAGAGGATTCCCCTCCAATCCCACCATACGCACAACATCACCTTCTTTGGATGAAGACCGGCCTTTGGTGTGGTTGGTGGTGGTTCATTTCGCTTGCCCCACGATCTCTTCCATTCCACATTATTGTACCTACTTTTCGTCTCCTGTCACAATTTATTTTAAAAACAGAACGTTTTCATTACATTTAAATAGTGAATCGCAAGCAGAAATACAGTCAAGAAGGTTTTTTTTTTCACTTAACTTATGGGGAACCCAAACATCATAGAGATTCACGTAACCAAACTGGTGCAAATGATTCTCGACGCTTGATTTGAATACTTTGAGTAGGTGGGCTATCTCCTGTGTGGTATAATGTTGACTGTTCGCATATAATGTCTTGATTTGATTGCTATCAACTTCAACTGATCTACCCGACCGTGGAGCATCGTCCAGTGAGAAATCTCCAGCGTGAAACTTCGCAAACCACTTTTGACACGTTTAATCAGTCACAGCACCTTCTCCACACACTGCACACATCTTTTTGTGCGTTTCGGTTGCGTTTTTACCTTTCTTGAAATAATATGCTGATAATGTTGCTTTTTTTTCTTCCACCTTCAATATGAAAATGGCTACACAAAAATTCACCCATTTTGATGTCTTTTTTAAAATGCACGCTGATATGACAGCTGTCACAATACAATCTAACAGAATTGTTTCGAATGAAGTTAAAGACAACTAAGTGCTACGAGAGCCATCTCACGTTAAAAAATGAACAAACCTTTTGGCCAACCCGATTCTAAAGCCCAGGCTGGAGATGTGTTCAGGAGTGAACCTGAGGCATATTCTTCTCTTGGGAGATGACCAAAATGCAATGGCAGCAAAACCACATATATAAGCATATTTCAAATCCTCTGCTTTTCAACTTTGATGACAGCCTATTGACAAAGCAAATGTGATGGCTGGGCCCAAAGTTAAGAGGTGTATAAATTTACTTAATCCCATAAAGAATGGCAGGATGTTTCATTCTAAATACAGGTGAGTGAGGAATTGGGACTAATTATTTAATCAGCCATGTTATCTTTATGATACAATTTCTTCTCTTCTCTGGTCTCTCACTGGACAAAAAAGGATAACAGACATCTCAGATAATCTCTCTTCATTCAGCCTAAACCATACCCTGATCATTCAAACCCAACCCAAGTAGTACCTCCTCTATCAAGTGGCTCCTGACCAATCAAATCCCATTGTTATCTGAGATCTCCAAAGTCCTGCAGCTGTTGAAGCTTACATCCCTTGGCCAGCACCTCCACTGCCGTATCGCCACTGCCGTTAACTACCGTGACCAACTCAGGCTACTGTTTACTGAATCTCTAGCATGTGGCAGGCTCTTATTTCTACCTGGTGGCTATTAATATCCTTGCTTTATAGAGATGTTAATGAAATTACTAAAGGTTAAATAGATAATAGTAAGTAACTGAGCCTGATTCAAACCCGGATGTGTCTATAAACATATCTCTACCATATCATGCTGCTTCTATACATTACAAATGACTACTTGGTCACATAATGACTTTGTATTGTGGATGGATTTTGCTTGCATATTACTTTTGTTCCTTAACTACACTGTACAGTTATTGAAGGCAAGGACGCTGTGTTATGCTTCTTCAGATTTTTCCTTAACGTGATTTGATTGTTTGATTTCAAGAACTGATTTCAGAGAACCAGCCCAATCCTAAACATCATTATTCAACAGAATGGAACTTTCCTAAGACACAGGAATTAGATTCATTAATGGTGGCTAATAATAAGTAGCACCAACCATCTTACTAGGTGGGTACTATCATTATTCTCATTTTATTTATGCAAAAGGTGAGGCTCAGAGAGGTTAAGTGACTGGCTCATGAACACAAAGTAGCAGAGTGAACAAGCAACCCCAAATCTCTAACTTTAGAGTGCTATTTTTTTCAACCCATGCTGTTCAATGTTTACTTTCTGTCCAATACTAGAGTTAAATTATAACTATGCTGAAAGTTGTAGCTGTGAAATTCTATAAAGACCAAGCATAATGATGGACAAAATCTTGGCTCAAGTGGCAGTAATAATAAATTATGATAACAAATAATGACAGTTTAAAAATGTGTGTATACCAAGCATGGTGCTAAGTGATTTATTCATTAACTTATCACGGCATCACAACAAATGCAGTAAAGCGCATTCTGTTGTTATTTTCACTCTACAGAGAAGCACACTAGTGCTTAAGGAAGTGACTTGTCCAAGACGTACAGTGGTGAGGTAAATTCACCGTTGACGTCCTTCTTTATTAAAATGTACTTTTCTCTTATAAAATCAACCAATCAAAAAGAAAAAGAGACTGTGATGAGTCTAGTATATTAAGAATCTGACAGAACACCCTTGACTTCTGTGTTATGTAATGACTGTCTTTAGTTCCAACACTGTAAACCACCATTACTTTTCACTGTTCACAGAACTGCCAGGCTAAGTTTTATGTTAAAACCTTGTGGGTTGAAAAGCTACATCTCATATTCATAGGGCCACTCTGTGGAAAGGAAAGAATTCTTTCTGTTATGATGTGATATATTACTTAACTCAGGGGTTGACAAACGGCAGCCCTTGAGTCAAATCCACCAGCTGCCAGTAGTTTCACTGGAACATAGACAGCCATGCCCACTCCTCTGCATACTGTCCATGGCTGCTTTCACTACAATGACAGAATTAAGTGGTTGCTACACAGGCTGCAGAGCCCACAAAGCCTAAAATATTTACCAACCCCTGGTTTAATTCTTCATTTAACAGCTTTGTAATGTGAATGTTCACGCACGCTTCTGTGGGTGTTCTTTCTCCAAAGAGCAACTTTGTTCTAATTCTGGGGTCACTGGGCCCTGACAGGAAGACGCTCATGACGCAAGACACAAAGCAGTCATGTTTTCAAGTCGTCCAATTGGCTCGATCATGCACTAGCAAGGACAAGACAAGGAAGACAAGCACTTCCTGTTCTTCACTATCTGCTGAACACTGTGGGGCTTTAAGTACGTTTTCAAAAATGAAATCAGGAAACACTTGTACTGATACAGTAGAACCTAGATGAGTGAAGCAAACGTAAACTTTATCGGTCAGACACATCCACTAAAATCCTAATTAGAAAATGTAATACACAGAGTTACAGATGTAGAAAACAAACTTATGGTTACCGGGGGTAAGCAGGGGGGAGGGATAAACTGGGAGATTGGGATTGACATATACACACTATTATACAAAAAACAGATAACTAATAAGGACCTACTACATAGCACAGGGAACTCTACTCAAAACTCTGTAATGACCTATATGGGAAAAGAATCTAAAAAAGAATGGATGTACGTATATATATAACTGCTTCACTTTGCTGTACACCTGAAACTAACACAACATTGTAAATCAACTATACTCCAATAAACATTTTTTAAAAAGAGAAAAGAAAATACACAGAACCGAGCCTCAGCTGACCTTTCTTTTCCTCCAACAAATTTTAGGGAGAAAAGAACAGGCTACAGAGATAAACCCAGGCACATACGGTTGCCTTATCCTTGACAAAGGAGGCAAGAATATACAATGGAGAAAAGACAGCCTCTTCAACAAGTGGTGCTGGGAAAACTGGACAGCTACATGTAAAAGAATGAAATTAGAACACTCCCTAACACTGTACACAAAAATAAACTCAAAATGGATTAAAGACCTAAATCTAAGGCCCCACACTATAAAACTCTTAGAGGAAAACACAGGCAGAACACCCTATGACATAAATCACAGCAAGATCCTTTTGACCCACCTCCTAGAGTAATGGAAATAAAAATAAACAAATGGGACCTAATGAAACTTAAAAGTTTTTGCACAGCAAAGAAAACCATAAACAAGATGAAAAGAAAACCCTCAGAATGGGGAGAAAATACTTGCAAATGGAGCAACTGACAAAGGATTAATCTCCAAAATATACAAGCAGCTCATGCAGCTCAATATCAAAAAGACAAACAACCCAATCCAAAAATGAGCAGATGACCTAAATAGACATTTCTCCAAAGTAGACATACAGATTGCCAACAAACGCATGAAAAGATGCTCAACATCACTAACTATTAGAGAAATGCAAATCAAAACTACAGTGAGGTATCATGTCATACTAGTCAGAATGGCCATCATCAAAAAATCTACAAACAATAAATGCTGCAGAGGGTGTGGAGAAAAGGGAACCCTCCTGCACTGTTGGTGGGAATGTAAATTGATACAGTCACTATGGAGAACAGTATGGAGGTTCCTTAAAAAACTAAAAATAGAACTACCATATGACCCAGCAATCCCACTACTGGGCATATACCCTGAGAAAACCATAATTCAAAAAGATAGATGTAAAACAATGTTCATTGCAGCACTATTTACAATAGCCAGGACATGGAAACAACCTAAATGTCCATCAACAGATGGCACATATATACAATGGAATATTACTCAGCCATAAAAAGGAACGAAATTGAGTTATTTGTAATGAGGTAGATGGACATAGAGTCTGTCATGCAGAGTGAAGTAAGTCAGAAAGAGAAAAATACCATATGCTAACGCACATATATGGAATTTTAAAAAAACGGTACTGATGAACCTAGTGGCAGGGCAGGAATAAAGACACAGACATAGAGAACAGACTTGAGGACAAGAAGTGGGGAAGGGAAGCTGGGACGAAGTGTGAAAGTAGCACTGACATATATACACTACCAAATGTAAAATGGATGGCTAGTAGGAAGCTGCTGCATACCATAGGGAGATCAGCTCGGTGCTTTGTGACCACCTAGAGGGGTGGGATAGGGAGGGTGGGAGGGAGGCTCAAGAGGGAGGGGATATGGGGATATATGTATACGTATAGCTGATTCACTTTGTTTTACAGCAGAAACTAATACAACACTGGAAAGCAATTATACTCCAATAAAGATATTAAAAAATAAAACCTGAAAAAAAAAAGAACAGGCTATATAAAAAGAGACTCCTAAAAGACTGAGTACAACACACACATACCTGTCTTCCTAGAATACAGGTTGGACCAATAAACTTACTACTTACTCTCCAGAACCTTTTATGTCAATGGAAAATCGCCACTATTTTCAGCAATTATGTGAAAGAGATGATTTTAAAGTCATATAACCTTGACTTCAAATCCAGATTTTGCTGTTTGACCTTGGAAAAACTGTTTACCTTCTTTTTCTCTTTTTTAGGTTGCTAATTAAAATGTGGGTAAAATTATCTAGCTTACAGGCATATTATGAGGATTAAATATGATAATATATGTAAAGTACTAGGCTTAGTGCCTGGCACGTGGTCAAGGCTTCATATCTGGTAGGCATTATTACTGTTCCAACTGGAGGTCAGGACATAGATGGGAGGCCTCCCCTGAATAAAAGCCCACCACGATAGACATGCAGAATCACTCACAAGCTGGACAGGAAAGAGAGCTATGATATTTTATGCATACTTTCAGAAAGGGTTAAAACAAGAGGTTAACAACAAAAATGAACCAGTGCACTACCCTCTATTACCCAAGTTTCTGCTAACTGTAGGTCTGAATCATTAAAGAAGAAGAAGGTAAAGTCAAATAATGAGCATGAGGGGTCTGGGTTGGTGAAGTACGTCAGAAGGCTTGTCAGATGTCTCCCTGTGCATAGCTGTGTCATATGGTTTATAATAGATTCCATCATTGGGTGAGCAGTGGCAAAATTAGAAAATACTATTTCTGTATGTCCTTTTCTGAAAGTACACCTCTGATTACAATTTTGTGGTTCATGGCTTATAAAAGAACTTCAAATAAAAGAGTATATATATATATATATATATATATATATTTTATTTTTTGCAGTACGCGGGCCTCTCACTGCTGTGGCCTCTCCCGTTGCGGAGCACAGGCTCCGGACGCGCAGGCTCAGCGGCCATGGCTCACGGGCCCAGCCACTCCACGGCATGTGGGATCTTCCCGGACCGGGGCACGAACCCGTGTCTCCTGCATCGGCAGGCGGACTCTCAACCACTGCACCACCAGGGAAGCCCAAAAGAGTATATTTATAATTCCACTTTGGCAACAAAGGGAAGAGCTTTCTAAAATGTCTACAGCAGTTTCGAAGCCTGCATAGAAAATACCCAATTCCCACTGCCTCTCAATTTCAACTTTCCGTTGCAGTCTGTCTCTCCATAATAGCAGGTACAGTTAGACAGAAATATCTGGCTATGTGTTCTAGGAAAAATGGATAGAGAAGTAAGATGAAAAGTCTTGATGGGGTCATCAGAAAATTGTTGCTCTGGGAAATTAAATATTGCTCTCTGGCCCTCTCTGCCCTGTACCCTCCACATCTTTAATTCCCTCTAATTTTGCTCCTGCTAACAGAGTAGAACATGTTCATGTGGTGGATACATCTTGATCTCGTTCCTTATCTCAAGAATGCTGAAATTAGAGTACATCTGGCAAGCAAAGCCATTGAAAACCAGCAGTCCATCAAATATCTAATGACTTACAGGCAGCACGTGACTTTGGAAAGACAAGATTTAATTTCTGTACCTCTTCCTCCAACCTTGTGATGCGAGAGACAGGCTGTGACCAGAAGGAAAGTTTATGGCTAGAGACATACTGTCAACCTCAGGTGAAATCCACACTATAAAATAAGAGAATCAGCAGGTTGATTTAGGTCTCAGATTGACATGCCTGCTCCATTGCTGCACTTTGACTCAAGAGAAACAAACGACCAAACACACACTTTTGTGCAATGTGGGCATTTAAGCCTCAGGAGACCATTAATGCCTTGGCCCCTGCATTTACTAATTTAGTCAGTATTTAGTTGAACATCTATTGTGTGCCTAGGATTGTGATAAGTATTGGCCGCATAGTGGTGAATGCAACAGACATGGCCCTTGCTCTTAAAGAGATTATCATGAGGGGGAGACAGACAATAAGAGAACGAATAGTAGGCAAGGTAATTTCAGACTGTGTGAAGTTCTATGATGGTAATAAACAAGGACTGTTACAGAAAAAAAAAAACCAAACAAACCCAAAACAAGGAGAAGCCTATTTTAGGCAGAATGATAAGGGAGGGCTTCTCTTAAAAGGTTACATTTAAATTGATACTGGAAGGAGTTCTAAGAAGAATACTGGGATGGGAGAAAAGCACTTGCGGCCAAAACCCTAGTCTGATCCCCAGTGAGTCACACCCTATTCACCTCCCCTTGAGGGTGGGCGACTCCATGAGTTGCTTCTAATCGATAATATATGCCAAGAGTGAAGAGATTTTGCAGATGTAATTTAAGTCCTTAATCGGTTGACTTTAATAGAAAAGGATGATTATCCGGGACGGGACCAACTTAATCAGGTGATTTAGACCTTCTTTTAAAAGAGGGTCTAGAAATCAAAGACTTGAAGCACCAGAGATGTTCTCTCTCTCTGTTGCTGGCTTGGAAGACTCCTATAGCTGCGAGGATATGAGATGGATCAACAAGATGAGGGATCAGGGAAATGGATCCTTCCCTGTTGTGCCTACAGATGAGAACACAGCCCAGTCAGTTCCTGAATTCCAGCCTTATGAGTCCCTGAGCAGAGAACCCAGCTAAGTAATGCTAGACTTCTGATCTATGAAAACTGTGATATAATACATGGGTATTATCTTAAGCCACTAAGTTTGTGGTAATTTTTACATAGCAATACAATGAAAACAAATACAATACTCTGAGCAGGCAAATGCTATAAAAGTCATTGGGAGTTGTTTTGTGGTGAGCAAGGAGGAAGACAGCCAGGAGGTAGAACAGGGGCTTGTCTATGAGAAAACAGTAAAGTTTAGGCTTCATCCCAGTATCTGACATGTGGTGGTTAGTGCACAGCAGGTACTTAAAACATCTGTTGAATGAATGAATTTATGAATAATGAAAGAATGTTGCTAAATAGAAGTGTTTAATAGTAGACTGCTATGTCCACCCCCTCAGATTTTAAAATACTTCTTCAATAGATATTTATTGGAAGCCCATTAGGTACAGAGAACTGTATTGCTGCCAGAGGGCCAAGAAAAGTGATTAAGAAATACAGCCTGGCCATGAAGCAAATTCTGAGACAACAGATCTCCTGGAAACTTCTAGATTAGGAAAAAGATATGCACTTCTATAGAGATGAAAGACTCTGTAATGAGGTATAGATACAACCCAGTAATCTGGGTCACAGCTGAAAGTTGATAATTTGAGGTTTCTCCTCAGTCTAATAAACTGAAAAGCTACCAAGGGTTAACCAAGTCCAAGGAAGAGAGCCCTGGAGTAAGACAACCACACCTTCAAAGGTACGTTAACCAAGTCCAAGGAAGAGAGTCCTGGAGTAAGACAACCACACCGTCAAAGGTACGTTAACCAAGTCCAAGGAAGAGAGCCCTGGAGTAAGACAACCACACCATCAAAGGTACGTCAAGGACGGACTGGAGGACAGGAAAGGAAATGTTAAGAAAGTTAGTAATTCAGTAATGGTGGGGAATTTAATATTGAAAATGCGAAGATGTTTATAGATTGGGAAATTATATTCCATGTGCCTCCAGTCAAGCCTTCTGGATTATGTGAAAAATCTCTAGAAATCGGGAGAAGATAAATGAAGAGAATACTGTCATCTTCAATTAGTTAGAGTGTGTAGGTTATGCCTGCTGCCCAGGAGACACAAATGATGTCTGAGGAGAAGGTCAGGGTCACACTACTGATGTTTCCAGGAGCTACAGGTGAGACTAGTAAGGGCACAACCAGAAATGCTGTTCTCAAAAAGCAGAACTGAAACATGAAGAAACAACTAACTTTCTTAGCTTGTACTCATCCATATCCCCTTGAAAATTAGCTGGGTTGCTTCCCTAAGAAGGATTTATCTTTATTTTAAAATATATGAAAATGAAAACATCTCAGAGGTGTTTTTCAAGGGGAAATGCCCATGCATTTCAGAACAAAGCAATTAAGGATAACTCATAAAATTAAGAAGAGGGGGTAGGAAGTTGCAGACATCTGGTACCTCTAACTGGTCATTAAGTCAACTCCAGATGTGGAGGCTACTAAAGAAATGAGGAAAAACAGTGCTTTGCATTCTTTAAACTTTTAAAATACATCATTATCATCTTTGCATTTTATGAACATGGAAAGCAGGTCTATATTGGTCTCATTTCTCAGATGATAACACCCATTCTCAAAAAGGTTATCCTACATTTTTTGAGTTAGGTTTAGAATTCAACTGAAATGCTCAAATAGCTACATAACTGACTGCCTCCTCTCAACAGTTTAGGAAAATAAAAACAACACTGATTTCACAATAAGGGTTTCCAATGATTTTACAATGATTCTGTTGAGTATGAGCAAGCTCTTCTAAGAGACAGACCCATGCAATCTCAGATAAACACAATCTACTTTTAAAAATTCTATGAGTAAATATGGAGACATTTATTAAGCTTCCTTTTTAAAAAATGGATTGATAGACATGGTTCATGTTATAACAGACAGCTGATATTCTAAGTGATAGAATCACTCTTTGTTAAACATCATGTCTCATTTGAGATAAAAACTGCAGTTCCCAGCAGCACCTCATAGAGAGATCATAGGGACCATCAGAAAGCTACACCAGAAATCAGATTACACTTTCCCCTAAAATGCAATATGCGTACAAGGAACCATGCGTATTTCTGGATTTGGAAGCACCTATGAACTGCTCTGTCTTGTAAGGAGAAGGACCAGAAAATATAAAACAAAACAAAAACCGATACAAGCAGGGTGTGAACGTAAGTCATACGATTTTCAGTTCTGTATCTTTGCCCCTACAAGTGGATCGAATTCTGCAGAGCTGAGTGTAATCTCTGAGAAAGCGAGTGAGTAAATCTATGATTTCTGAAACCTGATTGCAGGGTGTGAGAAGTACAGACTTCAGGAGAAATCTGTTCTCGTCAGTCTGGGACTGTTTTCAGGGATGGCGTGAGAGGGATCTATCCCACCGACGTCAGTACTTCAAGGCCCTGGTCACCATAGCCAGGTCTCCTGTATCACTGGTGGCGTGAGATGATGTAAGAGGCAGACTAACGAAGAGCTCCTATTTTAATGGTTATGTTTCACTTTAATGCCTATTGTTTAAAAAGATCTAGTACACCAAAGCTGTGATTTCACGTATATTACTTCTAAGAATAAAGATAGGCTTAAAAAGTGAGTTAGGAGTTGGCTTAATTAGGAATATTAAATAAATAATCACACAGGTAGTACTTGGAAATGGAAAAAATCATCAAGGTGGTATACTAATGGCTGGAGTCTAGAATACATTGCTGAAGATAATTTTCTTCTTATCCCATTGTTTTGATGGTTTCTTTGTTGAGATTTTTGCTATTTGTTTCTATTTACAAAATACCTATGTGCTTCAGGAAGAAAATTTGGAAACGCCGAAAAGCACAAATGAAAACCATGAAAATCAACCATAATGCTATCCCTAAAGATAAGCATAGTGAAGGTTTTATTTTTTACCCATCCAGTACTTTTTCCATAAAAGTGGGATTATGTCTTCACACTCTGGTTCATAGCCTGATTTTCCATTTAGAAATATGTCATGAACATTTCTCCATGTGGTAAGCTTTCTTCTTCAGTTGTTTTACTGGCTGAAGAGTATTCTCTCATACCGTTCAATCAAAATCTAGGTAATTCATCTCCTACTGCTGGGAATTAAAGTTGCTTCCATTTTTTCACTGTCATACAAAATGCTGCAATGAACATCTTTGGACTTAATACTCTTGTACACATCTCTAAGTATCTCCTTATAACAAATTCCTAAAGGGAGAGCTGCCAGGTTAAATGGTTTGCCCATTATAAAGGGGTTTTGCTGCAAATTAACAGATTATTCTATAGAAAGTTTACCATAATAAATTATTCCACCAGTAAGTTATGAGAATACCCAATTCTATAACATTTGTAATGTATTATTATTACCAATGTTATATTTCTTTTAAAATATTTCTGGTATTTGTCAATACGATTGTATAACTCAGATGACTAAAGACATGGAAGTTAAAAATAATCATGTATTTAGAATTAATTTGTGGTTTTTTTTTCTTCTTCATATGCTATTTGTCCTAATTTCTACTGAGTTGAACCACTGAAGCAATAATCAGATGTAGGTGTGAGTATAAAATATAGTAAGAAATGTCTTAAGTATTCCTGTCCCAAGAAGTACTTCCCTTTATATGTCTTATAATTCTCTTTTAACTAAGGGGACAATCATTATTTTGGGGAGAGAGGACATGATTCTTTTATTATATTTTTTCCTAACTCATAGAACAGATGTTGAAAATACGAGTCAAATTAATTCATTTTTTATGACAAAAGAGCAAAATAAGGTGCTGCCTCTTAACCCTATTCAACAAGTTCAAAGCCATCAAGGTAAGAATGGCATAACAATAGACTCTTTCCAATGATGCTGATGTCTAAGCAAGAACAGAATATTTGCATGATAAGCTAGCTGCTGCAATAAGAAGAAAAATGAATTCCTAGAATCACTTTATGCCTAGCAGGTTTAGGAACACTTGACTAACTGTAATTTTGAGTATTACTTATCACCCAGCTGGGTGATTGTCGATCTTTTTGAAGCTATGACAACCCATCTTCTTACGGTAGAGAAGATGGTGGTGATGGATGCGGGTGTCTTGAATTAGGGGGTAGCCATGGAGGCAGGAATAAGGAAGCCTCAAAATCCTGTAGTTCTCATGTTAAACATTTACTTACATACAGTGGAATATAACTCAACCATAAGAAAGAACGAAATAATGCCATTTGCAGCAACATGGATGGACCTAGAGATTCTCATGCTAAGTGAAGGTAAGTCAGACAGAGAAAGACAAATATCATATGATATCACTTATATGTGGAATCTAAAAAAAAGGATACAAATGAACTTACTTACAAAACAGAAATAGAGTTACAGACAGAGAAAACAAACTACCAAGGGGGAAGAGGGGGTGGATAAATTGGGAGATTGGGATTGACAAATACGCATTATTATATATAAAACAGATAACTAATAAGGACCTACTGTATAGCACAGGGAACTCAATACTCTGTAATGACCTATATGGGAAAAGATTCTAAAAAAGAGTGGAGATATGTATAACTGATTCATTGGGCCATACAGCAGAAAGTAGCACAACACTGTAAATCAACTATACTCCAATATAAATTTTAAAACATTAAAAATTAAAAAACAAAAAAAACATTTATGGCACTGTTCTGATGTTGTCTGTTGACTTTTTGCCTCTTCCAGTAGACTATAACATACTTTAACTGCTACCATTTACAAAGTGCCCCATGTTACTCTGGGCTTTACACACATGAATTCTCGTAACAGTTGCATCCCAAGTTCATATGTGGGGAGGTTAACTAACTCCCAAGGCCCCAAAGCTAGTGAGGGGCCATCTTAAGATTTACCTAGGTCTGCTGGATTCTGAGCAAGGAACAACTCTTAGCCAATATACTACAGTGTCTTCACTTTACCAACTTTAGGGGCAGAGTTGGTGCAGGGAAACCAGGGCACAGCTGAATTTTTATAATGGTTCTTAAAAGGCAAAGGGCAGCAAAATTACCAGGAAGGGAGGCCCTTGTTTAAAATGCAGATTCCGGGGCCCTGCCCTGAGCATGCAGAACTGGAATCTAGGGCTGTGGGCTGCAAATGTGCCTTTTAAAAATGCTCCCAAGCGACATTCAATAAAATCTGCAAAGACTGCAAAGTAGGCACATGATAAATAGTGGGTGAATAAAGAAATGTAACGGGGAAACGGTCACAGGCAATGAAGATCTAGGGTACTTCACGCCCCCAAACTGTGATCCAGAGAAAATGTAACTTCATTTTTGGGGTGGGTCCAAGTGGAGCCTCAGCTAGTCATCTCAGAAATGTAGATGTGACTAACATATGAGTATGACAAACTCAGGTGTTCTGGAAGCTTTCTGTTTTAAATAATTTCACTTGACGACCAGGTGCAAAGTCCAGCTGTCTCCCCAGCTGAGGAAATACAAGCCCTTCAACTGGTAAATATCACCTATTTTAAAGACACATAATCTTTAAAAAAAAAAACAAACATCATTTTGATCTTCTGGCACTTTCCACACATGGGCCAATTGACCCCTTAGACACAATACACATAATATCCAGGGTCCATGAGATTTTTAGGAGCTCACAAAACATTTAAATTTCTTTTTAAAAATCAGAAGAAAAACCTGAATATATTCTAGCCTGGATTATATTCAACTTTTACCAATGCAGCTATAAGATGTAATAAAAAATATTTTTTTTAATCAAGAAATGCACATGAAGGCAGTGATGCCTAGGGCACACAGAAATCATCATGTGGCCTGCTTTACTCACAGCTCTGGGCCCAGGTGACAGACACCTTACCTGGCAGGCGTTGTACAAGAGCTGATGCTCGAACTTCTTGATCCCAAGAATGTTCTGGAACATCTCGTAGAGTTGCTCTTTGCTCAGAATGAGCTCGGAAGCTGCGCTGGCTGTCATCCGGGCCTGCTGCTTCCTGGGGTCCTCTTCCCCGCGGTAAATGGCATCAAACTTGGCCATCCAGGAGCTCAGCACGGTCTCCTTGCTGAGGCCGTCGATCTCGGGCAGGCTGCGCACCCTCTTCTCGATGTGCTTCTTGAAGACCTCCCGCGAGTCGTTGGCAGAGCAGCCTCCACTCTGCACCATGCGGGCCACGCGGTCGCTCTTCAGGAACACCTGAGCAACAGCAGGGCAGGACAGACATCAGGAAGCCGCCCGGCAGTAACACACTCCCTGTGAGGCTGGAGGCTGGCGGCTGGGCCTGGGCGGACCCCCTCACGAGCCTCCCAGGAGGCACCAGTGTGAATCGCATCCTGCCCCGCTACCTCCTAGCTGTGGGAACTGAGAGAGGGCCTTTACATGTTTTGCCTTTGTGTCCCAATCTGGAAAATGGGAATAACAATGGCATTTACTAGGTTGTGGAAAGGATGAAATGAGACAGTCATATCCTGAGAAGCAGCATATAGTGTAGAGACTCAACTGCTCACACAGCCTGGGGCCTTTCTGTGCCACTGAGTGGCAGTATTTCTTTTGGCAAATTAACCTCTTTGTACCTCAGTTTTCTCATCTATAAAAGGGGGAAAACAGTAGTTTCTACAGCACAAGTGTTTTTACATGAGGATTAAATGAGTCAATATATGATGAGCACTTTAAAAAGTGGCTCATATTAATGCCATATAAGTTGTTTTGGTTGTTATTATTTTTATATGTAAAGTATCTGGCATGATGTCTCGTACACAGCACTTTACATAGTACATAGTCCACTATTTACATCTCATTTTAGCCTCTCAGTGATACTCATCACAATTAAAACTGAACAAGGATCAGGTAAATATGTATTTAACGCCTGTCTCCCCTCCCCAAATGTAAACTCCACGTGGGCAAGGACTGTGCCTTTCTTGTCCCCCCAGATATCATCCATCTCTAGAGGGGAGCCTGGCGCTTTGAGAGTGAATGACAAGGCATTAGACTCGATCCGTTTTGTAGAAGGAAAACCAAGACTCCAGAGAGGGGAAGGGACTTGCTCTTGGTAACTCAAACTGGCTGACTCTAAACGCACGGTCTTTTGACTTCACCCTGGCTCCTCCCTTTCCTACGGGTCTCACCTGCCTGGTGGGAGAACCCCTGGTTGCTTTGCTGGTGCTGCCTGGGTCCTGGGATGAAGCAGCCATTGAGAATAATTTGCTTTCACCCCAGTGCCCACCATTCTGGAGCTTATACAAGCTACACAGTTCTAGGGTGTCATACAAGGCAGTGAAGCTGCTGCTTCCCGTTCACAAAGAGGAAACATCTGACACTTCTGAGCTGTGTCCCGGTCACACGTCAGTAGGTGCATAAATAGCCTTCCAGAGGCGGAAGAAATGTTCACTCCCCTGTCGGATGTCAGGGGATGCCTTTGGTAGGCAATCGCTTGAGGGGCATCTCACTGCCTCCTGCTTCATCACAAAGCCTTCCTTGGGGAGGAGAGATGTTAGAAAGATGAGTTCCATTTATTGTCAACTGAATGAACTAATTTAGAGAGAAGGGGGGCTGAGGGTGTGCTTCACAGGCTAGAGGCCATGGCCAGCTCCACTGTGCCTGGGAACTGGTACTCAGTTGAGACCTTAGAGTTCATTTAAAAATCAATTATAGAAAAAAAAAGTTTCAAATGAATCCTCAGGCCTTACGGGCTTTAATGAGCTAGGAATTCACCCGAAAATCTGTAATGCTTAATGCAGGTAGTTTCTCCATGTAACACACTGTGCCTCAGCTACAGGTCTACATCTCAAAGTACATCAAAGTTGTGAAGCAAAAGAGGAAGTTTCTGGAGAGGCAGTATAACATTGTGACAGGACTTGTAAACCATGATCCCAGGCCAGCTCTGCCACTAACTTGCTGTGTGACCTTGGGTAAGTTACCTCCTTTCTCTGATCCTCTAACTTCTTTTCTGTACACCGAGGGAGTTGAACTATAAAAGTTTGAGCTTGTCTTTTCAGCTGTAATGTTTATACTCTTCTCCATGAGCCCATTCACCCTTTCTTTGGACACTCACTGGGGGAGGGCACGTGCCAGCTGCCACGGTTACAGTGGGGAGCAAAACAGATGCTGATCCAGCCCTCGTGCCTCCATGACATCGTCCTAATCATCCCATACAGACATCATTACAATCTGGGACAAGTGCTAGCCAAGGGAAAATACACAGGTTCATGGGTGCCCGTAGCCAGGAATATATTCCAATATGCAGTTAGGAAAGCCTTCCTGGAGGAGACATGAAATGTGAAAGATGGGTAGGAAAAGAGTGAAAGAAGGAACAATATGTGTAAATACACTGAGGATCTGAGAAAATAAGGAGAAGCCAGTATGGCTGGGGCAGTGAGGGGTAGGAGAATGACCAGTATAAGATGGGCAGAAGGGGTCAGCTGGCCAAGGGCATGGGAGGCCCCATTAAGAACATTGGTTTTCATCTGAAGGGCACTGGGAAGCCACTGAAGGCTTTAAGCTGGGACACGACACAATCAAGTTCACATTCTCTGGCTTTAATGTGGAAAACAGACCTGAAGAGGGACAAGAGAATAGGCAGGAGGCCAGCTGAGAGACACCTTATGAGCATAGGCGAGTGATGATGGTGGCAGGGATGCAAAGGGGTTAATTCTTTGTTGTCAGCGCTAACGACTATCAGAGGTGACTTAAAAACATTCAATCAATGATGAAGCCATATCCTCCTCCCATTTGTCCATATCAGTGTCCCACAAACCTGTAGCAGGCCCCCATTATAAGCTCTCAGCACCATATGCCTTTCTCCCAAAGCCCTTCCACAGCTGCCATTTGTCTCTGTGACTATTTAGTTAATATCTGAGGCTCTAGCTAGACTATAAGTCCCAGGAAGGCAGGAACTGTAGCTGCTTTTTTCCTATTATTTCTTCCGAGTGCCTAAGACAGTGCCTGGTGTGCCAGGTGGTGCTATGCTTAATGACAGAATCGGTGAAGGAACGACACGAACAAAGCAGACATCTCAAAGCAGAGACCCTATGGAGATTATATCTGGATGGGGAACGAAGGTAAAGGAGAAACCAACAAGCACAATATAATGGTCTCTTAAAACGATTAACTGACGCTACATTTTTCCATGGGACCTGACAACACAGGGTAAGAAATGAGGATATTGGCACGTTGGTCCCAGATGGCATCCATAACTGGTGACCCCTGGACCCTGAGCACATTATCTGTTTCCCACAGTCCCTCGCTTTGTACACAGTAACCACTCAATAAATATTTGTTGAACTACTAGCAGATGGCTTTAGATAAGTCACTTAACTTCTGTCAACCACTCTCTCCTTTGCCATCACATGGGGTTCACCCAGCCAGACTTCTTTGATGAGGATCAAACTGAAAGGACTCTGAAAACTGGAAGGCTCCCTCTGTCCACAGGTAGGATATAACTGCCAGGCCCCAGAACGAAAGGAGATAAGTGGAATGTCAAGAGCATAGCGGAAGGAGACGGAACATCGAGGTGACAGCCAAGTGCCAAAAGGCAGCAAGACAGCCACGGGGAGAGAAGGCGGTAGCGGAAAACTAATTTTCCAGGCACATCATCTGTCTTGGCTTCTCAGTCTGTCAGAAGGGAAGTGGGGCCAGTGACATGCTTGTGTGTCTCTAAAACGACCCCTGAAACTCATTTGTACCGGGAGCTCTATCGGGTACTTTGGGTTTTGTTTTCTGTTTCATTTTTTGGTAACTGTTGCGAGAGGCTTCAACTCCAGGCATAACTCTATGCAGCACATCCATAAATCCTCCCTACCTGTCTGCCAACTCCCAGACAGGTAGGTCATGATGGGAGAGGGCAGATAAACAAATAAATAC
The DNA here is from genome assembly GCF_937001465.1 of Orcinus orca. NCBI lineage: Eukaryota > Metazoa > Chordata > Mammalia > Artiodactyla > Delphinidae > Orcinus > Orcinus orca. The sequence continues at coordinate 26,891,369 of NC_064568.1, read as the reverse complement.
GGAATGGGGAAGGGCAGTCAATTCAGCGACTCAACCCCATCCATCAGTCCTTTGCTCCATCGCCAGAGCCAAGCAACCTCAAGGTTGTTTTAGAAACACACAAGCACATCGGTAACTGATGATTGTAGATGATACGGGGTAAAGCTGACCCAGCTCCGGCTTCTTCACAGACAGGCTGAGAACACAAGATGGATCCTTTCCTGCTCTACAAAAGCATCTCATTTCAACATAAATAAGAAAAATACCTAGATGCTAGAGTAAATAAGACTTTAAAAACCTACAACAACCAGGTTACTAATGAGTTTTACTAATGAATGGCACACACATAATGGGAGCAGTGGGCTTTAGTGTCAGATGACCTGGGATCAAATCCTGGTTCCACCAGGTGCTAGCTTGGTCAGCTGAGCAAATTGCTTCCTCCTTCTGGGCTTCAGTTTAATCATCTTTCAAATGGGAATCACAATCACCCTCCCGTGTAGGATTTGAGTGAAGATTCAGTGAGACAATGAATGTCAACCGGTGAGCATGGTGCTCTACTACAAGAATGTAATAAAAGTTACCTGTTATTTTTAAATAGAGTATCATGAGGCCATTAAAAAGCTAACTTTTTTTTTCATCAGCATCAAAAGATGTCCATGAACTTATGGTTACCAGGGGGTAAGGGGGGGAGGGATAAATTGGGAGATTGGGATTGACATATACACACTACTCTATATAAAATAGATAACTAGTAAGTACAGCACAGGGAACTCTACTCAATACTCTGTAATGACCTATATGGGAAAAGAAACTAAAAAAGAGTGGATATATGTCTATGTATAACAGATTCACTTTGCTGTACACCCGAAACTAACGCAACATTGTAAATCAACTACACTCCAATAAAAAAAAAAAAACCCACAGAAGATGTCCATGATATGCTGTCAAACCAGAGACTTCCAATGGTAGGGGTGAAGTGGGGCTGGGGCACAGGAGCATAGCCCTTGATTGAGAACGTCACAGGTAATAACACTGTTTACTGATGAGAGTATATCTTACGTGTGACTTTTGCAGAAGACGAAAGAAGAGAGCAAACAACTGTGAAACGAAACAAGTGGGTTATTAATGTTTTTTAGTTACTTTCCATCTTAACATGGAAATCAAGGAGCTATCTTTATGTGTATAGACACATCAAAAAATACGTAGAAATATATATGCCAAAATGTAATAGTGGCTGTCTAGGATCATGGGATTACAGGCATTTTTCTTAACCATTTCATTTACATTTTCCCCTACATTGTCTGTTTTTATATTTGGCATGTTTGACTTTCACAGTCATTTAAAACACCCCTTTCTACATGGAAAAATGAGAAATTTTACCTTCACTGAGGCAAGGTGCATGTTAATTTCTAAAATAAAAAGCATCTTTGGATCTTAAAGTTATTCTTCACCAGAAAGTAAGGTTGTCCTGGGCAAACTTAGGAAGCACATCTGGGGCCATGAGCTGTGGTACGTGATGGTAGATTAGGAACAAAAGTAGTTCTCTTTCCCCTTTCTATGTCCTTTTGCCCTTCCTTGACCTTGTATCTTCCACACCCAATGTCCAGGCCCCAAACTAGGGAGTGGATTGATTCCGTAACTTTCCACTCTCCTCTATCATTTCTTTCTTTTTTTTCCTTAATATTTATTATTTATTTATTTGGTTGCACTGGGTCTTAGTTGCGGCCAGCAAGCTCCTTAGTTGTGGCACATGGGCTCCTTAGTTGTGGCATGCGAACTCTTAGTTGCAGCATGCATGTGGGATCTAGTTCCCTGACCAGGGATCGAACCCAGACCCCCTGCATTAGGAGTGCAGAGTCTTATCCACTGCGCCACCAGGGAAGTCCCTCTCATTTATTTCTATACAGCACGTGGGCACTACACCACCACTCTTCCCCTCTAACCTTAATATATTCATAATAGCACTTTCCAGTTGCTAGATTTACAGGGAGGTTGTGTGTCTGAGTGTGTGTGTGTGTGTGTGTGTGTGTTTGTGTGTATGTGTGTGTAATTTAGTCTTGACAACAATTATGCAAGCAAGATCCCACTACAGATGAAGAAGCTGAGGCTCAGATGTGGCTGCGGTCTCACAGCCCGTGTGCAGCAGAAATGGAGTTCAACTCCACGTCTTTTGGACACTCAACTCATCCTCTTAACCACGTGGCCCTCTGCCCCCTCCTTCCTTGCCTGACTTTTTTCACAAGAATGAATGCCTTTAGAATGGCTAGTTACTCTTTTCCTAGGGATGTATCTATTTCAAGGCCACTGAGGAATTATAGTGGTTTTGCTTATTGGAAAATGTGCAGCTTTATTTTAGAAAAATAGCCAGGTGTGACCTGACATCTACTTTTCTTAGATTAAAATTAAGGTCAGTCATAAAGACAAACGAACGTTTGTCACCCTGTGCAGAGAACACCTGCAGTTTTTGCCTGCCAACCGTCCGTCCCCTTCTGATGACAGCACCTCAGTCCGAAAACACATTTGTCACTGCACACAGTTTCAGTGGGACTGTCAATCACAGGACCTTGCAAAGGAAGGACAAGGTCCTGTGACTGGCGATCAGACTTCCCCTTCTGGGGTTCAGATTCAGAGTGCGGAGGCCTAAGAATGGAATGGGGTTGGAGTAGATTCATACCAGTGATGGCGTGTGCATTAAATCCTGCTACCCGGCTTCCTGAGGCTAAGCTGTCCTGGTTTCCATCTTTTCTTTAGGTTGGTTATTTCCTTTACTAACAAAACAACAGTTGTTGTTGTTATTATTAGGGCTTAATTCAGCCACAGTCAGTTTCTTTTGCTAGCAACCGAAGAACTGTGTCTGATACACCATTCAAATCTAGTTTGACAAAAACTAACTGGGGCTTTGTTAGAGAAGATCGGCTAAAACCAAAACGAAACAAAACTCAGTTGTAACAGTGGCGCTGGCGGAAGTCCAGATATCGGCTGTCCTGTTCTAAAATGAGTGTTGGTATGTCTTCTCCCTTATTCTACACTCCCTCTTCCCACCATATCTCCCCATGTTTCCTTCCTGGCAGGATCTCAGTGAGGAAGGTTCTGTAAGACCTTTCCATGCACCTCTTTTCTATGATGTCGGGGCCAGCGTGTGAAGGAACCAAAATCAAGCAGGGAGATGGGGAGGGAGGTGAGGATGGAGGGTGGGAGGGCTTATGTTTCACAATTTGTCTTAAAAGAGCTGAGAGTTAGAAAAGATGAGGGGGCCCTGGAGAAAAGGGTGGGCTCTCTGATGGCTTAGGACCGTGGCTGTGAAAACAGGATAAAGTTGCAGGGCCAGATCTCAGAGCATCCATCTCAGTGCCCACCCTCCAAGCCACAATGAAAGAGATTAAAGGATTAATCTCCTGCTCTGCTTGATCTGCTCTGCCAATCAGGGCCACACGGGAAGGACAAAATAAACCTGCACGCTCGCGAGAGCCATAGGGAAACTTGGTCTCCCTCTATCCTGGAGACCAGCTTGCAAGGAGTGCTGGCCAGCTGGGGCCAGACTGGGCTGGATATGGGTGGGCACAGATGGCAGAAGGACAGTGGCTCCCCACTCGCTTTACTTTTAAAAAATTGCTCTTTACTACTCTAGCAAGTTGACAAACCATTATTGTCTTAGCAAAACAATGCCATTGCCTGAAACTGACTTTAGTAACTGACTATAGTAATCTATAGTAACTGACTATAGTCAGTTTCTGGAGAAAAAGTTTGTTTTTTTTTAAATTGTCATTTTCACTGGTAAATTGGGATGTGTCAGTGTTTATACAAACAGTGGAGTGGAGTATGTGTGTGTGCGCCCGCGTGTTTGCGTGTGTGTGTATGCGAGGGGTGGGGGCTGAGAATTTAGAAGGAGAGTATCTGTTGGTTTTGCCTGTTGAGCACACATTCCCCCTTCTGTTCAAAAGCACGCCCAATTTCTTGATGGGAAACCAGGCCATTTTCAACACAACCGGTTCCAGTACAACCGAGCCTGCACTCTGGCTCCAGCGGTGTTATCTGTCCTCGGTCTATGCCACCCCTCATCTATAGTGATTAGTTCAAGAATGGACACAGGGCCCATGTTGGTCCAAACAAGTCACCTGGGGCCTTTTGCTGGGACTCTCAGCAAAGAAGTACTCTCTTTGCCCCTGGAGTTGCTAAGCTGGCAGGATGGGAACTTTCAGTGTTGTTCACATAGAAAGAACCTGCCCAAGAATGCAGCCAACCGGGGAAGAACAAAGCCGAGGTGTGGGGGGAAAGATACCCACCCTGCTGGCATCTTTGGAGTCTCTGGATCCAGCCACATCGATCCAGCGAAAGCCAGATCTATCCCTGGACTTTAAGCTGCTTGGGCAAACAAATCTCATTATTGGCTTAAGCCAGTTTGACCTAGGTGTCTGTACTTGTAATCCAAAGAGTCCTGCCCGGGACAGATACTGACAGGGAAACAACTGCATCCCAGAGGAGGGCAGAGAAAGACACACGAGCTTCTCCACTGCCCAAGAGTAGAGGGAGAGAGAGAAAGGGATGGGTAATCAACCTGGAGTGTGCCCCAGTGAAGGATTAATCCTGATCCCTTGACTGGGGACCTCTGTTTCAGAGGATTAGGCTTCCCAGGAAACATGAATCTTAAGACTCTCTAAAGCTTTGCTAATGACTATGGTAAATAATTAATACCCCACATTATTTCCTGTTGCTCAGATCTTAATATTAAATATTCAGTAATTTCTTAAGGTCTGTATTCTCACCAGACTTAAAGGAAGCTCTTTCAAATAAACTAGCCACGATAGAGGAAGATATCAGGATCACTATAGATGTCGTGGTAATTTCCAGAGACTCATTAGCAAGTTGATGACTATTAATTTTCAAATTTAATTAACAGACAGAAGTGGCACTTTCTTGTAATTTATATCATTAGTCAAATGAGCCTTCTCATTAAGATCTGCAATCTACAAGTTTACAAACTGGTGAATGACTTTAAACATGGAGAACTATTGATAAGGAACTACCTGGTCTCAACTGGGTTTTGGATTTTGAGGAAAGGGGGAAAAATTAATTTCATTCCCTGGTGGTTTCTAAACAGAACTTTTCTTAAATATATTTAGGTTATTCACTACCACACCACCACCGTGATTACAAACCTCATTTCCACTCTCCCTCAAATCCAACCAAAAAATGTGTCACATCAGAGAAAGCACCAAGTTCGACCCTTACTGGCAATCATTAATACTACTTGTATTAATGAAAAAATGTTTAAATTTGACACATATGAAAACAAACCAGATGTCTAGAACAGATCCAAACAGAAATTTCATTGAGGAAACGGTGTGCAAGATGAGTCTGTGGATGGACCCAGCAAACATCACAGAGACAAAGGCTGTTTACTATTAAAGGCTAATTAGGAAACAAATCAATAATATTTTCACAAGATCTAATTGCAATCTTGCTCAACTCTCTCCATGAAAGAAGGAGTCAAGTGCTGGAGCAATAGGAAGGAGAGTGTTACGGAATCAATCAAATAACTTTTTTAAAGCATCTTCTGAGAAATGGAGCACCCAATAGGCAGAAGAAGCATGTACCTGGAGCATCAGCAAAGTGGGAGCACCTATGTTTTTGTTTTAAAATAATTTTCCACCTAATAATTGAAAAAAGAAAAGAAGGAAGAAAATCAGCAAAGCAATCCCACAGGGGAAAAATCAGAAGTCTGTTGGGTTTCCTAACACCTACTTCACAATTTATTGTTATTAGGTTGAACTGCATATGGCAGGATTCCATCAGTTTTTTAATGCTTAGGGGGTGGTTTCTAATGGTTTTAATCTAGCCTTGACAATAGGTAAGACATTTGGGGCACAGGATTCCAAATACAGAGAATATCTGGTTCAGATGAAAATAGATTAATACAAAGTTAAATGTCTTTCAAAGACCAAATGATATGTATGTGAGGTAAACATTACCAATAGGAAGATATGGCATGTTCACTTCATTAATGACGTACAAACGATAGCAAATGTGCACATTTTGAAAGAATAACTACAAAATTTAAAATACTAGTGGAATTCCAACTTCACTTTACTGATAACTAAACCTCTGAAGTCTAGAGGTGAAAATTCACTTGTGGTATATACTCAGGATATATTTTCTCACTTATAGGTTTCTACCTGAGAACAGTGCTGCATTTTGGATGCTGTTCTAACTTGCAGAAAAGAACTCACAGCACCATTTTAACGGAAAGAACAAGGAAGCTAGTGAAGGCAACATCCTTTGGAGGTGTTGCCATCCTCTAGAAAGTGGGTTAAGTGGTGGGAAAATGCTTCCCATTTCAAGTCTTTCAAGTGAGTTCAAGTCTTAGCCTGTGGCATTTTAACAGCTGTGTGACCTTGAGTAATTAACCTAACTTCTCTGAGCCTCAGTCTCTTCATCAGTAAAGTGGGAATAACGGCAGTACCTAACTCAAAGACTGTTGTCAAGATTAAACAAGAAATGGTACATAAAGTACTCACCACTCTGCCTGTTATAACAATCGGTTGGCAAACAGTAGCCTTTCTTCCCCACTCCCCCCATACCCTGCCGAACAAAATGCTGTTTTCCTTTAAATTGTAACCAATCACCAACCCCTTGGGCTCAGGGGGGATGGCCCTGTAGAAGGCCAAGGCTACTATTCTCACCGACCAGTAGTTCAGAAACTCTGAGCTTCAGGCTCAAGCAGTCTTGGCATTCTTCTGCCCGGTGCATCTTACCTCGTAGTAACTCTGGACAGCATTCATAAAGGCTTCGTCAGCCACGATTTGGGTTTCCCCATTGAGAAAAGCCTGAAACCGGTCCTTGACTGTCTGCAGCTGCTGTTTGCTGATCTGTAAGAAACAGAGAAGTAGGGGACAGTGAGGAATTTCTCTAGACAAGGATCACGGTTACTTTACGTTGAAGATGCCAGGCCCACTGACGTGCTAGAGCCGGCTTATACAGGCGTGTGGGAGCTGATTATTATATTCACGGGAATTCTGTGAGGCAGTTGTTAAACAAAGCCATTACTAAAAATTAATATAAATTACAGCTAAATTATATTGAAAACAAGGGTAAGACACACTCAAAATTCAATGCTTCCTGGTTATTTTATCACATTTGCTATTATCTGAGTTTTTGAGGTCACTTACATCTATGTATTTGTATGGTGGAAATGATATAAAATGTGGTGCTACCACACATTTCTTCCCAATTTTGCATTCAATGATTTTTTTATTGGAAGCTAGACATCAGCCAAGGTGGGAGTGTTTACACCATGGAAATTGGCAAATGCTACAAATCAGGGTTGGATTCTTTTGTTTTGTTTTTGTTTTTTGGGGAGTTGGTTTTTTCAACACACCATTGCACAGGCCCCTCAGGTGGTCTGAAATATCCTGCTTTACAAAGATATAATAAACAAAACAGTAAGGTACTGACATAAAAACGGACACGTAGATTAATGGAACAAAATTGAGAACCCAGAAATTAATCCACGTATATATGGCCAACTAATATTTGACAAGGGAGCTAAGAATACTCAATGGGGAAAGGATAGTCTCTTCAATAAATAATGTTGGAAAACCGGATATTCACATGCATAAGAATGAAACTGCACTCCTATCTTACACCACTCACAAAAATTAATTCAAAATAGGTTAAAGACCTCAATGTAAGACCAGAAACTTTAAGACTTCTAGAGGACAACGTAGGGTAAAAGCTCCTTGACATTGGTCCTGGCAGTGATTTTTTGGATATGACACCAAAAGCACCAGGAATAAAAGCAAAAATAAACAGGTGGGACTACATCAAACTCAAAAGCTTCCACATAGCAAAAGAAATAATCAGCAAAATGAAAATGCAACCTATGGAATAGGAGAAAATATTTGCAAACCATCTATCTGATAAGGGGTTAATATTCAAAGTATGTAAGGAACTCATATACCTCCATAGGAAAAAAAAAGAATAAAAAAGTGCAGAGGACTGGAATAGACAATTTTTCAAAGAAGACATGCAAATGGCCAGCAAGTACATGAAAAGGTGCTCAATTTTACTAATTATGAGGGAAATGCCAATCAAAACCAAAATGAGCTATCACCTCACACCTGCCAGAGTAGCTATCATCAAAAAAACAAGATACAGGTATTGGCAAAAGTGTTGAGAAAAGGGAACCCCATGAACTGTTGGTAGTAATGTAAATTGGTGTAGCCACTGTGGTTCCTCAAAAAATTAAAAATAGAACTACCATAAGATCCAGCTATCCCACTTCTAGGTATACATCCCAAGGAAAGGAAGTCACTATCCTGAAGAGATATCTACACTCCCATGTTCGTTGCAGTATTATTTATAATAGCCAGAACATGGAAACAACCTACCTGCCCATCAATGGATGAATGGATAAAGAAAATGTGATCTATGTATGTATACACACACACACACGTGTGTATATATATACATATGTACACACACATATACACAAACACATATATACACATGTATACATATATATAACAGGCACACATTGGATTATTATATACACAGAGACACAGACACACACGTTGGAATATTATTCAGCCACAAAAAAGGAAATCCTGCCTTTTACAACAACACGTATGAACCTTGAGGGCATCATGCTAAGTGAAATAAGTCAGACAGGCAAAGATAGATACTGTACGTTCTCACTTATATGAGGAATCTAAAAAATCTGAACTCATAAAGAGAGACTAGAATAATGGTTACTGGGGGTTGAGGGGTAGGGGAAATGGGGTCCAAGGGTGCAAACTTCCAGCTGTAAGATGAGTAAGTTCTGGGCATCTAATATGTATAGCATAGTGACTATAATTAACAATACTCTATTAAGTACTTGAAAGTTGTGAAGAGAGTAATCGTACATGCTGTTACCGCAAGAGAAAAACAGTAATTATGTGAGGGGATGAAAGTGTTAACTAACCTTATTGTGGTAAGATTTCACAATATATACATGTATCAAATTGTCACATCAGACATCTTAAACTTATATATGTTATATTTCAATAATATCTCAATAAAGCTTGGGGGAAAATACCCTGCTAAGTGCAGCATGGCAATATACAAAGGTTTTCAAACTTTACTGTTGTTACATTCATGATCACATGAAAGGTGATATTTAGGTCGAAGATACACTTCCAGGATGTGGCATAGATAATTTGGGCAGTAGGTTATGTGTACTTCCCTGCCTCATCAAGCCCCCTTTCTTCCCCACGTAGGAAAGCCCTGAAAGATTCCTATTTATTCTTCCCCCTCCATTCTCCGTCTGGCTGTGTCCCACTGTCCTTCAGTCTCAGCATGAGCAGTGCTAACTTATGAAGCCCTTCCCAAACCCTAGCCTACATCTTCCTGCTAAGTCATTCTGGGGCACATCATTTATTCTAACTACTTGTTATTTATCGTCAAATTTGTTAGATGATCTGCCTTTCCTTGCTATTTTGTTCTTTGATGTTTCCCCAGGGCCAACTTAGTGCTTTAATACATGGCAGGCATTCATGTTAAATGAATGAGTGAATAAATGAAGTGTATGGAAGACAAATTATTTTTGAGTATCCTTTCATCAGTTCTAATTTATCGAAAAAGAAAGTCAGCTAAAAACTTTACTCTTTTAACCATTACTTACGCAAAGTCACACTTCCTAATTGACAATGGGACACTGTGAGAACTGCTGCTCTAGTAGAAAGAGGAAGAAGATTATTCCAGGCTCAGTTCTATCGACCATTGTGTCATCTTCGAAAAGCCACTTAGGTTCTCAGAATTGGCCACGGACTTAAAAGCCTTTCTGGAATGGGGCCGGGTTTAAATAAATGAATGTTATCCTAGCCTCAGTTTTCTCACTTGAAAAATGATGATAATCCTTATTACTCACTATCTTGGGAGAGTTATAGCTACTCAATCACATGAGTTCTTTAAAATTATGAGTTTGTATATTCATTTAGAGTGTTTGCATCATCAGAGTCAATGTAAGTCTTGTTAGTAGAAAATAAAGCTTCAAGCTATAGGAGATTGAAGCCTCACAGGAGCTTTAACTCCATCAGGAAATGAATCAAAACAGACTTTTGAGAACAGACACAGATGAAAGTCGGGGTGCTTTAGCTAATTTTTGTACTTGGGGAGAAGTGGGGAATAGTGAATTGGGGGGCAGATATAGAGGGGGTAGTTTTGTATCACATTCATATTTGTTTTTTTCTAGAGCACCACTGCCCAATGTCAGTGTAATTTTACATTTTCTAGTAAATTTAGATTTTCTAGTCACATTAAAAAAAGTAAAAAGCAGGTGAAATGAATTTTCATATACTGTTAGACCCAACATGTCAAGATAATATCACGTTGACATGTAATGATTAGAGAAATTATTAATGAACTATCTTACGTTCTTTTTTTACACTGTGTCTTTGAATCTAATGTACTTTACACTTAAAGTACATCTCAATTCAGAATAACCCCACTGCAACTTTTCAGTAGCCACGTGTGGCTAGTAGCTACCATACTGTACGGCGTGGGCCTAGCGCATGGAATGAACTCACTTCTAAGCCGCTTAAGCTTTCCTGTTCTGACGCAACGATATTGGTTATCAGAGGAGTTATACAGAAAATCATAGTTATTTTGTATGTGCCTGAAATCATTTACACCGAAATATCAGGCAGCGGTTGATTTGCTCATAAAAATGACACCATCATGTGAATTTCTTTTATGCAGGTGGATTTAAGTCTCAAACCTTTACAGCATAGCACCACCAGAGGCATCTCACAGAATTTCTTGCTCAGAATTCCTTCCAAGTCTGGATTCATATTAACTCTGCATGATTTGGGAGGTGGGATGGAGTGGGGTGATGGGGCAAGAGAGGGAAGGGAGATCCATAAACTGTGCTTTTGCCTTAAGTGCTTAAGTAATGTGAAATAAAATAAGGTGCACACCATCTGAAGCATAAAGATTGTTGACTCAGGCCAAATCCATTATCACTCTAACCTTCGGTTAAATAAGCCTAGTGTTCATTTATTTTAAGAAATATTTACAGAGCACCTAGCCCCTGCCTGGCCCTGCCCCAGGCCCTGAGGTCAACAAAATACATTCGACCTCTCAACTCACCGGCCAGGGCTAGGCACTGGGGTATCAGCATACCAAAAACAAACAAAAGTATGGTTTAGGGTTTCAGAGGAGAGAGATTACAGACTATAAAATTCACAAAACAAAATTTGAAATATAGATATATGTATAACTGAATCACTTTGCTGTATACCTGAAACTAACCCAACACTGTAAATTAACTACACTATGATATAAAATTAAAATTTTTTAAAAATTACCATAAATGGGATGGTTTAAAAAAAAAGAGAAGGCCTCCAGGAACATTCATTTCAGTTGAGTTCAGAGAACTCACATCATGAAGCCCCACAAAACATACGCCACTTCCCCGGATACCCCAAGTTCCAGGCAGGAGAGTTAGGGACACGGGTTATCATAGCAGAGCTATGTTTGCATCTGGGCTTGACACCTGCCCATCCGTGTTCACTACTTTTCTCACCACTAATTTAACAAGCATAGTGTCCATTTAATCAACTCACTAGCTGTGTCTCACTAGGCAAACGGCTAACCTCTGGACACCTCAGCATTTTTTACCTGTAAAATGGTGCCAATGGTGACCTCATACAATCGTTGTCAGGATTAACTGCGATACGTAAAATAGCCATTGCAGAACCTGGCACAGCATGTACGCTCAATGGACATCAGCTGCTGTGAAGCTTGATCCTCTTGGGTCTTCGCCTTGAGAAAGGCAAAAGACTGTTCCCTTGAGAAAGCACGCCCGTGGGAAAATTCCACACGTATCTTCAAAATCCAGCCCATGGGCTCCTTCCCAGCCTTCCCCAGCTGGAGTTTTCTACTTGCTCAGGACTTTGTTCACAACCCTAAGGGCACATGCATCATGCTCTGGAGTCGTTCTCTACTTAAACACCAGTGCTCAGAGGCAGGATCAGGAGTTGAGAATGTAGGCTTGGGGTCAAAGGGATATGGGTTCAAATCCTAGTGATACCACTCATTTCCAAGGTGGCTGACCTTGGGAAAGCTACTTTCCCTAAGCTTTGGTTCTTCAAGTATAAAATAGGGATTATAAAACCTATTTCCTAGGGTTGCTGGAAAGATGACTAGGAAATGGGATGATGTAGCCATGGATCTTAGCACACTCTGGGACAAAAGAAGAGTCCAAGGATAAGGGGCAGGCCATAGACTAAATGCCCCAGGGCCCTTCATGATGTGGCCTCTGTCCACTCCTGGCTTTGTCTCGTCTCACTCTGCTCTCCAATGACTCTGCTCTGGCCACACTGGCCTCTTTTCTCCTTCTCAAATTCACCCTAACCTTTCTTGCCCAGGAGCCTTTGCACTTGCCGTTCCCCCTGCCTGAGTTGCTCTTCCCCTGCCTCTCCCCATGGCTGCCAACTTCTCCCCCTGAAGACTCAGCCTACCCAGCATGTCCCACGAAGGTCTTCCCAGACCACCCTGCCTACCATGATGCTCCCCCAAACTAATCTCTATCAAGTTGCCCTAGACCCTATGCATTACCTCCACAGCCTTTATGACAGTCAGTATTTACCTTTTTCTAAGATAAATTTATGTGATTGAATTATAACGTGCATGTAGAAAAATATACCTCATAAGCACAAAGCATGAGAAATCTTCACAAAGTGAACTTTACCATGGAACCAATCTTCTTATCAAGATAAACAACATGACCTGGACCCCAGAAGCTCCTGCACGTCCCCAAAGGCATTACCCCCCTCCAAAGGTAACCTTTTCTTTTTTTTACATCTTCATTGGAGTATAATTGCTTTACAATGTTGTGGTAGTTTCTGCTGTATAACAAAGTAAATCAGCTATATGTATACATATATCCCCATATCCCCTCCCTCTTGCGTCTCCCTCCCTCTCACCCTCCCTATCCCACCCCTCTAGGTGGTCACAAAGCACCGAGCTGATCTCCCCGTGCTATGCGGCTGCTTCCCACTAGCTATCTCTTTTATTTTTTTTTAATTTTTATTTTTTATACAGCAGGTTCTTATTAGTTATCTATTTTATACATATTAGCGTATATATGTCAATCCCAATCTCCCAGTTCATCCCACCACGAACCACTGCCACTTTCCCCCCTTGGTGTCCACACGTTTGTTCTCTACATCTGTGGTGACCTGACTTCTGTCATCACAGATTGATTTTGTCTGTTTTTGAACCTGATGTCAGTGCAATCAAGCATTACGAGACTGGCACATGGTTGGGGGTAGCAATCACTTGGTCATCCTCAGTGCTGAGTAGTACAACATGGTATGACTCTACCACTATTTATCCATTCTCTTATTGATGGACAGTTGGGCCTTGTTTCTTTATTTTACAATTCTGCTTTCTTTTCATTGTCTATCTCCCTGTAAGAGCATCTGTTTCACAGGTACAAGAAGCACGTCTGTCTTGTTTAGTGCTGTGCTTCTAGTGTCTGGCACATAATGGGCTCTAACCAATTATGCGTTGAATGAATACATATGCTTACTGAGTGTTTAATATATCCCAGGCACAGTATTAAGCTCTGAAGATATAAAACGACCAAGGCACAGTATAGTCAGAGATCATATTCATTTTTGATTCCTTAGCATTCTTTTGCTGACTGTATAAGTGAATGAAAATCTCTCTTAGGAACTCCCTTAAATAACAAGTCTAAGAACCGATCTGTAGGACAGAATTTATCTCTGGATAAAAGTAACTGATCTAGATAGGATTGAATCCTGAAGGTGACCTTGCATGAACACACCAAGATAATTGGCCCAGAGTAACTGACGGTACAACTTTAAATAGACAAACAGGCTTCTATGAGCCGCTTACAAACAGAATCCTCCTAAAATAGAAGGCCATCTCAAAGCATTCAATATGTAAGGAAACCACTTGTGCATCAGATCAGAATTCAGAATTGAAGTAATGAGTTCCGAGAGCAGAAAGCCTGAACCGATGAAAGGTAATTATTGCAGAGAGAAGTGCTGCCGCAGCAGCATTTGCTAGAACTCTTCAAGCATTCTTGGCTCAATCCACCTCATTAAGCAAGGCCTGAAGATTCCCACTGCATTTCAGGCAGTTTGTAATCTACTGCAGCATTCTGGAGAAGTGTGAAATGGGATCCACAGTGAAGAGAAAACCACACGTTCTAAGTGCTGGTCTCAGGAGAGGCAGTGTCGAAGTTAGACCAACTCAGGTCAAATCCCAGCTTGAATACAAGTCCTTGGGCACGTAGTTAACACTGGTTTTCTCCTCTGTAAATCGGAAATAATCTTATCTCCCTTGTAGGGTTTTTGTGAAAACTAGATGACATAATACATGTAAGGTACATGTAGCATATACGACACAGAGTAAGGACTTAATAAACGAAACTAAGAAGTATTATTGTTAGGATTTAGTTTTTCCTTTCCCCTTTCAATCTTTTAATCTTATTTCAATGCTCCTTTTTTCTTGTTCATTCAGTCATTTGAAGTTACATTTACCCCCTCTTGTTCTTCCCATTTTAGAGGCTGAAAAGCCAAGTACTTTTTTCCTGTCACCATTACAGCTATAGGTAGCCATGTGACAGAGGCAGAAAGGTATTGAGGGTCTTCTGGAAAAGCTTTTGAATGAAATACTCATAAAAAGGAACCTATCTGGGTGTGTAACCTTTTCCTTTCTTGCTGCCTCCCTCTTCTGCTGAGAATACAAATATATTGTCTAGAGCTGTGGTGTCTACCGTGTAACCATGAAGGAAGGTTGTGTTGGTACTTATATTTTTGAGGAGCTGCTCAAATATTTATAAAATGTCCATCTCTGGCCTTCTCATTATGTGAGAAAAAAAATGAAGTGATATTTGTTCAAGTCATTGCGTTTTTTCTTTTACTTGCAGCCAAATGCTTTCCTAATGTATACATACGGCTTTCTCTAGGCATGAAAAAAAGCATACTTCCTAAGGTGCTGATTGGTTAATATGCCTCCTATGAGAGCAGCAATTGTGCTATGAAAGAGGGAAGAAGCAATGCTTACCCAGAAAGAATGACTCTAAAATGGTAGCATTCTAAGCATAGGGAAAAGGCAGTAGAAAATCGTGTGGGGTGTTCAAGAGATGTTTCAATTATACACGTACATGAAGTCCTTCTCTTAAGTATAAGGTGAGCACTGTAGATTACAATCTATTAATGTGAGCTATGTTTTTTCTTTCTTAAAGAAGAAACTATTATTCCATTACAGAAAACTGACAAAAATGTCAACAAGTACTTTATTTTTTTAAAATCACTCATTTTATTTATTTTAAAATTTATTTATTTATTTTTGGCTGCATTGGGTCTTCGTTGCTGTGTGTAGGCTTCCCATTGTGGTGACATGAGTCACCACAATGAGAATAATGTCTAGAGCACAGGCTCAGTAGTTGCGGCGCATGGGCTTAGCTGCTCTGCGGCATGTGGGATCTTCCCAGACCAGGTATCGAACTCGTGTCCCCTGCATTTGCAGGTGGATTCTTAACCACTGCGCCACCTGGGAAGTCCCTCAACAAGTACTTTAAAAGCTTAAGTTAGTCTAGAGAGATGAGGGTAATGTTTATTTAATTTCCTTTCCTTGAAGGTTATCAAAATTTATATTCGTCCATTAATTTTATTCATAAATAAAATCTCTTCCTACAACCAGAATAAAATATATTCTACCCTAAATGAAGTCTTGCTTTTAGGAAAAGTAAAAATCATATCATCCTAACCAAACATTTACTTATTTCCCTAAAATTTTTAGCACCTTCTATATTATGTACAATTATACAACATATCCTGAAAAAAGCTGTTTTATGTGAGTTTTGTTCACTTGCTTGAGGAAATAAATCAATTTGAAAGGCTTCATCACAGAAAAATATGACAGTAATTCTGAAATGTAAGCTGAAAGGGCAAAAAGTATTGAAGAGGGAGAAGTTGTGCTGGGGCTGTAACTCTGGCTTTCTCTTTGGAACATGATTTTCCTAAATTCAACCATTCAAGTAATGTTTTCCTAAGTATGCCCTCTCTATATACCAACCATACTACTATTTTCTTAAATTTTGTCCTGAATATATTTCAAATAACTTCATTTTTAAACTGAAACTCTAAGCAATAATACCTGTGAAATCACAGGTTTTATGTACTAGCTATAGCTTACACAGATATGTACTATTATCTTCTATCCATCTACCACATTTTTAAAAGTGCTTCTTTAGAAAAAAAATTTTTATCTGCGATATATAAAAGTTCTTCCTCCTTTTTCAAAATTTTAGGGCAGCAGCTAAATATCTTTAACTTAATTACTACCTTTAAAAATTCAACTTGAATTTTTAAATCATTAAATAATAGAAAGACCAACCAACGTGTTATTCCTAAAGACCTATTTGGGCAGGAGAGAAAGAACGAAGCGTTCTATGACCCAAGAAAAATGACCTTGGGAACAGAATTTAAACACCAAGCTGGAATTCTCTCAGAAAATACTTATTCAGTAGAAGAGGAAAAAAATTAGGAAAAATGAATTTAGAGAATGAGACAGACTAATAGTTGGATTAAAGATGGGATGAGAGGAGGTAAAGGATACAGGTAGAGGCAAAGAAGGGAAGGAGAAAGCAGCCTGTATACACACTGCAAAGCTCTTAAAAGTTGGATCAAATGTCCTATCCTTGAATGCAACACTTCTAGTTTTTTAAAAAATAAGATTATATTTTTCCAATTTGGAAGCACTCAGGCAGTATTCACCCAGAATCTTCTGACAGATGGTCAGATATGAATTCTTAGACTCAAAGTCCTCATGGAGAGTTGTTCAAGTTGCCACGAGTCTCAAATATTTTGGTTTCAAGTCTCTTTACATGTTGAAAATTTACTGAAGACTCCAAAGGAGCTTTTGTTTATGCAGTTTACATCTACTGATATGCACTGTAATAGAAATTAAAACTGGGGAGTTTAAAATATTGATGAATTAATCAAAAATAACAATACATTTTCTACATGTTAACCTAAATAACACTCTAAGAAAATAACTATATTTTCTAAAACAAAAATTAGTGAAATGGCTGGCAACATGATACAGTATTGCAAATTTCTTTCAAAAATTAATAGAAGACAGCTGGATTCTCAAATCTGTTTCTGCATTCAATCTGTTGTAATATGCTGTTTTGGTTGAAGCATGTGAAGAAACTCTGGAAGCATGTGAAGAAACCTCCCACAGATACGCTGTTGGAAAATGGAGGGATACTTTAATAGCCCTTTGAGAGAGATGTGGATTATCTTTGATACTATACCAAAGCTCAACTAGTGGTACTTTCTTAAAAGTTTGTTGCAATGTAAAATTGGAAACCTCATCAGTGACCTTTCTGTACTCTATTACATTAAAATTCATTGGTCTATAGGGGTAAGACAGGAATAAAGACACAGACCTACTAGAGAATGGACTTGACGGTATGGTGAGGGGGAAGGGTAAGCTGTGACAAAGCGAGAGAGAGGCATGGACATATATACACTACCAAACGTAAAACAGATAGCTAGTGGGAAGCAGCCGCATAGCACAGGGAGATCAGCTCAGTGCTTTGTGACCACCTAGAGGGGTGGGATAGGGAGGGTTGGAGGGAGGGAGACGCAAGAGAAAAGAGATATGGGAACATATGTATAACTGATTCACTTTGTTATAAAGCAGAAACTAACACACAATTGTAAAGAAATTATACTCCAATAAAGATGTAAAAAAAAAAAAATTCATTGGTCTAGCTTGCTCTTTGAATGAATCATTTCTCCATGCATGGTTTTTTAAAAGTATCATGCAATGGTTATAGGGAAATAGTAAGTAGTTCATTGAGTTATGAAAATATTTCAAATATTGATATATTTCATTACACAATAAGAAAAAGTCGTGTTATTTACTATCATACTGGCATCACTAAAGAAGCATTTAGGTGTTAGGAAACTGTCAAGCTATACTGGTGGATGGAAATTTTATCACTGGCAAAAAATACTATCAATTGCTTTTCTTGAATTAACAGGCTACCTCCATTCATTTTGTAGAAAACATTGGCAAAACAACTAAATTTGCATAACCTCAGTTTTTCCTTTCTTTTCTTTTCCTTTTTCTCAGTTGATCTTTCAAAGTAAAATTGATGCTCCATTACAAAAAAAATGGCTAGTTCATTGGCAACTCAATCAGTCCAGTCCCTTTCCAGGAGACAATCACTGCTTTTGTTATGCAGTCTGAGTGCTTTATGTATATTTACCATTTCATTATACAGAGTATTAAAAGGGTGTACTCAGGGTCAAGTTTTAATGAAACCAATAATGTCTACTGCTTCATCAAGAAGAGTACCCAGGGCTTCCCTGGTGGCGCAGTGGTTGGGAGTCCGCCTGCCGATGCAGGGGACGCGGGTTTGTGCCCCGGTCCGGGGGGATCCCACGTGCCGCAGAGCGGCTGGGCCCGTGAGCCATGGCCGCTGAGCCTGCGCGTCCGGAGCCTGTGCTCCGCAGCGGGAGCGGCCACAGCAGTGAGAGGCCCGCGTATCGCAAAAAAAAGAAAAAAAAAGAAGAAGAGTATCCAGTGAGTCTGGCAGTTTTTAAACAGTGAGTAAGTGGCGGTAAGGACGACAATGACTAGTATGGTTTGGCACTAGCAGGTTCATTCACCATGGCTTTTGCACCATTAGTGCACATGTCAACACACTGGGGCAAAAAAGCAAATAGTGTCTTAGTATTGCTAGGGAACTCATCTTGTAGACCCCCAAGGGTATATGGACCACACTCTGGGACCTTATCAGAGTGATCTAGCGAATCACCAAACTTGACCAGCTATTAGTGCTACCAGGAAGGCAGCCAGGAGGAGAGTGGAAGGGTACAGTCTTAGAGAGGGAAGCAGGGAACAGAACATGCTGCAAGGTCTTACGTGCCTAAGTGCAGAGTTAGGATTTAACTCAAAGTAGGATGGGCAAAAACCACTGAAATGTTTCCTTCATGACATGTCAAATCTGACATGATTAGAGAGCACACAGGATCAGAGAACACTCATGAGTTCTCAGGTTCAGAGAAGAACCAGGAGAAGGTTTCACGCAATCTAAATGACATCTAAGGAGAGGCGGGTCTTGAATAGTGTCTAAAATCTTAGTTGGCAGAGATAGGAATACTGGGGAGAAGGAAGGAGGGTCGGAATGTGGGAGAATGAATGAAAAGGGCATTCATGATGGGGTTACAGAAGGAGAGAAGAGAGAGAGAGATGATAAAATGTGGGACCTATATGGGGGGACAGAGTAAGAATTTCTTTTGTCAGTTTATAATTTAAACCATACTGATTAACAAAAAAAAAAAGAGGTGCTCTTAGCACAAGCATCCAGCGTGTACAACAGGACGATCCAAAAATAAAGTCACAACAACCCACTGGAAATGGAGCGGCAGAGAGTTTCACTTGGCTGGAGCCCAGACTGCAAACGCCAGCACGGCAACACGTAGAATCATGAAATCACTGAACACCAGTTCAGTGAGTCTTATGAGGTTTAATAGTGAACGTATCAGTAGCAATTATTTCCAGAGAAAAAGCTGAAAAAATCTGAATGCATTCTACGTAGAAGTTATAGAAGATTCTTTAATGTAACACCTCACAAACTGGGGGGCTTCACCAAAACTGATGCATGTCAGAACCTTGTCCTGTCGGTCATGACAGTGAAAGAATGTACACTAGATTCAAGTGTACTTGAATTCAAGCTACTATGGTATTTGGACGGATGTGGAGATCTTAACTGGTTCCAACCATCTCCATCATTATGCAGAGTGGCAGAGGGAAGAAACAGGACAAAGTCGGGAGGTTTTCTGAATCTGGGAAACACTAAAGACACAAGTGCAAACCCTTATATAAACGATGGACTTTAGTTAATAATACTGTATCAATATTGGTTCATCAGTTGTACCAATGTCCCACACTAATGCAAGATGCTAATAATAGGGGAGACTGTTGAGGGAAGGGGGGATGCCGAGTATGTGGAAACCCTGTACTTTCCAGTCAATTTTTCTGTAAACCTAAAACTGCTCTAAAAAATAAACTAGGTTGATTAAACACACAACACACACACACACACACACACACATGCAAGTTTTCTATACAGGGAACCAAATATAGCAGCACGCACAATGCAGCCCTAGGCCTGCACAGGGGAGAACAGAAAATCCTCCCACTCAAGCTTGTCCTGAGATTCAGAGTAGCAAAGAGTAAAAAGCCATCAGTGCTCTTGAGTTCCACTGCCCAACGCCTTGTTGCAATATGAACCAGCTGGATTGGACAGAGGTTTCCAAAGACCTTTCTGCATCCACAAATGAGTTCTGGCTTATTAAAATGATATTTCTTATTGGCTCAATTCCCTCCCCCAAGATTCTGTTACTGATAATTTAAAAGCATCGGTGATGTAATTACCCTTGCTCCGTCCAACAGAGAAACAGTGTGGGTTCCTTTCGGAAGTGGCTGAGAGCGTAAATTTCCTGCAATTTGAGCAATACCACTTTTCCTAACAAACAGACAAGCAGTGTTGATTTCATGTGCGGGTAAGCACGTGGACAGACTGCGTGGAATATCACTGAAATCTCTTTAAGGAAAGTTGCTTTTTTACCCATTGTGATATTTGTCTGCAGTCGGGGAACAACATGCTTTTATGCTGTGTCTAGAACATTGCCCCTATGGGCAATAAGAAGTCGAATGTCATTTTTCTGTAAGTCCTCACAACTCCACTGATGCATTGTTCTTTTTTTGGCTATTACTGCCATTGGAGAGCATTTCCCTCTGCCCTCTCCCTTCACTTTCTTCACTTGGCTAAAGCTTACTTTTCTGGCAAAATGCTAATAAAGTCCCCTCTCTCTGATGGCCCCTCCTACTCCCTAAGCTAGATCCCTTCTGTCTGAACTCCCTCCTCCCCTGCCTCTTTGCATTTATTATACATTAACATAAAGCATGAACTTGGAAACAGGCAACCGTGGGTGAGAGGACACACACTTATCTACTCACATAACACATAACCGGGAGGCTTGTCCCAGGGTAGACTCCACAGTCTCCCTCAGGAGTGTTCACTGCCCTGAGGGCTCACAGCAGACAAAGCCACCAGCCCCGTGGCAGCTGAGTTGGCTGTTGCCAAACACAAGAGCAGTGAATGTGCAGGTAGGAAACACCTGAGGGTATGTCAGGATGTGCATGCATTGACACACTTCCATTTAGAAATACAGAAGCCTTTCCTACACAAACCTCCGCCTTTCAAAGAACAAGCAGCTTTGAAGTTGGGTGTGGAAACCCAGAGAAGAGCAGATAATGTTGGGTCAGCCTCGTGGGCCTCTGATATACCAGGATGAATGGAAGATGACACAGCGGACACCGAGCATGGGTAGCCGAGAATCCTGGAGCAGAAATAGAAAGAGGGGCAATGTGGGACAAGGCTTCTGCAAAGAGCAGAAGGCTGGGAGGGCACAAAGGACTGGAGTGCCGAGGAAACTACTCCTGGGGGCCAGGACATGCTGTGTTGGTAGAGGGGGGCAGATGGCAGTGGGAGTGATCCGAGGTGTCCCGTGGAAGCCATACACAAAGCCAAGCAGACCACAAGATGGCAGAGGCTGGACATTCCAAGTCTTAGCGTCTCAGAGACCACCTTCTGGAAGTTTGCCTCTTTGATTTTAGAAATTAATAAGAGACCAGGATGTAGGCTTTACATCCTCCGCTGCACTATAATTTCTTATTTCCTTTTGGTCCCCAGATTTGATTGACTGAGTTTTGCTTTTGTTTTTCTTAGTTCTTTTTTTTCTTTCTTATTAGTTATCTATTTTATACATATTAGTGTATATATGTCAGTCCCAATCTCCCAATTCATCCCACCACCACCCCCATCCCCCATTTTTCTTAGTTCTAAGAAGCTTTTTAAAGAAAAACCTGAATATTAATTTCTAATCATCCTACCCTAATATTCCTCACCTCCCTCTAGTCTCCCCCAATCCCCCACCAATACTATGCTGACATCTGCTCTACTAAGAAGTCTGGACTTGTGGTGAGGGTAGAGAAGAAGAGAAGCATCATTCTGGAACTGGCTGAAAAACTCTAGAAAAAGGAGAGGATGTCCAAAGGTAGGAGAAAGAAAAAGAAGAAAGGTGAGAAGAAAAAAGCATTTCCCCCTCTTGGTAATTTTTGCACAAGGCAGACTAATGGACCATCCTTAAAGTTTAATATCAACACTGACCAAATTTCTGGAGCCCAAATTCATTCATCCATCTATTCATTCATTTATTCATTCATTCATACATTCAAAGAGTTATTTATTGAGCGTCATTATGTGTCAAGCGCTGTTCTAAGCACTGAGGATTCAATGGCAATTTAAAAAAGAAACAACCTTGCCCTTTTGGAACTACCATTCTGGATTACCCTCATGATACCCAACGGATGGTATGAGTTCATGTCCAACATCGTACTTAATGTATAATAAAAGAAGAGGTAAATTCTGACTTATAATTTTCCAGACAGTCTCCAAAGGGAAAAAAATGTCTTCATGGGTCAGATCTGGCTATGAAGACAGCCAAATTCCTTTCTATGGAAGGACATACAGAGTTGTATTATGTAACCCTGGACAGGAGGAAAAATAGCCAAAGAAACAGTCTTTGGTGCTTAAGCATTGCATTTGAGGAGTTTTGAATATAGTCTAGACTGTTATCTTCCTAATAGCACCATCCTTCCAGAATATTCCCGAGGTTCCAAAAAGAAAACAACAAAGAGTGTGGCTCTCCTTGAACAAAGGTGACCCAAGTGACAAGTCTGAGATCTGGGGGAGTCTCACTGATGTGTGTGCTTCTGGTCTGTGCCCCAGTAAAAGGCTGAATTAGTTTCAAGCACAGCTGGGAATGGTGCACCCCAAGTTTTTCCACCATCAAGAACTTCTATTTTTCCCTCCAAGGACCCAAGTTTTGAAAGTTGTCTCCTTCCTAAAACCCTGCATTTGACACCTAATAGTCTTTTCTCCTTTAGTTTTATTAATCAAAGGCCAAGTAAAGTTTGAGCTTCCGATCAGCAGTACCTCCACACTGAACTGATATAATTCCAGGCCCAATGTTTTAGTTATCCTGCGATAATAAAGAGACAGCAAATAGAAACCTGGGTTTGGGAGCTAGACAACAAGGTGGGGTTTAAATCTCAGATAATCACTTATTAGTTGTGTGACCTCAGGCAATGTACTTAACCTATTAGTTATGATTATAAAGTTAAGTGAGACAAGTTTAAGAAAATATATATGCAAGGCTATTCATTGAAGTATTACTTATAATAGCAAATGCCCATTATTGGGAACTGGTTGAAGAAACTATTGAATCACCATGCAATGCAGT
The DNA here is from genome assembly GCF_937001465.1 of Orcinus orca. Classification (NCBI taxonomy): domain Eukaryota; kingdom Metazoa; phylum Chordata; class Mammalia; order Artiodactyla; family Delphinidae; genus Orcinus; species Orcinus orca. The sequence continues at coordinate 26,867,985 of NC_064568.1, read as the reverse complement.
ACAGTATAATTATAAGAAAGGAATGAAGAATCATTTTAGATACTGATATGGAATGACCTCCAGTACACATTGTTAACAGAAAAAATGATAGGCAGAGAAATGTGCATATTTTATGGTACTATGCATCTAAGAGAAAGGAAGAGAAATAGACACACATACACACACACTCTTATATTTAAAAAATGGAAGATAAACCAAAGCTTGTAATGAAAATGATTTCCAGACTGTGATCTCTGAATTTCCCATGAAAATTGCCCAGGGTTCCTCTGCTGATTCCGTGTCTGAGGCATGTAATGTACATGAAGACCCTTATCTTATCAGAAATTAAGGAAGCTACCAAAGACTGCTGGGATCTTCTTAAAAGGATCCAGAAACCAGTTAGAGGAGCCTGACACTGGCCATAGATAATTTGAGAATCGATAAAAATAATGACTACACAGAATGTCATGTAAAGTCTGTTCAGATCATAACAGTATTCAACCAAAACAGAACAAAAACCATAATCGGTTACCTTCCAAGGTTGCTAAGGAACCAACCTGTTATTTTGGTAATACAAATGAAGAGAAAGTATCAACCTTTTTTTTTTTTTTTTTTTTGCCTTTCTTGTGTGATCTGTACCTCAGAGTAATCAAAAAACTGATAAAGGAAATTTTCTCTTTACAGACTTGCTCCAGCTAGTAGGTGAAGAAAGAAAGTATCACCTGTTGCAACCCCTCAGAATAATGGATCTAGGTAATTGTCATCGAGGGCTATTAAGATCCCAAAAGGGAGAGAACTAGTTATTACGTGACTACTGGTAGAAATGCAAACACTGCCTTTGAGGTATTCTTGTAAAAGAATCAGATTTTAATGTGATAATTCACTGGATCCTACTACCAGTTTATGGGGGTTGCAGATGCTCATGTTAAATAATAAGAAGGGAGTACAATCAGCAAAATCCAGTCTATGGGAAACTCTTCAAGACAAATGACCTGGTATCAACAAAAAAATTGCAAGCAAAATAATAATCACTTTAAAATAGGGGAGAGAAAACTCTATAGATTAAAAGACACACAAGCATCATAATAATCAATTACAATACATGGACCTTATTTGGAAACTGATTTGAGTGAACAAACTAAAAAATATTCGTGAGACCTCAGGGAAGTTAACTTATCAAGTATAATAATGGTACCATGGGTTATGTTTACAAAAACAGGTTCTTCTATTTTGGAGATTCATACTAAAATATTTATGGGTGTAATGATGTTATGTCTGGAATTTGCTTCAAAATAATTCAATAGGGAGGTATGGGGAATATAGATAAAACAGACTGACGACGAAGTAACAGTTAATAAACTGAGGGATGGGTACATAGGGTTCATGACACTAACTTCTCTACTTATGTATATACATTTGACATTTCTATAATTTCCATACAGTTTTTCTAAAAGTTACTGAGTGATCTAACTCTGGTGGCAGTGGCGTTTGGGGCAGGGGCAGGGAATGTCAGTGACCAGGGCTATTTATAGCAATTTAACTTCCCCACCATGATAATACTGAAGAGACTCAACCTCCCAACCCCATGAGGTTCATTTGCTCATACTGTACTTTGAATATTTTGAAAAACTGGATTGTGAATGTCACACACTTTGAGCCTTGCTTTTGTCATCCAGCAATTTTTATTGTTGTTGATACCAAAATAGTCTTCTTATAGAACTGCAGTGTTCACCCACTTCATATACGGTAAGATTTCTGGCCGTTCCCCAAACTGAAAGAACCCAGGAAGAGAACGCAGTGTAACACCATTAAAGATCCATCAGTTTCCCACCTCCCAACCCTACCTGAGGCAGTTACATTAATAAACAATATCAGCACAAATGAATAAGAAAACGGCAGAATCCAAACTTCCCCTCTCACTCCTCATCAGCCTATTAAGAATTACAAAGATGAGCTCTTCAAATCTATCACGAGGCCAACCCTCCCCAATGCAAAATAATAAGAAAAATATTTGATATATGGATAATCATCATCAACAGTGAACTATGTCCCATGCATGCTATCTGGAGACACTAGCTAATGATGGCTTCAAGCCATCACAAGTAGCAAGATATATAAACACCAAGCATCTTGGACATAAAGACAAACGCTTTAAAAAAAAAAAAAAAAGGATGTTATGGAGAGAGCAATTTGAAAGCAAATAATGTTTTTGGAACATTAAATGTTTAAATCATTAAAAAATTAAATCATTAACAAAATGATTCTTTTATTGTGTGATGTCAGGGTGCATCATATATTGGATGTATCTCTAAAAATCTCTTTAAAATATTGGAAAAAATTTTATAAGCCTGATTAATCAGTATTCAAAAGTGTTGTACTAAGAGTTTTAATAATTCTTAAACAAATTAAAAATATATAAAGATGCAACATTTGCAGAACAACAATAGATTGATATTGGAAAAGACAATTCACTAGGTGGATTTCAACAAAAATCTTTGCATAATTGGCGGGAAGAACTGAAACACAGATATCTTGATTTCACAAGTACATCCAGTGATGCCCATCTTCCATTTGGATCTAAGGATCTTTCTAATGCATCATTTCCAGGTATGACCAAGCAGTGAAAAACACTCAGAACTTAGCTTTTGAGCTACTAATTGAGAAAGCATTAAACAAAAATTTCAAAAATACTGAAGCCTACATATTCAAGCATATAACTTTCATCAAAACATCAATTATTACCTTTTTATGATATCAAAAATGCTATGTATTGATACCATTGATAAATATAACAAAATCAAGTATTATTTCATCTTTTGGCCATCCTTCTTGATTTATACTTTACATGCTTTTATTATGTACATAGTATATTAGTATAGTATTAGTTATTAATAAATAAACATAAAAGGGGTATCAGCAAAATGTTTTACTGACAGAGTGTGTGTTCAAAAAAGTCTGGAGACCACAGATACGGTGATTAAAGATCTTCATTCTGGAATCAGACTGTCTGAGTTTGAATTGTGGATCCACCACCCAGTAGCTATGTGGTCTTGAGAAAACAGCATTAGTTTTTTTAAACATTAGTTTATTTGTAAAGTAGGTATACTCTTAGCATCTTCATTATGATGTTGTAAAGATTAAATGAGCTAATATATGACATTGTAACTGTGTCCTTGGCATATGGTAAGTATATTAAAATGATAGGTACTATCATCATCATCATTACCATCATCATAGTCGTGCTCATCATGTCACTGTCATCATCATCATTGTCATGCAACCCAGCCGTCTGGTCACTACCATCTATGCTATGCTCTAAATATTAAAATTTAAGTAACCTTCAGTGTGTCTTTGAGGGAATCTCACACTTGTGTAAGAAATTCCATAACTTATTGTGGCAGTTTTATTAAAGCACGGCTGCTCAACTAGGTCAGGTGTCCCTCAAGGCTCCTTTGAATGACATGGTATGTATCACACACAGTCAACTCTGAAATAACTGAAGGGCAGAGGATGCAATACCTTTCCTCACTAGTTACCTCACTTAATTTGTTTACAAAGTACTTGAATGAAAAATAAGAGGGTCTTGGAAAAAAGCTGACAGGGCATAATGACAGCACTTTTTACCATATGTATCCTTTCTCTAGCTTCCTCTCAGTTTCTGCATATGTCACTGCATTATACAGTTTCTATATCCCTGGGTTTCCTTAGATGAGAACAAACTGAGTTAAGAGGAAGTTGAAAAAAGCATGCACTTTATTAGGGGGATACCCAGAAAGTTGGTGACTCATAGAAAGTTACTCATTTGTCAATGTCCACTTAAATGATTCACACCAGAAACAAGAAAAACTCAAACAACCTAATCTTACACCTAAAGGAACTAGGAAAAGAAGAACAAACAAAAAGCAAAGTTAGTAGAAGGAAATAAATCATAAAGATCAGAGCAGAAATAAATGAGATAGGGACTAAAAAAACAACAGAAAAGATCAATGAAACTAAGTTTGGTTCTTTGAAAAGACAAAAAAAATTGATAAGACTTTAGCCAGACTCATCAAATAAAATGAGAGACGTCCCAAGTAAATAAAATCAGAAATGAAATAGGAGAAGTTACAACCAACACAACAGAAATACAAGGGATCATCAGAGATTATTATCAACAGTTGTACACCAATAAAATGGATGAGCTGGAAAAAATGGATAAATTTCTAGAAACATACACTCTCCCAACACTGAATCAGGAAGAAATAAAAAATATGAACAGACCAATTACCAGTAATAAAATTGAATCAATAATAAAACAATTCCCGAGATCCAGGAAACCAAGACGGTGGAGTAGAAGGACGTGCTCTCACTCCCTCTTGCAAGAACACCAGACACAACTAGCTGCAGGACAGTCATGGACAGGAAGACACTGGAACTCACCAAAAAAGATACCCCACATCCAAAGACAAAAGGAGAAGCCACAATGAGATGGTAGGAGGGGCACAAACACAGTAAAATCAAATCCCATAACTGCTGGATGGGTGACTCACAGACTGGAGAACACTTATACCACAAAAGTCCACCCACTGGAGTGAAGGTTCTGAGCCCCACGTCAGGCTTCCCAACCTGGGGGTCTGGCAATGGGAGGAGGAATTCCTAGAGAATCAGACTTTGAAGGCTAGTGGGATTTGATTGCAGGACTTTGACAGAACTGGGGGAAACAGAGACTCCACTCTGTGGAGTGTGCGCATCGCAGTGTGCGCATCGGGACCCAGGGGAAGGAGCAGTGACAACAGGGGAGACTGAACCAGACCTACCTGCTAGTTTTGGGGAGTCTCCTGCAGAGGCGTGGGGGTGGCTGTGGCTCACCGTGGGGACAAGGACACTGGCAGCAGAAGTTCTGGGAAGTACTTCTTGGCATGAGCCTTCCGAGAGGCTGCCATTAGCCCCACCAAAGAGCCCAGGTAGGCTCCAGTGTTGGGTTGCCTCAGGCCAAACAACCAACAGGGAGGGAATCCAGCCCCACCCATCAGCAGGCAAGCAGATTAAAGTTTTACTGAGCTCTGCCCACCAGAGCAACAGCCAGCTCTACCCACCACCAGTGCCTCCCATCAGGAAACTTGCACAAGCCTCTTAGATAGCCTCATCCACCAGAGGGCAGACAGCAGAAGCAAGAAGAAATACAATCCTGCAGCCTTTGGAACAAAAACCACATTCACAGAAAGACAGACAAGATGAAAAGGCAGAGGGCTATGTACCAGATGAAGGAACAAGATAAAACCCCAGAAAAACAACTAAATGAAGTGGAGATAGGCAACCTTCCAGAAAAAGAACTCAGAATAATGATAGTGAAGATGATCCAGGACGTCGGAAAAAGAATGGAGGCAAAGACCGAGAAGATGCAAGAAATGTTTAACAAAGACCTAGAAGAATTAAAGAACAAACAAACAGAGATGAACAATACAATAACTGAGATGAAAACTACACTAGAAGGAATCAATAGCAGAATAACTGAGGCAGAAGAACGGATAAGTAACCTGGAAGACAGAATGGTGGAATTCACTGCTGCGGAACAGAATAAAGAAAAAAGAATGAAAAGAAATGAAGACAGCCTAAGAGACCTCTGGGACAACATTAAACACAACAACATTCGCCTTACAGGGGTCCCAGAAAGAGAAGAAAGGGAGAAAGGACCCAAGAAAATATCTGAAGAGATTATGGGCAAAAACTTCCTTAACATGGGAAAGGAAATAGCCACCCAAGTCCAGGGAGCGCAGAGAATCCCATACAGGATAAACCCAAGGAGAAACACTCCGAGACACACAGTATCAAATTGGCAAAAATTAAAGACAAAGAAAAATTATTCAAAGCAGCAAGGGAAAAGCGACAAGTAACATACAAGGGAACTCCCATAAGGTTAACAGCTGATTTCTCAGCAAAAACTCTACAAGCCAGAAGGGAGTGGCGTGATATACTTAAAGTGATGAAAGGGAAGAACCTACAACCAAGACTACTCTACCTGGCAAGGATCTCATTCAGATTTGTTGGAGAAATCAAAAGCTTTACAGACAAGCAAAAGCTAAGATAATTCAGCATCACCAAACCAGCTCTACAACAAATGCTAAAGGAACTTCTCTAAGTGGGAAACACAAGAGAAGAAAAGGACCTACAAAAACAAACCCAAAACAATTCAGAAAATCGTCATAAGAACATACATATTGATAATTAACCTTAAACGTGAATGGATTAAATGTTCCAACCAAAAGACACAGGCTTGCTGAATGGATACAAAAACAAGACCCAGGGCTTCCCTGGTGGCGCAGTGGTTGAGAGTCCACCTGCCAATGCAGGGGACACAGGTTCGTGCCCCGTTCCGGGAGGATCCCACATGCCGCGGAGCGGCTGGGCCCGTGAGCCATGGCCACTGAGTCTGCGCGTCCGGAGCCTGTGCTCCGCAACGGGAGAGGCCACAGCTGTGAGAGGCCCGCGTACCGCAAAAAAAAAAAAAAAAAAAAAACAAGACCCATATATATGCTGTCTACAAGAGACCCACTTCAGACCTAGGGACACATTCAGACTGAAAGTGAGGGGATGGAAAAAGATATTCCATGCAAATGGAAATCAAAAGAAAGCTGGAGTAGCAATACTCATAACAGATAAAATAGACTTTAAAATAAAGAATGTCACAAGAGACAAGGAAGGACAGTACATAATGATCAAGGGATCAATCCAAGAAGAAGATATAACAATTATAAATATATATGCACGCAACATAGGAGCACCTCAATACATAAGGCAACTGCTAACAGCTATAAAAGAGGAAATCGACAGTAACACAATAATAGTGGGGGACTTTAACACCTCACTTACACCAATGGACAGACCATCCAAAATGAAAATAAATAAGGAAACAGAAGCTTTAAATGACACAATAGACCAAATAGATTTAATTGATATTTATAGGACATTCCATCCAAAAACAGCTGACTACACTTTCTTCTCAAGTTCTCACGGAACATTCTCCAGGATAGATCATATCTTGGGTCACAAATCCAGCCTCAGTAAATTTAAGAAAAGTGAAATCATATCAAGCATCTTTTCTGACCACAACGCTATGAGATTAGAAATCAATTACAGGGAAAAAAACATAAAAACCACAAACACATGGAGGCTAAACAATACGTTACTAAATAACCAAGAGATCACTGAAGAAATCAAAGAGGAAATCAAAAAATACCTAGAGACAAATGACAATGAAAACACAATGATCCAAAACCTATGGGATGCAGCAACAGCGGTTCTAAGAGGGAAGTTTATAGCTATACAAGCCTACCTCAAGAAACAAGAAAAATCTCAAATAAACAATCTAACCTTACCCCTAAAGGAACTGGAGAAAGAAGAACAAACAAAATCCAAAGTTAGCAGAAGGAAAGAAAACAAACATCAGAGCAGAAATAAATGAAATAGAAACAAAGAAAACAATAGCAAAGATCAATAAAACTAAAAGCTGGTTCTGGGCTTCGCTGGTGGCACAGTGGTTGAGAATCTGCCTGCCAATGCAGGGGACACGGGTTCGAGCCCTGGTCTGGGAAGATCCCACATGCCGTGGAGCTACTAGGCCCATGAGCCACAACTACTGAGCCTGCGGGTCTGGAGCTTGTGCTCTGCAACAAGAGAGGCCATGACAGTGAGAGGTCCGCGCACTGCAATAAAGAGTGGCCCCCACTTGCCACAACTAGAGAAAGCCCTCGCACATTAACGAAGACCCAACACAGCCAAAAATAAATAAATTAATTAATTTTTTAAAAAACTGGTTCTTTGAGAAGATAAAATTGATAAACCATTAGCCAGACTCATCAAGAAAAAGAGGGAGAGGACTCAAATCAATAAAATTAGAAATGAAAAAGGAGAAGTTACAATGGACACCACAGAAATACAAAGCATCCTAAGAGACTACTACAAGCAACTCTATGCCAATAAAATGGACAACCTGGAAGAAATGGACAAATTCTTAGAAAGGTATAACCTTCCAAGACTGAACCAGGACGAAATAGAAAATATGAACAGACCAAATCACAAGTAATGAAATTGAAACTGTGATTAACAATCTTCCAACAAACCAAAGTCCAGGACCAGATGGCTTCACAGGTGAATTCTATCAAACATTTAGAGAAGAGCTAACACCCATCCTTCTCAAACTCTTCCAAAAAATTGCAGAGGAAGGAACACTCCCAAACTCATTCTATGGGGCCACCATCACCCTGATACCAAAACCAGATAAAGATACTACAAAAAAAGAAAATTAGAGACCAATATCACTGATAAATATAGATACAAAAATCCTCAACAGCATACCAGCAAACAGAATCCAACAACACATTAAAAGGATCATACACCATGATTAAGTGGGATTTATCCCAGGGATGCAAGAATCCTTCAATATACGCAAATCAATCAATGTGATACACCATATTAACAAAGTGAAGAAGAAAAACCATATGATCATCTCAATAAATGCTGAAAAAGCTTTTGACAAAATTCAACACCCATTTATGATAAAAACTCTCCAGAAAGTGGGCATAGAGGGAACCTATGTCATCATAATAAAGGCCATATATGACAAACCCACAGCAAACATCATTCTTAATGGTGAAAAACTGAAAGCATTTCCTCTAAGATCAGGAACAAGACAAGGATGTCCACTCTCACCACTATTATTCAACATAGTTTTGGAAGTCCTAGCCATGGCAATCAGAGAAGAAAAAGAAATAAAAGGAATACAAATTGGAAAAAAGTAAAACTGTCACTGTTTGCAGATGACATGATACTATACTTAGAGAATCCTAAAGATGCCACCAGAAAACTACCAGAGCTAATCAATGAATTTGGTAAAGTTGCAGGATACAAAATTAATGCACAGAAATCTCTTGCATTCCTATACACTAATGATGAAAAATCTGAAAGAGAAATTAAGGAAACACTCCCGTTTACCACTGCAACAAAAAGAATTAAACACCTAGGAATAAACCTACCTAGGGAGACAAAAGACCTGTATGCAGAAAACTATAAGACACTGATTAAAAAAATGAAAGATGATACCAAGAGACAGAGAGACAGACCATGTTCTTGGACTGGAAGAATCAACATTGTGACAATCACTATACTACCCAAAGCAATCTACACATTCAGTGCAATCCCTATCAATCAAATTACCAACGGCATTTTTTACAGAACTAGAACAAAAAATCTTAAAATTTGTATGGAAACACAAAAGACCCCGAATAGCCAAAGCAGTCTTGAAGGAAAAAAAACGGAGCTGGAGGAATCAGACTCCCTGACTTCAGACTATAGTATAAAGCTACAGTAATCAAGACAATATGGTACTGGCACAGAAACAGAAACATAGATCAATGGAACAAGACAGAAAGCCCAGAGATAAACCCACACACCTATGGCCAACTAATCTATGACAAAGGAGGCAAGGATATACAGTGGAAAAAAGACAGTCTCTTCCATAAGTGGTGCTGGGAAAACTGGACAGCTACATGTGAAAGAATGAAATTAGAACACTCCCTAACACCATACACAAAAATAAACTCCAAGTGGATTAGAGACCTAAATGTAAGACCAGACACTATAAACTTTTAGAGGAAAACATAGGAAGAACACTCTTTGACATAAATCACAGCAAGATCTTTTTTGATAGTAATGGAAATAAAAACAAAAATAAACAAATGGGATCTAATGAAACTTCAAAGCTTTTGCACAACAAAGGAAACCATAAACAAGACGAAAAGACAACCCTCAGAATGGGAGAAAATATTTGCAAACAAATCAATGGACAAACGATTAATCTCCAAAATATATAAACAGCTCATGCAGCTCAATATTAAAAAAACAAACAACCCAATCAAAAAATGGGCAGAACACCTAAATAGACATTTCTCCAAAGAAGACATACAGATGGCCAAGAAGCACATGACAAGCTGCTCAACATCACTAATTATTAGAGAAATGCAAATCAAAACTACAATGAGGTATCACCTCACACCGGTTAGAAAGGGCATCATCAGAAAATCTACAAACAACAAATGCTGGAGAGGGTGTGGAGAAAAGGGAACCCTCTTGCACTGTTGGTGGGAATGTAAATTGATACAGCCACTATGGACAACGGTATGGAGGTTCCTTAAAAAACTAAAAATAGAATTACCATATGATTCATCAATCCCACTACTGGGCATATATCCAGACAAAACCATAATTCAAAAAGAAACATGCACCCCAATGTTCATTGCGGCACTATTTACAATACCCAGGTCACGGAAGCAACCTAAATGCCCACCGACAGATGAATGGATAAAGATGTGGTACACATATACAATGGAATATTGCTCAGCCATAAAAAGGAACGAAACTGGGTCATTTGTTGAGACGTGGATGGATCTAGAGACTGTCATACAGAGTGAAGTAAGTCAGAAAGAGAAAAACAAATATCGTATATTAACGCATATATGTGGAACCTAAAAAAATGGTACAGATGAACTGGTTTGCAGGGCAGAAATAGAGACACAGATGTAGAGAACAAACGTATGGACACCAAGGGGGGAAAGCCGTGGGGGTGGGGGGGTGTGATGAATTGGGTGATTGGGATTGACATGTATACACTGACGTGTATAAAACTTGTGACTAATAAGAACCTGCTGTATAAAAAAATAAATTAAATTAAGAAATTAAAATAATAATAAAAAATTCCCAACAAACAAAAGTCCAGGACCAGGTGTCTTCACAGATGAATTCTACCGAACAGTTAAATAAGGGTTAACACCCAGCCCTCTCAAACTATTCCGAAAAACTGAAGAGGAAGGAATGCTTCCAAACTCACTCTACAAAGCCAGGATCATGCTGATAACAAAATCAGACTAAGACACCACACAAAAAGAGAAAATTAGCGACCAACATCACTGATGAACATAGATGTAAAAATCCTCAACAAAATATTAGCAAACCAAATTCAACAATATATTAAAAAGACCATACACCATAATCAAGTGGGATGTGTTTCAGGGATGCAAAGGTGATTCAATATGCTCAAGTCAATCAACGTGATACATGACATTAACAAATTGAAAAATAAAAATCATATAATCATCTCAATAGATACAGAAAACTTTTTGACAAAATTCAATATCCATTTATAATAAAAACTCAACAAAGCCTCAACACAGAAGGGCCATATATGCAAGCCCACAGCCAACATCATACCCAATGATATAAAGTTGAAAGCACTGCCTCTAAGATCAGGAACAAGACAAGGATGCCCACTTTTGCCACACTTTTATACAACATAGTATTGGAAATCCTGCGGCAGCAATCTGACAAAAAAAAAAGGAATTTAAATTGGAAAGGATGAAATAAAACTGACACTGTTTTCAGAACATGATACTATATATAAAAAACTCTAAAACTGCTACCAAAAAGCTATTTGAATAAATGAATTCACTAAAGTTGTAGAATACAAAATTAACATACAGAAATGTGATGCCTTCTACACACTAATGATGAATTATCAGAAAGAGAAATTAAGAAAGCAATCCCGTATACAACTGCATCAAAAAGAATAAAATATCTAGGAATAATCCTAACCAAGGAAGTAAAAGACCTGTGCTCTGAAAGCTATAAGACATTGATAAAAGAAATTAAAGACCACACAAACAAATGGAAAGATATACTAGGTTCATTAACTGGAAGAGTTAATATAGTTAAAATGACCATACTCCCCAAGGCAATCTACAGATTCAGTGTGTTCCTTATTAAAATCCCTATAGCATTTTACACAGAACTTGGACAAATAACTCTAAAATTTGTTTGTAAACAGAAAAGACCCTTAATAGCCAAAACAATTTTGAGAAAGAAGAACAAAGTGCCCTGACTTCAAACTATACTACAAAGCTACAGTAATCAAAATGGTATGGTACTGCCATAAAAACAGACACATAGATCAATGGAACAGAATAGAGAGCCCAGAAATAAACACATGCTAACAGGATAATTAATCTATGACAAAGGAGGCAAGAATATACAATGAGGAAAAGACAGCTTCTTCAATAAACAATGTTGGGAAAACTGGACAGCTACATGCAAAAGAATCAAACTGGACTACTTTCTCATCCCACATACAAGAATAAACTCAAAATGGATTAAAGACCTGAAAACCATAAAACACCTAGAAAAAATATAAGCAGTGTGCTCTTTGATACTGGCCTCAGCAATATTTTGGGGGGGCTCTGTTTCCTGAGGCAAGGAAAACAAAAGCAAAAATACACAAATGGCACTATATCAAACTAAAAAGCTTTTGCACAGGGGAAAAAAAAACTATCAACAAAACAAAACACTGGCCTACTGAATGGGAGAAGATATTTGCAAATGATATATCTGATAAGGAGTTAATATTCAAAAACTCATACAACTCAACATCAAACAAAAACAAAAAAACTTAATTTAAAAATAAGCAGAGGGGACCTCCCTGGTGGTGCAGCAGTTAAGAATCCTCCTGCCAGTTCAGGGAACACAGGTTCAAGCCCTGGTCTGGGAAGATCCCACATGCCATGGAGCACCTAAGCCCATATGCTACAACTACTGAGCCTGCACTCTAGAGCCCGTGACCCACAACTACTGAGCCTATGTGCCACAACTACTGAAGCCTGCAGGCCTAGAGCCCATGCTCCACAACAAGAGAAGTCATTGCAATAAGCCTGAGCACTGCAATGAAAAGTAGCCCCCACTTGCTGCAACTAGAGAAAGCCTGCATGCAGCAACGAAGACCCAATGCAGCCAAAAAAATAAATGAATAAATAAATTTATAAATAAATTTTTAAAAAAAGCAGAGGACCTAAATAGAAATTTTTCCTAGGAACTCATACAGATGGCCATCAGCCACATGAAAAGATTCCCAACATCACTAATCAGCAGGAAAATGCAAATTAAAACCACAATGAGATATCACCTCAACCTGTTACAATGGTTATTATCAAAAAGACAACAAGGACTTCCCTGGTGGCGCAGTGGTTAAGAATCCGCCTGCCAACGCAGGGGATATGGGTTCAAGCCCTGGTCCAGGAAGATCCCACATGCCGCGGAGCAACTAAGCCCGTGCGCCACAATGACTGAGCCTGCGCTCTAGAGCCCACGAGCCACAACTACTGAACCTGCGTGCCACAACTACTGAAGCCCGCGCGCCTAGAGCCCATGCTCTGCAACAAGAGAAGCCACTGCAATGAGAAGCCCGCGCACCACAAGGAAGAGTAGCCCCCACTTGCTGCAACTAGAGAAAGCCCACGCATAGCAATGATGACCCAATGCAGCCAAAAATAAATAAAATTTAAAAAAAATTTTAAAAAGCAACAAAAGCAACCATTGGCAAGAATGTGGAAGAAAGGGATCCCTTGTGCACTGTTAGTGGGAATGCAAATTGGTACAGCCGTTATGGAAAATAGTATGAAGGTTCCTCAAAAAATTACAAATACACCTACCATGTAATCCAGCAATTCCACTTCTGGGTATTTTTCCGACAAAAACAAAAACATTAGCTCGAAAACATATATGCACCCCCATGCTCACTGTAGCATTATGCACAATAGCCAAGATAGAGTAGGAACATAAGTGTCCATCAGTGGATAAGTGGATAAAGAAGATGTGGTATCTGTCTATCTATCAACTATCTATTTATCTAATGGAATATTATTCAGCCATAAAAAGAATGAAATCTTGCCATGTGCAACAACATGGAATGACCTAGAAGGTATTATGCTAAGAGAAATAAGTCAGACAGAGAAAGACATACCGAATGATTTCACTTACGTGTGGAATTGAGAAACAAAACAAATGAACACACATAACAAATCAGAAACAAACTCAGAGATTCAGAAACAAATAGGTGGTTGCCAGGAGGGAGGAGGATGGCGGGGGGGGGGGGCGGTCTGTGAGTGAAATAGGTTAGGGAGACTAAGAAGTACAAACTTCCACTTACAAAATAAGTATGTCACAGGGATGAAATGTACAGCATGGGGAATACAGCCAATAATATCATCATAAATTCATATGGGGACAGATGGTAACCGCAATTATTGTGGTGATCATTTTGTAATGTATACAGATGCCAAATCACTATGCTGTGCATCTGGAACTAATATCGTGTTGTAGGTCAATTATACTTCAAAAAGAAACAAACAAAAAAAGGATTCATGCCTTCAATCCATGCATGTTAAAGATCAGAATGACCCGGGAGAACCACACAGCTGCATTTTTAAATTCTGCAAAGCTATTACACATGTCCTTTGGTCCCTGTTCTAGCTCCTGATTCAATGACATGACTTGTTGCTAAAGAGACCTTCCAGCAGACAGGGCTTCCCCTCAATAACGAGGTTATTAGTGTGTTTTCAATCAGATGACTTGTTTATTTGAATAATCTGCTGTCTTGTTTCTCTCTGTGTGCTCAACTGGAGAGCTAATGAATACAGGCAAAATAAATCTCTTCTTACAAAGCAAATTGGGATTGCACTCAGGTCTTTTTCGAAGAAGACTTAAAAAATAAATTCCAGTGAACTTCAGATTTGAAAGGCTAGTGGCTTAGGGTATTTTTCACTGAACTTAAATAGGACTGAAAATAGGAAACAGAGATCAGGTTCTAATATTGTTCTGGCTACCCATTCAATCCCGGTGATTTGGCAGTCTTTTCAATGATCAGGAAAAAAATGACCTCACTGACTTCTGCTGAGAGCAGGGACTAACTTCCGAATGGTTTGTTTTACAAAGCAGACTGTGGTAGGTAAGAGCACAGGTTTTCAGTCTAGATAGAACTGGTTTCTGGTCATAGTTCCCGACTATGTGATCCTGGAGAAATTAATAAATTCTCTCAGCTTCTGGGAATAATAGCACTTACGCTTGTGGTTGTTGTGAGAATTAAATGCAACACTATGTATAAATGCATGCTTCCCAGCCAAAACTAAGCACTCATTTTATGCACGCCTTCATCAGCCTTGGAATGACCATTATTATCAGCATGACTATCATGAAGTAGTCTGATACTTTGAATTGAGAAAGGAGATGCTTTGGTTAGAGTTCCAGTTCCAACAGTTTTCTAGATCTCTGGAGTGCCAGAAGCATTTGCTGTGCAACTTGGGTCTTCTTTTCTTTTAGTCAAAAATGGGCTCAGTAAAAATTTGGTGCAAGATTTCCCCAAGTGGTAAGCTCGGCAAAATCTAATGAGCTAATCTCAGAATTTAAAAGCCAATGTCAAGTCCATGAAATAGAACCACGGGAACATAAAACTGGACATATATTCACTGCTCAATCACTGGTGGCAATGAAGTTCTAGTATCAGTGGCCACTGTTTACTGGGTGTTCATTCTGATCTAGACTTGGTGCTAAGAGCTTTATATGTACCGTCTTGGGGGTTCTTCTTGACCACTCTGAGAAATAGGCACTACTGTTACAAGTGAGGAAAGCAAGACTTATGGAGGCTGGGTAATTTTTTATCCACTATTAATTTTCATCTTTTTTACATTTTTAAAAATTTTAATTTTATTGGAGTATAGTTGATTTACAATGTTGTGTTTGCACAAAGTCACAGAGATGGTAGACCCAAGTTCTAACCTAAAGCCAATGTTTTTAATAACCCTGCTACATTCCCTGGAAAAGGGGAAGACGATGTGAGTCCAACCAGTAGACACACAAAAAAGCTCTAATATTGGAGAAGCCATGCCTGTGATCATTTTCTTTTTTTTTTCATAAATTCAATAGTATTTTGCTCAGGCAAATTTGCCTCAGTGAGTTGTATTCTTTGAGCCTGAAAAGACATCAAGTGACAGCATGAAGTTTTACAAATAAACTGGCAAAAAAAAAAAGGCAGAAACCAGCTCTACACTGACCATGTTCCAAAGATATTCAGCAAAGGAAACAACCCACAGGAGGAGAATACTAAAGGGATTAGGCTGGAGTTTTCAAGAGTGTTATGTTTATTTTTAGACATTATTCCAAATAAACCTATAAAAATGTCATGCAGTGAGAATGTGTGAACAGTGAAAATAATAATAGCTTTAAAGAAAGTATACTGTAATTAACATTTATCAAACATCATTATGTGTCAGCCTCTGGGCTAATAAATATTTACTGAGGGCCTACTATCTGTTAGGTACTATTCTAGGTTCTGCAG
Source organism: Orcinus orca (assembly GCF_937001465.1). Classification (NCBI taxonomy): domain Eukaryota; kingdom Metazoa; phylum Chordata; class Mammalia; order Artiodactyla; family Delphinidae; genus Orcinus; species Orcinus orca. The sequence continues at coordinate 26,851,817 of NC_064568.1, read as the reverse complement.
ATAGCCTGAAATAAAATAGCCAGAACCCATATCCTCAGGGAGTTTACTTTTATATATTTTGTCTTGGATCCAGGAATACAAGCACTTTGGAGGGGACTTTGAAACTTGGCAACAGAAGGCTTAAAATCTTTAAAAATACTTCACCAAGTAGTTCCATTTTTAGGAACTTATGAAGAAAATTATGTCAATTACTCCTACAAACCACAGGTTGGTTTAAAGTAAAAGGAAGAAGCAATATAAATGTTGAACAATTGTGATTCAAATGGATACGTTTTGATATTACCTTATAATGAATTACTACTTCAGCCACTAGAAATGATTCAGAATCTTACGAAATGATTTGGGAAAATGTTCATGATATTGCAAAAGAGTACGAGATATATATTTTTATAAATCTCAGAAAAATAAGAAGGCTACATAATCAAATTCATAGTAATATTGCTGAATAACTGTTACAGGTGATTTAAATTTTATTCTTTTTTCTTATGTGTAGTTTCTAAATTCTTATAATGAGGAGGTACCACTGATACAAAAAGAAATTACTTTGTAAATGTTGTAGCCCTATTTGTTTCCATTCCAGCCAATTTGTTTCCAAATGTCTCCACGTATATCTTTGACATTGTGCAAGGAGAGGAGAAGGAAAAAAAATCCCTGGTGGCGCTGTGCTTGAGAGTCTGCCTGCCGATGCAGGGGACACGGGTTCGTGCCCTGGGCTGGGAGGATCCCTCATGCCGCGGAGTGGCTGGGCCCGTGAGCCGTGGCCGCTGAGCCTGCGCGTCCGGAGCCTGTGCTCTGCAACGGGAGAGGCCGCAACAGTGAGTGGCCTGCATACCGCAAAAAAAAAAGTGTACTTCAGTGATCCCTCTGTCATTCAAAGGCAGATTATCCCAGGGGGACGAGGAGGGGAAGACTGATTGACATCAGTTCAGCAAGTATCACCCTGCACCTAAGAACAGCTCTAACTAACGCTAAGTGAAATTTACATCTCTTTTTGAGCCTGTGTTTACCCATCTGTAAAATGAGAGACTTGGACAAAATGATTTTTTAGTATACTGTCAATGAATAAAAATGATTTTCCTTACTCTGCTGAAAATGACCATGAGCTCTAGACCCCAAGGCATGGAAGTTGAGTCTTTGACAAGATATGTGTGGAGAAAAGTCATAAATGTGACTAAGAAGGACCAGAAAGCGCTGGGTTTGCAGATGTGTTCTCATATATTTTTTGAGTCTAATTAGAACATTTTCAATAAAGTTCTGGTGCTTTTGGAGTCGTGACAATCGTGTGGTTTGTTATTTAAAAACAGTGCCCTTTTTTTTTCCTTCAAGCACATGTGTTGGATCTTAAGTTAAAAAGTGAAAATATATTTACGAGTATTCTTTGTACAATATTGACATTTCCCATCAAAGATTTGGGTATCTGATATATGGGGAAGATAACATAAGAGATGATGAGAAAAGAGACACTTTTTCAGACCCATAAAATAAGATACAAATGTATCTGGGATTCTTAAAGCAGATTATTTCTGCTTTAAGAGACATTCCCCAGCAGTGGAGTCCCACAGGACTTTTTGTGATAATGGAAGTGCTCTATATCTGCTTGTGCAATATGTAGACAATAGCCACATGTGGCTATTTAGCACTTGAAAGGCGTGACTAGTGCACATGGCAAACTGAATTTTAATTTTATTTAATTTTAATTGTTTTAAATCTAAATAACCACACCGTAGCTAGTGGTTACCACACTGGACAGCTCGGGTTAGAGCCTTGCAATGCAAAGTGTGGTTCTATGACCAGCAGCATCAGGGTTACCTGGGAGATTGTTAGAAATGCAGAATCTCATTCCTACCTGAAATCTACTGAACCAGATGGTACTTTTTTTGTGTGTGTGTGGTACGCGGGCCTCTCACTGTTGCGGCCTCTCCCGTTGCAGAGCACAGGCTCCGGACGCGCAGGCTCAGCGGCCACGGCTCACAGGCCTAGCCGCTCCGCGGCATGTGGAATCTTCCCGGACCGGGGCACGAACCCGTGTCCCCTGCATCGGCAGGCAGACTCTCAACCACCGCGCCACCAGGGAAGCCCGATGGTACATTTTAACAAGATCCTCGGACAACCCACAGAATGGAAGAAAATATTTGCAAGTGAAGCAACCGACAACGGATTCATTTCCAAAATACACAAACAGCTCATCGAGCTCAATACCAAACAAAAAAGAAACCAATCCAAAAAATGGGCAGAAGATCTAAACAGACATTTCTCCAAAGAAGACATGCAGATGGCCAAAAAGCACATGGGAAGATGCTCAACATCACTAACTATTAGAGAAATGCACATCAAAACTACAATGAGTTATCACCTCTCATTGGTCAGAATGGCCATCATCAAAAAGTCTACAAACAATAAGTGCTAGAGAGGGTGTGGAGAAAAGGAAACCCTCCTACACTGATGGTGGGAATGTAAATTGATACAGCCACTATGGAGAACAGTATGGAGGTTCCTTAAAAAACTAAACTTAGAACTACCATACGATCCAGCAATCCCACTCCTGGGCATATAGCCAAAGAAAAGCCTAATTCGAAAAGATACATGCACCCCAATGTTCATTGCAGCACTATTTACAACAGCCAAGACGTGGAAGCAACCTAAATGTCCATCAGCAGAGGAAGAGATAAAGATGTGGTACATATATACAATGTATATATTTCATATGATGTCACTTATATGTGGAATCTTAAAAAATACAAATGAACTTATTTGCAAAACAGAAACAGACTCACAGACTTTGAAAGCAGACTTGCGGTTGCCAGTGGTGGGGTGGGGGAGGAGGGAGGGATAAATTAGGAGTTTGGGATTAACATATACACACTACTATATATAAAATAGATTATCAACAGGGACCTACTGTATAGCACTGGGAGCTCTACTCAATACTCTATAATAACATATATGGGAAAAGAACCTGAAGAAGAAGAAGAAAAAAAAATATATATATATATATACACATATGAATCACTTAGCTGTACAAGCTGGAACTAACACAACATTGTAAATCAACTATACTCCAATATAAAATAAAAATTAAATTTAAAAACAAACAAAAGAACAAGATCCCAGGTGATTCATATGCAAACTAACATATGAGAAGCACCACTCTAGAGACAACAGTTCAACTTTCCATTTCATCAGTCACTCAAGTAACCAACTGATCTTTCCATCATCAGCAGGTACTAGGATCTGTCCATGGCACCAGGCACTGGACTAGGCACAGGAGGGAAAGTAGAGAAGGTATCGGAATGGGCACTGGGCAGCGTAGCATGGGGGATAAGGGCATGAGCTTGGGATCAAAGTCTTCTGGCAACATCCCTTTCTAAATCTGGAGCAAGTTATTTTACTTCTCTGAGACTGTTTTCCATCCTTTAGATAGAAACAATTTGTAAAGATTAAATGAGATAATGAACATTAAGAGCTGAGCACCTGGCTGGCACAGAGCAAGCACTCAATAAATGGTCCTTGTTGCTGTTGCTTTAATTAACAAGTCTCTGAAAATGGAGCTGCGGGAGATTCACACTCTTACACCAGTTGTTTAGATGGACCTTTGCAGCAGATGAGAATGTAAATGGTAGTCCATGCTGAAAAGATGCTGACTCACAGCATTCTCAGGGAATGTCACTCATCCCAAATTCAGCAGGCAGGAAGAGACAGATCTTCTGTAGAGACACATTTTTTTCATTAAGTAAAACATCATAAGATAATGGACGCATGTGAACAAAAAGTGTACTATTTAATTTTTAAAGGCCATGTCCTCTGTCACAGGCCCTTGGTAAGTTCTCCCAACTACAGCTCACATGATGATTCATTTATTTAACAAATACTTGTTGATAACCTCCTTCTGGGAGGCAGTATGGCATAGAGATTTACAGCATGGATTCTGCAGTCCAGCTACCTGGACTGGAAGCCCAGCTCTGTCACCTATTAGCAAATTTTTCTTGTGCCTTAGTCTCTTCATCTGTAAAATGGGAATAACAGTAACACCAACCACACAGCAATGTGTAAAGATTAAATGAGATGATACATTTAAAGCACTCAGTAGAGTGTTGGGTACCCAGGGGCTCAGCAAATATAAGCTAGAAAGACACTAGAGGTGAATAAAATAAAAATATACATGTACCTTAAAAAAGAAAAAAAGCCTAAAGGTTATGTGCTTAAGAAGTGTTTGGAAGTACTTTTCTTTGCAAATTAGTTCTGTTCCTACTTTGTTCACTTTTCAAACCAATGTTGCAAGGACTTGTGAATGCCAAGTGACAACAAGCATGTACAATGCTGGGGAAATATAATACACAAAATTTAATATGGTGTAGCATACGGAATCGCTGCTTATTTGATTTCTTAGAACAGGTCTATTAATTGGAAACTTTCCTCCATGGTCTCTTTGGGGTCAATGCTGTTGTTAAAGGTGAAATAGAAGCTTATTTATATGAAGCAGGGTCCTTTTGGCATTCTCTGTGAGTCTTCTTGGAAAGAATCCAACACAGACCTGAATTAAACAGAGTCAGTTTCAATGGTGCTGCTGATCAAATTTATCCATGAACTGAATTAAGAATTATGGAAGAGGCTGGAGCTAATATATGTAGCAGACCGTCCCATTAAGCTCCCTTTCTCATTTGCCAACATGACTATTAAACCAGAACACAGACCTTTTGACACAAACCACTGCTCGAAAATGACTGCACCACATAACGGGAGGCCTTTCCCCTGACTCATCCTGACCCTCCCTACAGAAAAAAAACTTGATTATCGCACATGGATTAGGGACATGGTTATTGTCTGAGGGTAGTTAACCTGGTTTTTAGAGAATTTTACTAGATATGTTTATAGATTTCCAATTTTCGGAGAAAATTATAGAAAAAACTGAAACCATCTGAGGATGAGGTATGTGTGTGTATACACACGTGTTTGATGACTTTGTTTCTCAGAATCATTATTATACACTTTAAATAACACCATGGATAAGCTTTTGAAGAGCAGAAATTCCAATTGCATCTAATTTGTTGTAAGGACCTGAGGAACTCTCTGGGTTATCCCAGAAACCAGGAGTCCGGGCAAGACCCAGGACTCTTGGCTATTCAGCTCACTATGCCTCCTTCCCTTTTTTTAAAAAAAAAATTTATTTTATTGAAGTACGTTGATTTACAATGTTGTGTTAGTTTCTGCCATATAGCAAAGAGATTCAGTTATATGTATATATTCTTTCTCCTATGCTTTTCCATTATGGTTTATTATAGGATATTGAATTATGCCCCTTTTCGCTTAATGCCCCACAAAACAAATAAAACCTACACTCAGAACCCGCCAAAACAAAAGCATGAATAAATGGACGAGGGTTTTAGGCTCTGAAATCAGTCTGGGTTCAAATCCCAGCTATGCCACTGACTAGCTATGACACCTTGGCAAATGACATAAAACTGCTAAAGTTTTCTCATATGTAGACTGGGGATAGCAACCTTACCCACCTGATAAAGTGGTTGTGATAATTAAGTTAGTTAGGGAATATTTTGTTTATATCAGTATGTTTGAAGCACTGTTCTAAGCACTTCTCCTCTATTACCTAATTATGCCTCACAGTGCCCCACAGGACATGTCTTGTTATCTCCTCTTCCACCCATTTTACAGATGAGAAAATGAAGGCACACATACTTGGTAACTTGCCAAAAGCCACAGAGCTGGTAAGTGCAGGCTGTGGTATTTTAACTCAAGGAGTCTCACTCCAGAGCCCACGTGTTAACCCTTGTGCCGTGAGTTGCTTGACATAAATCGTCATTGATATGAGCTATTACTGCTACTGCATTTTTGCTGGACAGTAATAAAAATTAGAGCAGAAACCATTGCTAATGTCCCTATGCCATTATCTGTCCCTCCCTAGGGAAGGTAGGGCCCTGCTGATACACTTTTGAGGGCTAGAAAAATCTGTGGTTTGTATTTACAAGGGAGGGGCAAGTGGTAAAGAATCCAAGAGTCCTTTCCGATGAATGTTGTGGTTTCAGTGGTTTAGGTAAAGAATTTCCCCAAATCTAATTTCTCCCTTCTCCTCCTGCACATCAGTTTACAGAATGCAGGGGCCAGTCTTTAGCCTGTGGGAGACTCTCCTTCAGACGCTTGTCTCCCTGCCGGAGCCTCACGAGCCCTGAGGGATCCTTCCTCTGCAGGCTTCTGAGTCTTTGGTCTCCAAGTTGCCGACAAGCCACCCTAAGTTTTACTAACCATCTGCCTTCTAAACTCAGGCCCTACAATTCCCCAACCTGGCTTCTATACAATGATAGACCTTCTCTTCCTCCAAATCTTGAATTCGTCCCACCTCAAGGCCTTTGCATCCAGCAGCTCTTGACAAGACTGGCTCCCCATCCCACCATTTTTAGGTGTCATCTCCAAAATCTTCCTCTCAGAGAAGCTTGCTTTAACCATCCAATCGAAATCTCTCGCCTCTACCACCCTTTCAGCACCTACACCTTATTTATTTCCTTAAAGCACTTACTTCTTTTTTTCTTGTAATAATCTAGGCTTATGCCCTACAGGTAAGCTCCATGAATAGGGTCCTTATTTACCTTGTCTGTCGCTCCACATCTTATGTTAGCACGCGGATGCTCAGTAAACATTGATTCAACAAATACATACATGTCCTCCTCTCTGCATTAGCTGTCACCCTCACACTTGTCTTCTTGCCTGCCTAGAATTGAATTCTCAAGGTCTTCTCTGCCCCATTGATTTCCCATCTCAAGCTCTTCCTCACGGGCCTTCATTCATTCATTTATTCACTCAACAAATGTTTTTTTGAGTACCTACAAAGTGCCAGACATTGGTGCACAAAAATGAATAAAACACATTCTGGGGCTTCCCTGGTGGCGCAGTGGTTGGGAGTTCGCCTGCCGATGCAGGGGACACCGGTTCATGCCAAAAACAAAAAACAAACAAACAAACAAAACACACATTCTGGCCCTTGTGGAACTTTTAGTCTGCTGGGCGTGGCAGATGTGCATAGATGATTTCAACAGAAGCTTCTGTCTGCCACTGGTATTAAGGAGTACACAGGGACTCTTAGCCAAACCAGTGCGGTGGGGTAGTTGGGGAGGAGACTTCTTGCAGGGTGTGAGAGAGGAGCTGGTTTTTTAAAGACAAGTGGGAGACAGTCAAGTAAAGAAAACTGTAACAGGCATTCCAGATAGAGGGAAGAGCGTGAACAAGGGTACAGAAATCATGATGGTGGCAAAACTCTTAAGTGGTTAAATATTAAATGGTGAGGTGTGAGGAATGGATGGCATGGATGGTCATGAATCATGTGCTAAAAAGCTTGAACTTGATCCTATAAGCAAGGGGGAACTATTGAGGGTTTTATTCAGAGAGTAAAATCTCCAGGGAAGCTGTTAAATTATTTAGATTTTTAAAAAGCAACCTCAAAATTTCCTTTCCTGTGCTCCTGAAGGGCAGCAATTCACACTCGGTCAGCTTAGGAGAAAGAGGAAGGAAGGAGTTACATAAGAATACAAATGCTGAGTTAAAAAGACACTAATTTTTTTTTTTTTTTTCCTGCAGAAGGCCTATAACAAAGAGTATGTCTAGTGTCTAGGCACGGGCATAATTGCAACTCCTTTTTTTTTTTTTAATACTGGCATCATTTGCTTAAGCTAAGAGATGATTTCATTTTGATTGGAAACCATTTCTGATTCAACTTAAATGACCTGCATAAATATTTTATAACCACTCAGGATCAGCACACTTGAGAATAAGCTAGACTACTTAATAAACTTGCCTGCTTTAGTGCTGCAGAGACAAAATAAAACTTGAATAAATGTAGGGAACATTAGAATCGAAAAGATGTGTGACAGAAATTATTTGGATAAACAACCCATTGCTATGAAACCACTAGCTTTCAATAATTTACTAATTAGTAATCACCTACTAACTAAATATATACTAGGATATTTCTAAGCATAACTTATTTTTTAAACTGTAAGCATGCTTATATTTATAATTTCATCAATTGCATAATTTTTCCTTTATTCTAAGAGAAAAATAAAAGGAAGATGGGGATGAGAAAGAGTGTGGGGAAATGAATAATGTGCAGAGTTGATCTGTATTATCCAACCCAGAAGTCTTCCTCCCAGAAAATCAAAATTCGAGGTACTGAGGTTCTACTCAGGGAAAGTCTAAGAAATAGCGTTTTAACTCCACACTTTTTTTTTTTTCAGTTATGCCTCTTTATTTTTTTCTTTCTTATACAGTGTGCCCACAAACTGTGTCCCATGGCTATGTCTGATTTCTCAGGAATAGGGATCAACTTTTTGGCTTCTACATGACTGATTAACATCTAGCACTTTGGATGTACTGCTAGTAGACGCTCAAAAAACATTTCATGACTCAATCAACTCTTACTCCACTTTGACTCCTGTCTTGTATGGAAAAGAGATATTGCCATGAAGGCAAATTTAAAGGTTTCCTACTTACAACAAAAGAATCTTCTGGAGTACAAAATGCACATGTGTAATTTTTGTACACCATCTTGAAGAATACAAGCAAAACTTAATGTTTAACACTTATTCACTCATTCAACAAATACTGAGCATCTACCCTGTTTCTGACAGTATTCTTGGGACTGTGAATACAAACGTGGGTAAGACAGACATGGGAGACAGACAATATACAAGTAAGGGTTGAATAAATTAAACATTACAAATTGAGATAAGTGAAATGAAGAATATGAACAGAGATATCAAATTACTACCCATTTGTTTTAAAGCTCAACCCAAGTGTTACCCAGGTGAAGCTGCCCACAATGTCCCTGGGATATGTTAGCTACTTTTTCCTGTCTTCTTCCATTGAACTTTCCACATAGCTCCTTGACTCAATGTATCACTTTGTATTCTAATAATTCTTGCTTGTCAGCATTTACCCCAGACTAGAACCAAAAGTCTCACACATGACAGACCTACTTTAAGAATTTGTTGAAAGAATGAATGAATGAATGAACCTGTCCTGGCTCTTAAAGTGTCAGAATCTCTCAGGAGCTGATGGAGAATCCACAAGTCTCTCTAGACATAAGACATTCTGGCATTAACTTCACCAGTCACTGATGGTGCTACCCTATAGGACTACTTGGTAAGTTGTGGCTGCTTGTCATTTTCCAGCATCCTATTGCGATGGTCCATCTCTGGATAGCCCATGAGGCTCACGTGTTTCTAAATTGCCCACGTTCTCCAGGAGAAGAGCAGTGATGCACAGGTAGTACACCATTACTGACAACACTTTACCCTCATGCTTCGAGGGCCTGTGCATTTCTTAAATAGAAGGTTAAAGCATCAGACAAGGTGGGTGGTCGCCCAGAGTTACCTGTGAACTCTGGCTTTTGTAACTGAGGGTTATCTGTCTACTGTTGATCATCTAGCCTCATGGCGAAGTGTTCCAACTCTGCAGACAGACTTCCTAGATCGAAATCTGGGTTCTGTCACTTACTCTCCCAATAAGTTCACTTGTGAAACACTCCCTTGACATCTGGTAAGAAAAAAGGTTATACCTTTGCAGACCCAATCTAAAATCTATTTTATACAATAACTTATTTCCTCTATGGCAAATATTTAGATGTAAGTATATTTTGTGAAGCAGCAAGATAACAGCAGGATTCCTTAATTCCACAGATTCTGGAGTTAAAGAGACCTGCATTCAAGAGTTTGCTTTGCCACTTTCTGTGTACGTGACCCTGAGAAAGCTGCTAAACCTCTCTGAGTCTCCACTGTGCTTATGTACGAATGTGGATAATATACTGTTTACTTCTAGGGTTGAAATGAGGATTGAATGAGACATGGGCTTGGCCCAATGTCTGGGAAATGGGAGCCAATAAATGTAAGCCACCACCACGCTGCCACAATCATCATGATAGCGAAATAATCCTCCATGACGTTGTTAAAATTCTTGTGACAGCTTTTTTTTTTTCTTCTTTATTTTTGGCTACATTGGGTCTTCATTGCTCCGTGCGGGCTTTCTCTAGCTGCAGTGAGCAGGGTCTACTCTTCGTTGCGGTGCGCGGGCTTCTCATTGCAGTGGCTTCTTTTGTTGCAGAGCACGGGCTCTAGGCACGTGGGCTTCAGTAGTTGTGGCACACGGGCTCAGTAGTTGTGGCTCACGGGCTCTAGAGCGCAGGGTTAGTAGTTGTGGTGCACAGGCTTAGTTGCTCCGCGTCATGTGGGGTCTTCCCTGAGCAGGGCCCGAACCCGTATCCCCTGCATTAGCAGGCGGATTCTTAATCACTGCACCACCAGGGAAGTCCCCTTGTGACAGCTTTTCTTCTTGATTATCCTTTCAAGTTAGTTTATATGTCAAACATTTTTGGAAGACAGAGATAGGGTTTCTCTACAGGGCAGAGGGAAGATTTGTTTCCCACCAGAATTATAAAGGTACAGTCTCCCTCCAGGACAAAAACCGGGCAGGTTTGCTAGCAGCACCCATATAAAATTGGAGTCTCCTAACCTCAGTGCTCCTCAGCTACGACGCAGACCCACTGAATAAGCAATATCTACCTGGGCTCCTCCCTGTGGCCCCATGGGGCATGGGAAACGTGGGGAGCCGCTGTAAACAGGAAGGAAGCACAGGCTCCATGCTGTGCCATGAGTGGAGAAGCCCTTGGCCCCTGCCACAGGAGTTCTGTGTCCTCTGCCAGCATCTATGACTCTCTGGCAAGTTAACTTGTTAGCTTTTGCAGGTAGAGTAAAATCTCAGACCCTTCACAGTTCTTGAGCATCATCCTCCTTATCATTCTTCGGAGAGAAGAAAATGTTGAAAGCCTATAGTATTAAGGTCTTTAGCCAAAGTGAAGCTCCTTACGTGATTCAGGGGCACCACTCCCTATGAAGGCTCTCGTCATTTGAGTTTAATATATGACTATAACTAATTTATTGTTTTCACTCAGAATCATGTAGATAAATGGAAATATAATTAACTGGGTAAATATTTTAAATGCCAGGTAACTTTGAGTGTGTTTACTGGACATGCATTAACCTGATTAAATATAGAATCACATTTAGGTTACAAATTGCAGATTTGAATTTGCCTCGTTAATATAAACAGGTTCATTTGCTTCTGCTTGTTTTGAATACACAGAGTTCAAAACAGAGCCATCCGGGCAATTTGGTGCATATATTGCGCTGCCGTTATCTTGCTGAATGTGTTTGTTAATATCCTTTTTAATCTGTGTCATTTTAGTTAAATGATTTGGAATAAACCAGAACAATAGCAACAAAAAGATTAAAACATCGCTCCCAGAAAACTCATTTATAAAACATTCTTCTTTGATGTCTTAGTAATAAGACAATTTTACACCTAGAACCCCCAATTTCATTTTCTGTCTATTTTTGTACGAAGCGCTTTGTCAGGGGAAACACGAAGCCTAGGTGTCTTTGTGAAGGTGGCAGGCTAGGGTACAGGATTAGAATGGAATCGAATGAGTTACATGGACCTTGGTTCAAGTCCTACATCCATCTCTGTGACTAACCTTGGAATGTGAACCCTCATTTCCTTATCTGTAGTATGTGGATTATAACACATACCTCTAAGACTTAACGTGGAGGTTTAACCAAGGGATAGCGCTTCATAATCTATCAGCACACACTACTGAAATGTGTGCCTATAAAACAATAAAAAAATAGATGATCTACTTAGTAAATGCCACCAATTCAAGAATTTTTTTGGCAGATATAAGGCTGAATTAAAGACAATTCCTGCCAATAAATGCTCTTTGGCTTACTCTGAAATACTAAAGAAAGAATAAATGAATAGAATTTATGTTTATTTGCCACGGGAATGATGTTACCCAGTGAGGTCTCAGTGAAGACCTAGATAAGACATTTCTTTCATGCCTAACTTCCCAGATAATCTTGCTCAAGGAATTTCTATGCTTTTACTTCACTGACACAATCATGTAAATTTCCTATTTTGCTGTGGACACCAGGACGCTCTACATGAAATCTGTGGTTCAGTGTTTAAAACCCAACTTTATCACATTAATTATAATGATGGTAGCTACCATTTATTTTTCACCAACAATGTGCCAGGTGTTTTTCACCAATCATACTTACTCCTCACAGTAACCCAATGAAGTAGGTATCATCACCCCATTTTACAGATAAGAAAACAGGCTTAGACAAGTGACGCAATTTGTTCAGAGTTGCACGGGAAGTGAAGCTGAGTTTTGAATCTGGGTGAGCCTGACCTTAAAATTTATGTTCTTTCCACAGTGTCATACTACTTTCAGTTTTGATCATCTGGCCTGTCTAGATTCTCCTGGATCTTGATTTTCCTCTCTTTATGATTTTCCTCTCTTTAGAGTTATTATTTTTTTTTTTGGACACAGTCCTGTAGGCATCACTCTTCGGTCTCACTTTGTTTGTATTAACACGTTACTTTCCGGTGTCTATTCAGTGAGGCATTCATAAAGACAAAGATTCAGATATTTGCTTCCAGAGCTGAGCTAAACAGCAGGAGTCTATTCTGTGTAGGCAAATAATACACATACATGGACCTTAAATATGATTCAACTACAGAATACATGAAGTTGTAACCTGGTGTGCAGTGTGGGCAGTGACCAGTGATGCCATATTAAAACACACATGCACACATACAAACGCACATAGCTGTGAAACACATCATCTTGGGCTTCTCGCGATAAAGTCATCCGGTCTGCTGGGCCTTTGCGCATGCTTTATACTCTCTGCCTGGAGTGTCTCCCGTGCCTCTAACTTCACTTAATTCACTTCTACTCATTCATCCTATCTCTGAACGGCCTTTGCATCCACTGAGAAGTTTTCTACTCTCCTCACTCCAAGGCTAGGTTAAACCCCCCCTAGGCCTCCTAATAGGTACCAAGCACCTTCCCCTTCAAAGTGGTGGTCAGAGCTGTCATTTGACATTTATTCATGTGATTCTTCGATGGGCTTCTTTCTCTTCTACTACACCTTAAACTCCACGAGGACAGAGAAAGTGTTTCCCAGCCCATGATAGACAACCAACATATTTTCACTGAATGAATCAGCAAGTCTTTAACTGCTGTACTTCGCTGGGGGTAGAGTTAGGTACCCTGGGTGAGGAAGATGGTTTTAAAATGAAAAGGGATCAAGACACCCCCTTGACATTCCAGATACTGAATAACTTGAATAAACCAACAAATACTTATGGACACTTATTAAGTGACGCTCATAATGGTAGACCGTCACACTTTTCAAATCAAGAATCTGAAGCTAATGGTATATCACAATGGTATATCATTTTTTCCATTTTTCTGTCCTTCTCTTTCCTACCATTCTTGGGTCCCCAAACTAGGTCTTCACCAGCTGTACCCTACATTGCTAGGAGGCACTAGTTCTGAGCTGGTGGTGGCACTGCCCCTGGGTCACCCAGTAGTGCTGAGTGGGCTTCTGAGATGAGCAAGGAGATCTCTCATCAACGGGGAGTGGCTGTGAGGCAGACAACAGTGGCCTCCTTCAGCACATCCCATCCTTCCACCTTCCAAGTCTGTTTCAGTGCCCAGGAGAGCTAAGCCACGCAACTCCACATCAGTACTCCCGCTGGGTAGTTTATGAGCGGGTAGGTCCATGGGGTTCAAGTACCCACTAGCTGGGGAAGAACGGAACCATTGCTCGGAAGTGGCTGACCTTGGCAAGAACGATGTTTTGAAGCAAATGAAGGGAAAGCTTAGAGAGGAGCACAGAAGACATCAATGGAGGCATGACTGGGTGATGGGATTGGCGGGGACTTAATTTTTTTCTCTTTCTCTAAAGCAGGGGTTCTCAACCTGGGGGAAGATTTTGGTCCCCTCCCTGCTAAGGGACATCTGACGAAGTCTGGACATGTTTTGGTTGTCACAACCAGAGGGAGAAGGGAGGTTGCTACTAGCATCTGATGGAGAGAGGGCAGGGTTACTGCTAAACATCCTACAATCAACACTCTAGCCCCTGTTGCAGGTGTCAATAGTGGTGAGGTTGAGAAACCCTGGTGTACAGCTATATGACCTTCGGTTTCTTAAGTTCCCCATGCCTTTGTTTTCTCATCTGTAAAATGGGTATAATCATAGGTCTTTTCTCGCAAAATGGATGTGAGTATTAAATGAGTTACCATCTACGTATAAACTGCTCTCAGCCCATAGAAAATGCACACAATGTTAACAAACATTAAGTCTCTGCCCAGTTTAAAATATTTCCATTTTCCCACTGCTTTCAGAATAATTTCAAGCACCTCACAGACCCTGCTCTCTTCTCCAGCTGCTCTTGTCCCATATCCTCTTACAAGAGAAGCCTCACTCATCAATGTTTATTCCCTGAACACACTCAACTCTTTCCTGCCTGGGGGGCGTTTGCACATGCCAGTCCCTTTCCTAGAGGCCCTTCCCCTGCCTTGCACTTGGAAAGCCCCGTCTCTTCCTTCTTGCCTCACCTTGTATATCATCTCCTCAAAGAGCCCTTCCCTTGATCAGATTGCTGAAGGAGGACTCTGGTTTGTTTTTGTCATGGCCTCTGCTTCTTTTACAGCCCTGGTCACAATTGGTACTTATTAATTTGCTTGTTTACTTCATTAATGCTCCATCCCACAGCAGGTTGTATGCTTGTTCTGCCTTAACTGAGGACTGGAGTGAAAACTGATGAATGAATGCACTGGAGGGCTGGGAGAACCACTCTTCCTTTGAGATTGGAGGAAATGAAACGAAGAGTGAAGCCCCAGAGCCATCTTGAGGTCGAGGGCATTCTGCTTTAATAACCTCAACTTTCTTGAGAGGAAAGTCTACTGTTGCCCGGGGCAACAACTCTGGATAGAATGGCACTGAGCTGAAGGAGAGAGAAAAGGGATAGAGAAAATAACACAGTCAAACTAGGCTTAAGGGTGGTCCTTATTTAACATGATGTTTAATTCCACTCATCTATTTCAGATTCATTAGTTTTATAAGTCTGTGGCTTCTGTTCCCTATAGAAAAGAGCCTCACCTGAGATTACAGCTCAGAAATAACAATATGTTCCAACAGACTGCCCCCTGGTGATTTGAAATGCCCCTAGAAATAGCTCTGTACTGTTACTGCCTTACAAGTCTATAATGTGAATTTGACATAAGTGCTTTAATACTGGGTAATTGTAGTTTGGGTCATGACATATCACAGTGATTTCTATTTTTTTTTCTTATTTTATTTATCTATCTATCCCTTATTTATTTATTCACTTAACATAGTGAAGGACAAAGTTACCGAGTGTTGAAGTGCTATGTACATAATGCCACCTCATCTTTTTATGGAAGGAGGAGGACAGAAATCTCAAATTTACTGAGAATGAACAAGGCAGTAGTATTTATGGTTCTTAAGAACCAGTATCAAACAACACAGAGGCCCAAAGATAGACATACAGAGATGAAAACCTTCTAGGCCAGGATGGAACTATTGACATTTGGGGTCAGATAATTCTTTGTCGTGGAGGGCTGTCCTGGGCAAAGAAGAAGGTTTAGTAGTATCTTTGGCTTCTACCACTAGATGCCAATAGCACCTCCTCAGTTGTTACAACCAAAAACATCTTTTGATGTTGCAGAGTGATGCCTGAGGGGCAAAACTGCCCCTAATACTGAGAATTCACTTGCTAATATGCTTCCAGAATTTTTCTGTGCCAGGCATACTATAAATATCATCTCATTTCCTCCTCAAAAGCAGCCTATGGAGTAGATATTAACCTCATCTTTCTTTCTCAAAGGAAGAAAGTGAGGCTGAGTCACTTGGTAACTGCCCTCAATCGTACAGTTAGGAAGGGCGAAAGGCATGATTCAAACTGGGGTTGGTGGGATTCCAAACCTTACCTCCAAACTACTATGCTATGAGGAAGACTCTTTCTCAACCTACATTAGAGATGAATTTTCAACATTTTATGAACCACCTTCCATCAGTTTTCTTTTCCTTTCCTTCCACAAACATTTATCGGCACACATTGTATGTAAAGCAGCTATATTAAATGACTGAGCCCAGAGAAGCAGTTTACTTCTCAGATCCACTCAATCTCTTTTCTCCTCCCTGCTTTGTCTTAGGGGTGTCATTTCTACATGGTCTTAATCAGCGTCCTTGTCTACTGGCTTTCTGTTGGGTTCAGCCAATGAGAGGCACCACCAAGAGATCAGAGGGTGGGATGAGAGAGAGGTTGGGGTATTTATCCTAGTGGCTCCCTTCCTGTCAGATAGCGGTTTGGTGCTTCTCTACCTAAAGCTCTTGTTGGGTGGCCCTCCTCCCCTGCCTCTTCATGCTCTGGGCACTCTGGTCTCCCTGCTCCTTCATCCCTTATGGGTTTCCCTTTTTCTGCCCACTCTGCTTCAAATAACCCCTTCATTCAGCATGCCTCAATTACCCAACCTGGGTAAGCTAGCCGTTTTGTTTTGTTTTTTTTTTTTTTGGCTAGGACTCTGATGACTGATAAGGAGGAATATAAAAAACGAATAAAGGAAGACAGCCTAACCCTTGTCTCGGAAAATGTTCATCCTAATTGGGGAACAAATCATTCAAACCAAACAGCTAGAGTAATTATGTGCTGAGCATAGAAAATATGAAATATACTAATGATAGTGGTGATAGTAAAGACTACAATTTGAGCATCTCTTTAAACCAAAGTATTAACGTCTTCCTCTCACTTAATCTTCACAATAATCCTATGGTGTGAGTGTTACTGCCCCCATTTATGATTGAGGAAACAAGATTAACAAGATTAAGTACCTTGTTTAAGGCCATACAACCAGTAACTGGCAGAGCATATTACTGCATTTAGAGATCAAAGTAGAGTCAAATTGGACTAATATTAACCCCAAATGCAACCAAAGACAATTAAAAAAAAAAAAAAAGCATGAGAACAAACACATTTTAGAGAGAACTGTTTCCAGGTGAAAAGGCACTCATTCAGATGACACTAATTCAGAAATTGTCCTTGCTCAGGCAAGGAACCTACAACTCTTCCTGAATAAGATGCTGGCATAATTATTGCGTTTCTAACATGTACAGTCTTAATTGTGACAGCAAAGGCTACAGTCCGAAGTGATCAGTTTTTCAAATCAAGGACTTTGAAATTAAGAACTATTTCAGTGGGCCTTTAACTTCTGGAACAGCAATTAATTCTTGCACTTTCAAGACAGTTGTGTTCATGGTGTATTATTGCATAAAATGGGCCTATCGGGGAACAAGACATTTTGACCCCAAAGTTTAACCCTGCCATTTCAATGCCACAAATATTTTGATTACAAACATTAATCAGATTTAAATCAACACTGGAGAATCTTTATCAAGGCAATAGTTTCTCTGGTAAATGACATTAAGAAAATTTAATTCCTTAATCAAATTTCTATCCAGCACAGGAGAATCACCTCCAATTTTTCCATTTTCAGTTTTATCAAAATGATATTCACAGGGGTGAGCTCATTTCTTTTGAACCTTCATAAACATTTGCTTCTTTTATCAGATTTTTTTTCACAATGACTTCAAAGAGTTTTTGCCAGAGTGAATTTTCTCATTGGCCATTATCGCTACTAAGGCTCATTTTCCTGGGCCAACTTCTGCAAAATCTAAATTTTGTCAAGAAGATGTTATTGATATTTCCCATCAATTTTTAGGCAATATCAAATTTTATCATATGTAGTTTTAGGAATTCTCAGTTTTATTCCAACTGAGTATTTCTTTTTTAAAAAATCAATTATTATTATAGTTGCTTTACAACGTTGTGTTAGTTTCTACTGTACAGCAAAATGAATCAGCTATACATATACATATATCCCCTCTTTTTTGGATTTCCTTCCCATTTAGGTCACCACAGTGCATTAAGTAGAGTTCCCTGTGCTACACAGTAGGTTCTCATTAGTTATCTATTTTATACATGGTATCAATAGTGTATATATGTCAATCCCAACCTCCCAATTCCTCCCACCCCCCTTCCCTTATGGTATCCATACATTTGTTATGTCTGTGTCTTTATTTCTGCTTTTCAAATATGATCATCTATACCATTTTCTAGATGCTACATATATGTGTTAATAATATACGATATTTGTTTCCATCTTAGTATATCTAAATAGAATCAAAACCATGCTCCACAACCAGTTCTTCAGTGGAGGTGTCACCCACTCCCGTCTATTGTGAGGACTCAGAACCCCAGTGTGTGTTCTATGCCAAGCACAGAGTTGGGGTCGGGGAGGGGAGAAGTGCACCGTCAAGCGCAGCTCTCCTCTCCATTTCCAATGAGCCTGACTGAAAAGCCAAAGGAATTAGAAAGGGGGCCCAAACTCACAATAGGGAAATAGTATTTTCCGTAACCATACTCTGTTTCTAAATCAGCCCTTCTTCACCTGGAACCTATGACACTGTAAGTAAAAAAGTAGGTATTGAGATGTGAATGCATACAATCGTTTTTTTCCTGTGATGGGTGTGGGAGTGGGTCCTTAGCTTTCACGGAGGCTGAACACCCAAGAAAAGCTGAGAGTCAGAGATGTAAATTCCATAAAGTGTTCGCTGTAAAGCACACGGAAATGAATCAAGTCCAACACTTCACGACACCTTTAACATTTAACTGAGAGAGTGGCTTAACAGTTTTACCGAATTTCTCTTTCCTCTCATTTCCACAGATCCCACCCTCTCCTCCAATCTCACGAGAAATCTTTGAAACCCTCCTCTCCCGCACCCCTTCCTTCAGTGCTGTACGTTGTGTAATCACCACCAGATTTAGCTCCTTGGCATTTACCTCTCTCAGAAGTCCACCCTGTCCACACTGCAAGCTGTGAGAAAATGCATGCATCTGGCAGTACGGATTTACATTTATTTGTATTAAAAGAATCACAAGAACCAGTATTTGTAGATGAAGGGATATGCCACGTGACTGTCAAACGCCCTGCATTACGGAGACTTATTTCAATCCTAATCCATCCTTCAAAGCCTAGCTATGGCCCACCCAACTCTTCCTGAAGCCTTCTCTCACAGGTAAGCCATCTAATATTTTTGTCCAAGCACTGAAACTGATAATTCACGATTCTCTCCTAGGGCAAAGACTAGTGATTATTAAATCATCATAACTGAGTTACTTTTTGTTAGAAAGTATCTTTCTCTCCCAAATGAAGACATCCATTACCTCTGTGTCACAGTTTAAGCAAATTAATTTATAACCTTAAAAAAAATCAAAAGATACATTATGTTGGAGTTTGAATTAAACTTTTAAAATGCTATACTTGCTTTGCTCTAAATTTCTAAAATTGCCTTTTATTTACTTAAATATCCTCCGAGGGCTTAAATGTCTCTGAACTACCTATGTACCCCTATGAAAAATTATATACGAAATCAAAATTATGTTAACATTTTTTCATTATGAAAACATTTTTACACAATAACATTTACTAAATTTCATTCTAAAAATATTTACAGAATAATGTCAAATGAAAAGGCAGGATACGTACTTATATAAATATAGTATGACCTCAATAATGAAAAAAATAGTATTCAAAAACAAATGGAAGAAAAAAACCCAACTGAACAAAAAAACAAATGGAAGAAAATGCACAAAAAATGTTAACCTATTTTTCTTCGGTGGTGGGAATACAGGTGATTTTAAACTTATTTTTATATGCTTTTCTGCATGAGTACATTTTATACAATGAACATAATTTTACTGGTATAATCGGAGATGTCCCTGTTTAAGAGCCCTCTCGCCTTCATCTATAAGTTGGCCTTCCACGGTGAGGTGGCAATGCCCAGACAGGCTAGCTAATATGCCCAAGCTTAATAAGCTAGTGAGTATTAGTGCTCGAGTTTGAACCCAGAAACTGTCACCCTTAAGAAACGATTCCTTCCTGTTAGCAAATAACAGATAGCCATCTCTTACATTTGGAGTCAGTGTAAAGATGCAACCACAGAAGTCTCAGCTTCAGATATGCATGCAACCTCATTTTAAAGGCAGCAGAGAAAACAACGGGCATTTGCTGCCTCAGGCCACACAGGCTGTCTAGGTGGTTCTTAGGCATTATGCGAATCACTCACAGGAGCAATTAAGTGGTTCAAAATATACACTCTCCACGGGAAAGAATATAAGCATGCTCCTTTACAAAACTGATGTTGGCTTCCTTCCTGAATTATAGGAGATTGAGTAGTTCTCCATCACTCCACTTGAGACAGTGCCCCGAAGCGTTAGCCGAATGGGTCTACCAGCAAATGATTTATGTGTGCATGAGAACCCCCTTCCAGAACACTCTTGGTTGGTGACCTTTTGACCCTCTGACTTCCTGGTAGAAATTAAACAGGCTTGTGTCAGTGGGGGGGAGGGGGAAGCATGGGAATAGAAGAGCACTGGTCAAAAGTGCCTAAAGTAGGTATTTTGATTCTAACACCCAATTCCAACACATACGGGGTGTTGACGGGGTTACCCCACACCAAGCAATTGTCCAAAGTTTAACTTAATTCTGACACTATCTAACTGGAGACAGCGTCAGACTCCACAGGTTAAGGGCTCAGTCTAACTGGACAGTCTCCTCTCCTTCAGATTCCAATCACAAGTCCAAGTTGTTACCTAAGCTCGTTTTTTTCTGGGCCAAACCACCAGTCTTTGGAAGGTGATGGGAAGGTCTAAACACACCATAAGAAATGTAACGTGAGCCACATATATAATTTAAAATTTTCTGGTAGCTGTCTTAATAAAATAAATGAAATAAACAGAAATAGATGAAATTAATTTTAATACTATATCTAACCCAACACATCTACAATATTATCATTTAAAATGTAATCAATGTAGGAAGTCCCATTTTATTTCTACAATTCTTCTAAACCTGTCTGTATTTTTACATGGAAAGCACAGATTTCTAACTTTCCAAAATCTCTAAGCAAATCTCAGGAAGAAGTTACACCGTGGGAGAACCTAACTACGGTTGTTTACAAATTTACAATTCCTTCCAAACTAACAAGCCACATTCTGAAAATGCAGACGTGCATTTGTTACCGCGAGAACAGGTTTTGAATGAGGCTGGAGTGTATTCTGTGGGCTGTGCAATCATTAGCGGTTAACTCCATGAAACTGAATCATCGAGCACAGGGAGTACGCACTCTCTTCCTCCTTCAACTGTTATCATTACTTTAAAGATCAAAGCAATTAGTCGATGACATGAATCACCAAACACATTTTCACATTTTAAAAGCAAACTCAATTCTGAGGGCTCCGCAGAGACACAAACCTCACAGACAGGTTTTGCTTGATTTCTGTCTTCTTTTTGGTCCCTCCCTTATCGGAGCTCATCAAACCCCTTTCAAACTGATCTGTCCTTCTCTTGAAGATGTGTACAGATTTCTTAAAAACTTAAATTTCTGTTTCTTAGATTTCTAGGGGACTATGGTTCTAAAGATAAGTGGAGAAAAAATATGTATGCATGTATTCACCAAAAGATGTGTGCTTGATCATGGCAATACAAATTGTAATAGTCTCAAACTGCAAACGGCTAAAATGTCCATCACCAGTAGAATGGGTGAAAAACGGTGGGATAGTCAATGAACTACACACAGAGTGAAAATGAATCCACTGCTCTACATGCAACGACATGGATGCACCTCACCCACAAATTAGTGAGTGAAAGAAACCAGAGACATCACACCATGATTCCATTCATATAAAGTTCAAAGCCAGGCAAAACTAATCCATAGTGTTAGAAATCAGAATAGTGGTGACCCTCCATGGGAGCAGTGATTGGGACGGAGCTGGAAGAGGCTGCCACGGGACATCCTTTTTCTTGACCTGGGTGCAGACTGTATATGTGTACATGTGAGATCTGTGTGATATTCTGTATGTCCTTTATACTTCAATACTATTTACATAAAAATAACGGGGCACAGGGCTTCCCTGGTGGCACAGTGGTTGAGAGTCCGCCTGCCGATGCAGGGGACGCGGGTTCGTGCCCCGGTCTGGCAGGATACCACATGCCGCGGAGTGGCTGGGCCCGTGAGCCATGGCTGCTGAGCCTGCGCGTCCGGAGCCTGTGCTCCGCAACGGGAGAGGCCACAACAGTGAGAGGCCTGCGTACTGTAAAATAAAAAATAAAAATAAAAAATAACGGGGCACATAGAAAGTTAGAAACTTGGTGTCATACACTCCTATCTCGTGTGTTTCTGTTAAAGATTGATCACTTTATGCTGCTTCTTGCTTCTGCCTTTTTGATCTAAGTAAGTTGAGATAAAACAACTGATATGGCTTTTAAGTATAAGGTAAAACAGGATATGCGTATGCCTTTTTTTTTCTCTCTTTCTGTCAGTCTCTATCTCTCTTTCTGTCTCTAGGGCCTTCTGTCTTCTTCAGGTGTGCAAATTCACTGAAAAAAGGAGAGATTAGCAATAAGTAAACTTTTCTGCTTGAATTAAAACAGCTATGGACTGTCTTTGATACCTTCAAATTAATCTTTTCATGATGATGTGGGTATCTTGAAGAGTTAAAATATTTTTTTGTCAATTTCTCATTTCATTTTCCAATTTGAGCTGAAAGAGACATCAATTTTTCTCCACCCATCCCGGTCTCACAGAGATGATCACAGGAGAGGGATATATTTTTATAAAGCTTTAAATTAACAACTGTGTGATAAACATTCTGACCCTGCCTTACTATGAATACTTATAAGACAATAGATAAGACCAAAAGGATGAAAAAATGTGTTTTGTACACCAAGACCTATATATATATGTGTGTGTGATGGCAAAAAACCCTTTCCCATTTCAACCCTTCCTGTCTCTTTAGGAAAATGGTAATCTAGCTGCAGGCTTTGGATACAGTCACCAAGGAACTGAACACATTCTGGACTTAGAGGTTGTCCCTTGCTACCTACTCCTACCCAACATCAAATAAATTTGTTTACAAAGGTGGGTATTTTATTAGTCCCTCCCACAAAAGTAACTTGGGTTAAAATGATCTCATTTCAAAGCATCATATAGAAATCAGAGTCCACAACTTAAAAAAAAAACAACTCTATTCACAGCCTAGGACAGTCACTTAGAGCAAATGCAATACTCCAGTGTAAGAAAAAAGGAAGAAATTTCCCCTTAATGGCAAGTTAAAGAAATAAAATAAAATAAAAATCAGGTGTGGCTAAATGAAAACTTCCTGGCACTGCTGAGTAAGATGACTCCACTATCTTTGCAGAAACCTGACTTAGTGCAGAATAGTATGAAACTGTGCTTTCAGAAAGCCTCACGTTAAATAAAAATAGTGCTACCACATGATCCAGCAATCCCACTCCTGGGCATATATTGAGAGAAAACATAATTCAAAAAGATACATGCACCCCAATGTTCACTGCAGCACTATTTACAATATCCAAGACGTGGAAGCAACCTAAATGTCCATCAACAGAGGAATGGATAAAGAAGCTGTGGTATATATAGTCAATGGAATATTACTCAGCCATAAAAAAGAATGAAATAAGGCCATTTGCAGCAACAGGGATGGACCTAGAGATTATCATACTAAGTGAAGTCAGACAGAGAAAGGCAAATATCATATGATATCACTTATATGTGGAGTCTGAAAAAATGATAAAAATGAACTTATTTACAAAACAGACTCGCAAATATAGAAAACAAACTTATGGTTACCAAAGGGGAAGGTGGGCGGGGGGAGGATAAATTAGGAATTTGGGAATAACATATACACACTACTATATATAGAATAATCAATACACACTACTATATATAGAATAATCAATCCCTGTACTGTGTAGTACAGGGAACTATACTCAATATTTTATAATAACCTATATGGGAAAAGAATCTGAAAAAGTATATATATGTGTGTGTGTGTATATATATATATACACACACATATAAAATATGTATATACTTATATAACTGAATCACTTTGCTGTATACCTGAAACTAACACAACATTGTAAATGAACTATACTTCAATAAAAAAATAATTTAAAAAAAAGAAAGCCTCAAGTCTTTTCACAGGAGACTTTTAAAAATGCCATTTCTCCTGCAGTAATTCAAACAGAGCTGACACACAGTCATCATTCCCTTCACATTTCAGTATCTTGTGCTAATCCCCCCATCTTTCAAATCTCCACAGTCTGCAATGACAAGAAAATCTTTGAATGACCCAGAAGCTTTGTCAAAGCCCAGGTTTCCTCCATCTTCTCCTTATCAAAATATTCCAACCAGAGTTGCAAATGAAGTAAAGGACCTGGGTTGAACTTTTCTTGGCCTTTCTCAACGTTGACCTAGTGGGAATAACATGAAAATGTCCAAGGTCAGGAAATAAAAACAGAGACAGATAAGGCCCCTGGAGCAAAGATCATCTGGAGTCTCTGAGGATTTGAACATCTTTCTTCCCTAAGATTTAAAATATCTCCTCTCCCTTAGATGGAGAGTCAAAAGTTGACTGAGGAGCCTTTCTAAACATTGGGATAACCGAATATTTGATAGACACTGCATAATTTGTTTGCCTTTGCTCTCTGGCTAACTTCAGAACCTCATATCTTGAAAGGTCAAGTACACAGTATTGAAAAAGGTACTTTCTTGCTCATAGATGGTGGGCATCACAAATCAACTGCATCCCACTTTCCTAAGGAACAGGGAAGGACGTCTGTGTGACCCTCCAGGAAACCACATCATTCAGCATTTTCATATGAGATGCAATCTACCTGCTAGCTATCTCTGTATTAACTTATTAAGGCAGTAGGGCTCCCTGAAAAAGAACGATAATCTGCTGGCACATTTCCAGATGCCTAAGCTTGTAGAAAGTTTTTGATTCCTTGGATACTACGATTCTTTAGCCCTTTAGCCTCCTAGAATCATGAACCAAGGTCAAAACAACTCCAAATCTGGAGTTTCCTTTACAGAAAAAATGTCTAGGGCTTATTAAATAATTAGGTGGAATCCACTGTTTAATATTTTCCTCTGAGGGTAAAGAGGGGTCCTTAATTAGGTAGCTTGTTCAGTATACTCTGTGAATCAGTATGAAGGTTCAAGGAATTACTGAGTACAAGCCTAACATTTTGGGTCAAGAAGGTTGTCTCCTAGACAGATTGGTACACTATGAATGTTAACACAAAGCTCAAGGGGTTTTCAAACCAGTTTTACTTAGAACAAATTTCATATAGGCTTCCGCATTCAAATGTCAACATTACCACATTTCCTACTGAGAGAGGTAAAACAGGATGTGCTTTAGAATGTTGCTACCAATGGGCCCTTTGATAATGATAGTAATACCTTGTATACAACCCACTTTTGCTTTAAGTGACTGTGTCCAATCAAACTAAGAATTTTCTAGCTGAAGTTTGACATTAAAATTCAATGCCAACTCCAGACCAAGAAGAAAACAACATGCTGAGAATCATTTTTCAAATGTTTTTCTTAACAATTTAAAATAATCACCAAGCAAGCCTCTGGATGGGAAAGTCTCAAATGATGGGTGCTGCAAACAGCTGAAGTCTTAGCAAACTCGTATCTTCCTCAAGCTTGTCTGGATTTCAGAGTCATATGGGGACCCCCACTCCACAGACTGTATCAAAATCTCAAGAAAGGCTAAGCCAAGGAAGCACTGCTACACTCAGTAATAAAAAGTCAAACCCAACGTTTAAAATAGGCAAAAGACCTCCTACCCTGTTGGTGGGAATGTAAATTGCTGCAGCCACTATGGAAAACAGTATGGAGGTTCCTCAAAACAGTAAAAATGGAGTTGCCATATGATCCAGCAATCCCACTGCTGGGCATATATCAGAGAAAACTATAATTCGAAAAGATACATGCACCCCCTTGTTCATAGCGGCACTATTTACAATAGCCAGGATATGGAAACAACCTAAATGTCCATCGACAGATGAATGGATAAAGATGTGGTGCATATGCACAATGGAATACTACTCAGCCATTAAAAAGAAGGAAATAATGCCATTTTCAGCAACATGGATGGACCTAGAGATTATCATACGACGTGAAGTCAGAAAGAGAAAGACAACTATCATATGATATAACTTATGTATGGAAATTAAAATATGGCACAAATGAACTTATCTATGAAACAGAAACAGACTCACAGACACAGAGATCAGACTTGTGGCTGCCAGGGGTGGTGGGGCTGGTGGGTGGAGGGGAGGGATGGATTGGGAGTTGGGGATTAGCAGATGCGAACTATTATATATAGCATGGATAAACAACGAGGTCGTATGGCATAGCACAGGAACTATATTCAGTATCCTGTAATAAACCATAATAGAAAAGAATATGAAAAAGAATGTATATATATATATGTGTAACTGAATCAGTTTGCTATACAGCAGAAATTAACACAGCATTGTAAATCAACTATACTTCAATAAAATAAATTTTTTAAAAAAGGAAAAAAATAGGCAAAAGATTTGAACAGACACCTCACAAATGAAGATGCAAGAGTGGCTAATAAGTTTATGAAGAAATGTTCAACATCCTTAGCCATCAGGCAAATGCAAATTAAACTACAATAAGTACATCAAATATTTCAAGTAGGTGAGTCAAACACACCTATTTGAACAGCTAAAATTAAAAAGACAGGCGACTGGTGTTAAGAGAGGCTGTAGAGCAACGTTGCTACATTTTACACACCAATTAGCAAGGGACTGGGGGTTAGGATCTCAACGTATCTTTTCATGGTAGGAAGGATTCAACCCCTCACGCTCCCAAGGCTGAATTCAAGGTGTCTGCAAGGCTGGACTTTTATCTGGAAGTTATGGGGAAGAATTCATTTCCAAGCTCATTCAAGCTGTTGGCAGAATCCAGTTCCTTGCCGTTGTAGGAATGATGTCTCTGTTTCCCTGCTGGCTGTCAGCCAGGGGCTGCTCTCAGCTACTAGAGGGCACCAGTATTCTTCATCATGTGGCTATCCACCTCTACCAGCCAGTAATTGTGCATCTAATCCTTCCCATGTTTGCAATCTCTCTGATTCCCCCTTCTGCCCACCAGCTAGAGAAAATGCTTTGCTTTTAAAGGGCTCATATCATTAGATTAGGCCCACTGGAATAATTTCCCTTTTGCCATATAATTTGACATAATCGAAATAACGATATTTTATTCACAGTTTCCACCCACACGCAAAGCAGAGGAAATCACACAAGGGTGAGGGTCCCTGGGGGTCACTCTTGTAACTCTGCCCACCATATGTCCCTTTGCCAGTCTCTTTTGCAGCTTTCCTCGAATGTCTAACTACTTATTCAAAATTTGTCTTCCATGTTGGATTGTAAGCTCCTAGAGGGCAGGAAATGAATGCTTATTGTTCACAGCCAGTGTCTTGAGCACCAAGCATAAGACTGAGAAGGCCCTTGTTGAATAAACGAATCAACAAATGGATGGATATATGGATGGATGGATGGCTGGGTGGATGGATGGGAGGCTGGAAAGATGGAGGGATTTCTTCTAGTTCAATACAGTAGTTGATGCATTAGTTTGTTCATCAGATAGAGAAACATTAGGGAACACAGTCTTGCTGATGGGACTTTTGTTTTCAGGCCAGAAAATGGTGGGAAGAAATTGGGTTTGCAGAGTAAAACCCAGATGTCAAGGTTGAGATAAGGAACCCAGACCCTTGACGGAAGATAGTCAGAAACATATAAATGCTTAATTTCTGTTACCACGTGAGAAATGGCCTGTCGTTTACTCTGCCACTTTTTGTTGCTTTCTCTAGGGATATCTATTACCTTTTCAAACAATAAGTGCAGACAGTTGGATGACAGCTAATGAGAAAACAGAATGTGCCTTTTGCAGCTGTACTAACTCAGCTGACGCGACTTAAACCAACAGGCATATCTGTGTTGCTAAAAGGAAAAACCTACACTCAGCCCTCAACTGAACTGCTAAATGGAAAAACAGCTACCTTGTAAGGACGAAATCCAGAATGGGCTGGGAAAAAAAAATTCAGATACACAATACTGAAATGACCAGACTCTTGTATTGATGTAATTTGGTGTACTTAAAGAGAATACCCCAGGGACTGAAATATTTTAATTCTCTTCTCTAATGAGAGGTTCTCTGAGGTTCTTCTAAGAACACTTGTTTTCTCCATCTTCCCTCTCCCACATCTCTCCCACATCCACATGGCAAAAAAAAAAAAAAAAAAAAGCACGTAAGCTCGGCCTGCCTGGTGAAAATATCATGTGTCGGGGGTAAGGCTCGCACATAGAAAGCAAAGAAGTGTGCATACCTGTGTGCTTGCAAACACATACACGTGTACGTACATCCAGCATGAGACCTCTTACCCTAAATTTGCTTTTAGGGGGAAAATACTTTGAAACTGGGAAATATCAAAATTGGCTGGGTACCCTTGTCCAATACACTTAATAATTTCACAGGCTTCGGTTTTACATTTTGCTGTTTAGATGTTGACCAGGGAGTTAATTTCAGGAAAGTCAGAGAACTCAGGTTTGGGTTTTTTGTTTTGTTTTTTATTAGAGAAGGCACCTCATTCCTTATTAGCTTAGAGGGGAAATTGCTACCACTGGGTGAATACCAAGGGTCAGGTATGTTATGAGGCACTTTATGAGCCTTATATTAGAGGTTTGCAAAGTGTGATCACACAGGGCTCACAGGGCTTTACAAGGTGTGATCCCCAAAGCAGCAGCAGCAACACCCGGGAACTTGTTGGAAATGTAATGCATTATCAGGTCTCACCCAAGGCCTAGAGAATCTGAAACTCTGCGGTGGGACCCGGCAATCTGTTGGGGCAAGCCCTCCAGGTGATTCCAGTGCACGCTCAAGCTTGGGAACCACTGCTTTCCATCACTGAAAGGTCATAACTGCCTTATGAAGTATGCGTTGTTACGTGCATCTGCAGTTTCCTCTAGACGAGAATAGCGAGGCTCAGAGACGTAAGGTTATTTATCGCACGGCCGGTCAACGATGGGGCAAAGATTTAAACTCCAATAATTCAGGCTTCTAACATTCAAACCTCTTCCATGCAGCCTTCAGTATAAATCCTGTTGGCTATAGAAAACAACTTCAGACTTTGCAAACAGCTCTGCCTGGCCTTGCCCAGAGAGGAAGCAGCTTTCCAGGCATGGAGGGTCTCCCTCTTTATATACACCTGTAGTCACAACCTTCTTTTACCCTCAGCCCTCAGTCCAACAGACAGCATCATACACGTGAGCTGGGAAGTTTGAGCAGCATTTAAAGCATCAGGAGAGTAGCCCAGGGTGACGACCAGATCGTCGTGATTCTGATCTCAAAGAATTCAAACTTTAGCCTCCCAACTATACACAGGATAGAGGCTTATAAGTAACTGAAATATGGGCTGCCGTGCCTGATCCTAAATCCTAACGTGACCTTGAGACAGAGCTCTTTACTCCAACGCAAGAATTCTGAGTCGGGTGATGGAAGAGACGGAGGAGAGTCAGACAGATTCTTGGGGAGTTACTGAGACATTTCCAAGACCACTGTGTTCAACTGATCAGAGTTATCAAGAAAGATTTTTCAAAGGGGGTTTGTTGTGCTAGGTTTATATTTTCCTTAAAATTGGTACCATCGTGCATGTAAAACTGGTGAGATTTGGATAAGGTTGATGGTTTGTACTAATTTTGTGGTTATGACGTGGTATCATCGCTGTGTGAAATGTTACCCCTGGGAGCAACTGGGTGAAGGGCATACATTATGTCTCTGTATGATTTCTTACAACTGTATGTGAATCTACAATGATCTCAAAAGGAAAGGTTTTTAAAAAATGGTGTCATTGGGGGCATGGGGAAGATGGGAAGATGGGGAGATGTTGGTCAAAGGGTAAAAACTTTGTTATAAGACGGATAAATTCTGGAGATCAAATGCTGACTATAATTAATAATAATGTGTTTTATACTTGAAATTTGCTAAAAGAGTACATCTTAAGTGTTTTCAACACACACACACACACAAAAGGTAAATGTGAGGCAATGGGTGTGTTAATTAACTTGACTGTGGTAATCATGTCATGACATATATCATCACATGGTACACCTTAAAAAAAACCATGTCATACAACCTAAATATACACAATTCTTATTTGCCAATCAGACCTCAATAAAGCTGGGGAAAAAAACTGGTGTCATGCAAGAAGGGCAGGAAGTGGTCTGAGGAAAGTAACCTAGGGCTCTGCTATTTCAAATCCTTAAATGTCATCCCTTCCCGGGCCTTAGAATCCCAATCGCTTCCTGGAAGCTGAAACGGAGGCTCTCACGTCATCTTATTCCTTCACAGGAGTCACTAAAACCCATGCTTTTCCTCATTGTTAAAGCCACAGCTGAGGGAGGGTCTCCTTGATCTGGTAATTAGTGGGCGTGTCTAGCACCCATCCTTAGGCATGGTTGCTAGGTAACAAGGCCACTCTGCTATTTTGGTACAGCATCGTTCAACTTAGTCCTTCCTCGAAAGGGGTGGACAGGTTGTGGGGAGGGAATCGTTGTTGGAAAGAAATCTGTTGGTTGCTGCCTATTCAGTTCTTTTTTTTTTTCCTGAGCTGCCAGACGGAATATTTAAAAATACACCTGAGCTGTTGTTGGGCACCAAGACTGTCACATCAACTGACTACCTGTTAATGGTTTTGGTGGGAGGCTTGATATAACATCCTGGCCTTCCAGTAGATGATGTGATGGCAGACAATATATAAGACAATATACTGCAGGGCAAGGTGAGGGCTATTGCTTGATTTTCCCCCAGTTCTATGAAGGAATCTCTCCACCCTGTAAGTGGAAATACGTTATAGTCCCTAAGCATATCTTTCCAGGAAGTCTGAAAATAAGATGAATGCTTTCATTGGTGATGAGGTGTGAAAACTGAGGCAGGATAGCCACTCTTCAAGCAAATGTTGGGGGCTGGACAAGATGCAAGTATGTGTTTACTAGAAACACTCACATGCCAAAGACATATCATTTAACCCTCACAACACCCGCAAGGTAAGCACTTTAATCCCTACTTTACGGATAATTGAAGATTAGAAAAGTGAATTCGCCATGACCTCATAGACAGGAAAGATGTGGTGGCAGGTCACAGCTCAAACTGGATGTCTTTCGACTCTAAATTCATACATCTAGCAGTTACAGTGTGTATGTTATACAGACTTTTCTAATTGTATATTTTTCATAATCCGGAAACTATTCTTTTGAGTAGCTTTGATATTAAGTTAGATACTGGTAAAGGACCATCACAGTTGATTCTTTCAAAAATAAATACATCTGGTAACTGAGGGTTTGTTTGTTTTTTTCTTTAAGAGTAGAGACAGCCAGAAGACCTTAAAGGATCAAAACAACCATTTTGGCCCAGATGGTTCAGATTAAGCCATGTGGGAAAAAAAAAAAAAGATGGAGATCACAGATCTGTACGGTTCACAATTTGTTGTAAAGCTCTTTGCCTATCTTTGCCACTTAGCATAATCACTATAATACCTCCTGTGCATACAATGCCTTAGGGCTTACAAAGCACTTTCACATATATTATCTCATTTGCTCTTCATAATAATCCTATAAGCTCAGCAGGACATTTCACAAATGAGGAAAATGAGGTTCACAGAGGGCAAACAAATTGCCAGAGCACTGGTTCTCAAAGAGGGAACTTCTGAGTTTTGGCCAGGACGATGCTTCACTGTGTGGGACCGTCTTCTGCACTGCAGGATGTGTAGCCATCCTGGGCTCCCACCCATTGAACGCCAAGAGCTCTGACTAGTCATTGTCACAACCAACCTTACATCCAACCACATTTTCAAATGGGTCCTAAGGGAGTTGAATGCCCCATGCCCTATAGAGAGCCACTGACATATGGCAGGGGTCAGGGTGAGGTCACACTTTGGTAAGCCATGGAGCAGGGGCTCAAATCTGGTCTCCAGATGGCAATTACAGTGCCCTTTCTATGCTATCACTGTGTCAGGGCATCAAATGTGTAGTGGCCGAACCAGGGTTGGGTGGTCTTCATCAAACAGTTACCATCATGTCAAGGAGAGTACTGTAAAGCAACTGGGCAGAAGGATAGGATTATCAACCAAGGAACTGAGCAAATGACCAGTTGGTCACTGAGATAATCCTCCTTTGCCATGAAAGGTAGGATTGTTTTTTAACATAAATTACCAGAATCTGCACCAAAGGAATCTGCAGAGGAGCCTTATAAAACACAAGGATTAGATCTAAATTTATCTCACGTATCAGTATCCTTTTAATATTCCATTTAATTTAGTGATACGTTTACAGTTGGGAAGCCAAATTAGATCTTTATTTTAGCATGCTTTTAATAACATGTAAATACATATCAACAGATTTTTAAAATTATCTCTCCTACTTATAATTCTGCTTAGGAAGTATTTTATATTTCAATTTTTCTGCTGAGGTTGCAAATTGGCTACTTATGAACCCAATCCTACAATTAAATGGGAGTGTTTGCTTTGGCCTCCCTGTTTTTTTCTTTGTTTTTTTTGGGGTTTTTTTTTTGCGGTACGCGGACCTCTCACTGCCGTGGCCTCTCCCGTTGCGGAGCACAGGCTCCAGACGCGCAGGCTCAGCGGCCATGGCTCACGGGCCCAGCCACTCGGTGGCGTGTGGGATCTTCCCGGACCGGGGCAAGAACCCACGTCTCCTGCATCGGCAGGCGGACTCTCAACCACTGCACCACCAGGGAAGCCCCTCCCTATGTTTTTTATCTTGGTTTTGGTTTCCTTTAGTTGCTACGTATATATGTGTGCCTGCTCCCTTTTGTCACAGTCCCCACCACTCCCAACTGGATTGCATTTAGTTTACTTTAATCTTTTACCTTATATGTACAGTTCCTGTAGGCAACCGAATTTGATGGCCACGTAAAGGCGCACAGTCTAGGGCTGATTATACAAGAAAAAAAGTTTGAGGATTCATGAAAATGATGGCACATCAAGAATTAGGGGCCTGATGCTAATGATTTAAGAGTGTGCAGGCTTCTATTTACAACAGCCAAGGCATGGAAACAACATAAATGTCCATCAACAGATGAATGGATAAAGAAGGCGTGGTACATATATACAATGGAATACTACTCAGCCATAAAAAAGAATGAAATAATGCCACCTGCAGCTACATGGATGGACCTAGAGATTATCATACTAAATGAAGGCAGAAAGAGAAAGACAAATACCATATGATATCACTTATATGTGGAATCTAAAATATAACACAAATGAACTTATCTACAAAACAGAAAGACACTCAGACATAGACAACTGACTTGTGGTTGCCAAGGGGAAGGGAGGGGTGGGGGAGGGATGGATTGGGAGTTTGGGATTAGCAGACGTGAACTAGTACATATAGGATGGATAAACATCAAGGTCCTATTGTATAGCACAGGGAACTATTCAATATCCTGTAATAAATCATAATGGAAAAGAATATGTATTAATATGTATAACTCAATCATTTTGCTGTACACCAGATAGTAACACAACATTGTAAATCAACTGTATTTCAGTTGAAGTATGCAGGCTTTTCGCCTTCTGAAACCATGGTTTCCCAGGGGAAAAAATGACACTAGTGTAAGTTCCCCATGTCATATGCTAAATTGTGAAGACTGAATGAATGGATGATGTGAAAACACTTTGATAAGTACAGCATCCACCCATACACAGACTATTTACCAAGGGCCTACAATTTACTACATACTCTTGGTTCTTGGCTTCTGGGCCAGAATAATGAGTAAGTCAAGGCTTCCTGGAGCCTGTATTAGCTCTCTGGTCTTTACACTCAATATTAAGGAGTACTCTATTCAGTTTTGACAGCCATCTCTTTGATAGAGGACCAAAAAATAGTCATCTTGAGAAGAATGCAAGATGAAGACTAGAGAAGTTGGAGGAGATGCTGTTTCAACTCTCCACCTGATTCAGGAGCTATCCCCACCGAATGCACGACCTGTTGTCAATAAACAACAGCATCTCCTCTGCTGAAATTTTATCCCTTTCTTCTGTCTACCACCACCAGGTTGGTGGGTCATCCTCTTTGCTCCTATAACATCCTGTGTTAGTGCTTAGCTCTGTTAAGGCACCTATCACATTGCATTGAAACATTCCATTCCAGAAGACCATAAGCATCTTCACACCATCCTGGCCCAGGTGGAGGCCTGGCACCCAGTAGGTCCTGTTGAAAGGCCCAACTCATGCTCATCTTTGAAAGTCATTCTCTCTCTCCTCTAGCCCACAGCAAGTCACCAAAGTTGCTTCTCTAGGGTTCTGACATTTTTACAAATCAGGATCATTTTCAACATAAAAGACAACATTTACCCCCATCTGAGATAAAAGCCTAGTCCACTTTAATCACAATCGTCTGCATCCTTCTCGCCCCTTGGATACGCTTATCAGCCAAACTGGTACACCAAGGAGGGAAATGTTGAAAATGCTCGTGCTGTTGTCTCCTCCTCATTTTTTCCTGGAAAAGTAAATACAGGAAAAACAAGGTGGAAGGAGAATGGCTATACTGAGGACTAGAAGCTAAATTAATTAGAAACCCCACAACCCCAGATGGTCATAAACAAAGTCTCCCTACAGGAAATTGGTTCTATAACTGCAGAGTCCTGGTTTAAGAAATCTTTCAATGCATGGCCTTTTCAGTGATGTTGAAGCTATTACACTGGCTGATGGGGTGTGCTGGACCTGGACATTTCTCTCCCGAGGTTAAGAGTCCACATGTTCTGTGGAGACATCGAATAGATTATTCTTACATTAGGAAAACAAACACACACAAGAGATCCTCTTGTCCAAGCCCAGGCAAGAGATGCCATAGGATATTCCTATTATCCAGTCAGTCTTTTTAGAAATGGATGTATAAATCCTCACATATCCTCATGCAAATTGTGGACTTTACCAACTGCTGTCCCTGGAACAATTCCAATTTGCTGGGGAGGATTTATTCTTTCATATGCACAAATGTCAGAATCGTTGTGTCTCCTAGACATACTGTTGTAGACAAGTATGTACATTCCAAAGATGATAACCAGGATATTTGCTTGTTAAGAGAACCTCACCATTTTAAGAGCGGCAGGGCATGGAACCTCCTTAAAGTCCTGGGCAGCTTTTTAATAGCGCCTCCTCACTTTTAACCACAGACATAATAATTAGCATCAAAATAGCTAACATCTATTGTGTGCTATATGCAACATAGTGGGTAGCACTTTATATATACTTAATGCTCACAAAAACTCATTGAAGTAAATATTATTATCTTCATTTTCTAGATGAGGAAACTTAAACTCAGAGAGGTAAAGTAACTTTTCCAAAGTCACATTAGTTACACCTGGGCAGTCTACCATCTTATCCCCTGTATGAGGTTGCTTCTAAGACTACAGTCCCATTGTCAGTCACTGAGTAGGCAATCAAGTTCTCTGGAATGAGCATTGGGTACGAGTCTGAAAACCTGGACTGCAGGCATGGTTCCATCACCACATTACTGTGAGGCCTCAAATCACTTAATTTCTCTTAACCCTCAGGGTCTCATATGATTCAGGCATAAGAAAACACAGTTATTTGTAAAAATTTTAAAAGGTCACAGATATGATCTTCTAGAATGTAAATTCCATGATCATACTCTCCCAAATAACTAGAACTATGGTAGGAAGTGCTAAAAAATTTTGGTTGCGTGAATGAACGACACAACGAAGGAAAAATCACTATGCAAAAGGCATTAAATTCAGCAAACATTTGTGACATAGCTGATCTGAGCTGATTACTTACTATGTGCTACTAGCGTAATGTAAATACTTTCCTTAAGCCTCAAGACCATGGTGAAGCGTAGGTATTTGAATTCCCATCCATGTGAAGCAAGAACGGAAACAGATGCACAAGAGCTATGTGTCTTGCTCGAGACTGCACGGCTAAGTCTTAGAGCTAGTTTTTGAAATCAGGTTCCCTCTGGTCAAGATACAATGGGAATACAAAGATAGATTACTCATCTGTCTCTTTCCTGAAGAAGCTTACAGTTCATTGCCAATAGGTAAGTCATGGGCAGAAAAAAAAAGAGACCTGTTGGGTTAAGAGTTATGAAAAAAAAGAAAGAGAACAAACACAGGAAGTTGAGAGTAATTCTGATTGGGTTTGTCAGGGCTAGTATTTCTAAATTCTGGCTATACTTTAGAATCACTGGAGCTTGGTCCTGGTAGTTAAAAAAAGTACCCCAAGTGGTCCTTATGTGCAAGTAGGGTTAAGAGCCACCAATCCATGCAGGTATCTTAAAGAAGTGCTTTATGCTAAGCTTTCGGGGCTCAGTGAGGTGGCATTATGATCCGAGAGGAAAAGAGAGCTTAAATGACTTGCCCAGGTCATAAAATAAAATCCAATGAAGTTAAAACAGAATCCAGAAATCCAGGGCCTGGATCTCAGGGAACATTTCAAGATAAAGATATTTCTGCTACTTTTGATGGCATCAAAGGTCACCAGGAAGGTAAGGTTTCATGCCACCAGAGGACATTGTAGAGGATAAATTTCAGGGCAGACTTTTCACCCAGCACCATCAATTCCAGTTTGAAGTGCACTCGTTACCCCCAGAACTAAGGAATGGAGAGATAGGATGAATCTGTTTAACTGTCTCTCCTCACATAGCTCATCAAAAGCTTCTGATGTGAAAACACAAAGCTTCGCTTAGTCCATATCTATAGAACCTAAACGTAAAAAGACAAGCTGAGGCGTTGCCTGGCGTGATGGATGAAGCCAACTATTGCAAGTGCTGAAAAAATCTCCCAGTCTCACAGTCATAAAACTAAAGGGCAGAGCAGAAGGGGCCATCTGCTTTTGCTGGCTACGGATCCATGCCTGCTTGGAAGGAATAAAGACCCCTCTGCTTCTTTCAAACAACAACAGCAACCAACAACTTCTTCTTGTTCATTTTTGGAGGAATTGCTTCTTCTAGGTAGGGAGTGTTTCAAATATGTTTCAATGTCTAAAATCAGGAAAGAGTAGGGAAGCCACAGGGTACTATCTTTTGTCCCCAGTTCTCTTTCAGTGGTCGGGTCTTAGGGAGAGTCCAGGCTACTTTTCTGGCCTGGGAGAAGACAGCACAGATTTTTCTATTATTCTTAGATTTTTAACAGATGATAGTTGCAACAACTGTGGCTACTAGCACCTTTGAATACAATTTTTATCTTGGAAAAGATATTCATTATCTAAGTTCTGGGCTTTGCCCTGGAGTGCTTCAGGATCCTTCATGGGGACATAAGGGAGACAGAAACTGGAGCTGAGCTACGCTCACTCCCTCCCTCCACACCCCTTCCCTCAAAAGAGAGCATCTCCATTTTTATCTATCTATTAGGGCTCTGCATAACATTGTTTTTGAGAAAACGATTTCAGTTACTAAGAAAAAAATAATTAGGGAAAAAAATGAGATCATTAACCACGTATATAGTATAATCCCATTTTACAAAAATATACATATGTGCATTTATAATGCACAGAAAAAAGGTACTAGTGATTAGTGGTAATTCACATTTTTGCTGTTTTAATTGTGTTTTCTAAGTTTCTAAGTTCTCTGTCATGGGGTTTTATAAGAAGAAAAATGAATCACTAGTGTAGGTTAAAGAAGTCTCCATGTTTTCAACGAATTTGGACGTTTGAGAACTCCTTGGCAGTGTGAAGTTTGGTACAACATGAAGAGATGCTCTCCTAGACACAGCCTAGGATGACATCCTGCTTCCCGTGTGGAAGCATTTGCTTTGGGCATCTCTGCAGCTCAGGGCAAGTTGTTGGCTTTCAATTGGCCCCACCCAGCATCCCTAAGACAATCACCATTTCCAACTTGATGGAGATAGTATATCCAGTAGCAGGCAATTCATATTTAAAGAACAATCTAACCCCATTGAGCCGATGCCCTCATTTTACAGATGAGAAAGGAAGAGGAGAAGTGATTGCTGAGGCTACCACACAGGATGGAAAATCAGGTCTTCTGAGTTCCTCTGAATCAACTGGTCATTGTTAACCCTTCTTCAGTGACAAACTGAGACAGCAGCACAGTAGTTAAGGGCACCAACTTTGAGGTCAGACCCCTCACCAGCTACAACCATGGACAAGTCACCTATCTTCTCCACGCTTCTGCTCCTTCATCTGAAACATCAGGGCCAGGACCTTACTGTACAGGGTTACTGTGAGGCTTGGATCCAATGATCTCATGCATGGCAGCTAACACATGGGCTGGACCTAGTCTGGTCTCAGCAAACATTTACCA
Organism: Orcinus orca; assembly: GCF_937001465.1. Taxonomy (NCBI): domain Eukaryota; kingdom Metazoa; phylum Chordata; class Mammalia; order Artiodactyla; family Delphinidae; genus Orcinus; species Orcinus orca. Next base: position 26,813,630 of record NC_064568.1, on the reverse strand, counting down.
GTATGATTAAGTATTATTAGCATATTTCCTTTGCCCCTCCCATCTATCTGCTTTTCCTGGAAGTATCAAAATTGAATTTGATTTTAAGTCCAGCCAAGCTATAGAGGATGAGCTGATGGGGTAGGTAAAAGGCTTCTCTGGCATTTGGGAAAACTAAGGCTGCAAAGTTCTCCCAAAGACAATTCTCTTACAGAAATACACCCAGGTAGCAGACAGTAGTATCATAATCCAGTCTGTCATCAGAGTTCAAATACAGAATTTGACTTCCATTTTCCATTTGCTTGGAAGAGGGGATAAGATGGAAGAGAAGGGAGCAAGGTTCATTGTTCGGAATACAGACCATAAAATATAATAAAGCAGAGAACTTTATATAATTTAATTTGAAATTTTTCTAAATCTTTGCAAAATATAAATCCATTTTATAAGAAACAGTATTCTAGTGGTAGGTTTTGAATTGGAAAAAGGAAGTTAAAGCACTTTTTAAAAATAGTTTCATGGAAATAAATGAAGATATACAAGATAGGTTCCCTCTCCCCATTACATACTATTTTGAAATAGAAACAGAAAGAAATGATATTGCAGCCTACCCCGCAGCAAATGATAATAGTCAGGAAATGGTAAAAAGACTGGCATGTCAAATTCAGAAAATTCCATGTGAAATGCCACACCTCAGTTGAATTTTCAAAAAACCTACTTCGATTCAGGTAGTCACATAATCTGCAAATTCAGTTTTCTTGTATCATGTCTGTAAAATGACACCCAGACACACCCTCCTTGTTACTTTTGAGTCTGTGATTTGTTTGTGCTTTATGACAATCTACGGGGCTGTGTAAATTAAATATCAGTTTCCTTTATTATCACATTTATACACCTTGTAATCCTGAACTATGCAGGCCAGTATTGGCCGTCTTATTATGAGGGAGCACAGCTGTGCGGACCTCACAAAGGAAAGTCGCTGCGTAGTCTTGACAAGAGGACCCATCAGACATCCTTCTATTTACTGTGATGCTTATCAAGATACACTCACAACATCTCAGGGAAACTCAGCTTCCTTACCCCGAAGCTAGACTTGACAACGACCAACAAAATTAGCAATGAAAGACAAAAAGGGGAGTTTACATTAAATTAGTTTTGAAAATCATTCTGTATTCCCGAAGGGAGTCGAACACATTTAGGTGACTCAATCAAAAGCTAATGGTGCCCCTTCTTCTCTCTGCCCCTTCCTCTCCGGTCTTCTCCTGTCCTCCTGTATCTATTTACACACATTGCTCAGGTGAGACTTTTGACTGGATGATTCAATCACTGTACATTTGTTGAGCACCTTCTGATTAATCCAGTGTTTCTTCACCCTTGGACGCACACTGAATCATCCAGGGAGATTGTAAAAATAATGTACTGATGCCTGCACTTCTGGATCTTGTAGAGCTCCTGGGTGAATCCAGTGTACATCCAAGTTTCAGAATAACTGGTCTAGATGCATGGGATTCAAAGATCAATCAGGCATTTCCCCCAATCTCCAGGAACTTACTAAATTATCAGGCAAATTCAGACCCAAATAAACAAAAAATTAAGCTAAACTATTCCTTGCACCATTTCTTCCTTTTTTCCTTCCTTCCTTTTATTCAAATAGTTATTGAGTATCTATTACGTACCAGAAACTGAGGCAACAGAGACAGTGCCCTGTCCCCCAAGAGTGCATAGTCTGGTGGGACACATAAGCAATAAAAGTAAAATAAAGAGGAAGATAAACACTGCATTCAAAGGGATCCCCAAAGGAAGGCCTTTTGACCAGCCAGGATGCAGGTTTAAGGAAAAATCTTGTGAAGGAGGTAAATGCAACCTGAGTTTTCAAGGTTGAGTTACAATTAGCCCATGTATGTATGTGTATGTGTGTACATATATACACGTATATAAAATATATGAGTGCACACACATGCATGTATCAATGTGCATGTGTATATATACACATGCGTAGATATGTATATATAATATATATGTGTATGTCCACATGCACGTGTGTCTATATAACGGCAAGGACATTTTAGTCGTTGGGAACAGCATGTACAAAGGTATAAGACGAGAAGGAGCTGTGCACCTTTAGAGCCCGGAGTCTCTCAGTGGGGCTCAAGTAAAGGGTACATTTGGGAACAAGGCGGGATAAGCTAGGCTTAGACTATAAAGCAGTGTTGTTTGCCATGCTCACGAGTTGCAGCTTCATCCTGAAGGCTATGGAGAAGCTTCTGAAGAACTTTAAACTAGTAAGGTTTGGTTTTGAAGCAAATCCTGAAGCCTTTTGATGAAAGACACATTTGTTCAGCCTAGGATATCTACAGTAAACAGTTTCTCTGCCCATCTTCATGCCAGTGCAGACACCTTGCTACTCAGCCAGAATTTATTAACTATTTTGTAGATAACTTTTCAGGATGAAGGCGGATGCCTCACACCATTTCTTAGTATCTGAGGGGCACTAAAGCTCCTCCTTCAGGTAGAACAACAATAATAACATTAATATTGATAACTTCTATCACATTCTATGTGCCAGGGAATTTACGCACATTTAATGTTTATAGTAACGTCTGTTAAGATGATTTATTATTCTCATTTTACACAGGATGAAGCTGAGGCTTTGGTGAAGTTAAGTAACTCACCCAAGATTACACAGCCGGGATGAAAACTCACATATGTTCAAATAAATATTATTTCTCATAATTCTTAATATATTTATTCTTAAAAATAAATAATATTTATTTTAAGGGAGGAATACAAAGCTCTAAAATCAGTGTTTAGATTTTATAAAGGTGGAAAATAAACTGAAAGAAAAAACAAAACAAAACTCAAATCTGACTGCAAAGCTCTTTCCTCTCACACTTTTCAATTCCTCGACCCACGGAGACAACACCCTTTGCTCCCCCCGGCCTCATAGCAGAGGGGAAGTGGAGAAAACTACAGCATCAACAATCTCCCGGGGCACTTCCAACAGCTCCATAAAATCAATCCAAAAAGAAAGATGAGGAAAGCATCACCAGTTCCTCCCAGTTATACAGACAGAGCCTCATGAATGCTAATGAGGGTCCAGGCATGTGGACCAATCCAGGGTTTATTTCCAGGGTAGCTTTATGTACTGGATGTATGTTCCAGAAGCAATATAGAACAGCCCCTGATTCATAGCTTGGGCTACTCAATGTTCCAACATCTTTATACAGTTGTTTCCTTTTGCTCTTGTGAGCTGCCCTATATCATGTTTCACAATAAATTATCCAGTGATTCAGTGCCAGAATATGAGGATATCGCCAAGTAATCGATATGTATTAACATGGAAAGACCACACAGCAAGCTACCATAGAGCAGAGAATATGGACTTTGTCGAATCCGAATCTCTGTTTACCACTTAGGAACTGAGTTGACTTGGGGCGAAAGACTTACCCTCTTTGGGTCTCAGTTTCTTCAGCTACAAAACGCAGAAAATTGTGACCACTAGAAATCATGTATGAAAATCAAACTCGTGCCACAGAGTGAGCTCTGAATGAACGTACAGGTGTCCTGCTTCTGATGTGACTAAAGATTGATATTAATTAGCCATTTGTGAAACAGCCTCCAAAGGGGACATGCTAAAGCTGACAGAGAGGACTGGCTATGCAGGCATGGACTAGCTTTTAGGAAAACAGATGTCCCTCTCTGATACGGTGAGACATTCACATTCTCCCTAAGTATGTCATTGAGGTGTGAGTTCTGAGCGCCCAGCACCTGTGCAGAGTTGCAAAACCACGGCGACTCGTGGGACACCTGGAGATGAGCCCAGGGGCTGGTTTCATTTGCTGGATGTATTACCGTCCTCACTAACCAATTGGTGACGGAATGAGGAGTCTTGGAGATGCCTCCGAAACGTGTGGGTCTCCTGGTTCCACAGAGCCGGGCAACACGATTTCAAAAGTTATAAAGAGAATGCACTTGGTTTATAGAAGGTAAATTAAAAAGTCAAAGTCAGGAAGCAGGAGGGAGGAAGTATAAAGCACGCCATACTCTGACAACATAAAAGCTTTGAGATACTATAAAGGAAGGAAAATCCAATGTTAGGGTCATTTAGCTGAGGTTCTCAGACAGGGACTCTTAGATGGTCCTTAGGGAATCTACGAAACTCCTAAAACTATGTACAAAACAGTGTGTGGGTATGAGTGTCTCGGGGGCAGAAAGTCTACAATCTTCAGATTTTCAAAAGGGTTAGAACTCCATTCAAATCCGGATTCTGCTCATTTCTACCTCTGTGATTTTTATGAAAGTTGCTCAACCTCTCTGGGAATAATAATAAAACTTACCTCATACTGTTGTTATGATAATTAACTGAGTTAATATTTAGAACACACTTAGAAAAGTACTTAGGGCATAGCCAGCGTTCACCAATCATCATCATCATCATCTTGGATGTAAAAGGAATGGCTTGTCTGTGGGTCCTGGACCAACCCTGCCCTAAAATTAATAAACAAGTCACTTGAGAAATCTGGGCATCAGATGTCCAATATATAAAATGGGATGCCTCCCAGCTCTAATGCTTTGGAACACCTGTTTTGCTCCAAGCACTGGGCAGGCCCTCTAAATATAAAGGTAAGATAAGGCTCCTTCCCTGGAGGAATTAACTCATGGTCTGGGATGGGAAAATGAGTACAAAATAAACACATATAATTATAATTAACTGGCAAATTCAGTAACAAGATACATTCAGAGGATGATGGGGACACAGATGGGAGATGCTAATTCAGTTGTGGGGAAAGATCCAGTCCAGGAAAGCTTTGCTTACAAAGATGTTATTTCAGGGAGAGGGAGGAAATGGTCAGAGTCCTTTAAGAAGAGATATTAGCAAAGGCCAAGAGACAAGAAATACCACTGCAAGTGTGAGAGGCCACAGTGGATTCATGGTTCTGGAGTCCAAAATATGACACAAAAAGTGGTGAGAAGGGAGCAGTACAGTGGGGCTAGACCATGAAGGGCCTGGATGCCTTGGAGAGGAGCTAAGATTCACCCTGAAGGGAACATTATAGGATGTACCTAGAGGGATGAAGAATGAGTTGGAGAGGGCTGGGATTGAAGGAAAGAGACTTCTTAATTATAAGAGGTTTTGAAGTACACACGTGGAGAGAAATGAGAGTGGCAAGAACTAAGGCCAAAGCATGAACTGAGTTTGTGGCTGAGGGGATGTTATGAGGAAGAAAGCTACACAAAACATTGAAGAGAGAAACACGGAATGATGTGGTGACTGATTACACACGGGATGCAAGGGAGACACATTCAAGTGTAACCACTGAGGTTTCTAGCTTGGATGACTAGGTACATGGTGGTTCCAACATCTGAAAATGAGGAGAGTGAGGAGGGGTAAGCATATGTGCAGCGGGGGACAGGCAGGGATGGTGAGCTCGGTATGGGATACACTGAGCTGGAGCAAATTGAGGACATACTGAGTGAATCCAGGCTAGGTCTCTAATAAGGATTAAATTAGATAATGCACATGGATTGCTTCATGAACTACAAAAAACTGATTATCGTCATTATTATTGCCTTTAGCATGGGCCGCACAAGCTCTTATTTAACCTCTCTCAGCCTTAAATGTTCCGTCCCCTTCAATGGGAATAATCACCACCCCTCATTTCCAACTCATAAGATATTTGGGTATAAAGTGAAGTTGTCTATGAAACATCGAGCACTTCGTGGGACAGACACATAAATCTAACACAATATTATTAAATGGCATTACATTCAAAGGGATGAGACATATACAACAATGATTTCCACAGGATTTAGTAACGAGACGACAATTACAGCTCTGAAATGCATGGTTTAACATGACAGCCAGATTGCCGTAAGAATTTTAATCGTATAAGTGAGAACTCAGTTTTCCTGTGTCATACGTCTATTTTTTGAGAATTCTTTCCTAGAAAACACAATATTGTGTATGTTTTGTGTGTGTGTATGTGACCTGAAGTGGGTACTCCCTCACATGTACAGATGGGAAATAATTAATTAACAGCCTGGGTCCCTGGGGGTGGGTAAATTAAAGCTGAGGAAGTAACACTTTTCATAAAAAGCTTTTATACTGGGCTTCCCTGGTGGTGCAGTGGTTGAGAGTCCGCCTGTCAATGCAGGGGACACGGGTTCGTGCCCCGGTCCGGGAAGATCCCACATGCCGCGGAGCGGCTGGGCCCGTGAGCCATGGCCGCTGAGCCTGTGCGTCCGGAGCCTGTGCTCCGCAACGGGAGAGGCCACAACAGTGAGAGGCCCGCGTACTGCAAAAAAAAAAAAAAAAGCTTTTATACTTTAATATAAACCTTTAACCAGCAAAACTGGCTCATAGGAAATAATCAATAGTCAAAATTAAGGACTGGCAATTATATAAGGTATTTGGTGAATCCTGGGTCCCAAAAGATGTAGATTCTTGTTTGCATATCTAATTTTCTGGCTTACTGCCAATCCTTTAGGATACATTAACTAAGTCAGGAAATCACAATAGAATCAGTCAGGCGAAATCCTGTTTTATAGTACTCATCTTGGTGTCTCCAAGAACCAGACAGGCTTTGTATTTATTCATCTCAAAGTCCATTCGCTTTTGAGCAAAAGGGACCTGATTTACTCCATTCCCCGTCTCTAGGTAGTAAATGAGATGCCTAAATTCCTCCCTGTAACACGTTCTATTCTTTAACAGCCCTTATTGCCAGCAAATATCTCCTCTAAGTCTCAGCTAAATCCATTGTTAGGCACCAACCAGCATGTGCAACGTTGAGAGGAAAACTTATATCATCTACTAAGAGAAGAAAGAAAACCTTTTAGTCCAAAACAAACAAAAGCAAGGCCACCAGCCCAGATTCTCATTGGGCATTCCTCAGTGACACGTGCAGCCCGTTCAATTGTATTGGCAGACTACTGTCCTCATTGCATGCATAGTTTGAGTACAGATTCCAAACCTATGGCTGAGTTTCTTCTTTTTCTCAGTTTCTTCTGAGTGTTTTCTTTTTCATTAATTTGCTCTGAATAAAACTGACCTGTGGGCTCGCTATAGAAAGTGGCATTTGGGGCTTTCCCTCCTCTTGTAAAGTGATTTCTCCCTAGTTTATTGTCCAGTTAACTAATTTAATAACCTTTTTAAAGTTGGCAATGTAAAAAAAGCAACTTGCAAAAGGTTTTCTGCAACAGAGAAACAAAACGAAACCAAAACAAGAAAACCCAGTATAATGTATGGGTTTGTCTCACAAGTATCTTCTTGGAAAGGGAGAAATCCTTATTTCCTGGGTACTCATTTTGGCACTTGGGGTTGAAAGCCATAAAATAACTCATATCGAAATGGAATAAGATAGAAAATTCTAATAGAATTACCATATGGTCCAGCAATCCCACCCCTGCGCATATATCTGGAAAAAGCCATAATTCGAAAAGATACATGCACCCCGAAGTTCACTGCAGCACTATTTACAGTAGCCAAAACATGGAAGCAACCTAAACATCCACCAACAGAGGAATGGATAAAGAAGATGTGGCATATTCATACAATGCAATATCACTCAGCCATAAAAAAGAATGAGATAATGCCATTTGCAGCAACATGAATGGACCTAGAGATTATCATACTAAGTGAAGTAAGTCAGACAGAGAAAAATAAGTATCTTATGATATCACTTATATGTGGAATCTAAAAAAAAAAAGATACAAATCAACTTATTTACAAAACAGAAACAGACTCACAGACACAGAGAACAAACTTGTGGTTACCAAAGAGGAAATGGTGGGGGGGGGGGGCGGTGAGGGATAAATTAGGAATTTGGTGTGAACATATATACACTACTATATATGAAATAATCAACAAGGACCTACTGTATAGCACAGGGAACTCTACTCAATATCTGTAATAACCTATATGGGAAAAGAATTTGAAAAAGAATGGATATATGTATAACTGAATCATTCAGCTGTACACCTGAAATGCAACATTGTAAATCAACTATACTCCAGTATAAAATAAAAATTAAATTAAAAAAAAGATAGAAAATCCTGAAGCTATCTGGCATCCCCTTGTAGTACCAGGACTTCCCTCAGAAGGCACTTTGAAACTATGTCTGCCAACTATTTACAATGTTGTCTCCCAAATAAGTCAATACAATATTTCCCTCTGGCTTATGGTTCTTTCCCATTACAAAAGAGGACTGAGAAAAATGATTTATTTCCTGTAAGTGAAGACCATTGTTCACTTACTAAAAATGTTTCCATGACAGTTCTCCTATTCATGGACTTTAGCCACAAGGGTAGATTTAGACAACCTATATACTCAGATGAAAACCAAACATGAAGAAGTCATTTAAACCCACATCCAAGACAGATAATCCTCACTGAAACAATACAAGACATCTGGGATAGTTTATAGAGAAGACAAAATCTCCATGGACCTCATTCATCCCTGGTCGAGAGGGCACAGTGTTCATTTACCTACTTGGCAATAACAAGAGCTGACACTAATACAGCACTTACCAGGGCCAAGCCATTGTTCTAAGAGCTTTATAAATATTACCTCAACTAATTTTTGCAAGAGCCCAATGAGGTAGGTACTATCATCCCTGTTTTTCAGATGAGGAAACTGAGGCACAGGAAGGTCAAGTAATTTGCCCAAAGAGCTGGTAAATAGTAAAGATGAGTTTGGAACCTAGGCAGTCTGGTTCCAGAGTCTGTATTCTTACCCACTATGCAGTGAGGACTTTCTTCAGTAAATCTGTCCAATATACAGATCAAGCTAATACTGTTTTTAATTTCACAGCAAGACTACAAGTTTAATTTTCTGCATGATCACCTCAATTATCCATTTAAACGTCTTCATCGTGATATTAACAACAATAAGTGCTTTTTACTACATATCAATGATGTGCCTAGCACTAGAATAGGTACAATGCCTAGATTATCTCATTTAATTGATTTCTTATAAAAATTCTAGCAAGGCAGAAATTAGCCTCATTTTATAGCTAAGGAAATTGATGCTCAGAGAAGTAAAGTACTTTTCCTAGGGTCAAAAACAAAGAGGTGGAGAGCCAGGAATCTAGACTTCATGGCCTCTGATAATGATACACAGCCTCCATCTCACTCTACAGACATAGACTTTGTTTAGAATTATGATAATTTAAAAGTTTTACACTCACCTTCATGATGCACAAGATTAGCCATAGCTGTGTGTGCAGTGCAAACACCCATGGCTGCTTAACCAAGGTTCTTAGAAGGTACCCAATGAGCCTGGTTGTGAGTTAATGGTTTTCCGAGCCACTGGAAGGTATGGTATTTTGTAAAGCACATGACAAATGTGTTTAAAATAAAAATGATGGTTAATCACAAAGTTTAGCATCACTATCAGGCTCTGGTGTGATGAAACGTTTTTTCTTCTATGTTCCAATGGATAATTAATTTCCTATTTTTTTCCTGAATTACAAAAACATTAACAGGTAATTCTATCAAGAATGATCTTTCCCATAAGACAAATGATGCAGTTTAAAGTGAAAGTGAATTACCCTTCCAAGTATTAAAGGCAAAATAATCATTTCAGTGATTATTAATAATCACTATTAAACAGAAAACAATTAATTGCACATAATTTCCTTACTCTCTTTATGGCCAAAATCACATGTATCTTACATTATTAGTGACATGAATAATGAAGACTCACAGCCAAGAAAAAGAAATATCTGAGCTTTCTATGTTAAAGACAGACAATACCTCACATTTGTATTTCAAAAAGAAACACAATCGAATTATAAAATATCCCCAAATAACAGTGATGTAAACAAGATAGTGGTTGCTATGTGTGTGTACTGGGACACACACACACACAAACTAAAGATGGGGGAAAGCAGTACAGAGTTGGACTCGACCTCATCTGGGCCCCAGTAACTTCCATTTTGTTTCTCCACCACTTTCAAAACAAAACTTCTGCCTTATGGTACAAGATGGCTTCCCAAGCTCCAGCCATCAGGTCTGCTTTCTAACCAGTCAGAAGAATGAAAAAGGAGGAAGAGAGGGGTGCTTTTTTAAATGACACTTTTTGGAAGTCACTCAGACACCTGTGCTTTTATCCCATTGACCAGATCTTAGTCCCATTGCCATATCTAACTACAATAGGAGGGCTGGCAAGTGTCTTTTATTTTGTTTTCCAGCTAAAAAATAGGGCCCCATTATTAGGAAGAAGAGGAGAATGGATTTTAGAAGAAAATTAAAAGTTTCTACCAGAGCTTAAGAATGTACAAAGGTCAAAACTCTTTTCCTTTAAAATAAGACATTGACCTTGGCCTTCATAGGTATTCTCACCCCAAAATCTAGGCTCTTGGCAACTACACAAAATCTAAAACCTTAATTCAAATTGCATAATCCAGAGCTAAATGTAGACATTTTAGATATATATGGGCAAATGGTACCACCGTTATGCTCTTGTAAAATGTCTTTCATTGAGTCTCTACCACCATTGTCTAGGAAAATAGGGGGGGAAACAGTGCCAAACCATGATGTTAAGATTAGACCTCTTCTGATAAAGTTAGCAAGCATGTGTGTCATCCATTAGCACAAACTTTAGTTCAGCAAGTTTAAAACTGACAAACAAGAGAAGTCTTAGACCTGATAAAAATGTAACAGAAGGGAAAATATAAAACAGTAAAATCATCTTGTTTAGAAGAAGAATTCAGGCTGGAATGGGCAATGAAAGGAAAATCTGATTTGGATTTGGGTTGATAATGCCTCCTTTTTGACATTAATTGCATATTCCTATAGGTTATTTTAGCTTTTTAAAAATGTTCAGTTCATGAAAAAAGTCTCCCATTTTTTCTGCCTTTCCTTTTATACTATCCTGTACTGAGGAGCACCTCGTCTCCCAGTGCACACCTGTCAAAGCCAATGACACACAGGAGCCAAGTTGGCAGGGGAACAGCAAAAAATCTCAGTGTGAATACAAATTTAAGGAAGTCACAAGGACCCATAGTTATCATATCCTCTGAACTAGCTGAAGACTAGAGACTTAAAGATCTCAGGGGTGGATTATTTAACATATGAATGCAAATGAGAAAATGGATTCTTAATATCATATATAAACTACACAAAGAGCTGACCACTGTCAGACTGGTAGTCTCCTATAGTATGTGGCAAGGTGACAAGCTCAGTTTCAGACAAACTTGTGGTCGAACTCTCGGCCAAGCTAATCAAGGTTCTTGAATGCAAACAAGAGAAGCTAATTCTGGTTAAGTGAACAGCAAAAGGAACTTACTGGAAAACTACTGGGGAGGCCTCAGGGTCTTCAGGGAGGCAGATGGGTTTGGAAAACAGGCTGGAACCAAAGCTAAGCTGCTGAGAAAAGAGGCAGATCAGCTTGGAAACAGCCATGGACACTCACCATTACACGGTGGGGCTTTTCATTCTGCTGCCTTTATTACCACTGGACACAGGATGCTATCACTGTGGGTGGAATAAGTTGAAAGGGTTTCTATTCCTTGGCATCAACTGTTTCACACTCAGAAGGAAACACCCACCATACTGGTCAATCTTAGGCCAGATTTTCAGGCCTTGTCAGATAGCCTCTTGAGTTTCTGTCAGAGAAAACTGAGCCCCAAATCCCAAGACTTAACATTGTTACAATTTCCCCCAAACAGAAGTGTTCAAGAGGTTGGCCAGCCAAAAATGTAGCCATTCATAAGGAATGTGCAACTTACCAGACACGTGATCTGGAGCAAGTTACTTTAGCTCTGAGTCTCAGATCCATTACCTCTAAAAAGGAGATAATTAATGCACATCTCATAGGGTCGTTTTGAAGATCAAACGAGATTATACATGTAACTGTTAATGATAAAGCCCAGAATAAGCATTCAATATCTCGGCCTAATGTGCAGTTGTGAGGAAAGACAAGGAAAATGCTTGATTCCATCAACATTAGTAAGATAATGATTTTCATGGCTGTTGTTAGCATCATAATTATCAAGAATGGGTTTTGCGAATTCAGATTTCCAAACTCCATTTAACCCCTGCTGCCCTGCAGCATTTGATGTAATTGGTTGATATGTCCCTTAAATCTCTTTTAATCTATCAGTGTTTCCTCCTCTTCCCCTTCTTCCTCCCTTTCTCTATCATCTATCTTCCCCTGCGATTTTGTTGTTGTTGTTATTGTTGAAGAGACCGGGAGTTTTATTCTGAGGAGTATCTGATAACACCCACGTTTTCCTGATTTCATCCCCATTTGTCATGGGGCATGTTCCTCTCTCACTTGTATTTCCTGTACTGTGACAGTTGGATCTAGATGGCTGATCAGTTTCCCGTTCAATTTTTGGCACCACTACTCCACAGGCAGTGTGCTGTGCTTCCATACACAATGATACATAATGTCTAGTTATTTCTCTTTTTATTTTTTCAGCACTTAGGCTTTTACCCAGACCCATCAATTCATTAGGGACTGAAATTCTATCATTCCTTTTTCGTATGTTACTTGACATGCTCTGTAACAGGGGTCCTCAACCCCAGGGCAGCGGACCAGTGCCAGTCCAAGGCGTGCTAGGAATCGGGCCGCACAGCAGGAGGCGAGCGGCGGGCGAGCCAGTGAAGCCTCATCGGCCGCTCCCAACCACGTGCATTACCGCCTGATCCATCGCTCACCCCCACCGTCCGTGGAGAAACTGTCTTCCACGAAAGCGGTCCCTCGTGCTGAAAAGGTTGGGGACCGCTGTTCTATAAGGAAAAACCCTTCCTTATCTGGTTGGCCTAAAGTACAGTCATAAGGAAAGCGAGGATAAATGCTTGATGCTATCCCTTTAATAGTTTTCAAAGTATAATGGTTTTCTAGCATCCTCCGGAAACGGCCAGTGAGATGAGTGTTTCTTCCCAGTATTATTATAAACTTAGGGATTTGAATAAATTTGACGGGTTTCAAATCATCGCAGTTATTATCCTTACTAATGGTCAACTGGCCCCCCTTTGGCCAGTCAGAGCCGATTTTACTAAGCGCCTGAGTCTGTGTGCCATGACCCTAGTAGTCTCTGATAACTTTGTTGATAACTAATGTGCTTTTTGATGTGACAAAATATTCTTGCCCCATCACCTCCAGTTACAAAATCCCATCAGCACTGCTTTTAGATGACTTTTGCATCCATGCTTTATTTCTTTGTCCTCTGCCAGGAGTCAAGTTCAATTCATAATGGCCCCATCAAGAGATTAACTCTTCCTATTTAGCTTGACCCACTTTCTCTAATCTTTCCTCACCCACACCCCAATGACTTACCCCCCAAAAGACTCATGTAAGCATAGTTCTCCCTTATTTAAAAATCTTCAGAAACTCATCCCTCCTTATATACAAAATAAGTCCAAATTTACTGACCTGATTTTCGAGGTTCACCATGATCTGGCCCCGGTTAGCCCTCATTTCACTTTGAATTGCCTGAAGCATATTCCGCTCTAAAACCAAACAGTATCACCTCAATTCTTTAAAAATGTCCTACAGTTCTCCACCTTCATGACTTTGCTTAAGCTGATCCATCATTTCCACTTTTTTGAAATCACAGTAATAGTTCAGGACTCAGGTTAGAAGCTACCTTCTTCTGGGAGCTTTCACAAGCCAAGAACCGTCTTTGTCTCTTCCTTCTGGCATTTTTTACTCAACATTACATATGTTAGTTACTCATCCACTTGTCTATGTAGCACAGAATGAATGCATAAATAACTACAAACTTATAGTAACTCAGATCAGAGCTATGTTACTGAATTTTCAATATTCAATTATTCTTTTATTTTAAAAAATGTTTAAAAGATACTGGACTGATAGTATCTTCTGGCATCTTTTCTCCCAATTCTCCAGTGATATGTAAATAAGTTGCAAGCCCTAGGAAGCCTACCTGAGCAGTGATTCAAATGCTTTATCTCAAACTTGACATATTAATTTTGCACAAAGGGAATGAACTGAATTCTTAAATGAATAACAGAACAAACAGGGGGAAACATCACTGTGATCACTGCCACTTTTACCACCTCTGTCTGCAGGCAAACTAAAAAAATAAAGAAAGAACCTCCAGAAAATCTAATTCTACCAGGTCAAGTCAGAATGGATTCCATCATACTCAATCACACTGTTTTTCAATTCAGTATTTATAGCCTAGAGTCAAGAATATAGTGATATTTTGTGATAGGGCATCTAAAATATATATGACCAAGTAAGTAAAAGGAAAGCCTGAATCCTCTTTTCTTCGTTTCCTTTTATGCTCAAACTACTTGAACGGCATCCATTTCAGCATTTTCAGGCCATTTGTTAAAAAAAGAGAAAAAAGTTTTATTTGGAATGACTAAAACACAGAAACCTCAGCTCAGAAAGCTTTAAAAGCGACTCACTGGTCAACAACTCCAACCCACAAGTTCAACACTTCTTTAATATGTAGATTGAGAGAATCTATGTGGTTGGAACCGATAGAACAAAATTACTAATCTCTCTGTTAAAACAGTAAGTGTCTCTGCACGTTCCTTTCATAGTTTTGCCCTGTGAATGAAGGTCACAGCAAGCAATCAATGTATCTGGTGGCAGGAACATTCATCTGTTTTGGTGCAGGAAATTTTATTCCAGAGTCTCTAAATATGAAGTGTGTAATTTTAAGCTTCAGATCACACCTTTCTGAGGGAGGACACTCATTAATGACAAAGGGGGTTCTGGGAAATGCCTTTCAGATTGGGTGTTCTCTACAGTCCAAGAACATAGAGACCAGTAAGCAGATTATTAACAGCTAGCTTAGGAATTTTACATGTTGCTTTCCTTCAATGGATGTGGGTGAGAAACATGACCAGGGTGAGAAAAGTCTAGTTTACAAAAGATTGCATATATCTTTTGCTTGGATGGGATTGTGTGGTCATAAGAAAATGTGTTCGTTTCCTTAGCTTCTTTCCAATATGAAGCTGCTACCCTGAGCCTGAAAATACTTCTCCTTTGTGCATGATAAATTCTTCATTAAAAAGACAAATAACAGTGAAATTTAAATGCAGATGGAGCGCTAGTTTTTTTAACTTTTTAAAAGTTGGCTGACTTATATTTTATAACATTTTTATTTCAAATATGCAAAAACAGAAATATTCATTCAATACATTTTTAAACTTTTAGTCTAGAATGAGGTATTTAGAATGAACCCTATTCAAAACAGACAAAGATCTCAGCATGGTAAGTGGACTCTCTTCTCTTGGTGTATACTCAATTTTCACTACTCGTAAGTTCCAATTATTTTCAAAGAAAACTATAACTATAATAAAATTAGTTGTCCTGATTTTATTTTCAAATTTTATATACCTGAAAGCATTCTCCTGCCATGTATAGTAGTAACAAAGAAGTCAATGGTAGCCAAGGAAATTGGAAGAAAAGGTAACCATATTGGAAAAGAGGTAAAATTATTATTTTAATTTTAAATAATTCATTATTAAGAAATACAAAAAAATATCCTAAAATTATTTAGAATGATAAGTAATAAATATTTGAAAGATTTGTATGCTTTATACATGGCAACAAAAACATAAAATACTGAAGAATTCCTCTTGTCCAATGCAATCAAGACAGCATTTGGTGGGTTAAAAAGAAAACGTAGTTGAAGTAGAGAATCATAACACATAAGGTAACAAATACCTAATTTTATTTAAAATTTATGATTCTTCATTTGCTGATTTTTTGATGTATGGTTACAACTTTGGCTTTATATATAGGTTTCACATCCTCATTAATACACATAATATATAGATGATTTCCAATTTTTATTTCTTGAGAGAGGAGAAAAAATTAAGGAACTTGCAAAGCAATCTGATCAAAAAATTCTTTAGATATTTATGACTTTTCCACCAAAACTGTGCTGTAGCTTTGCCCAACTATAATTTAATGACATTTTCAGATGTAATTGAAACTTCCCAGAGCAATCAACTTGGTTAAAATAAACAAAGACTATCTTTTGTTTTTGCAATCATATATCATTAAGTTATACAACATTTAATTGAATTATGGAATTACAATAACTACAGAAACAGAAACAGTCTAAACAGATTTGGGAAGCACAATTACTCTTGATGAGCAAATATCTCAGCTGATAGGGGCAGAAGTATATTAGACAGCAGCCTATTAGCCCTGAGCATCTTTTCTTTGCAGAGGGAATAGAGAGTTCTGGTTAATGCAGGGAGTCACCTAAGAGTGCCCAAATAATGTCATAGTTTAATTAGAAATAAATTTTACTATAACAAATAAACACTAAAAAGGTCTAACAACGAATGACAAAACATAAATTGCATGTATACGACAAAGTGTTAATACCACTAAAATAGAAAGAGCTTTTAAAAATAAATAATACATAGAAAAATGAATAGAATGTAACAGAGAATTTGTAAAAGAAGAACTATAAAGGTGCAATAAATATGTAAAGAGGAAATGTAAATACAGAATTTTAAAAATCACCCATCTTGTTGGCAAAACAAAACAAAACAAAAAATGATGTCCAGTTTTAACATGGGGAATCAGACATGCTCATGCCCCACTGGCGGGGGTGTAAATATTTACAGATGCTTTGGAAACTGGTAACAAATTTTAAACAAACATAGTCTTTATATTAAGGGCATACACATTTGAAGAAGTGTGGAAAGATACGTGCACAAAGATACTCACTGTGGAACACATACAGTAGTAAGAAACAGAAATCAATAAACAACTTGTTGAAAAAATTATGGTTCATCCATAAACTGGATTGCTACAAGCTATTTAGGAGAAGACATATTTTATATTTACTAACATGGATTTTCTTTACATATTGTCCTGTAAAAATGCAGGATGCAAACATCATATATAGAATTATTACTTGCATATGAAGTATATATATAAAATATTGGTCTCCTTCTCTGTCTCCATGTAGGTAATATAAATATGTTTTATGTGTAGCGTGGATGTCTTTGGGTGGTGGGATAAGGGGATTACTTTTAGTTCTACTTTACATATTTCCATATTATTTGATTTTTCTGTAATAAACATGTTTTACTTTTTTTTTAACAGAAAAATATGTAAACTAGTCAACTTAAGTCAGACTAAGGAAGACTATTTCATTGAATTCATTTTACCATTTTAGTTATAATAAAAGCTAACCCTGTGGTCAGACATGATTTATATCTAATCAACAAACTTTATTTTTGGCCAAATTATACATGGAATTGGAAGGAAATAATTCTTATTTTGCTTCTCACATGATAAATAGGATTTTATTTCTACCTATGTCTGAATCTAAATATGCAAAATAAATTTGAGAGTTAAGGCCTGATAATTTGAGTCCTGGAACTCCTGTTTTGGAGAAATACAGCATGGATACACTAGTTTTGCCCGTATCTCAAAATTACTTACAGAACAAGAGAATTTGCTACCTTATTGGAAGTCCAGATAAAAGTTAGGCTCCCAGTCTGACTTAATGTTTTGGCTTTTTACTATCATCAGAAACTCAAGTTATTTCCATATCTCAACTATTTTACTATTTTCAGCCTTGGCTTCAGCCTAGCTCCTCAGTGTTTTTTTTTTGTTTTTTGTTTTTTTAATTGAAGTATAGTTGATTTACAATGTTGTGTTAGTTTCAGGTGTATAGCAAAGTGATACCACATCTTCTTTATCCATTCATATGTTGATGAACCTTTAGGTTGCTTCCATGTCTTGACTATTGTAAAGAGTGCTGCTATGAACACTGAGGTGCATGTATCATTTCAAATTATAGTTTTCTCCAGATATATGCCCAGCAGTGGGATTTCAGGATCATACGGTACCTCCATTTTTAGTTTTTTAAGGAACCTCCATACTACTCTCCATAGTGGTTATACCAATTTACATTACCACCAGTCTTTAGCCAAACTCATCAAGAAAAAAAGGGAGAGGACCCAAATCAATAAAATCAGAAATGAAAAAGAAGTTACAACCAACACCACAGAAATACAAAGGATCATCAGAGACTACCACAGCAACTATATGCCGATAAAATGGACAACCTAGAAGAAATGGACTAATTTCTAGAAAGGTACAATCTCCCAAGACTGAACCCGGAAGAAATAGAAAATATGAACAGACCAATTAAAAGTACTGAAATTGGGCTTCCCTGGTGGCACAGTGGTTGAGAGTCCGCCTGCCGATGCAGGGAACACGGGTTCGTGCCCTGGTCTGGGAAGATCCCACATGCCGCAGAGCGGCTGGGCCCGTGAGCCATGGCCGCTGAGCCTGCGCATCCGGAGCCTCTGCTCCGCAACGGGACAGGCCACAACAGTGAGAGGCCCACATACCGCAAAACAAAAAACAAACAAAAAAGTACTGAAATTGATTCTGTGATTTAAAAACTCCCAACAAACAAAAGTCCAGGACCAGATGGCTTCACAGGCAAATTCTACCAAACATTTAGAGAAGAGTTAACACCTATCCTTCTCAAACTCTTCCAAAAATTGCAGAGAAAGGAACACTTCCGAACTCATTCTGTGAGGCTAACGTCACCCTGATACCAAAACCAAAGATACCACAAAAAAAAGAAAATTACAGGCCAATATTACCTCTGAACATAGATGCAAAAATCTTCAACAGAATACTAGCAAACTGAATCCAACAATACCTTAAAAGGATCATACACCATGATCAAGTGGGATTTATCCCAGGGATGTGAGGATCTTCCAATATCCGCAAATCAATCAATGTGATACATCACATTATCAAATTGAAAAATAAAAACCATATGATCATCTCAGTAGATACAGAGAAAGCTTTTGATAAAATTCAACATCCATTTATGATGAAAACTCTCCAGAAAGCGGGCACAGAGGGAATATACCTCAACATAATAAAGTCCATGTATGAAAAACCCACAGCTAACATCATACTCAACAGTAAAAAGCTGAAAGCATTTCCTTTAAGATCAGGAACAAGACAAGGATGTCCAGTCTCGCCACTTTTATTCAACATAGTTTTGGAAGTCCTAGCCATGGCAATCAGAGAAGAAAAAGAAATAAAAGGAATACAAATTGGAAAAGAAGAAGTAAAATTATCACTGCTTGCAGATGACATGACACTCTACCAAGAAACTCCCAAAGATGCTACCAGAAAACGACTAGAGCTCATCAATGACTTTGGTAAAGTGGCAGGATAGAAAATTAATACACAGAAATCTGTTGCATTTCTATACAAAAGATCAGAAAGAGAAATTAAGGAAACAATCCCATTTATCATGGTTCTAATATGGTTGCCAGTAGCAGTGATAGCACATGTTTCCTTGGTGTGTCCATCAGGAGAGGAGAAGTAAAACTTTTCTCCCAAGCATGAAATACAAGTCCTTACATTTAGTCTCACTGGATCAATTTAGGTCACGTGGTCACCCATGAACCAACTGCATTTTTAGTACAGTGTCGTGTGCTGATTGCCTTGGACAAATCTCCATCTATTCCTGAAGCTAGGGATGGGGAAAAATAGTTACCTGAAAGAACTATAATTCTGTTTGGCATCAGGGCATGAATAACAAGTAGGTAACCAATACTGTCCACTAAAAATAACAATTTCTGGTATTTACAAGGTACAATTGAAAGTTTCATTTGAATCATCTCAATTGGCTTATCATACTGATTAAAATTCACTGGATAATTTGGGGGATTATCCATATCACTTTAATGATATGTTTTGCTTAAATGAGTTTGGGGTCATGGAACAAGTGTAAATTTTCACCCAAATTAACATAAATGTCTCACATTGCTGTTGTCCCCAAGGATCTGGCATTTTAAGTAGGCAGATAAATTTGGTGTAACTAAAATCAAAATAAATTACTGCATTCTCTAAATATCTTTGTTGCTATCATATTTGCAAAAAATCTCTGTTAAGATTTTTACTGTAAATCCTAGGAGTGAATTGTTTTTGTTCCCAAACCATAGCTCAATGACAGATAATATTGAGTAATAGATTTCGCCAGAAACAAAGACTATGCCAGAGGAGAGTGATTAGAGAAATCCTTATATAAAAGCATTTGGAAGAGTACACAAGCCAGAAACACACAGAGTTCTTACTGTAAGTGGAGAAGAGGAAAATGTTCTGGATCATAAATCACCCTAAATTTTGGTGTATACAATATGCAGAATGTTAAATTTGGTATGCTTTTCCATCAAGTCTTTTCGAACATGGTTGTTTATTGCCAGGTCACAAAAAGTAAACAGACACTTAATTTAGCATAATATTTCACTTATGCTGCAGCAGACCTACATTTCTTTCTTTAGTGAAAATGGATGGTTTTCTGCACACAGAGGTGAGAGTAAGTGACTACTATGTTTTGCCCCCCTGTAAAGAGCTCAGCAGAGCCTTCCAACTCAAATCCTAATTGAATATTGACTAAAAGACAGATTTGAGCTCTCAGCACATAGAAATACGAAAAAAAAAGGTCGTTGGATCAAACAACAGACTCACAATTGTTTAGAACTGCTGCTTCGGTGGGGTAGGGGAAATGTGCTTCTGATTAATTAAAACACGTACAAATCTTAACCTGTGTCTGTTTACTCTGAAGGTCTATAATGCTGAATCATAACACCCAGAAGTACCTAGGCTGCCTGAGGCGAGTAGATAGGAGAAAGAAATCCTTTTCTTCTCTCCATTGCCAGGCAAATGGAAAAGAAAGCTGGCAGGTAATGTAGGGTCATTGTCAAAGCTCATAGGAAGTAGTTTCTAACCTGGCCATGGAAAAATGCTGGAGCAAATTGTGTCCTTTGCAAATAAGACATTCTGCTTGTGTCGACATATTCTTTGGAAGATTTGAAGCTTCAGCTGCCTTATAGGAAAACATATCACATCTAGACAAGGTCAAGGCCAATCACTCCCCCAACCACCACCACCCCCCCACCGTTTGGCAATCGCTCAGATGTCTGCATTATCTGTGATGGGCCCTACGCCTCAGTTTAGTGGTACTTCCATGGGAGCTACTCAGGGGTACAGGTCATTTTCAAAGGCTCCCGACTGCCTATCAAATAAAGAGCAACACACAAAGTCTACTAGTATTCAGTGTTTACCACTGCCTGGTCCCAACCTCCGTTTCCAATCTTATGCCTCGTATGTGCTCTTTGTTCTAGCTTTGTGTGGCTTCTGTGTCTTTGCTCATGCTCTCCCTAGAATACCTATTCTCCTGCCTCCCCGTATTCAAATACTACGTATTCCTCAGCTGCAGTGCACCCTCCTCCAGGAAGCCGACTGTGATCCTCCGGTAATTAATGTAGTGTCCTGAAGCTCTAAGATGTTGTCATAACCTGTTGACCCAGGAATACCTGAATCTTATCTTAGACCAAAATCACCCATCTTCTCAGGAGAATGATGCGCACAGATGACACTGACAAATGGAAAATCAAATCCCTCTTTATTATTAGAACTTTGGAAGACTTGGCCGGAGCACATAACCTTTCTTTACCCCTAGGCCTACATCCAAATTTACCACCTCTATTAACATGTGAAAGGTAGAAAAGAGGACAGTACCCAACAATGTGCAGGAAGAAAAAAAAGACGACTGGGAACCTTGTGCTTCCCTTTTAATGTAAGGGACTCTGACCACTAATAAATATAGTCCAATATCTTTTCTGGAATCTTACCACTAATATCAGAATCTTTCCACTTGAGAACTGAGGAAGGGCGGCGAGTATGAATGTACCCTACCCACCCACCGCCAGCACCACAGATGCCTGTGCAAACTGGGGTCAGTTTGGGGAATAGAATCATAGGGTGGTAGGGACAAGTTCAAGAATCTCCCCTAGTCCGGTTGGCACTCTTAGAAACGTTCTCTCCAGATCCCATAGCTGTACCACAAGCCAGGCCCCCTCCATTGCCCTCCTGTAGGCTTGATATAAACCTGGGGTTATTATGGGGCTCAGGCCCTCTTGGGGCCAGATTAAGCTCCATGTGAATCCTTTAGGTCAACTGGACTGCGCAGTGGAATCACATGTACACTTTCTGAAATGACACCAGGTCCAGCTCTATGATCTTTGTTCAAGAGTCATTATGTCCTCCCCAGTGTTATGCAGGAGTGTTTCTGCACCTGCACAGGAAGGTATCAGATACTGGTCACTGAAATTCAATATAATTTAAAGGGCAGGCACCTTGTTTTGCTTTTTTAAGATTTGTAAGAAGAGAAATGAACACTCATACCCCAAGCATTATGACAAATACATAAAAATTACTCTAATAAACTGCAGAGAAGGGTCAACAGTTGTTCTAATGGAATGCCTTTGAACTAGTGATTGAGGACACTTCTATACATAGGCAATAATTTTCTGAGATTTTCTACACATTTCCCCACAAAAATATAAAGATGATCTGTGTTGGATAAAACATTCAAGCCCAATACAAGACCTTTCCTCACACTGTGAAGACATTTACACCCCTCCCTCCTCCACACTCTCCACACACTACGCTTAGATGAATCTCCTTAAAACCATTTAGTGGTCACGGCTTTGCTGTGCTCAGATTTTCAGTGGTTCTCCATGGCCTACAGGATAAAGTACCCCCGACCCCGCCCCACTCCTTCACACTGGTGGTGTTCCTCCACAGTCATGAACAAAACCTTTGTTCTTATTTCTTTTTATCTCCAATATTGGAATCTCACACAATCCTATTTGTTCAGACGTCCTCAGACTTGCTTTGCATTATCTCATCTCTGAATATATGCAAGTATCTTTCATTCCTCCCAAAATACATCACCTCCCCATCCTTTGATCTCAGTTAGTTTGAGGCTTAATTCAAATGTCACTTCCTCCATCAAGCCTGGTCAAAGCCTATTTTATCTGTTAAGCAATTGAGGCACAGTGACCAGAATCTCCAAATTTTCCAGGGGCCTAAAAAAAGTCCGAGATCTCAAATGAAATGTACTGTCTCCAAAATGTACAACTAAAACTGGAAAACCAAAATTAATAACTGTTTATTTAAATGACTTCCAAACGTATGTCAACTTTATTCGTTGTTAAATTTAGAGCTCCTGAAATATCACTACAATTAACAACAATTGGTGAGGCTGGTTTTTTTTTCAGTTTGCCAAGGTTCCTATGAAGATATTATGATTCCTGAGAAATCATAGTCATTTATTAACCAAGTCATATAGACAAATAGTTTCAAAAGCAAGACTGAAAAAAATCCTTTTATTTTTTCATAATAAAAAAGATAAGTGGCTGTTGGAAGTGAGGTACATTTTAATATATTTGATATGAGACTTTCTAAAAACGTGAGTCACTATGACTTTCAAAAGTCTTCAGTGTCCCTGTGACTCCAAGACCAGCTCCGTGGTGGGAGGGCCCTAGATGTGTTCAGAAGGCCCAGGTTGGTGTTCTATGGCCCTGTGCAGCCAGCAGGACATCTCTGGACCCCACTCCCACTCCAAAACAGGGAGTTAGGATACATACTCCACGTATGCAAAAAGCTTGTTTTAAAGAAGAAATGAGGTTATCTCAGTGAACTTGCTATAAATGGTAGGGAATGTTTATTACTTTAAATAATCATGAATTCAACTGGCATAAATTCATGCATGAACTAGTTACTGAGCACCTATTACGGTGCACCATCTACCGGACACTGGAGAATACTAAATGATCATCTCCGCAGAGCCAGGAGAAACAGGTGTACATTGAAGTAAGATGTGCCCAATGCCATAATATAATTAAAACAGTACAAGGTTAACAGTACCAGCTACAGTCAAACCGCCTGGACTCCAACCCACCTCTATCTCTTACTAAATGTGTGACCTAGTACAAGTTCCTTAACTACTTTGCCTCTTGGTTTCCTCATCTGTAGGGTTAAGAGGATTAGTACATATCTTATCAGGAATAAATGAGATAACGCTTATAAACTTACAAAACAGTGAGTATACAGAGTAAACATCCAATAAATAGTCACTATGCGTTCCTGTTCTCTTTAATGCCTAGGTGCCACGGTCTGCCTATGAGTGTGATGGGCAAGATGGGAAGGGCTTTTCAAGCTGGAGGAAGAGCATGTGCAAAGACACTGTGGCACAAAAGAGCATATGATAATGCAGGGATGTTAAGGGCTTAACACAGGCTGAAGCCAAGGGTGTGTGCAGAATTGCAGGAGTTGAAGCTGGCTGGGGAGGAAGGACCCAGTTATGCCATGCAAATGAGTTTAGAGTTTATCCTGTGTAGGCAACAGAAAGCTGCAGAAGCATTCTGAGCAGGGAAAGGTCATGACTGGACTGGTGCTTCAGAATGATCACTATGGTAGATGGATGGAATGAGGGCAAGAAAGCAAGCAGAGAGAACAGTTAAAAGGTTATTGCAAAAGTCCATGCAAGCAATCATGAGGGCCTAAAGCAGGGCACCAGTGATGAAGAGGAGAAAGAGATGAAAACTTCATCAGGAGGAACATCAACAGGATGTGTGTATCCTTTGGTGGCAAGGACGCGATGACCAACAGTGAAGATCTGAAGTTGAGTTGTGCACTTCAGCCTTGAATAGCTGGGTTATATAGGAGCACCAGAACTGTAAGACAATACATTTATCTTCGTTGAGTTCGAAGATAGAGGTGGAACGAGTCTTAGTGATAAATTCCACTGTTGAGTGGTCTGAGGACATCCTAGGGGAGATGTGATGGAGGCCAACGCTCTTCCAGGTGTCATGTGTAGACCTGTGCCATCTGTGACCTGCTCGTTACTGGTCTGCACCAAGATAAAGTGCTAGTACTGGAAATTACATCAACTCTATCATCAATCGGTTCAATTTAGCTGACACTTTTCTGTAGCAAGACTTTCTGGAAGAAAGCAGTGAGTTGATTTACAGTCTAGTGCAAGTTCCTTATCTCGCTGTGGACCCATGACCAAACATTCACTGATTGCAGCAGTCTGAGACCACCCCTTCAGCAGCACTGATGTACGGATTTGAGGTCTGATGAGAGGCCTGTCCTGGAGCCCCGGATTTGAGAATGCAAGTGTAGAGATGTCAGTAGCCAAAGCCATCATCAGTGGTGAGGTTGCTGAGAGACGGGACAGAGATGAGAAGAGGGCTATACTAGTTTGTTAGGGCTGCTGTAATAAAGTACCACAAACTAGGTGGCTTAAACAACAGAAATTTATTGTCTTACAGCTGTTGGCAGGGTCGGCTCCTTCTGAGGGCTGTAAGGAAGAATATACTCCATATCTGTCCCCTAGCTTCTGGCCATCTTTGGTGTTCCTCCCCTGTAGAAGAATCACCCCAATTTCTGCCTTCCTTTTCACATGCTGTTCTCCCTGTGTCCTTGTCTCTATGTCCAAATTTCCCCTCTCAATAAGGACACAAGTTATAATGCATTAGGGTCCACCCTAATGACCTCATCTTAACTAATTACATCTGCAAAGACCTTATTTCCAAATAAGTCCCTATTCTAAGGTACTGGGGGTTAGGACTTCAACGTATGGATTTTGGGGGGACATAATCAACCCATAAAAGTGAGCCAAAGATGAAGACCTGAAAAAATATTTAAGATTCAGACGCTTACCACATCCTGCCTTACACTATGAGCTCTCTGTTCAGTGTTGATGTACCTCAACTTCTCAAGCAGACTGATAGGTTCTTAGAGATCAGGAAAGCTGTCTAAAATGTTTTTCCATATTTTGCCTACAGGATTTAGTGAGTTTCTTGTATGTAGAAGTGGTTCAAAACAATGTCGTCTGATGATGTATAACAAACAAAAATTGAATATGGAAGAGCCCCCAAGAACTGTTTTGAACACAGTATGTTGTGACACGCTGCCTTATAGGCAACAGTTGCTGTACTTGTCAGAAAAATCGCCAAAGGAGATGTTCAAGATATATTTTAACTCATTTGCTTAAACAACTCTATGCCTACCATCCACACCAAAAGGCTGTTCCCCTGCATGGGCAACAGAAGGCATAATTATTTGCAAGAATTTTCAGTGTTTTCCTTGTGCTTTCTTAAGTGGCACAGTATCTTCTCTGTACCACTGTGCATATTCTCCAAAATCCCATTGTCTTTCTGAAAGCACTACAGCCCCTGGAGGGTTTGAAACTTAGCATGTACTCCCCAAAAACTTAGGGATTAAAAAAAGAAGTTAACTGCAAAGTATCTCAAAACTTTCCTACCGCATGAAGTGGTCCTGAAAACCACCACATGGACAGGTTGCATTTTCCTCCCATAGGCTCTAGAGGACATCAATATATTATCAGTTTATTCCATGTCTCTCAATTTTAGAAGGGTAGCCGGAAGCTTGGAACACTTAGGGGTTTGATAATTCAATTTATTTTTCAAACTTCTCAAATGTTTGCTCTCCTTGTTAAAATGAAAGGAATGGCTTAGCAAAGATAATTTTCCCTTTGACTAGTGAAAGGCATCAGAAAAATCCATACCTAAGCAGTTTTTCTTTACAGATATTTCACCCCCATCTTATATTCTTATTACCACATCCAATATGCGATAGCACTACAGTCATTATTTATTTATATTCTAACTACACTCTGAACGGACTTTAAACAGCTTACAGTGAGAGAAAACAGTGCCAAAATCCCATAAGAGAATAAAAGTAGAGAAAAGAAGCATATTTACTTATGTCTAAATACGTAGAACTTAGATTCTATTACATAACTTTGGCAATATTGAGATTGCTAATATTTTCAACAGCCTAACTTTCGTTAGTGCTGTTGACTGCTCATTATTTTGTTTTCTTCAGAAAGAATTAAGTCAAATAAAACATATGCCCAATATGGAGATTTAGTTCTCACCTTGGCTTCAAGTTTGGTCACTTAAACATGCACTACGGTGATTCAAGTTCAACTGACAGTCAGCCACTGCAAGAAATTCATCATTGCTTATGGTCTTTGAAAGAAGCTTTCCTCTATAACGGATCTAGAAATTTGTCAGTTGTTGGTATAAATAAACCAGACTGGGAGGTGACTGATGGTATGTTTCTGCAACATGAATTATTTTGAAACCATGGGGTAACTGGATTACCCTCCATGGTTTCCACTAAGAAGCTTTTGTAAAAGTATGTGAGTTGTGTCTCCATGAGAGCGGCAGACTGTATTTAAGAGCCCTTCATGTCCTCTCCATAGAAACTTCCTAGGAAATAAAGCATCAGCGCAGAATTTCAACAGTCAATGTCTACAAGCACCTACTACGTTCCAGGCACTGTTTCAGGAGATGGGGAATCAAAGAGGAATAAAATGTGGTCCCTGTCTTTGGGATTCCTACAGTCTAGTGGGAAAGAGGCACTCACAGAAAAGGTAATTTAAATATAATGTATAGGAGGAAAAGGAGCAATAGACGAGGGAATTAAGGTAGCACTTAGCCCAACATAAAGATTTAGGTAAGGTTTCTTGAAGGAGGTAACACCTGAGTTAATTAAGAAACAAACAAGAGCAAATCAAGTGAAGACAAGTGAGAAAGATGTTCTAACAGATGGAAGAGCATGAAAAAAGGTATTGTAGTTTGAAATAGCATGGGGGCATTTGGTGGACAAAAATGCAACGATACCATTATTGCTACTAGGTCACAAAACTGACCAGGGATTTGAACCAGAGACTGATGGCCTGCAGAGTTAATGAAGTGTCTCAACAAAAGAGAAATAGGGATGTATTGTACCCTCAACCTCATCTATTCTGTACACAATGCTATCATGGTAACCATTGCCTTCTGGGTTGGCTTATATGTCAATAATGATGATCAGGATGATGATATCAGTAAGGCTTACTCTGGTCAGAACTTCACATACAGCCCTTTCACAAACAAAAATAACACAAAATTGCACATATCAGCTTAGCAGTAAGAAGAACAAACACTTACATACCCCTTACCACAGGCCAGGCATTGTTCTAAGAGCTCTACTGTATTATCTCACTGAATTTTCACAGGAACTCAATGATGGAGCTACCATTACTATCCCCACTTTACTGATGAGTAAACTGAGCCACAGAGAGTTTACGTAAGGTGCCCCAAATCACAGAGCCAGTTTGGGGTACATCCAAGAAAGCAAACCTAGGCATTCAAGTTTCAGAGTTTATGCTTTTAACCACCGTCCTTCACTACCCATCGCATGTCCAAAGCAATGACCAGACTTTGAGTCATTGACTGACTTTATGCCCTTTTCTTTACCTGCTAACAACAGAGAAGTAATTCTGTTATATGCTTGGACTTACAAAAGAAAACATAATAAGGTAATTGTGACAGCCTTCCAATTCTGCAGAAACTATAAATCTGATCCCAACAGAGAAACTCTTGCCAGAGACAGGGAACACAGAGTTCCAAATTCTAGATCTTTTTCTTGGATGCATTACAGAGGCCAGGGTCAGACCATCAATATCTGAGCAGCAATGGCAAGAAGAGACAGTGTTGGCAAGAACCAGATAGCTGGTGTCCTAACAACCATATACATATGATGTTCCTTTAGAACAAGCATAATTTTAGTTAAAAGTGATTAACATTCCATTATTTAAGTGATGGCTGGTAGTCTTATTTCTATTTCTTCTTGCAGACTCATAAAAACTCAGCCTCAGCTTTGCTACATCTTCCAATTATAAGAGAAGCCAGAAATATACATTTTACATGAAATAACTTGAAAGCTTTAAATACTGAGAATTCAAAAATTTGAAAAATACATTTTAGACAAAACAAAATATATATTGTGTCAGTTTCATCCCATAGGCTGAGTCTCTTGTGTATTTCTGTAGCCTTATCATCTCTTAAGATCTCACCTCCTCATCTAAAAAGGTAGACATAGTGAACTTTATGTCAGATTCTTTGAAGACAATGCCTTACTTTGCAATGTGAAAACATACCAAATACAAGTTTGAATGAAATTATAAGTCGATAATTAGTAACCTCATTTCCCAGAAAGAAATATCAACTATTATATGCAGAGGTGAAAGTAGAGATTATTTGAGGCTTCCCTATCCCCTCTTCATAAGGCAGATGAAGAAATTACACCAGAGACAGACAATGACTTTCCCACAATCAGTGGTTTATTAATGGTAGAGTTTGAGCTCAAACACAAGTTTCAATACATAACCTTTCTCCTCATCGGCCAGCTTTCTTTATTCTGTCAAGGAAGTCATTTGAACTCCTAGATCCAGCCATGCCGGCAGTCAATCACCCTGCACTGGATTTTTCAATTACAAGTACCAGTAAACCTTTCCCCTCCCCCTTATTTTCCTAATGATGTAGCCACTTCGGTTGGGTTTCTGTCACTTGCAACCAAAAGAATGGGACTATTAGTCCCAGAAACAATGACTCCTTTCCACATTCCTGCTACATCATGCTCTTCTCCAAATGGGAATACTTGCCTTTCTTTATGCTTACACAACTCATACAAATTTAAGAGCTAGTGAAACTGAGCAGGATCCTGTGGGGCTCCTGGGCATGGAAGCCTTTCTGTGGCCCCCATTTCTGGTTTGAAGGGAATAGGCTTCAGCCTCCATGATCTTCCCTGACTTCCAAAGGTCAGGTTCAAACAGTTGCTAATAAGGGAAGGGAGGGGATGCAGAGACAAGGGAGGGGCAGCCAAGAAACAATAGTGCAGCCTTGGGACAGGGTCCTGGTTTTGACTCAAGAGATACACATAACAGTATCTTTGAACTCTTCTGCAGAACTAGAACCCCCCAACAAATGGAAGATGTTATCTACTTGATGAAGCATTCTTCATTCCAGAGAGAAGACCTGAGGCCAGATTAAAGGAATACAGGCCCTACACACACCCTGATCCTTATCAACAACACGCCACCACCACCCCCCCAACCATTGCTATAAAGCTCCTCACCAAATTCCCCCCGGTTGGGACCCACAGTTTCGTAGGGCACGAGCCCATTGTGTCCCCCTTTGCCTGGCAAAGCAATAAAGCTATTCTTTTCTATTTCACCCAAAAGTCTGTCTCTGAGATTCGATTTGGCACCAGTGCACAGAGGCTGACTTTTCGGCATCACTAACCCTACTCTACTTCCCCCATGAAGATTTTCCCTACTATTATATCCAATCCTGTGTGTGTGTGTGTGTGTGTGTGTGTGTGTGTGCGCGCGCGCACATACATACTCTCTGTCCCCCTCCCCTACTTTAGTATTTGTAATCAGCATCTTACAATTAAACACTATCTTATTCTCAATTTATTTGGTATCTTCCAAACTAGAACATAAACTGACAATTCAGAAGCATATCTCAAAGTTATCTTCTGGTTCTGCCATGAAGCCAGAGAGAGAACTGGTCTTTTTTAGAACTTAGCTTTACGTTAGTAGAACTCTCCTGATCATTCCAACTTGTATAGACACCGGGCCCCAAATACTGGTTATATTTCAATGTGATGGCCTATGGTTGTGTATTAAACTTGCTTTTGCCAGAAAAAGACCTTGGAATCATTTGACGTTTACCACTTTACACAGTACAACTTTTTAGGAATGAAAGATTTAATTTCCTTTGTTCTTCAGTCCAGTTTTAGGGACGCAAAAGGCTATTCCAAGTGTGTAATGAGGCAAAAACTTCTCTTATTACGTTTTTGGTAACCTGCATCTTCAAAATGTCTCTACTTGTACCAGTGCATAACAGTTCCTGCCCATTGCATCAAGAAGATTGGGGAGGAAATGCCAAAAAGCATATTGAAAGAATTCAATTCTTTCCCTGAAGCAGAGAAAAACATATAATTCTTTTTGAAGGAATCCTGGGTTGAACAGTCATTTAGTTTTCTCAAAAGGTGAGAATATTTTATTTTTTTAAATGCAAATTTTATGTTGCCCTGACAAACAACCCTTCAGAACTTTGAATAGTGGAGCTAACCCAAGTGCCTCAAAGCACATCTGAAAGCATGAATCACCATTATTGATTTAAAATACACACACTCACACACATATATAGTTCCCTAGCACTAGGTCTTAAATTTTACGAAAGTTATGGGTTTTTGAGTCATAAGTGAACAACAAAGTCAAAGAAGTTAATGAATAAAGAAGGAATTTCTCTAACAGTGACTCAATGTTAGCCATAATTTTAGGGCAAAATATAAGCTGAATCACATGGAAATGAGTAACTTGAACTTACAATACATTTGGCCTAGTCAACAGTTCTCTTGAATGAAGAATTCATATAGAACGGACCCAACTTTAGGATTGCCCCTTTCTCTCATCACATACATACAGACACACATGTATACACACCTGCATATGCACACATAATATTCATTTTGGACCTTTGTAACCCAGGCGTTATGAATAGTTCCTAGCTAACTAAAAAAAAAAACAAAAAGGCAAAAAAACTAGTCATGTCAATTACACAGAATTCTTTACAGTGCCTGCTTTTACATTCCCTCAGGAACACCTATAAGTAGCTAGTTCACATGAGGTAGTCACTCATCACCATTACTACATAACTTAGAAACATATGGTGTAGCTCTGCCATGCCAACTTCTAGGTATTCACTCTAGCATTCTGACAAAAGAAGAAAAAACAAGTTCAGAACTGTTTTTCAAATTGTCATTTATCAGCTGCTGAAACACACATGGTGAGAGCCTGATGACTAAGTTTTTGTTGCGGTCATAAATTATCATCACCTCCATGTTATATTTAGATTCACAGTAGTACAAGGAAAATATACCTACAAATGATAAAATATTGAAACCGAGCAAAACCCTGTGCGGCTCCCAGGTACAAATGCTTTCTGTGTCCCCCTTTTCTTGTTTGTAGGAAATAGGCTTCACTTAACCTCTATGACCTTCCCTGAGTTCCAAAGGGCAGGTTCAGTTGCTAATCAGGGAAGGGATGGGATGCAGAGACAAGGCGGGAGCAGGCAAGAAACAAAAATGCAGCCTTGGGTCAGGGTCCTAGTTCCTCCTCAAGGAATTTGTAACACTACCCTGGAGCTCTTTTGCAGAACTAAGGCCCACACCCAGGTGGAGGAGGGCAACTTCTGGCTGAGCACAAGATTCCGGGAGCACCGCCCTGTTACATCACCACCAACCAACCAGAAGAAAGTCACACACCCTGCAGCCCTCACCCCAAATTCTGCCTATAAAAACCTCCCTCCAAACCATCAGGGATTTCGGGATTTTTGAGCATAAGCCATCCTGTTCTTCTTGCTTGGCTCTGCAATAAACCTTTCTCTGCTCCAAATTCCTACATTTCCATTTATTTGGCCTCACTGTGCCCCGGGCACACAAACTTTGTTCGGTAAGGATATGTTTTCACATAGTCTGTTTCGAGTCCCGTCTTTTAAGTGGGAAGTGTTAGAAAGTCTAGGCATTCTCTTTCCCAGTAAAAGTAAAACCGAAGTAATTAACTATCAGAATGATCCAGCAACAGCACCTTTTTCCTCTACTTCCCAAGTGTTCTGAGCTAAAATACTTTTTTTCCCCCAGCTCAAACCGCACAGAAAGACTGACAACAGTCTGCTGTTGAGATTTACCAGCTAACAGCCCATTTCTCTCCTTCATACTCTTTATGAAGTTAGTGCTTAAACGATTATTTTGCCCATGTTGACTACTTGATAGGTGCCCAAAGGGGGAGGGGCAGGTCTTTCTCAACTCAAATAGAAATAATCCTGAGTAAACAAGTACACGAGACATGCTATCTCTTCTATTTTTCATTTTAGAATATTCCTGGCCAGTGTTGTATATTAAAAAGATAGGATGAGAGAACTCCATGCGTAAACTCCCACTCTTTCACCTGTCTACACAGTGCTTTAGGCAAATTACAAAACCTCTCTGAGTCTCAGCTTTCTTTTCTAAAAATGAGGATGTAATTCCTAAAATATGAAGAGAACTTAAAATGATCTAAGAACAGAAATAGGAAGTTAGGTAAAAAACTAAGGAAATTTAAACAAACTGTAGATTTTAGTTAACAATAATGTATCGCTATTGGTTCTTTAATTTTAACACATGTACCATACTGCTGTAAGATAATTATAGGGGAAAACTGCGTCTGGGTTGTATGGAAACTCTCTGTACACTTTTCTCAATTTTTCAGTAAATCTAAAACTCCTGAAAAACTAAAGTCTATTTTTTTTAAATGACCTAAGGTAGGTGCCTTGCACATAGTAGGTACTTGAAAAATGGCAGCCAGTGTTAATGACATAGACTATTTGGTTTCATAAAGTCTATTAAACTCTGTACAGTATGACCTTTTCCCCCCCAACTTTATGGAGATGTAATTGACATAGAACACTGTGTAACTTTAAGGAATACAGCATAAGGATTTGACAATATGACCTTTTCCGCAGTTCAGCAATTCTTTTTCATAGGCAGTTCTTTCTCTACCCGACCCCATGCCACTCTATTCCCTTTCTCTACATCATTTTTCCTCTTTTTCTAGTTCATCCATTTCTATTCTACTACAAACTCACATTTACAACTAGTTTTTATTTCTCCAAGACTCAAAGTTCAAGCTTTCTACTTGGAGAAAAATAGCAGAACAGCTTTTTCCAGAAAGGCACAAAACACTTAAAGATATAGTAATGGGGAGAACTTGTTTTCTGTTGTAATAAAGAGATAGATATTCAGCTTCCCAGTATAGACAACAGCTGTGAGGCAGCTTTGCCGGGATATGTATTTATGCTGCAACAACTAAAAATAGTTTGACCAAATGCCAGTGTTATCAATCTGTCCTGGAGTCCGTCTGATATTAAGGTCATGTGTAAAAACAGAACTCACTTGCCCCTCAAAACCACAGCTTTGAATGGATCCAGGTAAAACATACCAAATCAGATCAGAAAAACTAGCCTCATGACAATCTTTCTCAGGTGGCTGAAGGTTCTGTTTAGAAGAAATGGGTCTTCATGAGAATGGATTTCTTTCCCCACTGTGGTGCTGGGATTTCAGCCTCTATTGGAAGGACAGAGCTATAGAGCCTTTTGACTGATAAAGGGAAGTTTGTTTTTTAACTTTTAAGTGACAACAGTTTTCATTGCCGAAAGAACAGGACATCTTTAGCGGGTGCTGTTAATAATGGGATAGATTTTGAAGACGGAATTGCCCCTGCTATAAAGACACAATTACCAAAATAATTCCAACCTGAAACTTGAAATATCAGGCCCTGTGGACCCAAACCCAACCTTAAAAGAATATCCAAAAACTTGTACTGTTCGGAGAATACTTTTGCTCTACTGTAGTTCAAAATCCTCGTTGTAAAAGCAAGGGACCACTGATGGGGGTTTGAGAGTGCAGTGTGTAGCCCACCTGCTCTTTCTCAACCAGGAAATGAGTTTTATTTCTAATAAAACTGATACCCAAGCTTGTGACAGCCGAAATAAATCATCAGCTCTGGGTGGTGTGTGTACGTATACAAGCAAAGCAAACAGAGAAATCTGTGCTAACTCAAGATAAGGGTAGATAAATATAGGAAAACCCAGCAGTCTACTACAGGCAGCACGTAATTCAGTCTCAAATGGCAGCAACCGAGAAAGTCACTATTTTAAGAAATTGGTCTCCTAACCTCGATGGGGTTACAGCTGGCTTTAATCACCCCTCACACCGCCCCTCTAGGGGCTTCACTGGTTTTTCTTAGTCCAGCTGCTGCAGATTCATCTAAAACAGACAGAACGGGATGTTTTCTTCATTCACTCACTGCAGCTGGGTACCTGACCCCTTCTCTTCTGGGCCGACGCCCTTGACCTGCATTAACTAACCCCTCCTTTCTCTGGCTGGAGAACAGGTGATAGAAATAGACACTTTTTACACATCAAAGGCAGCCCAGAGCCGCCTCAGCTTTGCCAGCCTCAGACACAAAAAGCTTTTGATGCTTACAACTGCGAGGCTTTTTCCAGCTGCACTTTATCAAGCTAGCAGCGCCAGGGCTTGGAGGGCCTCGCAGAACCAGAAGGTGGCGGCGAAGTCACCTTGGGAAAAGAAGGGGGTCAGAGGGGGGAAGGCAGAAGGGGCGTGCCCCTGCTCTGGGGTCAGTGAGCAAGGGGAAGGGAGATTGGAGGGAAGCCCAGCCAGAGTGAAGCGATGTCCAAGGACCCCCGAGGCGACCCTAATAGGTGATCAGCTGACTCAGGCGGAGGGAGGAGGAGGGTGCCCTTCGCAGCATCACGGGAAGCTTCGCCTTCTGGGCTCGCTTCCTCTCGCCTGCCCCTGCGGTTGCTCTCTGCCCGCGTTAGCCTGAGAGCGGCTCGGAGGCGCTCTACTCGCTCCGCACCGGAGCCCCCCCTCTGCCGGGTGCCCCCGCCCGCCCAGCGCACGCCCAGGAGGGCGGGCCGGGAGTTGAGCGCAGCCGCCCGGCGCCGGAGAGTGCTGGGAGCCCTGCAAGCAAGCCAGGCCTCTCTGGGCGCCGCGGGCTGCAAATCACTCCCCGAGCCTCCCGGGCCACAAAGCGGGACTTGCCCCCCTCGCTCCCCGACAGGGAGACCGGGCACTGGATGCTACGCTCCAGGCTCCTTGCCGGGCCCGGGCAGCTCCTGGCGCGCTCCGGGCTGGGTTGGGCCAGGCCCAGCCGCGGAGAGGGGGCCTCGTAACCCATTCCCCCGGGCGCGGTCTCCTCTGCCTCCAGCTCCTCCTCGCCAGCTGCGCCGCCAGCTCCCATTGTGCGCCCCGCCCGCCTGGCGACATCCCGGCGCTACTCGCTGGGCCTCCCAGGCGCACCTACCTTCTGCTGCCGGCGAGCCATATCGGTGGGCTGCTTGGCGTTGAAGGGGTAGGCGATGCAGCGCATCACGAACACGTAGAGCTGCAGCCTCTTCTTCCTCTCTTCCTCCTCTTTCTGCAGCCGTTCCAACTCCTCCTTCTCCTTCTCGCTCGCGACCGACGGGCTGGGGCTGGAGGGCCGGCCGCCACCGGCGCGGCTGCTGGGCTGCAGCCCCCCGGCCCCGCCGCCGCTGCTCGCGCCGCTGCTCCCGCCGCCGCCGGCGCCAGCTCCGGCCCCGGCGCCGCCGCCGCCCCCCAGCCCGGCGCCGCCGCCCGAGCCTTCGCTGGTGCGGCTGGGAGACAGGCGCGCGCCGGACGCGGCCGAGCCGAGCACATCCTTGCCGCTCTCCTCCTCCAAGATCTCGTCCGATTCCTCTTCGCTGGATGAAGGGTCCAGCATGGTGGCGCCTGGGGAGGGGGGTCCCTGGAGCCCCTGGCTTGGGGTGCAAAAGGTGGGGGGCGCTGGAGGCAGCTGGGGGTCGGCTCTCCCGGATGGCCGCTTCTCCCCAAATCAGGGAGCGAGCGCGCTGCTGCTCAGCCTTGGCCGCCGCGACTGCTTCCTCCGCCCGGCGTTCGAGAGCTGGGCTCAGACTCAGAAGCACGAGGGGAGGAGGGGGAGGGAGGGTTGCGTCCGTGGACCCGAGGTGGGCAAGGGGGAGAGTCAGTTGCGAGCCCCGAGCCCGGAGCCGGATGCCATCTGCAGCCGCTGAAGGAGGCGCCTCCAGAAAAGATGCCGAGTGTTGCAAGCTGTCGGTGCAGCCTAGAGCCGAAGAGGCATCTTGCCGATTGGGGAGGGAGCGGCGCTTACGTGTTTATTGGCTTAACTCTCCCCTGTCCGCGGCGTAAGGGTGGCTGCAGAGGGCTGGAGCGGGGAGAGCGCAGAGCATCCCCCAAAGTCTCAGAGCTTCCGTACTGACCCTAATGCTTTCCCGCTCTCCTCACTCCCACCCCTTTGTGGATAATTTCCTCCTTGATGCCCAGCTCTCCTGGCCTGACCTCTCTCCCCCTCCCGCGGACAAAAAGTTCTTGCGGGAGGAGGAAATAGACAAACCAGTGATGACTTTTTGTCATCGAAGAGTAGGCTGTTGGAGACTCTTAATTCAGAGGTCTCACTAAGAGGAAGTCGGCGAGATCTTATACGCGAAAGAAAGAGGCTATTTCCTATCCCCAGCTTTCTTCACACTTGGGACACGGGGGCAGTGGGGCTGCGCAGCCTATTTGTCCCACCTGTGTAAACTCTGATGCCAGCGATTTCCATACGCCCACCCTCATTAAGATACAGGTGAATGCAATTCTGAGCGGATTGGCGTATCGACCATGCAGCTCAACTATTTAAGTAGAAACCCCCCCGCCCCTGTTTACTCTGCCTTCTTCAATTCCAAGAACTGGTGATACTTTATGCTGAGGTGAGCCTACCGTAGAAACAGAAGGGTTTCTGGTTGCTGAGCCCTTCCTCCATTATGGCTTGCTGGAAGATCTGGGTGGAGGATTGGGGACTCCAAGATCAGACAAAGATACCCTAAGAACTGAGTGCATCAACATCTAATGCGTTTACTCTGTCGCGCAGTCTTCCTTCCTGCTTCTCCGTTATCTATTAATTCAAAGCAGCAGATGGTGCTTTCCTTCTCCCTGCTCCTTTCTCTTAAGCCAAAAAACCCAGCTCACGGGGGAGCTGGCCAGCGTGCTGAATCTTATCAGCGACAGGCAGATGGATTGAAAACAAACCAACACCTTTTACCCTTTGATCTTAGGCTATCTAGAGAGCTCTCTTGGCTTTTCCTCACCCCATCTCCTACATTTATGTATTTTCAGTGCTCTAATTATTCGTAGATACTCGTGGGAGTTATTGTTAAAGTGTAGTACGAATTTAAAGTGTATATCACATCTGTCTTTATGTATTTTAAAATTTACCATGAGTTTTACTGTAGGCTTTGATACTCAAAGGAAGTTTTCTAGCTAGTCTGTTTGAGACCTAAAAATGAATTTAAAACAACTAGCTCCACATTAATTCCAAAATCCTGTTTAAATTTTTTTAATTAAGTAATATATACATGGCTCATACTTGACTTCACCACCATACTCACCTCAAGGACAAAACTTTTGTGGTCATCATGCATTCTGTATCAATTTAAAATAAGTAATCCAGCAACATGGAAAGTGTTATATTTTGGCAGTTCTCACTTTTAAATTTTTTCTAAAGAAGTAAAAGATGTTCAAATTATGTTTTCTTGGTTTCCCTGGGATGTGAAATATAGTAGGCCAATCAATCAGTAAATTAACCTTTATCTAGCACCTTTTAACGAGTGAACATTGTTCTAGGTGCTTGGGGTAGGTGGAATTTTTAGAAGACATTCTCTTAAAGAGTCTAAAATCTCCTTTGGGAGATACAAGTATGTGAAAAAGATTAACAACACTTATTTCAAGGCAACATATCAACCAATTCAAGTTAGTAAACTGCTAAAAGCTTGCTTGAATGAAGCAACTGGGAATGGAAGAAAATCATATATTTCTCAAAAGAGAGTTAAATTTTAAAGAAAGGAGCCATATAACTGGATGGTGAAAAGGGAAGCTATTATAAGTGGAAAGGGTGACTTGCAAAGCCATAGTGATAGGACAAAGGACCAAGTAAGGTACAGAGTGTTATGCAGATGGTGTGTGGGTAGGAAAGGGGGAATTGAGGAGGAAAAAAAAGAGTTAAAATTATAATCCATTTGGCCAAATTGTGGGGGGGGAGGGTTCATATTTAGGACACAAAGAAATGAATTGTTAGCTAGGGAGCATGTGGTGATTTGTGGAGGAGGTGCTTTTGAAGGCAAGACAAAGCCATTTACTAATTAGATATTTTTCAAGCAAGATAAGGCATTTAAGTATCATCACATTAGGCACTGGTAGAAGAGTGATCATGAACTCTTGTCTTTAGAACCATTTGGAATTTCTCAATCACTGTAGTACTTTTTTGTTTAGTTTTGTATTTTTACAAATCTTTTTGAGTTTTGTGGGGTTTTTTTCCATTTATACTCATTAAAACATAAACTCAGTATCTACCTTGTGTTAATCATATAAACCTATGATATCAGTATTAAATATGACGTTGCTTAGATAAATCTAACACTCTTCTTAATACACCCATAAGTGTTCAATCAAAGAGACTTAAATTTTACTGGAAATACTTTTATAATCTTTTTTTTCAAAACATGTCCATTACTGACTTTTAAAATGTATGTCTTCAAAGGTATTTTTTACCTTAGCTGAAAGTCAATTCAGTGTCCTGGGAGATATTATAACTCTTTGCTACTGCTGAAGATAAGATATGCCAACCCAAACTCCTTCAGCCTCTAAACCAGGAGTTGTGGCTTTCCTAGATGCAAATGTTGACGAAGGAAGAAAAGAACCCCAGAACATATCCAAAGGCTCTGAACATTTGCCTACTTTTTGTTGACATCCATATTCTTCTTTTTATTTTATTTTATTTTTTTTTTTTTTGCAGTACGCGGGCCTCTCACTGTTGTGGCCTCTCCCGTTGTGGAGCACAGGCTCCGGACGCACAGGCTCAGCGGCCATGGCTCACGGGCCCAGCCGCTCCGCGGCATGTGGGATCTTCCCGGACCGGGGCACGAACCCGTGTCCCTTGCATTGGCAGGTGGACTCTCAACCACTGCGCCACCAGGGAAGCCCCATATTCTTCTTTTTTAAAATACAAATCTACCATAGATTCTGATACACATAAGTATTTATACGCTCACACAAGCTATTTTAGGTGCTTGCACGTTTGCCTCTACCTCCAGTTCTGCTTTGTAGGAAACTTGAATAACCTTAAGGTGATAGAATAAATTTTAGTCAGCCATCTGGAGACCATATCATGAAAGTAGAAGTTATAACATGGAATTTTTTAAATCCCAGCAAAACCTAGAGGAAATAGAAATGACTGAGACACTAAACCAGGGTTTTATAATCTGGACCTTGATTATTTCTAAACCTCATTCTTCCCTGAATCGTTTGCTGTGATTGTGTAAAAAGCTGCAAGTAAGAAGGAATAGCTGACTTGTTGGCAATCAATAGACACTTTGGTGAAAAACGATCACTTCCTTCTTTATGTCACTCATATAACATGTTTCAATCAGATAAAACTGAGTTTAATGCCCATCTTAATGTTTTTCTCAGTTTGTTACTAGAGGATAGTTTGGCCAAATTATATATTTTTAAATCTCACAATAAATTTCATATTATCTAGATGTAATCATCTCATCCAATCAATATATATTTTTTTAATTTAAGAATAACTCACAAACACCAAAAAGGGTAAATTTGAACCTTACGGTATGCCTAAAGTCAAGTTAAATGCTTGGGCTCTCGACACAGGCAGTTCTGCCTTTGCTACTTAATAGCAGAGTTATTCTGAGAAAATTATTCAGTGACTCAGACTCAGTTTCCTCATCTGTAAAATGAGGGATAGTAGTACTCATTTCCCTCAGAATGACAAGAAAATTAAATTCAATATTATAAGGAAAGTATTTTTCAACAGATTTTAGGTTTAAACTTTTTTTCAACTGGTGGGAGATGGACTTATAATAAATGAGCTGACTAGAAATTGGACATGCATAACTGGAAGGAAAAACAACATTAAAAAATCAAATAGCCGAACTTTCTCACACAATATCCAAAAATAAACTAAAAATGGATTAAAGACTTAATGTAAATGAAACCATAAAACTCCTAGAAGAAAACATAGGCAGTGTGCACTTTGACATCGACCTTAGCAATCTTTTGGGGGGTATGTCTCCTCAGGCAAGGGGAAAAAAAATCCAAAATAAATGGGACTACATCAAACGAAAAGATTCTGCACAGAGAAGGAAACTATTAACAAAATGAAAAGGCCACCTACAGAACAGAAGACATTTGCACATGTTATGTCTGATAAGGGGTTAGTATCCAAATATACAGAGAACAAATACAATTCGACATTAAAAAAAAAAAAAATTTTAAAAATGGGCAGAGGACCTGACAAGACATTTTTCCAAAGAAGCCATACAGATGGGCAACAGGCACATGAAAAGCTGCTCAACATCACTAATTTTCGGAGAAATGCAAATCAAAACCACAATGTCAAACCTGTCAGAATGGGGCTTCCCTGGCGGCGCAGTGGTTGAGAGTCCGCCCGCCGATGCAGGGTACGCCGGTTCGTGAGCCGGTCCGGGAAGATCCCACATGCCGCGGAGCGATGGGCCCGTGAGCCATGGCCGCTGGGCCTGCGCATCCGGAGCCCGTGCTCCACAACGGGAGAGGCCCCAACAGTGAGAGGCCCGCGTACTGAAAAAAAAAAACAAAACCTGTCAGAATGGCTATTATCAAAAAGATAACAAATAACAAGGATTGGCGAAGATGTGGAGCAAAGAGAACCCTTGTGCACTGTTAGTGGGGATGTAAATTGGTGCAGCCACTGTGGAAAACAGTATGGAAGTTCTTCAGAAAATTAAAAATAGGACTACCATACCATCCAGCAATTCTACTCCTAGGTATTTATCTGAAGAAAACAAAAAACACTAATTCGGAAAGATTATATATTCATTGCAGCATTACTTACAATAGCCAAGATATGGAAGCAACCTAAGTGCCCATCAATAGATGAATAAAGAAAATATGGTGTATATATACAATGGAATCTTAGCCATAACAAAAGAATGAAATCTTGCCATTTGCTACAACATAGGTGGACCTAGAGGGTACTGCACTAAGTGAGATAAGTCAGAGAAAGACAAATATTGTATGAATCCACAAATTCGTGGAATCTAAAGAACAAATGTACAAATGTAACAAAAGAGAAACAGAGGCATAGATACAGGTGGTTGTAATGTATAGAAATATTGAAATATTGAGAAATATAGAAATATTGTGCACCAGAAACTAACATAGTGTTATAGTCAATTATACCTCACAACAAACAACAAACTCATTTAAAGAAAAGATCAGATTTGTGGTTACCAGAGGCAGGGGATGGGAGGAGGAGAAATTGGATGAAGGTGGTCAAAAGGTACAAATTTACAGTTTTAAGATAAGTAAGTACTAGGAATGTAATGTATACCATGATAAAGATAATTAACATTGCTGTATACTATATGTGAAAGTTAAGAGAGTAAATCCTAAGAGTTCTCATCACAAGGAAAACCATCTTTTTCTTTTATATCTATATATAAATGGAGATGATGGATGTTCACTAAAATTATTGTGGCGATCATTTTACCATACACCTTAAACGCATATGGTGCTGTATGTCAATTATATCTCAATAAAAATGGAAGAGAAAAAGAAAAAAATCACATAATCCAGAAATAGATCCTTGAAAAATAGAATAGTTACTTATCAGTATTTATTTAATTGATCCCTATCTTGTTTTAGACAGTATTTTCAGAGACTTAGAAAATGGTTTTTTGTTTGCAAAAGCTGCTCTTCATCATTACTCTTTATCATATAATAATCCTTGCTAAAGTGAAATGAAGTGGGTTAAGATGGAATTAAAGGATAATCATAAGACTAAAATAATAGAATCGAGCCACATAAAAACATTTTCTTTTACTCCAGGCAACAAAACAAACGGTTTTGGAATGATAAATAATACTACTTACAGGAATTGGTCTCAGAAAACCACCTTATTAGTTAAAAAAGATGATAAGAACGGAACAATGTATTTTACAATAAATATTTAACTTGAATTCTGAAAACCAACTGTTCACAAGGGTAATCACATTTCTTGTGTATGCAATTTCTTTTAATGGAAGTAGGAGCTAGATGTGGTATAGATTGAAATGGTTTATGCTGGTGTTTACATGGACAAAGGGAAGGATTGAGTCTTTTGCATTGATTCTGGGATACAGTGACATGCCAGCAAATAAAAGAAAAAAAAATACCAGTATAGCTGTTTCCATATGAGATATTAGGTAGATAATTCCTCTAATTAGCCCAATTCTCTAATTTGGCTTACACTGGTATATGCTGTTACCATTATATCTTTACCTTCTCAAAATAATTTTCTGGGTTGATTGTCTTGGTTATATTTAATTGCCTTTAGACCAGGAAGCTTTTAACAGCTTGTACATAGGAATGACTGACATCACGGTATTTTCATATTAACAAGTTTGTTTTCAAACAATTGAAAATAGTAAATTCCTTTAACTTGGGCTACCCTAAAACATATGGGTCTTTTGAGTAGCTAATATTCTGGAGGAAGATAATGAGTATGAAAAAAAAGTTGAGAGAGGCTTGATGACTGAAGGGAAAGTAAGCAAAAATCTAAGGATGGGTCCCATTAAGGGGTAGATACTATCATCTGGGTCACAGGTCAATAGAGGCTAACCTGCTGGGAGAAATGCTTTAAACCAGGTCCAGTCACCCACATGCCATTAGCAAAAGGCTGATAATACTTGAGTAAAACATATATCTTAGGCTTTGTATCTAAGCAGAATCTCTGCCTTTGTCATCCAGAATTCATATTTTGATGTTTTACCACTTTCTGACCGGTTGCAAGGTACAGAAAACTGAAATAACAATTAGGCACAATTAGGCATGCCTGCAAAAAGACAGAGAGAGAGAAGGCCCTGCCCCAAGACTGCAGGCCTCGAATCCACTCACCCCAGTTAAATGGAAGAAGAAAACAAAAGAGATATACGTGGCTGCCACAGCTCTTTGATGCACAGTGACCTGCCTACTCATTAACATGCTTCAACTGGTATATATTATCTGATAAATCTGATTAATATGCCCTCTTCTTGAGGAGGAGAGAGAAGAGAGCCAGAAGCTTGCCTTTCTCCCTGAGAGATCATAACCCAAGCTACCACCTTTCACCAAGTGGCTCAGGTTCTCAGACCCTGGCTGTCCTGCAACC
Organism: Orcinus orca; assembly: GCF_937001465.1. Taxonomy (NCBI): domain Eukaryota; kingdom Metazoa; phylum Chordata; class Mammalia; order Artiodactyla; family Delphinidae; genus Orcinus; species Orcinus orca. The sequence continues at coordinate 26,770,164 of NC_064568.1, read as the reverse complement.
AAGAACCCGGGTGAACCGCTGTATTTGATTCTTAAGAGTGGGTCTCTCTCCATCGGTTGTATTTATTTGGAATTCTGGCACTTTCTTGGCAATATCTTTGAAAGAGATAATGAGTTAATGCATGTGTGTGCTTGGAACAAAGTATATAGTATACTATATAGTAAGTATATAGTAAGCATTTGTTAAATGTCAGTGGAGATGGAGATGCTGTTGGTAACTATTATGAAACTTACTGAAAATGACAAGGCTAGGTTCTAGTTTTTGCAAGCGGGAAGAGGGGCATAGTTCACTAAGGCCAGTGAGAACCTCTTGCCCTTAAGAGAAAGACAACTTAGCATTGGAAACCCACAGCAGACTATGAGAGTCAGCACCAGAGCTACAATACAGGTCTTGGAGGAAGTGGGCATTGTGTTCCTTCAGTGTAAATTTAATACCTCCCCTTCCTCACCCATTCTAATGTCTTGATCTACTTTTACATTTTTATTTTATTTATTTTTATTATTTAATTTTTTTGCGGTATGCGGGCCTCTCACTGTTGTGGCCTCTCCCGTTGCGGAGCACAGGCTCCGGACGCGCAGGCCCAGCCGCCATGGCTCACAGGCCCAGCCTCTCCGCGGCATGTGGGATCTTCCCGGACCGGGGCATGAACCCGTGTCCCCTGCATCGGCAGGCGGACTCAACCACTGCACCACCAGGGAAGCCCTACTTCCACATTTTTAGAAGTTATACGAACATAAGGAGGAGAGTTAAGTGAAGGACGGGGCAAAGTCGTGAAGCTGGAAGAGTTGGCTAGAACTCTAAGGGGAACCCTTGGAGTGTATTTAAACAGGCACATCAATTGTCATAAAGATTCTTTCCTACCTTTTTCTTGCAAGGCATGACTTCATGCTATAAAAAGACCAGCATACAGATTTTCCTTGGACTGGTGAAAACCAATCTCCATTTCAGACAACTCACCATAGGAAATGCAATAAATGTTTAAAGAATATTCTGCACTCAAAGTCAACTCATAGTGAAGAGACAGCAAAAAGTTAGACCCAAATCATAAGGCTTTATCTCCCCTCCCGTTATTATTTATTCTGCACAACAAAATGAGACTCCTATGAGTCACCAAGTCATTTGGCCTGTCAGCGATTAAAACAGCACATTTACCGTGCAGTGGCCATAACCTATTTGATTACTTCAGAAAATGTGCGGAAAAGGGAAAACCTTACAGGTGTCTTGATGCCTTCAGGCAATAGGCTGAGTAATCACACAGAACCGAGTCATAATTTTTCTCCCATCCATACATATGCATGACCTTTGGCAACTTCACAGGCAGGGGGAATGGCTTCAAGACGGAGTAACTCCATCATGGGGCTCAAATATATAGTCAAGGTTACTGAGGGCAGTTGAGTCGTCAGTCCCCTGCTGACAATTTACTAGTTGGGTGATGAAAGTGATGAATGTTCAGACTGTGCCCAAATTCATAACACAAAATATGTGACTTTAAAATTAATCTCTCATAGGAGTAATGAGTTTAAAAAATAAGAGAAATTGTAGCCTGTTAAATGTTTTTATCCCTAGGTTTGCCCAGGTTAACTGGCATTTTGGTGATGAAAGAAAACTTTTAACATCTCCACATCAACCTTATATTCCATAATCATTGATATAGTTTCATGGTCAAATATTTGGTCTTTTCAACCTCATTATTCCCTTTGCTATTGCCATGGTTTGTATATTTTTTTTCTAATTCTTATAGACATGATTCACTGGGTAAAACATGTCTATATACCACCTGTTTTACCGAGTTGTTTCTAGAAAGAAAAAAGAAACTCAAACCAAGAATCTAAAACACCAAATTTTGCACAAAGGTTTGAGTTGTGGCTTTGGGATCAGACTTGAGTTCAAATCCTAGCTCTTAGCTGTGTGACCTGAAAAAGATAGTTCTTTGATCCTCAATTCTTCAACCTTAAAAGTGGCAATAGGGCTTCCCTGGTGGCACAGTGGTTGAGAGTCCGCCTGCCGATGCAGGGGACACCGGTTCGTGCCCTGGTCCGGGAAGGTCCCACATGCCGCAGAGCGGCTGGGCCCGTGAGCCATGGCCGCTGAGCCTGCGCGTCATCCAGAGCCTGTGCTCCGCAACGGGTGAGGCCACAACAGTGAGAGGCCCGTGTACCGCAAAAAACAAACAAACAAACAACAACCAAAAAAAAGTGGCAATAAAAGTACCAATAATCCATAGGGATTTTATGAAGGTGAATCAAATTCATGCATCTAAAATGCTGAGCACAATGGCTGACACCTGTTCAGGAAAGGAAAGCTATTGTCAACATTACACATGAATTGGTATCCAACTCTGTGGAAGAACTCAAAAAAGAGAGAGGTGTCCAGCACTTGCCCACTGCAGAGAGGACAGGTCCTGTTGGAACAGCTTCTACAAAAATTCTTTGTTATCAAGATTTTAAGCTTCCATCCCTGAATAAAGAGCTTCATTTGAGATAGCTTATAAAAACACATGAAGTTATCATTACATGTTTTATCAAAATTCATCTGAGGAAATACTTATTTGCCAAATGACCACGAAATAGGGATGTTATATCCAGACTTGTAATGAGGTTGACATTCCTGGAAGAAAAAAAGAAAGAAAGGCCATTCAAACATTGCTTTTTGAGGGCTCAGCTAAATAGCTTTTAGAGAGAGCCTCCACTAGCTTGTATTTGCATAACAAAAAGATTCCCCCACCTTCCTATAGTCTTATTCGCAGATTCCCAAATAGAATATTTATTAAAGTCTAGATGCAATTAAACCTTTTGTGAAATGTGTGTTTGATCATGAATAGGGGTGAGTCAGAAAGTCTGTGAACGAGACTGAAACATAAAGGAAGTATACAAGAAAGCATTCTCATCCTATATTTAGCCATAACATTCAAATGACAAAAAAAGAGAGAAGACTTTAGACTGAGATGAGGTTTTCCAATGAGTGCCATTCATCCCTAATCTTGGTTTCTTTGTTTATTGCTCTCATTAATTCAACTAACATATGTTGGATGTTGGAAGATTTGCTTAAAAATGGTGATGGGAAAGGTAGTCTTGTCCTAACCTAATCTGTCTGGATTCTGAAAGTGCTTTTGTATGAAAGGAAAATTTAGTGAGTCCTCAAATAGTACTGTTTTATTAACGTAACAAAACCGTGTTTCAGGTTACTACAAAAAGATGCCACAAAATCTAAGCTTTTATATTTCACTCTAGAAACTTAAAAGGAAGTCTGTTCTCACCTCTATTATTGTTCTGAATTCTTTTAAAATAGTCTATATTTTACTATGAATATTTCAAAGAGGTGGTTCTTAAAGACGTTACCTACTCTGGAGAGGTATTTGGGGGAGGCGGGGTCAAGCATGGTGATTTTTTTTTTAACATAAAAGAGGGTTTAATCTAATCAAATAATTTGTCCATAATTCCAAGGAAACCAGAGCAGACTTATGCATTTGGATGGTGTGATTGAGTAAGTGAGAACAAATCTCTTCTCACTATGATTTTGGAGATTTAAATTTCCCTAAGTAATTTTCCTGCCACCTGACCTTATTTGCCTTTGCAAAGGCAAAACAAATCAACTTGAGAGGAAAAGGAAAGGAAAACAATAATCTATGTTTTCATGTTCCTGGATTATTTGATTCCCTGGGTAGGCTTGTCTTGCTTACTTATAATCATACCAAAATATTCATAATTTAGAAATTGGCAGGAAATGAAACTGCAATCCTTCTGTCCCTGTTGGAACATATCAGGGAATCAGGATTTTCTCTTACCCCAGAGATTCCTTTCAGCATGTGCCAATTTTCAAGCCTCAGGATGCTAAATGACAAGAATTATATGTGAAACCTTGCAGTGAGCCAAGAGTTCTGGTGTATACGCCCTGAAAGTGCATTCCAGGACCTCAAAGGCACTTCGATTCTGCTAATTAAAATGCGGATGTGTTTTTAACCATTGGGCCCAGCAACACTTGTCATTTAAGCTAGATTTTGTGAGCAGGGGCTCAGATGATCCTAATCATCTGTTTATGGCAGGTATATGGAAACTTCCAGTAATGCTTGTTAAGTAACTCTTGACTCTGGAGTTCAATTATTTTTTTCATTGGTGTAATGAACACACCTATTTGTACCCTTTATTGAACCCCTATTGTGTCCCAGATTCTGGGCTAGATCCTGAGAATACAAAGTCAAGTGAGCCCAGTTTTTCACTTGCAAGAAGCTCACAGTCTAGTTGGGAAAACAGGCAATAAAAAAAAAAATGATAATGTCCTCTGGAAGGTTTGAGGCTAGAGCTGTAAGCCTATAGTTACAGGATCAGCTGTGAGTCAGGATATGAAATAGTATGCGGAACTAGAAAAACAGCTGACAATGCGTTATAGTCCAATGTATCTGAAAGATGGAAAATATACCAAAGAGTGTGATCTGGGGAGAATCTTTACATGGATATATGTCTCTATGATAGTGCCAGAAAGGTTTTAAGGTGATGCCTTTCTAAAAGGAGAAGGGGGACAGAAGGGGTTTTCTGGGCAGGGAGAACTCTGTGAACAGAAGCTCAAGGGCAAATTGCAGAATGGCATATGGAAAGATCTATTCGGACACTGGAATCAGATGGACCTGGGTTCAAATCCCAACTCTGTGATTCTCTAGCTCACATTCAACCACGTAGAAATCGCCTAGGGCAGTTGAATCTACTCACAACCTGCTCTGTTATTGTATTTTTAATTTAGAGTTTTATTGTTAGCTTTAAATAAGTCTAAGATTAAGTAACCTTTAAAATTTGTCTATTTTGGGGAATAATGGTAATGATCATAATGACATATTGTCGATGATAATAAAGATGGCAGATATGATGTTTGTTTATGGGGTGCCTGCTTCGTCCATGCAGACACTAAGGGTTTCATATGTTTCCTCTCATTTTCTTCCAAACAAGCGCCTGAGGGTCTTGATTTGAACTTGTGCTGTTAGACACCTTGATATACCACTGTAGGGCAAATAAGGTTCTAAGGCTGCTTCTTGGTCATTAGAAAGGCCATCATTAAAAGATTTGAGTCAAATCCTTTATCACAGCAACCTGACAAAGATGTGTGTCTTGGGCAAGTTACTTAATGTTTCAGGTCCCAAGTTTCCTCTGCTATGGTATTTACTTGATAGGCTCATTCCAAGGATTAAGAAGTAAGGCTCAAGAAACATAACTGTTAGATTTCATCATAATCATCACCTAGTTTTTTCCTCCCTACTCCTGATGGATATAGCTACTACGAACAAGAGCAGAGCTCAGGACTCCCCTTTTGGTTTTGGTTTTTAATCTCACTTTAACGGAGGGCTCCTCAGCAAAGATATTTGACCTTGTGGGGTCACTCATCATTTTAGCACCTTTATTTTGCTTCCGTGAGACACCATTCAAATACCATTATGGACAACTCTCACCTTATTTTCTCTGTTCCCTAGAAAGCCCCTTTGGTTCAATTTGCAACTGATAATAATTTTTACTCCATCTCCCACTGATAACTTCTGGTCCACACTTCCCATCCTTTCCAAATTCTAGTTAAGAAACTTGGAAACAAGTTTCTCATTGTCCCTCCTATGGGTATTATTCAGCCTTAGAGCTCAGAAGGTATGGTTGTAAATTAATCACTCTCCCCCTTACCAAAAATGCAGGTTATAGTCGGTAATAAAATGATTTTTATGGCACACTGCCATCTCTGGTGGCATGAGGGATCGCCAAACCCCCAAAGCCCATAAAACAGCATTAACCACAGATCTCATGGAAAGTGACTTTGAGTTGAATTTAGGAAGGAACTTGAAGCTTCTGGAATTTTCAAAGTAAGTCTCTCCCCACAAACTAGAGAGAAACAGGACCTATTGCTTTGACAATGAGGTGGGAAGGAAAACGCAGCATTACACTACTTCTTTCTTTTTTACTTCTCCCCTCAATCAAGTTTGAACACCACACCTTCAAGTGGGGCCTTCCCCTGGAGGTCGGAGGGCGTATGGTGGTACAAGGCCCTACTTTGCATCGGCCTGTGGTAACTCAAAACATTTCCTCTTACCACTGGACCGTGAGTTTCAGATTTTAGTGTACATAAAGGATGCCTGGAAACAATCTTAAAGATGGAAATTTCTGGGCTCCATCCATCAAGTTTTTGATGTCTTAGGTCTATAGCGGGTTTCTGGAATATACGTTTTTGTCAGGCGCCCATTGGTGCAAATGGTCCATATCCTTCCTTTGAGAAATACTCCTTAGGGAATTCTCATTCCTAAGATACATGGATGGAGGAGAGGGACAGATCTCAGATTATTACTTGTGCAGGAAGTGCTGAACAGAAATGGAAGAAAGAAAGATATTTTCTTCAAAGTATGCAGGAAAGAGAATCCTTGGGGAAAAAACAACCAGAATGGGGTCTTAATGACCTTGTCATTCTGAGGGAGTCAGAATGAGGAAATACCCAAGGCCCAGAAAATGACACTATCCACAAATCACCGCCTGTCCTGAAGGATTTGCTTTGCTCTGAGGATCGATTTCTTCCCTCTCGTCTGTTCAATCAGCTCCAGGATAATCTAAGCAGCCACTCCTCCCAAGGACTTCCCTGCCCTCTTCCAACTTGTCATTCTCGGCACTCCAGACGCTGCTTCTTACTCTCGGTTCCAGGCTTCAGTTTGATGAAAATAGGATGAGAACACCAGATGCATCGCTTGGAGAAGTGAAGTCTGGGAGCCTTAAAGGCCTGGTCCCCCTACCCACCTGAGGTTGGAGGAGCAGCTCACTAGGGAGAGCTGGGAAATCGGGGCTGGAGTCTGCACTCAGGAACGGAATCCCTGTGTACAGTATCCAGGTGGATAACTGCCTCATACACCAAGGCTTCGGTCTCACTCTGCTTCAGTCCACAGAAAAATGAGTCAGGGCCCAGATAAAAATTTTCCTCTGGATCCTACTCAATGGGAAATATATTTTAAGAAGGGAAAGCTATTTTTAAGGATTGCTTTTATTAGTCTATTGATACCAGACCCCAAAATGGGTCAGCTCTCTTCCTGTGCTGCTAAAGGTATTTTTGAGAAGTCATTAAATAAATGCAAAGTCATGCATTTGGCACTTGGAGTCCTGACCCACTCTTGTGCTCTGCTGAGGGTATGTGGTGATTTTGTTCTTAGCCTGTTTTGCTGTCAGCCAATTATTCATTCACAGAGAATCTCTGACCCCTCCATCCTAGGGTAGGCAGTCTGGGGCCCCAGCAGGATTCTCAGACTCCCTCTGCAGTTATTTTAAGAATTTCAATTACATAAGCAAGGCCCTTTTTAGAATCCCTTCTTAGGGTCAGTCTCACACAGGACGACCTTAAAATTGCTGCCATGAGCATATGAATGGCTTTTGCCATTTGGTCTTTTACAATAAGAGCTCTGAGGCTGTTACCAAGGGAAGGAGAATGCAGGTCATCTGACCTCTACTCCTACAGAGTTGCTGGGAGCAAGCCTCTTACAATGAGGAAATGGCAGAGTGAATATCCTGCTTTGGTTACAAGAAACTGAAACTCAGCTGACACTGGCTGAAACACAGAAGGCTCACACACCTCAAGTCCAGCAATAGCACTTCAAGCATGGTTGGTCCAGAGCTTAAGAGATGTCATCAAGATTCAGTCCCTTTGTCTCTAGTTCTGCCTTGCTTTGTGCTGCTTTTACTCCAGCTCAGGGCTTCTCCATGTAATATCCTCTGGCAACCCCAGACAACATCCTTTCAGTTGCAGTCCTCTGGAAAGAAATATTCTTTCTTCCCAAGAGTCCCCCAAAAGTTTTGACTTGAACCTCCTCGGATTGATTCGGGCCAAATGCCGCTTGTGCTCCATCACCATGGCTAAGGGCGTGCATGCTCTGATTAGCTGATCCATAATCACATGCCTCCTCTTAGAGTCAGAATCACCCACCAAAGGATGTGAACTGCAACGGGAAGGAGTGGTTCCCCAAGGAAAATAACTGTTTGGTCTTCAGAAGAAAATCAGTGGACCTCGGTGGGGGTGGGGGGGTGGGGGGGTGGGGAGCAAAACAACCCTAGTACATATTATTCAAATAATACGGCAAAACAAAGGATAACTGTGAGGCCCCTGATGGACTTCTGATTTGGAGGCCACCCACTATCCCCAGGGCCCTCACAATCCCAAATCTCATGTAGCCTCTGAAATACGGCCAAAGGAAGAGAAGCAAAAGAGCAACAGGCACCACCTGCTTGTACTGCTGGAGAGCCCAATGTACAGGAGGACTGCACAAAAGTTTGCTCCATTCTAGCTCCTGCGTATCACAAAATCTCATTTAACAAGAGAAAAATTGCTATTATTTAGTGAGCATCTACCATGTGCTACACACACACACACACACACACACACAGAGCAAACATGCTGACGTGTACAAACTATTTAGATTCATACTGCTCGTCTATGCATACTATTTAGACTCACTGGATGGGGGGCAGTGGAATAAATTAAAATTCTAAAGGCATAGCAGTGGTACAAAAGCTTCTTAAGGGTAGGGAATAGATCTTGTTCATTTCTGTAGCCTTATCATTTTACTCTATTCTGGGAACTATGTAAAAAGTACTTTTTAAGACGCTAAATCGTTTAATCCTCACAATAACCCTATGAAGCAGTTACGGTTTGTAATCTCCATTTTACAGATGAGGAAATTGAGGCACAGAGAGGTTACACAGGCAGTAAATGGAAGATTCAATCTCAGGCAGTCTGACCTCAGAGCCCCTTCTAGAAATGATACTAATTTTCATGAATGTAAACATGAAAATAGGAATCCAGCTCCTTAACTCACAATTTTGACAGACCATACTGGGCAGCACACCTGCACTGTCCAATGTGTTACTGGCCATATATGCCTATTTAAAATTAACTGAAACGAAATGAAAGTTTAGTTCCTCAGCTCACTAGTCATATTTCAGGTCTTCGGTAGCCACATGAGGCCAGTTCAGATATAGAACAATCCCATTCTTGCCAGAAAATTCTGTTGGGTGGCACTAGTAGATGAATTGCAAATAGCATTCCCAGCCTTGATAAGGGAAGTGGAATTGGAGCATGAAGCATCCCTACCCACTATGGTGGCTGCCCTTCCATGCTCCCTCCCTTTACATACTGTCTGTTCTGGGCATCTCTACAGTCATATCAGGCAGGAGTCAATAGCCAATAAACGTTACCCCCTCCCCTAAGTTCTGCTGGGAGCTTTAAGGCAGGGAACCTGGCTGCATTGTTGGCAGGAGATCCTGGCAAAGGTGGGGATGGATATAAAACTCTGGTTTGATATCCTACAAGATACTGCCTGTGTGTTAAAAAAGCCCAGTCTTTGGAGACACACAGATCTTGATCCGAATCCCAGATCACCACATCCCTACAACAGGACCTCAGATAAGCATGAGGCTCAGATCGTCGCCTGTAAAGTCCAGTTAATACAACTTGCCTCCTATCAGCATTAATGTCCTTGACATAGCGTCTGCTGGTGGCCAAGAACTGGCAGCTGCTGAGGTCACTATTATGATGACTACGTTACTCAGATGACCCAAAGTTCTCCAGCCTTCAGGAGTCACCCTTCTGTTGAAAACCAACACGACAATATCCTGAGGCAACTCTCAACAGACCACAATCCCCTTCCTAGGTAATTTCGGGACATGCTGAAATCCGTCTTGGAGGCTTCATGGCACCCCCGACTACATTTTCAGGGTAACATGGGTCAATTTTGCCATCCTGGGATGTGTTTCCCTCTTTGTTTTATTCACTCCAAGCATGACTATAGACCCTTCTCTTAGCTCTTCAAAACACAATGACAACTGGGCTGTGGTATTTAACAGACTTAAGGGACAGAATTATAAAGCAGAAAAGGAAAATTTAATATTGGATAATAACTATTACTATTGTATTTGTAGGGCCTGCAGACTGTGCACCTCCAAAGGGGGTCTCCAAGTCCTCTGATTTATCACCGTGTTACAAGGGCCATCTGACCTTCTCCTGTGATAATTATTTTGAACAGGACCTCCTTACCTATGAATAAGGCCCCTTGCCCTAGAGCTAGTGTCAAATGATCCTGCCCCAGCCCAGGCAAACACAAATTGGCCTCCATTCTTGTCCTGGAATGACTGACTCAGATAAATAATCTCTATTTCCTGAACTTGAGGGCAACATGTAGAAAGCAAGATGACAGGGCAGCTAGTGAAAGGCCAAGCCAAGGGAATATACTTGCTGATTCCTTAACTCCCTCTTCCACGACATCTGTGAGTGGATGGAAGGACATTTCTCTGCTTATATTGGGCCCTATCTGTGGCTCTTTGACCTCTTGGGTTGTTCTGTGATACAGAGCAGTCAGGAGCTAATGCAGTTCACAGTGCGGCCTAAATAGGGGCGCAGGGGCTCCTGACCACTGGCTTGCAATCAAACCACAAGCTGGATCTCATGTTCTCAACCCTTTTCTGCAGCCTTGATTGCACTGAGGCCCCTATCTATCTCTCAGAGACAGAGTCACTGGGTCTTGGCAAGAACAGAGGGCTCAGGAGAGGAAGAAAAGCAGCTACTTGATGGAAAGAAATGCTTTAGTAACCTCAGAAGAAAAATCTAGAGCTTCGTAAAAGGATTATCACATTTGAATAGCGCTTTACAAATAATAGCTCTGTATTTATTGAGATCTCATTACGTGCCAGGCACTGTGCTTGCGCTTTTGAAGGCATGATCCCGTCTCATTCTTAAATCAGTCATCAAAGTAGTTATATTCTCCCTCTTTTGGGAAGCTGAAGCTCAGAGGGCAAGTAATAGGATCAAGATTACTGAGGAGGAACCAGGAAAGCCACAGAGACTGGATGACTCCAGAGTCTGTATTCTCAACTTCTATCTTTGTTTTCAATGTTCTTCCAGGTATGTTGTTTCATTGACTGCAGTGAGGTGTTACCCCAGGGGGCAGGGGGAAGTATTAGCCCCATTTTGCAGAAAGGAAATGGAAACTCAGAGAATTTATATGACTTGCTCAATGGTACCTAGATCTCCTGATTTCTAGTGCGGAGAGTTTCCATTACACTGAACAGAAGTGGGAGGGCATCCACAGTACAAATTCTTCTCTGCTGGGTATTTAAAGCCCTCAAGATCCATTTTCATAGCATCTCTGTGCCAAGGCTTCTGTTGAAGTATAACATTAGTAATCATAAAAGAACTGTTATTCTGTATAAGAAGTCTAATATGTCAACTGGGCTCCAATTTAAGAGAATGAACTTCTTCCCTTTCCCTAGCAAGCCTTCTTGAGATCCAAGAGTGCTTTATCACCCTGCAGACAAAACTGACTCTCCCTTTGTTATCTGTATTGCCCCTAACCCTTTCGAAAACTGCTATTTCCAAAGGCTGTCACGAACTCTGCTCCCCTCAAAAGAAGGGTCCAGTCTCACTTTTTAAAAAAACATTTAGGTGTCTTTGATTCTTCAAAATAGTAATTAACTAGTGATGGGTAAATTTAGCATTTTAAGGAGGAGACGGACACCCTGGCTAAGATACTATTAGAAACAGCTTTACCTACTCCCTTTACTAAGAAGTTGTCATGGTGATGAGACAGGCTATGATGAAAGGGCTAGTGAAGCTAACATCACACTTTGGTAACTGAATTCTCTGTGAAAAGCTCTTTCCATCAAGCTCAGGTGGGGACTTTGCTTGGTCCTGTGATGTGAAGGGTATTTGTGCCAATAAATTCACTTTGAATTCTGCGGATCATTGTTTTTTTATGTTACTATAGGACCCTCAAGGGGTCCCAAATATTAAAAGAAGGACAATCGTTACTTGTGGTTATGACTGCCTCTACATCTGGATTGCAAAGTAGGTTGCTTCCTTGAGCCAGTAATCTCATTTTGGGGTATCTTTCTTACAGAAATAAAGTATCTATGTATACCCATTTATATAAAAATGTAGATATCTAGTATATAAATATACAGAGTATTTACTGTAACATTGTAGTACAAAACAAAACAAAAAAACAAGTCCACGGATAGAGGGCTGGTTGATTAAATTATGACACATTTATACTATAAAGTACAACATAGCTGTAAATTAAAAAAAAAACGAGTATATTAGACCTCTATGTGTGGGCCTACAGGGATGTTCATGATGTAATCGTCAAATGAAAAAACAAGCTTCAGAGGAGAGTGAGGGATATGATCCCATTTTTGTAAAATACTATGTCTAAAAACGACTTGTGGGCATTTATGTTTTTACATGTTTGAATGAGCACAGATGCCATGTTAATGGGTTAGTAGATAGCTAGTACCTACTAACCTCTTAACATTGGCTTTGTTACCCAGAGGGTATGGGGAGGGATGCTTGGAGGCAAGGGCATATTAACTTTTGTGAGTCTTGTCATGATAAGTACATATTATACTCATACTTTTTTAAAAAAAAATCCTATTAAATAAAGGCAATAACAAAGGGGGAAGAAGGTGATTTAAGGCAACAACTGTCCATGCATGTCACTCCTGGCCAGAGTTACCTGGGAGGTTAGCCCAGTTCCTACTGATAATCTTCTGATCTTCAGAACCAGCATCTTATGACCAAAAATAATAACTAACCCCAAGAAAAAGGTGAGGCTGGGCTGCAACCTGCTAAAGCTCTCCTTCAGAACGGCAATTCCCATGAGACTAGTGGAAGGGTTACTGTGACAAGGACCAAATAGACAAATCTGTTATCTTTCTTCCTTCTTAGAAAGCATCTTAAAACTGTGGGAGTGCTTCTCAAACTCAGTATTCTTGGAAAAGGAACACTCTTAAGCTTTTTGAGTGGGAGAAGAAATGCTGGTGTATTCAATTAAGCCCCGGCAGTATCTGTTTTTAAAACATCTGTTCTTTCCTCCCACCCTCCCTCCTTCCCTGCCTCCTTTTCTTTTCTTGCCTCTTTCCTCCTTCTCTCCCTCTTTCTTTTACTTGTTTTCTTTCCTTCTTTTTTTTAAAAAAGATATTACATTATTTTAATATTTCAAATTGAGGTAATATCAAATTAACTGACTTAATTCTTTGGCTTGCAGTGAAGAAGTGCACTATTTAGTCTTTAGATTATACTCTTCACTGATTTGTAATAAGAGTTATAGTAAAATTATGTCCCCCACCCATGCCACACAGATAGAGATGGTCCCTGACTTACGACGGTTCAACTCCCAATGTTTTCACTTTCCCATGGTGCCAATGCACTATGCATTCAGCAGCACCTGCACTTGGAATTTGGATCTCTTCCTGGGCTAGCGATGTGCAGGCGCGCTCCCTGGTGATGCTCGGCAGAGGCAGCCACTGCAGCTCCCAGTCAGCCACGCAGTCACCAGGGTAAACAACCGATATATGTACAGCCATTCTGTTGTCCATTTTCAGTACCATATTCAATAAATTACATGAGACGTTCACAACTCTATTATAGAATAGGCTTTGTGTTAAATGATTTTGCCCAACTATAGGTTAATGTAAGTGTTCTAAAGAATGTTTACGGTAGGCTATGATGTTCGGTAGGTTAAGTGTATTAAATGCATTTTGAACTTGTGATATTTTCAATTTACGATGGGTTCATCAGGACATAATCTCACTGTAAGTCGAGGAAGATCTATATATATATATATATATATATATACACATATATATATATATATACACACACACACATATACATATATACTTATATATGTGCATATATATATGCGTGTCTGTGTGTATATATTTATATGTGTGTATATATATACATACGCAATATATGCAATCTGCCCTCCACATCCTGGGGTTTCACATCATGGATACAGAGGGCTGACTGTACCATGACATTTCATATAAGAAACTTGAGCATCCGTGCATTTCGGTATCCAAGAGGGCTCCTGAAACCCGTCTACGTGAATGACTGCATATATTATGATGGAGTGCACCCTCTCTATCCCAGGTATACTACAAAAAGTCACACAATATTTTCTATCTCATTACATTTAAAATCAAAAGTAACATGTGTATCACATGTTGAAGATTACATACTTTCCTCAGTTTATGCTGAATTCAGCTTGCATCATAGTTTTTGGTTTCATCTCCCATTTTGGGGAATCACATACATTTCAGCAAATATGATGCCTCTGTTGGGTAGTTTATTATAGACACTTTTTCTAAAAACTGTTAATCACTCTTTAAGTGAAAAGAATCATGTATACACATGAGTCCAATTAGCACATAGTGGGGATTTAGTAAATAACTAGTCAATGTTGAATAACAGAATTATCAGAAGACAGCATCCAATGTCCTGAATACTTTCTGGATTTTTCCCAGTTATGACAGATTCTTTTTCATCTTTCCTCCTCTCTCTCAAAGAATTAGAGTTTACCCAGTTAATTTTTTTTCTCTTTCATCTCTAAGTTGGCAATCTCAAAAGCTTTCTAACTTTTGAGATTGCTATATCTAAGGTTAGGGTCTTCCCCATTGTCTTTTTCTTTGAAAGTTCAGCCCTTCTCCCTATGGGATTTGTACACGTATGTTATACTAACATTTATACAACTGTTGACACTTGAAACAACACTTATGAACTAAGCAATATCCTTAAATGCCAAAACAATCAGGAGCACAAACTGGAATATTTCCCATGTTCGTGGGCAGGTGTTAAATATCCCAAGATACCAAGTACCAACAATAAAAAACAAACTTGCTGGAGGAGTCCTCTTTGGGCGATTGGGAACCAAGGTCGTACTTTCCTGCTTGCTTATTCCTCCTCTCTTGTAACCCCACCACTTGTCATAGGATGCAGGTTGCTATGGTGATAGGGGAAGAGAATATTGAATTGGGAGACCATTGCAAAAATATTACAGGGGGCACTAAAGGGTATTTTAAGTTAAATTTTTAGTTTGGCAATGATTTTAGATTTACGGAAAAGTCACAAAGATAGTTACAGGTGGTTTCCATACACCCCTCACCTATCTTTCCCCACTGTATATTACCACAGTATAGCTGTCAAACCGAGAAACTGTGTGACATTGGCTCATTATTAACCAAGCTCCAGACTGTATTTGGATTTCACCAGCTTTTCCATTAATGTCCTCTTACTGTTCTAGGATCCAATTTGGGAATTTCCATTGTATTTAGTTATTATACCTCCTACATCTCTAGTTATGCTCCCAAGTTCCCTGCATCCTGTGACAATTTCCCAAGTCTTCCTTTATTTTAGAAAGGATTGCAGTCTTCCTTTATTTTAGAAAGGATTGCAGTCTACTCAGGATTTTATCAAGGTTTACTCCTTTGAACTGGGCTTGACTTGTTGTATTATTGCCTTCTTCTGTGGGTTTTGTTTTTTTGTGTGTGTGTGTGTGGCTCTTATGAGGATAAAATATTTCTTAGGACTCATATGACTTGGCAAATAACGTTTCTAGTTTTGTTCTCTTCATATTAATCCTTTGATTGTAGGAGGTCATGACGACCAAGAAGAAGATGTTTCTGGCTGGTGACATTTTTCTTCTGCTAGGTAAATAATCTTAGTTCTGGTTTAACTTATTTTACAAATAATTTAAACCTCCAGTTCCAAAATATTCAAATAGTTTAACACCACCACAGCAGATTGTGTGATATAGGTTTTTCTCCCCCCCATTTCCACCTTCAGTGCTCTACAAATAGATAATAGTTTCCTTTAACAAGGTTCTTTAAACAATCTGTTTGGTGCCGCCCCATAAGCTCCACACCCCAATCTGTTGTTTTAGCTCCAGTTATTTTAGTGCTGAAGTTCTTGCTGAAGCAGAATGTCCAAAATCAATCTTGTTGCTTGATTTTTGTCACCACCTCTCCATAAGATCTGTTTTGAGTTCCAAATTAAACACATATTTTAGAAAGCTTTCTGTTTTATCCTCTTTACACAGAATCAGAGTATACATTTTGGAGACAGAGATCTGGACTCAAATTCCAGCTCTGCCACCCACTCTATGACCTCAAGCAAGTTACTTACATCCTCTGAGCCTCCGTTTTCCCATCTGTAGAATGGGGGACATGGCTTCACTCCTGGATTGGATTTTCAAAGCCCTTCACATTTTCTGAGCTGTTCTCTTGGTGGCTATCGCTATTACCCTAAGGTTAGCCAAGAATAAAATAAGCTAAAAATAAAGATAGCTGCTTCTGGTTCTCTTTCTCCATGCATCACTCTCAGATACCTGGAGAATTAAAAGAAAGGGGTAGGCGTGAGAGGGACGCCCGACTGTGAGCCAAAGGTTTGCAAAAGGTGGCTTCCGGTGGACATCTGGAAAGGGGCGGGGCTGCTGAGCTGGCAGGCAGGTGGGAGGAGCCTGCTGTTAATGGGGGCGGGGAACGGAATGGTCAGCAGATCTGCTCTATCTTGTAGAAGGCTGCTTCTTGTTTGTATCCTTTGCCACTGAGTTAGACGAGGTGTGAGAAGTCTGGTCCCTGTGTTTGAATTCTCTCCCTAGAGTGGGGCCCCCTTCATCTCTCCGTGCCCATGGGACCACTCCAGCCATCTTCTCTGAACTCTGGAACCTCTGCTTTGACAAATAATCCATAAAATTGGACTCTGGACCCTGTCGTAGATCCCGCGCATCCTTCATATTTTAAGAAGTGCACTTTGGGCCATTATTTCTGGTGGTTTACAGAAGTATAGCTAAGCTACATCTACAGTCTGAAATATAGATTCACATTTTACATTATTGTTTTCCCATCTAAACAGTCCTTGTTCATGAAGAGTATTTTCACAGCTCTCCTGATTGGGAGGTTCAGTCACTACAATTTTTTTTTTTAATAAATAATTTTTTTTTATTTATTAAAAAAAGAAAAAAAAAGCAAGAAAGAAATACCCCTTAGCCCTCAAACAAGTAGTTGATCTATCTTGGAAAACTTTCAAAGATCATCTTTTTTTTTTTTTTTTAACATCTTTATTGGAGTATAATTGCTCTACAATGGTGTGTTTGTTAGTTTCTGCTTTACAACAAAGTGAATCAGCCATACATATACATATCTCCTCCCTCTTGCATCTCCCTCCCATCTTCCCTATCTCAGCCCTCTAGGTGGTCACAAAGCACCAAGCTGATCTCCCTGAGTCACTACAAATTTGGTGGAAAGGAACAAAGAATGAGCTATTGCAGTACTCCCAGATCTGTCACCTGATGCTCTCTACTTTGAAGTATTAGCTTGGCTGTCCAATTCAATGCATATTTGGTGGGTACTTACTCTGTGGCAGGTACTATGTTAAGGGCAGTGCTGCTGTGTTGGTTAAAAGAAATACTTTTAAAGCACTTAGCACAGGTCCTAATACATGTTCAGTGCTAAAATGTTTGCATTCATTCCGCTTCTCCTTTGCCCACACTCATTGATCTATTGATCAGAATGGTTAACAGGGCCCAGTGCAGTGGCTTTCCATATTTATGGAAGGAATCAAAGAAGAAATGTTGAAATATTCACATCATTTCTCTTTCCAACCTCCTGCCGTTTAGAGGAAACATATGAGGTCGAGATAGCCAGGGATTAAGAGAGCAGACAGTAGTGTCAGACAGCTTCTTCTTTTTTTTTTTTTTTTTTTTGCTGTACGCAGGCCTCTCACTGTTGTGGCCCCTCCCATTGCAGAGCACAGGCTCCAGACGCGCAGGCTCAGCGGCCATGGCTCACGGGCCCAGGTGCTCCACGCCATGTGGGATCTTCCCGGACCGGGGCACAAACCCGTGTCCCCTGCATCGGCAGGCGGACTCTCAACCACTGCGCCACCAGGGAAGCACTAGACAGCTTCTTCTTGAGTACCGTTCTGCTGCTTGCTATGTGGGTAACCTTGGGCAAATTACTCAACATTTCTGAGCTTCACCTTCTTCATCTATGAAACTGCGATTACAGCAGGAACTACTCCATAGAGAGGTGAGACTTCAATAAACAGATGTAGAACCTTTAGCATAGTGGTTGACATGCAAATAAGTATTTGACAAACAGGTGTTGTTATTATCATTGGTAAAAAATTATATTCTGGGAAATGGATACTAATTATTTCATAAGGTCTTAACAGTAGAAAAAGCTAATCTAAGA
This sequence comes from Orcinus orca, assembly GCF_937001465.1. NCBI lineage: Eukaryota > Metazoa > Chordata > Mammalia > Artiodactyla > Delphinidae > Orcinus > Orcinus orca. The sequence continues at coordinate 26,752,141 of NC_064568.1, read as the reverse complement.
GGGTTGTGCATAAGTTTACCTTTCTAAGAGAGTCAGTTATCAGTCTAAATTTCTATTTTCAAAATAGTTGCACGTGTCTAGTTTTTTGCCACGTGCCATAGGGGGATCTCAACCTGCTGGATGATGCTCTTTGCTCCTGAGAGCTTCCTAATTGTTTAAACAGCTTGCAATAAAAAGAGAGTGAAAGGGTAAATATATTGTTTGTGAGGGATATTTGTCATTCTGGGCAGACAGTACTTTTCTAAGACATTTCTACCTTGGGCATTACCTAGTCCCATTAAAATGGAAATATCAGCCTTAAACAGAATGTTATTACTGTCTAATTGAAATCTTTGATGAATGAGTTGAAGAAGAGAGAGAAAGAAATGATAGGTGGTGTGAGGAAGAAATTAATAAAAGATTAAATTCCAAGAAGATTAATTCAGAGGCGATTTGTAGTATAGATTAGAAGGGGAAAAAAGCCCCAGAGGAAGATTGTTAAGGTAATTACAGTATTTGTAATATAATCTGATTTCCTTTTCTTGAGAGAGCCACTAGCCTGGTAAACTGGGGATTTTAGTAAATTAATTAATATCCTGCCTTGATCCTTAAAGGATTCAGAGTGGCTTAAGACCTGCAATATTGCTCTCATTAGAAACTTTGGGTTTTATTGTAATATAGTTCATTTGTTCATCCATGCATCCCACACGTGTGAACTGGTGGTCTGCTGCTTGCCAGGCACCGTGCTGTTGTTGCACATATACTACTTGGTAATATGATCATGCCCCTTGACCCCCGTTGAGCATACAATTCAATTCTAGCTGATCAGAAAGTCTGTGTATCATTTTGTTCTCTCTTGGATTTAAGCTAAACGTGTTGCATATTATAAAGTTTTATTTTTTTAAATTATTTATTTAATTTATTTATTTACTTTTGGCTGCGTTGGGTCTTCCTTGCTGAGCAGGCTTTCTCCAGTTGCAGAGAGCGGGGGCTACTCTTCATTGCAGTGCGCGGGCTTCTCATTGCGGTGGCTTCTCTTGTTGCAGAGCGCGGCCTTCAGTAGTTGTGGCTCGTGGGCTCTAGAGCGCAGGCTCAGTAGTTGTGGTGCGTGAGCTTAGTTGCTCTGCGGCATGTGGGACCTTCCCGGACCAGGGCTCGAACCTGTGTCCCCTGCACTGGCAGGTGGATCCTTAACCACCGCGCCACCAGGGAAGCCCGCATATTATAAAGTTTTAAACAAACTTCTTTGGTTCAGAACACTGACATGCTTCTAATCATCTGAAAGTGGCAATCTTTTGGAGAAAAACAGATTATCCCAGGAAGAGGCTGCCCATCTTAGGAGCTACATGAAAGACTCAAGTCTCAGGAGACGATCGGTCATCATGATTAATCTTGCCAAATAGCTAAGGTTAGATTGGCGTTTAGAGCCCAATTCAATGTGATTAAACCAGCCAAGGTGACAAAATATAATACCACATAAACTCATTTGATTTCTCCCATTCCCAACTAGTAAATCTTGACATCTTGAATAACAGTTTAATCAAATAAGCAAAGGTTCTCTCTAGTGTAACTCACGAGGGTAGTCAAAATAAAGAGGTAATGAGTGGTTTCGTGACTTTGACTTACCTCATTCAGACAAAGGTATAGGGGAAAGGTAGAAGCTGAATAAATTACTAACATAAGGGAATACTATTAGTAGCGGCAGTTATAGCTGTAGCTAACATTTACTGAACACTATGTGTCAGGCACTGTGCTGAGTGCTTTATGTACGTGATCTTGTTTAATCCCCAAGAAAACTCTATGATAGAGTATTTTACTGAACAGATGATACATTTTAGGTTCAGAGAGTTTGAGTAACTTGTCTAAAGGCACACAGCTTATAAGTGGGTGAGTTGGGATTCAACCCAAGTTGGTCTGACTGCTGAGACTTTGCCAAAGTATTATATACTGCTTCCCTATGTGAGCTTTCTCCTCTTCCATCTTCTAGGGTTGGCCAGTGGATTTTTAAAATTTCCTGATAGCATCTAACTTTTATTAACTCCTAACTTTTATTAACTCCTAAAATTTCCTGATAGCATCTAACTTTTATTAACTCCTAACTTTTATTTTAACTCCTTTTATTAACTCGACCTGAATGATTTATGGGTATTAACCAGTGTTCAGGGTAGGGAGGGCTCAAGAGAAGTCTGGGATGGTTATAGGAAGGAAGACTTGAGCCAAGACTAGAAGGATGAGTAGGGCTTGAATGGGTGAGAGGGAGGGGGGTTATGCTGCTCCTGGGAGCTGAGATGGGGAGCCACTGAGACAAAGTTCAGAGCTTGAGCTAGTTAGGGTAGAAGGCTCATGTTGAAGAGTAAAGGCAAAAACATCAGATTAGCAAGGTGGAGACAGAGTAGTGAAGGCCTTGTATGCCAGGAAGAGGACATGCACGAGGAAGGAAAAATGGAAGTTTTATGTGGTAGGTGGATTCCATTTTTTGACCCCCATTAAGGGCCTCCTTGTACCTATTGCCTTTGCAATGTGACTTTGCAACATTTCCCATTAAGTGATGGAGTTCAAGTTCCCTACGTCTTGAATATGGGCTGGCCTGTGGCTTGCTTTAGCCAATAGCATGTGGCAGACAAATGGTATACCGTTTCTGAGTTTGGGCTTTCAAGACACCTTATGTGCTTTTACTCTCTCTTTTGGACTCATGCAGTGAGAACAAACTCAGGCTAGCCTGCTGGAGGAGGAGAGACTGCACGGAGGAGAGGTCATCTGAGACCAGCCAGCCCCAGCTAACCCACCAGCTGACCTCAGACATAAGCGAACCCAGCTTAGATGGGTTGAATCCAGTCCAGATCAGCAGAAACACCCAGTTGACCCATAGATGTATGAGCACAAATAAATATTACTTCACTGTGTACCAATGAAGTTTTGGGGTTGGTTGTTACTCTATTGTGCCATAGATAACTGATATAGTACAGCTCTTTATGGATAAAGATGCAAAACTATAACTTCCTTTCCTGTTTCTTAAAAATGCAAACAGTCTAGGAAGTTAATAATGGTGACCATTTATTGGTCACTTTTTATGTACCTACCAGGCACTTGTAACATCCCTATGAGATAGGTAGTCATATATATTTTTTATTTTTTCCCATTTTATAAGCAAGAAAACTGAGATTCAGAGAGTTTTGCTCAGGTAACATGTAAGATGAAAGAGATTCAGGACTTGAAACAAGGTTTTCTAAATCCTAGGCTGGTGTTTTTCCCATGAAATTCTATGAAGGTCAGAAGTCTGGGAAGTCAGGAGAATAATGCAGACATAGCATATCTGGATTGTATCAAATCAATGTGACAAATGTTGTCACGAAATTTAAAAAAAAAGAGAAGAAATGGACCAGGACAATAGTACAGGTAAGTGGAGTGGATGAAGCACTTGCTTCCAGAAGAGCTATTTAACTGCATTTGTACCAACCGAGAAGTCTATGTATAGATATATATTTTTAAAATATGACTCCATCAACATTTTTCTCAATGACTTGTTACTGAACAAATCTGTAGGTGACAAAAACTGGGAGGAATTCTAAATACCCTAACAGATTCTAAGCATCTCAGATAATGAAATCAAATGTATTTTAAGGTAATCAATTCCACAGTTACCTAAAACCAGATTACGACTACCCAAGACGAGGAAGCCACAAGCCATAGATAGGGCTTCTTCTAACTCCCCGACTGCCCAGAGAAGGTGGATAGAAGTCCTGGCCAGAGCACCCCACCCTACGACCAGTCTACCTCCTTCTACCCCACGTTCTCCCAGAGAGAGAAAAAAAGGAGCATGGATTGTGGGGTGATTCTGGCCTGGGTTCATACCCCAGCTGCTCCATTTAAAGCTCCATAACACTTAAGCTCTCTGAGCCCCATTTACCTTATTTGTAGAATGAAGAAAATTATACATATGCCACTGTGTTCCCGTGAGAATTAAATAAGCTGTACTATGCCTAATTAATACCAGGTATCTAGAGAACAAAAAAAGAAAGGTAATTCTAAGTCCTCTAACTGGTTAAAGCATTCAATAGAATAAATGTCAAATGGGGTAATTTTGGCTACAGCCATTCATGTGGTGAAGATACGTGGCATTGTTCTGTAAGCAGCGGAGGATTGTGAACTCCATGTATAGCCCCTGACACAGTGCTTGGTCTGTTATAGGTGCTCAATAAATGTACTGATATCTATGTGAGGGAAGGAAGAAACCTGGGAGACATGGGGGTGGGCGTAAAGGGGTCTGGGGGGGGATAGTACAAAGAACCAAAGAGAAAGCAATCAACTTCCAAACTGAATGTTAAAGACAATGAAGGGGAGTAGACACTGTATATGTCCCACCCAGGTCCCCTAGAATCCCTATCACCTGGGCCCCTCCCCTGTCTGCCGGGTGAGCCAGCACCTGCTATCTTTGGCCTGGCCCTACCAGAGCTGCTTCAGGTAGAGAGGTGGCATTCCTCAGGGCATCCTATAGAGCAGGACTAACGGGTGTGGGGTATGAAAGCCCAGCTCTCCTGCCTCGGGTAGCGACAAACTCTGAGAGGTAATTTAGGGTCCAGACCTCTCTGGCACGACCAGTCTGAGGCTGAGATTTTGTCTGAAGTGGCACCTGTGATTGGCTTTCTTCCCATCCCCTGTCCTGATTCCCCTATTCCTTCACTGGTTTCTCCTAAGAGCACTGAAGAAATCACTTGCAAATGAATCATGGTCTTGGGGTCTCCTTCAGGTGTACAGCATAGTGAGTCAGTATATTAGCAGATTATACTCCATTACAGGTTATGACAAGATACTGGGTATAATTCCCTGTGCTGTACAGTAAATCCTTGTTGCTTATCTATTTGATATATTGTAGTTTGTATCTGTTAATCCCAAACCCCTAGTTTGTCCCTCCCCCATTCCTTCTCCCCTTTTGTAACCACAAGTTTGTTTTCCACGTCAAACAAATCTAAGTCTGTTTCTGTTTTGCAAATACATTCATTTGTATCACTTTTTAGATTCCACATACAAGTGATGTCATATCGTATCTGTCTTTTTCTGACTTCTTTCACTAAGCATAGTGTACTCTAGGTCCATCCACATTGGTGCAAATGGCATATTTCATTCTTTTTTTATGGCTGAGTAGTATTCCAATGTACATAAATTTTTATGTAAAGTAACATGGGTCTGCAACTCAGATTTCTGCTCAGTGTCAAGGCTTGATGTCCCCCTCTCCTTACTCTGGAAGTGATTCTGTAGGAAGAGGCAAGAAGTTACACTTGGACTCTCAAGAGCTTTCCTACGTAAAAGAGGATTTAGCAGAGAAGTCAGGGCAGGTGGGCCCTCAGTCTGTGTACATGGAGATTATGGGGCAAACACAGAGGATGTCATTAACCCAGCCACCACAAGGGATGAAGCAGGAGCCATAAGCCTTTTCCTTTCATAAGAAGAGGCAGATGGCCCATACTTCCCACCAAGCTTTAATTCTTTCCAGCCTGGGGGGTCCCTTGGGCTGCTTCCTCTCATCCTGTTACCCACAGCCTCATTTTAGAGGAATTTCTCAGCTCAGTGAACCTCAGACTCGTTCTTGGAAGTTCAACTTCTGCTCCCTCCCCATCTGCCAGTGTCTGCAGGAAAAGGGTCTATTGCACCAGCTGATGGATAACTTGTTCAATGAATGATAACTGCAAACGCAGCTCCCCGGAGAGGAAAAAAAGAGCCTTCTTAGTGGAGGATGTCAAGGCATAGAGTTTGGGTGCAGGACTTTGGAGTTTGTGTCTCAGCTTTACCACAAATCTTTGTTGGGAGGTGATCGAATGTCTAGGTGGATGACTTCCTCGCATAATAATAATCACAGCTAACATTCATAGAGCCATTGGTATATCCCAGGCACTGCCCTAAATACTTTGTATTCATTAGTTTTCACGATCTTCAAACAACACTACGGGTATATGCTGTGATTATCTCCATTATAGAAACCGTGGGACAGGAATTTTAAGCAACTTGCAAAATTCAAACAGCTATAGGTAATGGAGGGATGATTTGAGTCCAGGGAAGTTGGTGGAAAAGTCGACGTGCTTAACCACTCTTCTACTGCTGCTCACAAGTTTTTATCTTGTTTATCCTTCATCTTATTAGTACTCTAACTGGGAACTGTTGTGGGCATTGCTCTGACCTCTGATTTATTGTCTTGGAGCTCTAGATGATATTTAACAGTATCATCTAATACTAATCTAATAAACTAGTTTAATTGGATGACATAAACACTGTGCAGTCTTCTGAAACCAGAACACTAAATCATCTCAACAAGCCTAGCAGTTACTTTCTAAACATGTATTTCACAGGAGCTACAAAAAATTTCACCAGGAATCCCATGCAGTTTTTGGTTCAAATTGCTTCAAATCTTATTCAGAGGACAATCAATGGTTTCTCTAAAATATCACATCATTTCGTCCATTGGCACCTCACAACACAGGACCATCCAAATCTCACTGGGGTGAGCCATGGGCGATCAATTCTGTAATAACTGTTCTCTCGGTTCCCAGCTATTTCTATGAACATGGTGCACACCCACAAGTTTCTTAACAAGCAGCAATTTATAGTGCTGATATTTTGTTGGGAGAAGGGTTGTTACTTCCAGAAGCTCTCCGGGAGCTCCAAAATTGGTCATTATCGCCAGACATTGAATCACAATGTGGTTTTTTACTCTCAGACTTTCCCAGTAACTTCATCCAAGAGAGGCAGAATTTGGGGTGTGGAAAGAACATGAGACTGGAAGCAGGAATGGCAGATTTAGTCCGAGCTTTGCCTTTGCACAGATTCATTCTTTTCAATGGGTCTCAGTTTCATCTTCCATAAGACAAGGTGTTTGACAAGTTCTTACAAACTGGCATTCTTTCATTCATGCCACAAAAATGCACTCTGGGTTTCTAGGAGTCAGTTCTCTCCGAGACAAGGAAACCACATGGGGAACAAAACATCCATCATTTCTTGCCCTCATGGCACTTATATTGTATAGCAAGATTATATTTCTCCAAAATGGTCCAGTGATATTTCTAGCCCCATACATTCTTCCACAAAGAGAACTTTGTCACTCTTCTACCCAGGACGCAGCCTATTTCTTTCTTTTTGTATCTGGGTGGGCTCATGACTGCTCCAACCAATCAACTGTGGCACAAGTGATGCCTCAAGGCCAGGTCACATTGCCTGGCACTTCCTCTCTCTCAAGATGCTCACCCGGGGACCCAGACACTTCCATAGTGAGGAAGCCCAAACTAACACATGTACAGTGACCACATGATTCACAGGCCCATATTGCCTGGAATGTAGTAAGTACTTATTTATTATTGGCTATTACTACCTTAGCATAAAGTAAGCAAAAAATATTTTCAGCAAGCCAATTAAAATGTCAGACACAATATAGTCCCTCTTATCTCACACCAGTCTTGCACCTCTGAGGGAGATGAGGAACAAGAATCAGAGAGATTAACTGGTCCAAGGTCATGCAGGTGGCAAGAACAGAATTTTGACACAAACCTCAATTTTCCTGATGCTAAGGCCCCTTCCTATAACACCACGGGATTAAACAACCATGAATAGGCTTGTGCTTTGTCTTACAGGTGTAAGACCTATGCCTTCTTTTGTCAACTGACATTTTCTTTAAATACCTAAGAATCTGCTGAAAGTGATATTTCAAATATCCCACTGGAAACGCAGCTGTGGACTAAATAAATGAGTCATGTTAGTAAATAGGGAAGTTGAGGAGTGTTACTCAGTAACTGACAAAGAATAAATATTTAATATTCCTCAATTCAAATATGGCACGGAAATGATATACATACATAGTGTTCTGTGCACTTAAATGCAAACAAGGATTTCAGAGACACTGCCAACCTTTCATCAGAATCTGGCTCTAATTAAAGACATTTTCCGTAGGTGTATCCCTATGCAGCTTGCAAGCAGGCACCCAGTCTGTTGGGACTGAGTAATTGGCATTTTACTTCTTTTCTCCCTCTCTGTTTTATACTTGGACTTCACTGATCATCGTTTCTCATGATGGGCAAAAGGTGACAGGGCAGGCTAAGAATGGGGAGGAGGTGGGGCAGGAGGACGGGGGTCCCAGATCGGGACAGGGGATGCCCAGCTTCCAGACCTAGGTGTGTCTCTGCCTCACTGGGGGACCTCAGGCTCTCCAATCCTCAACTTCCTCATTTTTAACGTGAATCAAGGTAGACTAGCATTGAGAGACAAAATATATTTATGTGCCAACTCTAATTACTAACAGCTGCCCTGAAGGCTGTATGGGGAAGAATCCTGAGGTATATACAGGTTAGGCAGGAAAGAGCTTCGTGTTTGATTAGCTATGTCTGCCGTAGGAGAGGAAAGATACAACCTGCCTTAAAACAGCAGAATGATTAGACAAATTGAGAGAAGTTGCCTGGGGACTCTGGGCAGGGGAAGGTCAGTGAGCAAAGGCACAGAGTAAACATTTGCTGCTGGTCCCTGGGGAGAACCAGTCAACAAACCTGTTGAGATTGAGCCCTTTTTCTATACTTCCATCATGATAGTTTCCATTTGTATTTCATTACATTTGCACACCTATTTCTCCTTCCAGAGAGTAAGCTACTTGTGGACAGGAACTATCTAGATCTCATGCTGGAGATACAGCAGGGAACAACTGCTCCATATTTAGATTCTGGAGTTAGAAACGTGTGACTTTGAATCTTGACTCCGCCATTTTTTAACTGTGTGACCCTTAGGAAGGCTGACACCTGCTTTTAGTTCTGGGTTCCTCGATGGTAACATGGATGATAATAGTACCCATCTCCTACACTTATAAACACAAAATAGGTTAGCGCAAATAAATTGCTTAGTCTAGTACCTGGCCTGTGTTAGGCAGTTGATAAATATTAGTTATCATGATCCCGATTATTATTATTATTACTTTCAGAATGCCCAGTGGCTAGAACATGGATGGCACATGGTAGGAACATGATAAATGTTCTCTGCACAAATACATAGGTCCATGGATGCATGAATGGACTATTGAATGTAAGGTGGGAGTTCTTACATTTCAGGTCAGTTTTAGGTTCTGGAGGAACCTGAATATCGTACTAAGGAAGTGCATTAAATCCTGAAGGAGAAAGGGCCATTAAACGGTCGGCGCAGGAAGACAGTACACAGCAGCCCTGGGTCCTCCCATTATTGGCAACAGAAAGGGTGGGGTGGGCACACTACTAATCAGACCTAGAGAATTTGTGAGGGCTCAAGGGTTACACCATTATGTACCCACTGCCTGTCTCACCAGGGCCTTGTTAATCTTGCACGTGGAGCTAGTGCAGCACTGAAACCAAGCAATCAGAGAAGACAAATCACTTCTAAAGATTTCTTTTTTTTTTTAATTTTTTTTGGGTAAATCTTCATTGTGTGGCTTGACTGTTGATAAAATTATGTAACAGTCATTTCCACTTCATTTGGGGTTGTATGGAAACAGTCTCCTGCTGCAAGATTGACTGACTGCTGTAGGAATGTAACTTGAAAGAAATGAAAAGGGAAAGAGCAACACAGCTAGAGTTTGGGCTACTTTCATGCTCCCTGGGGCTGTGGGGGTCTTATCATGTGGGCTCTCTCTTAGCCCTTCACTGGTCACATCAAGTGAGGTCAAGCACTAAGAATGGAGGATGATGAGCCTGGGCAAGTCCCTGCTGTCACTTACTAGTGAGGTGACCAGGACTATTTCCCTAATCAGTTGGCGAGTCAGTATCTACATATGTAGAAGTATAGAACTTGCAGAGTGCTGGTGAGGATTCACATTTATGGCGGTCACAACCAGTGGATTATCTATCCTGCTGTTTCTGGTCACAAATAAATAGCAATAATTTATTATTATTATTCAGCTGTTAGATCCTCTTAGTACATCTCCTTCCCTGTACTTCCACAATAAATATTTACTTATGTGCACCATCATTGCCCAAATAGTCTGCCTTCGTGAGAGACCAGTTGGTAACAAGGAACTGGACCTGCTCAAGCTTGCCTAAGAAAAAGGGAAATTAACTGCAAATAAAAACACACAGAAAAAAGAGGCAATCTCACAGACATCTAAGGGTCAGAAATAACAGTCTGGTCACATAGGGACCAGAAGTGGAAATTTGGAAGACAAAATTACTCTCTGTCCGTCAGTGCCTTTGCTGGGTTTCACCTCTCTCCACCTCTCGAGGACTGGGTTGTTCCCCTCATGCTTGCTCATTTCCCTATTGACTTGTTGCTTCAGTTTGCCAGTGGCCTAACGTGGCCACCAGCTATAAGATGACAGGCATTTATGGCTGCAGGCCACAATTCAGACTATGTCTCCTAAGACTTCTCCAAGGGATGGGATGACTGGCTCAGATCCAGTCGATGTAGTGGTTCCTCTTGGGTCAGATGTTCACCCTGGTCTGAGCAAGGGATCATATAGCACGTTGAACAGCCACTGCCAAAGTCAGCGGGAGAGAATGGGTTCTGTGCAAGATGGTGCGCACAAAGTGAAGAAGTCAACAGACCCATCCTCTGTATAGAACAGTGGTCTTCAGACATTTTGGACTGTGACTCTGTAAGAAGCACATTCTCCCTCATGCCCCATCAGACACACACACACACAAGCCAAACAAACATTTACTAAAGTGACACTTAAATGTGATGACTGCTGATACATACTGAAATTTCTGAATCTTTTTTTTCTGTTTCATTCTTTAAAAGTGCTGGTCATGAGTGATTCAACTGATTTCACAACCCACTAAAAAGCTGTGACTCACAGAAAAAAGCTGACACAGGTCATTGGAATAGCCTGCTAATTAATCTTCTCTTTCAAGTCCATTCTATAGACCCTTAGCAAATTAACCTTCTTTGAAGCCCAGATCCTACGAAACCATCAGATTGTCCCTCATACCTATGGAGCTGATGAATCCTAAATGCCTTCACCTCTATACTCTGGCTTCATCAACCCCTTCTTAACTTTATGTGCTTGACAAAAATCTATACTCTGGTGAACTAAATCTCCTCTATATTTTCCTGTCTCCTACTTTTTCCTACTGTTTGGAGTGCCCTCCCATATATTGCTTCTTCCAAATCTTGCTTATTCTTTAAGGCTCGACTCCTAGTCTACCACCTACATCATCTTCCTTTAGTTTCTCAATCAGATGTGGCTTCTGCTTCCTTTGAAACCACTTCCTTTGTGGTTCCAATGAAGTAATTTTCATTGTCTAATCACTGCTGGAACTGTATTATACTTGCACGGATACTCACTTTCTTGCCCCACGTAGGATTGCTAGATGTAGATGGGGAGCAACAGGATATCTAGTTAAATAATAACTAATCTTTTAGTGTATCTAAGTCTTACCTGGGATATACTTATCTGACATTAAAATTTAACTGGGCTTCCTGAATTTTATCTGGCAACCCAAGCCCCACTGAACTGTAACTTCTTGAAATTAGGTACTACGTCCAATTTGCTTCTGCTTTTCAGGGATGAGAGTGGCCCACAATCCCCGATTAAGAGTATATTATTCTTGGGCTTCCCTGGTGGCGCAGTGGTTGAGAGTCCGCCTTCCGATGCAGGGGACACAGGTTCTGTGCCCCGGTCCGGGAAGATCCCACACGCCGCAGAGCGGTTGGGCCCGTGAGCCATGGCCGCTGGGCCTGCGCGTCCGGAGCCTGTGCTCCGCAACGGGAGAGGCCACAACAGTGAGAGGCCCGCGTACCGCAAAAAAAAAGAATAAATTATCCTTAGATGTCCCCGCTGTTTTCCTAGATGCTATTAAAATACTCTCATATATTGAGCCAAAAAACATTCAAACTTGTCACCAAATTCCCCCAACAGCAGAAAAGAAATCACCCTAAGAGCAGGAAAAAAGGGTTGTATGACGGAAAATGAGTTCCACAAGCATACACACACACACACACACACGCACGCACGCACGCATGCACACACACAATTACTCTCACAGTCTATAATAGCTCTGTTTTTAATGTCTTAAATTACTCATGAAGGAATAAAACTTGATGCTCAGAAAAATTAAAATAGCTCCTTTTACCTTGTAGCTTTGCATAACTCCCACCCAGGCTTGCTTATCTCTGGAGAGATCCCAGCTGAAGAAGTACCAAGTAGGTTGGTTGGTGTCACAGTTGAGTGATGGAACAGGCTGGGGGCGGCTCTGGAAGAAGATGGTGCTGGAGAAGACCCAGCCCCAGAGCATGTCTCTGAGCAGGAGGCCGGAAGTCAAGCCAGTGCAGTGCTCCCTGAACCTGATTCATCAGGAGATTCACCTGTATATTTAACATGAGCCTTCTGCAGTTGGAAGCATTAGGCAGCTTGGAGACACATGGGCATGAGAGGAAAAAGCATGGGCTTTGCAATCAGAAAAAGGATCCCTGTCTTGACTCTACAGCTTACTACTTAGCTGTGTGGTCACGGCCAGTCATTTCACCATTCTGAACCTCAAATTCCAGTAAAACGGTTATTAGAATAGTTTCTTGTTTGTTTGTTTCAGGGTTGTTTTGTTCTGTTTTGTTTGCAGAAAAGCCACAGCTAAGAGAAGTCTGGACTCCCACAGCCTTCCCGTGCATCTACTTGTTCTAGCACAGTGGTTCTCAAAATGTGGAACTCCAACCGAATTCTCAGCATCACCTGGAAACTTGTTAGAAATGCAAATTCTCAGGCCCCACCCCAGACCTACTGATAGAAACTCTGCGGGGCTCAGCAATTTGATGTTGCCACAAGCCCTCCAATTTTGAGTGCATCAGAGGGCTCTGGGGCTTTCTGATTTAGCTAGTTCTACTCCAAATTATCATGTGCAAATTCTTGCTATTTTCCACATCTTTGAGGGATCGATTGAGTGTATTAAGCTAATTAAAGATTTTAAAATAAAAGGACATCTTTTTGCTATCAGCATCTATTTGAATTCAAATCTACCCACTGGAACAAGGAAGTAGGATATTTGAAATAGTCTGTTCAGAAACAGACTTTTGACTCATTTAATCATATAGTCATTGATTCAAATACCTTATATCTCAAGATGATCCAGGAACTGTTCTGGATGCTGGGCAATGGAGGTGAAAACACGAGAATCAAAGAGCAAAACCTGCCTGGTCGCTGTCCCTGCCCTCAGGGAGCTTATAAACTAGTGGGGCAGAGAGACGTTTATCAAAAATCCACAGACAAATGGAAACTTTCAACCAAGACAAGAGCTAAGAAGGAGAGACAGGAGGTGTGGAGAGGGGCTGTAATAAAAGGTGAAATCCAGTAAAGAAGGACCTTATGGTCATTTCCTTGAGGAAGCGTCCCTTGAGTGAGCTCTGAAGGATAAACAGGAGTTAGTGTGCGAAGTAGGTGAGGGAAGGTCCTTCCACATAGAGGTACCAGCTTGTGATAAACCCCATGCAGAGGGGAGTGTAGCCGAAGGAAAGAAAACAGGGGGTGTATGGGTTTAAGATCCAGATTGACAGGTGAGCTGTGGCCAGAGCAGATTAGCCAAAAAGGCCAAGTTTAGATGCTCTGCCTTCTCCTCAAGAGCAGAGGGAAACACTTTGGTTTGCCCACAATTAAATTCCTGTATTGAGTGCCTCTTGGGTAAAAGCTGTGTGCCTTTACACTGTCAGTGGTCCTCAACCAAGGGTGTTTTGTCCCCTTGGGAACATTTGGTCATGTCTGGAGATCTTTTTGGTTATCACAGTTGTTGTGGGGTTGGGGAGGAGTTGAACTGACATCTAGTGGGTAGCATCCTAGATACTGTTAAATATCCTACAACGCATAGGACCATCCCCCAAACAAAGAGTTACCTGGTCCAAAGCAGCAATGTGCTGAGGCTGAGAAACCCTGGACTAAGCAAAGAAAAGACTTGTAGGTGTCTATTTTTTAAAACCTAAAAAGCATTTTTCCTCCAAAGAGAATACCGCTGTGCTGTTAGAACAAAAACAAAAAACTTACTGGATCTCAGTGGTTCTTCTCTAAAATACAGAAATACTCTGGCTCAGAAACAGAATTCGGTCTTAATAAAACACACACACAAATACACACATACACACACAGTGCCTCCATGTTGAAGTCTTCACATTTTTCAATTCTATAACTGATAGACAAGTATTCAGCAAACGTGATAAGGTGTTTGCTTCTGCAGGGAATTTGTTCCTTGAAAACACAGGCACGCAAATACATTAAAAAAAAAAAATACTCTGAAGTTTGAGAGAAAGGAAAAAAAGCCTCCTAGGCATTTCCCTGATAGAAGACTTGCAACTGATCGACAGAGAGTAGTAACTATTTCCTGGCAGGGAAAGAGGATGGATTTTGAACATAACTGCGCATTTCTTTTTACCAAGGCTTTGGTGCAGCCTGAAAGGCGTCAGCAGACTGTGTTCAAGAGGATGGGAGACAGCCCATTCGCCACAGGAGGCATCTGCTGAGGCGTGAGAGGGAGGCCGTCTCCTTTAACCCTTCCCTTTGCAGTAGGTACATCGCCAAATGCCTAGGGACCATGACCGCAGCCGTCTCGTGATGTCCTTCTGTTTTGTTTCGGTTCATTTCACAGCTTGTTTCCTGGCTCTGTGTGTCTTCCCTTCCGTCTGCCCACCCAGTGGACTCACCCAGGCAGAACGGTCTCTGACCAGGTCACACAGATCTGCCGGCATCCTCAGAACCTGGGACCGGGCCCTCCAAAGAGAAAAGAGAGAGATGGGAACACCAGGAGGAAGAGAACACAGCAGCCATGGCAGAAGGACTAAAAAAATACCCAGACACATGTCTGCCTTTGGCTTTGGGCATCTACCCAAATTGCTAATGCTGTTATGTCAGCAGCTGCTGTGGCCCCTGCTGCTGCCACAGCTGAAGCTGCTACAAAGTAGCTCAGACGTTGGACCCATGATTATTTCTTCCTTTTCTATTTTGTGGAGAGTATTATGGTGTTAGCCACAGAATAAGGGCAATGAGAGTTCCAATGCCGGAGAGATCCTGCAATCACCTGGGAAGTCTTCCTGGAGGAGGCGAACTTAGCACATCTTAAGGGCAGGTGGAATCTGAATTAGCTTTTCCCGTTGTTCCTTTTTTATAATCAAGGATCCGGGTTAGGAGAGGAAGACCTGAGTGTCCTTGTCTATTACACCTCCATTGCTTTCCTGAGTCCATTTTCCCAACCTCCTTTTGGAGGTTGACCCTCCTTTTGGAGAAGACGCTTCTCCAGTTGATCCCTAGGGTCAGATACTGTATTTGGATACTGAACAGTGTGCTGAGGGCATTGCCACATCAACTGTGGAACCCCCTCCATTCTTGGCTTTTTGACTGTTTTTTTGTTTAGGGGCTTAAAAAGAATCCTCAGGTCTTATCAGGGGTTAGAAATACCCCAAACAAGCAATCACTTTGCCCTGTTGCACTTTCTGAATGTCACCTCCCCTAATAACTCCTAATCTATGTAGGGGCTAAGAGTACAAGCTGTCTGTGCCTCAGTTTCTCTATCTCTAAGTAGGATGATACTTCAAAATTTGGGCCAACTTCATAAAGTTATGATTAGCAGTTCACAGGATTGTGGGCAAAAGGCATTTAAAATAGTGCCAAGCACACAGAAGGGGCTGACACATATTACCTGTTGTTTTATTAATACACAGAGACCTCAGGAAAAACCCAGAATAAGCACATCTGTTCTGGTGGCTGTCACAGCTTTTCCCACCACTGCCACTGATGAGGGGGTAGCCTTATGCCAGGATGATTTTTATACTGTATCCGGCTTCTACTATTCCCCCCACCCTCGCATGCGTGCGCGCGCACACACACACACACCAGAGTTCTTTGGATGAGGGACGTACATCACAGCCAATCCATGGCCTGGGCAGCTCTGTATGAGAGGAACTGGCAAAAAAGCCCCCAAACAAACAAACAAAACTTCTGTCCGAGTAAAGATGAGCTCAGGCAGTCAGAATCTAGCTCCAGGACTTTGAACAGGGAAGCGTGGAGCCCACCAGGCTGTAATTGTCCTGGGTGAAGTTGAAAGGTACCAGGTAGAGGAACCGGGGCCATGATGAAACTAAGTATGTAGGAGAAGCTATAAGTACACGGAAGTCACAAGAGAGCAGAAGCCATGAGTAACAGAAGTGATGAGGTAGAGAGAAACAGAGAAGTGGGCAAGGAAGCTAGTCAGCAGTGAGAGAAGCAAAAATACACAAAGGTGGGACGAGTAGTCAAGTCATCTTGTGTATTGAGCATTGGTGGGAAGATCTGCCCAAGTCCTGCCGAGGTCTCTTGAGATGCTCTGGCTTCCCCTCTTGTCTTTCTGAGGCCCATTCACACCCGGGTTTCTGCTTGAGGTCCCTGTCTACTGACTGGCCATTAACTTTCTTGCCATAATTTTGTCTGAGTCTCTTTCTTACGGGCAAAGAGCTAACGTAAAGTGAGCACAAATGTAACTGTACAACTTTATGTACATTGTAGTTTTGCCCATAGTTGTGTCTTCTTTTCTTCATTTTTTGTTAATTTCTTGCTCATTGCCTACATTTCTCAGAAGGATGGGCCTAGTTCTTCGTTCTTGCTTCGAACAATTTATGACAGTAACTGTGTAGGCTTTTATAGTCCCTGGTACAGAGGCTAGTAAAGAAAATAGGCACTTACTCATTAATGCTTTAGAGGGGGCAGGGATGTATTTCAGAAGCAAGCGGCTGTCATCATATTTTCTTTGTACCCTCATAATTCACAAATGTTGACGTTTAGCTTTTGAGTAACATTTCTGAGTTTCTGAGGTTTTTCTTTTTTTCCCCTGTTACTTCTGAGGTAGTTTACAGCATGATGTAGGAGAAAGTGCTTGGGGCTCTGGAGTTCAGGAGACCACAGCCATAATCCTGACTACTTCAAATCACTTAAATGTTTTGCATTTGATAGTCCCAGAGTTGTCATGAGAATTAAATTAGTAAACTTATGTTAATATCCTAGCAGGTAGTAAACATTTGATAAATACTGGGCTCCTCCCCTAATTCTTACTGGATCAGGACACTCGGGGTTGCAAATAACAGATAGCA
Organism: Orcinus orca; assembly: GCF_937001465.1. Taxonomy (NCBI): domain Eukaryota; kingdom Metazoa; phylum Chordata; class Mammalia; order Artiodactyla; family Delphinidae; genus Orcinus; species Orcinus orca. The sequence continues at coordinate 26,735,137 of NC_064568.1, read as the reverse complement.
ATTCCAGCTATCTTAAGCACACTGGGAAATGCATTGTATAGATAAGGGGGCAAATCCCAAAACTCCAAGGAAGAAATGCAACTGGGCTTAAGAGAGATTTGAACTCCTGAAAAGCCAAAAAGAACATGGGTAGTATTTGGTTGACATAATGCTTATAATATTTAAACATATATTATTTAAACGTAATTTATAAAGATTAGGAAGCCATTTAGAAGTTTTGTAATAAAGAAAAAGGCACATTAAGAGGGGACCCTAAGAGAAAACAATGAGTTAAGTACCAGTGCTTTATTGAGAATAGTAACCTACAAATAGGGTGCCTTTGGGAATGCTAACATGAATTAAGTGAAGTGCTAAAAAATGTCAATTACAAGCATAATAGTGAAGCAAATAACAGATACAGGTTTCAGTAGTATTGTCTAATTTATCAGATTCTACAGATTTTCTTAAGTACTGAAATAATTGTATTTTTAAAAAATCTGGGAAGGGCTGTCTCCAGCATTGCTGTTACTATTGAGGCTGCCATTAAATCCTTGTTTCACCAAATGCTATTTAAACAAATTCGAAAATGGTTTAAGAAATAACCCCAGGGATGCAAGAATTCTTCAGTATATGCAAATCAATTAGTGTGCTACACCATATTAACAAATTAAGGAATAAAAATCATATGATCATCTCAATAGATGCAGAAAAAGCTTTTGACAAAATTCAACACCCATTTATGATAAAAAACACTCCAGAAAATGGGCACAGAGGGAACCTACCTCAACATAATAAAGGCCAGATGTGACAAACCCACAGCAAACATCATATTCAATGGTGAAAAACTGAAAGCCTTTCCACTAAGATCAGGAACAAGACAAGGATGTCCACCCTTGCCACTCTTATTCAACTTAGTTTTGGAAGTCCTAGCCATGTCAATCAGAGAAGAAAAAGAAAAGAAGGAATCCAAATCGGAAAAGAAGAAAAACTGTCCCTGTTTGCAGATGACATGATACATAGAAAATCCTAAAGATGCCATCAGAAAACTACTAGAGCTAATCAATGAATTTGGCAAAGTTGCAGGATACAAAATTAATGCACAGAAATCTCTGACATTCCTATACACTAACAACAAAAAATCAAAAAGAGAAATTAAGGAAACAATCCCATTTACCATTGCAACAAAAAGAATAGAATACCTACAAAAAACCGACCTAAGGAGGCAAAAGACTTGTACTCAGAAAATTATAAAACACTGATGAAAGAAATCAAAGATGACATAAACAGATGGAGAAATATACCATATTCTTGGACTGGAAGAATCAATATTGTGACAATGACTATACTACCCAAAGCAATCTACAGATTCAATGCAATCCCTATCAAATTACTAATGGCATTTTTTACGGAACTAGAACAAAAAATCTTAAAATTTGGATGGAGACACAAAAGACCCTGAATAGCCAAAGCAGTCTTGAGGGAAAAAAATGGAGCTGGAGGAATCAGACTCCCTGACTTCAAACTATACCAAAAAGCTACAGTAATCAAGACAGTACAATACTGACACAAAAACAGAAATATAGATCAATGGTACAGGATAGAAAGCCCAGAGATAAACCCACGCACATATGGTCACCTAATTTACGACACAGGAGGCAAGAACATACAATGGAGAAAAGACAGCCTCTTCAGTAAGTGGTGCTGGGAAAACTGGACAGCTACATGTAAAAGAATGAAATTAGAACACTACTTAACACCATACACAAAAATAAACTCCAAATGGATTAAAGACCTAAATGTAAGACCAGACACTATAAAACTCTTAGAGGAAAACAAAGGAAAAACACTCTTTGACATAAACCACAGCAAAATCTTTTTTGACTCACCTCCTAGAGTAATGGAAATAAAAACAAAAATAAACAAATGGGAACTAATTAAACTTCAAAGCTTTTGCACAGCAAAGGAAACCATAAACAAGATGAAAAGACAACCCTCAGAATGGGAGAAAATATTTGCAAATGAAACAATGGACAAAGGATTATTCTCCAAAATATACAAACAGCTCATAGAGCTCGGTATTAAAAAAACAAACAATCCAATTAAAAAATGGGCAGAAGACCTAAATAGACATTTCACCAAAGAAGACATACAGATGGCCAAGAGGTACATGAAAACATGCTCAACATCACTAATTATTAGAGAAATGCAAATCAAAACTACAATGAGGTATCAGCTCACGCCTGTCAGAATGGCCATTATCAAAAAATCTAGAAACAATAAATGCTGGACAGGGTGTGGTGAAAAGGGAACCCTCCTGCACTGTTGGTGGGAATGTAAATTGATTCAACCACTATGAAGAACAGTATGGAGGTTCCTTAAAAAACTAAAAATAGAACTACCATATGACCCAGCAATCCCACTACTGGGCATATACCCTGAGAAAACCATAATTCAAAAAGATAGATGTAAAACAATGTTCATTGCAGCGCTATTTACAATAGCCAGGACATGGAAACAACCTAAATGTCCATCAACAGATGGCAGATATATACAATGGAATATTACTCAGCCATAAAAAGAAACGAAACTGAGTTATCTGTAGTGAGGTGGATGGTCCGTCATACAGAGTGAAGTAAGTCAGAAAGAGAAAACCAAATACCGTATGCTAACACATATATATGGAATCAAAAAAAAAAAAAAATGGTACCGATAAACCTAGTGGCAGGGCAGGAATAAAGACACAGACATAGAGAATGAACTTGAGGACACGGGGTGGTGGGGCAGGGGGACGGTGGGGGGAAGTGAGAGTAGCATCAACACATATACACTACTGAATGTAAAATAGATAGCTAGTCGGAAGCAGCCCAGCCGCGTAGCACAGGGAGATCAGCTCGGTGCTTTGCGATGACCTAGAGGGGTGGGATAGGGAGGGTGGGAGGGAGGCTCAAGAGGGAGGGGATATGGGGACATATGTATGCATATGGCTGATTCACTTTGTTGTACAACAGAAACTAACACAGTATTGTGAAGCAATTATACTCCAATAAAGATCTGTTAAAAAAAAAAAAAAAAGTAAACCCGAAAAGGAAAAAAAGAAAAGGAAAGTAGTATTTGGAGAATTAGTGGAAAGAAACAAAGTATCACTGGTTCAAAACATTTTCATTGATATCCTATCTTCCTTGATGCTACCATTAAATTTTTATTTGTAATTAAAAATAGCAAGTTTTAATTACTTAATATTTATTCCTAGTTTTTTTCCATTTCCATGTGAATAAAAGTATTCCATGTTACATGCAAAAAAAAAAAAAAAAAGAAAGAAATATCAAAACTTCTCTTGGCTTATCTTCTTCATTCTTCTGCCCTCTGTCATCCAAGTTTTCCTGCTCCTAAGCCCCACATCATGTGGAGAATATGTCCACCCAATCCTTCCCAGATTATACCTCTTCCACCTTTTAAAGTTAACACAGACTAAGCAGCAGTCTCTTGATCTCAATTCCAGATTTCCAGAATTATCCCAGTCCGTCCTTCTCGGGTGAGGCATCTAACCTGAACAGTGGTAATCAAGATGGTGAGGTCACATACACCAAGCACGGCTGCGAATGAGCCAATCTGAATGAGTGAGACAGGTAAATGGATCTGCAAGGCTATGTGGTGGTTGAACCTGGGTTCTAGAATCAGACAACTGGGTTTGACTTCCGGTTTCATCATTTATACGTATGTGAAGCTGGGAAGGCTACTTGATGTTGCAAGTCTCAGCTTCCCCATGTATAAAATGGAAGCAATAAAGCCTACGTCATAGGTTGTTGAGAGGGCTAAATGATCTGATGTACGTAGATATCTTAGCATATGGCGCCCTGCACCCAACCATTAACGTGTGGGAGGCAGACAAAACAAGGTGTCTATTACAGTTGCATCACGGCACATTTTGGTGAGTGAATTTTAATTCCTCAAAAACATGGCATTAAAATGCCAAGATTACGAGCTCCCTTGAAATACAGCATCTTTTGTGCGGGCTGTCATAGTTGGAGACCCCAAGGGCTAATTTAGAATTTCACTGAAGAAAATAATGTAATTTTTTCTTTTATTTTGAGTACGTCAGTTCTAACATAGAAACTGCAAATTAAATGAGGTTGTTAGTTCCAGAAGAAAGCCGTGAACTCTGCTCAAATCACTAAATACGTCTCAGGTAGAATAGAAGCTTGGTATCAATGGCAACTCTAATCCGTTTCTGTAAAGGGAAGTGTAAATAGAATTCATAAACACTGTTTGCCGTTAATGTGAATTTATGAATTCACATTAATGTGAATTTGGGCTCTGAACTTGAAAGTGACATTCTTGTTTTAGATGCATCCTGCATTTAAGATGTGACCGAGGCCATTTTCTCCTGCCATTGTAGCAAATGTCCTGCCTTATGAAACATAAGATTCCGTTCACCCTGAGACTAGAGTCACTCTTTTATACTATGTTAGGCATTTAGGCAGGGGCCCTAATTCTTTCAAGTCAAGTCTTTTCAGTCTGCAATATTATTCATCTACTGCTCAGGGAGACATAACCCTTGGGGAAAATTAGGTCCATAAAAGCTTCCGCTGAAAGACTCATTTTTTACAGCCCCTTGGATATAAAGAACATGACTGAAATCTGATGATGTGTGTTTGTCAAATATGTATGTATCTATGTGTGGATAGATGGATAAATGGCTGGCTGCCAGGCTGAGCTGATGGATGGATGACTGGATGGGTAGATGGGTGGGTAAATGGGTGTCTGGGTAGGTGGTTGGCTGGACGGGTGGATGGCTGGGTATTTAGCTGGGTAGGTAGATGGATGGGTGGATGGATGAATGGATGGATGGATGTGGAGATGGGTCTTACAATGAATATTTATTTATTTATTTATTTGATTGTCCAGCATCCCCTCTTGGGAAGGTACTATAACTATTAAAACTTCTTTTCTCCTCTTAGAAATGTGTCATTGTGTGCATTCTTGGGAACTGGAAAGCAACTGGGGCCAAATTCCCTTCACTTCTGTTCTGGCAAGTTCAGGAGCAGGCATTTGACTTCAGCGTGGCCGATCGGTCAGTCCTTTACAGCCCTTGGAAGTTGAGTTGAGTAAGTGCTGTAGGGTGTGGTGGATCTGAAGGAAATCATCATCTTCACAGCAGAGGTGGCCTGTGGATATATGAATGGACCTGTTCCTACTGGGAGAACCGCTCTGGTTCCAGGATGCCTGGCCCTCCAGAAGTTGCTTGGTTTGGGCTTGTTTTCTAAGCCTGTTTCTGCAGCCTGCCTGGTCCTCTCATAACTTCTCTTTTGCTTAAGTCATCAAGATTTTTTTTTTTTTCTATTGCAAGCTGGAAGTCTGACTAATATGAGATACTGAGAAGTAACTAAGTGCCAGGCACATTCTACGTTTTTTACAGACATTAATTTATTTGATATTCACAAGGATGCTATGAGTAAGTACTTTCACTTATTCTTGTTTTACAGAAGAGTAAACACAGAAAGCCTACATAATTTCTCAAGATCACATAGTTACTGAAAGCAGAACGTGGATCTGAATCCTGGTAGTCTGACTGGAGGGCATATTTAACTCTGCATTCCTAACTGTTCTGCAATATTACTTCTGCAAAGATGAGAGAGGGATGGAGAAAGCAAGGAAGAGAGGGAGGGAGGGAGTGTGGCAGAGACTATGACATGTTCACCAAAACCTTTCCCTTCTCCTCTTGATATGCAGTTAGATTATACCTCCCTGCCTCAGTTTCACTTGGATGTAGACGTACAAGTGAGTTCTGGCCATTAGAGTGTGTAGAGAAACGATTTGTGTCATTTCTAATTCAAAGTAGTTAAGATGTGGGTGTGCTTTTCCTATATCCTCTTTTTCCCGCTGCTGGCTGAGCGAAGAGGACCCTGAGGGCCTAGAGGAAGGTGGAACCACACGATGAAATGACCAAGTAGAAGGTTCACTAATATAATTTTAGGGTTGTCTTGTAAAGCTTCTAACCCACCCTAGTATGGGTATAATAAGTAGATGGTGGATAGAGGGATGATAGAGCAAAGTAAACTTGGATTCCAGTGTGGGGACTCCAATGCCACTTTCACAGGTATGTGTTTTTCTCCCTGGAGGTGAAACTCTAATTCCCTGGAGAATTCTTCCTAGCATCTCCGTTGCTTCATTATCATTTCTAACAGTGTTTTAAAAAGTTCTGGTTTTCAGAGTTTTCTCTCTCTCTCTCCCTAAATGACTTCGTATCTTTTTCTCCTGCATCCCAGAGCAGATGGGGTAAGGAGATTGAGTCATATTTTACAGTCTGCCTTTTGGAACTCATCCAAAACCTTTGATTAGCCTGAACCTGTACTCTCACCTCTCGAGCGTTCTTTTGTTATAAGTCATATCTTGCATTTTAGAAGTGAACATTTTTCCTCCATGCCCACAAATTTTGGTACTAGGCAAGAATAAAATATGGTAATTTCATGACATTGAGTTTGTTAAATTATGTACTGATGAGGCTTCATATTTCTCCTTCTAATTAGAGGGTAAGATTTGAGTAATAGCAAGTAAATTGTTGCAACATGTCTAAACGTATTATTTTATTTTGAATGACACCCTGGTAATAAAAAGGACTAGTTGCACGACAGATCTCTTATCTCAAAAGTTCAAAATATTATATATTTTCAAAAGCGTTCCTACCTGTAAAACATCTTCTGGGAAGTATAATACCCTGCCTTATGGGGAAAATAATTAGCAGGGGATACGGATGCTGTCTATCAAAGAATTATTAAACTATGTGAGATTATATAAAAGGGTTTATTCATTGCATTTGCTAAATTGTACAAGGAGAATTTCATCAAATACATGTGAAACCAAAATGGATGCCGGCCAGATTTATTCATCAAAATGGGGGCAGGAATACTTAGGATCATGACACGGGTTGTGAATGACATCTTTGATTAAGTTAACTTAGACATTTGCCCTTGAGCCCCGTCAAAATGAAGATACCATGTATAAACCAGTTTTTGTATATTTTCAGTTTAGATCAGAGACTCAGAAGAAGGACTAGATGACCCCTCAAGACCCCTACAATTATGACTGCTGTATGAGTTACCTTTTTTATCCATGAAGAGGGCAGAGATGGCCAGGACCCTTTATTTTGTCAATTAAAATTGGGTCTATTCAAGAATTATATCAAAGGAGTCACTAATACATGGTCAGCCACAGTATCAACATATGTAAGATTTGAAAGAGATCTTAGGCAGTCATCTAGTCCAATGCCTTTGTTTTATTGATGAGGACATTGAAGTCCAGAGAAATAAAGTGATTTGCTCAAGTTCATCTATCAAGTTATTGTTCGATATAACTGAGAAATCTAGGAGTGAAAAGCCTACTGAGTACAGTAACAGCTGGGTCCAGGGGCTCAAACGTCGTCAGCAATCTGTCTCCATCCATCACTTGGCTCTGCTTTTTTCTGTGTTGCTTTCTTCTCGTGCAATGATAAGATAATTCTAGTCTTCGTTCCTTCCAACTCAGTGGCTCCAGCCAAGAGAGCTTCTTTATGCTACTGGTTCAAATAAAAGTCATTAGCCCAGTTTGGGTCATGGCCTAGTTCTGAACCAATCACTGGCAAGGGGCATTGTACATTCTGATTTTCTTGGTCTGGGTCAAGGTGCCCATCAATAAGGCAGGGAGTCAGGTCAGTGTCACCTAAACCATATGGGACTGTGACTGGGAGGCAGTAGTTCTCAAAGGAGATTCCAGGCAAAGTTGCCAGAAGAAGAGGAAATGATGCTGACCGGAAAAAAGTAAAAAATGTCTGCTACACACAGGGATGCTTCATGAATCCCCTTGTCAGGTTAATAAACAACTTCATTATTTCTTTCATGGAATATCATGAAGAAGTGATTTTATTTTTTAATTTAGATCTGTATTATATAATAAATTTTTAAATGATCATCATTAGCAATCACTTTATATGTGAAAAGAAATGCAACTTTGATCCTTTAAGAGGGCAGACACTAGTTAATCTACTTTGAATCAATTCTGGAAGAAAAATGCATTTTAAAAGAACATCATATCTTATTTCGTTTGAGGACTGAACGGTTATTAAAATAGAGATCGGGATTTAACAGGTGTTACAGCATCAAAAATAGATTTTCAAAAATGGCTTCATGACTCCATTGCTTGGAAGGTTTGGATTTTTCACTTTAAAATTAACTGGTTTATTTTTAATGCTTTTCTGTTTTGTTTCCAAATGGCAAGTTAGTAAAAAACTTCAGGGCTTCTATTTGCAACGTTTTTCTGCAAACAATCCATCATATGGGTAGTCATTATTATCTCCAATAAATCAGAAGCCAAGTTGACTCTAATCACCACTGAAGTTTTTTATTGAGCGAGGCGTGTTAAGGCAATAGAGGCATCCTGACATGTGTGGTTTAAAAAATTCTGATCAGATGAGTCAAGGTATGAATCTAGAAAGGTACCAAAAATTGGGAAAGATTGTAGATTTGCTATCATTTGCATGATCATTAATGTCTTGCTTTCCTCCTGCTTCCTATCTTTATTCCATCTAGTAAGAGTATAAATTAAGCAAAATATGTGAACAACAATAATAAAAAACCAAACAAAGCTATGGAACTGTAAAGCCCCTAAGTTGGTCAACAGCGTTTAGCTGAGTGAAAAGTGACCACGTAAACTTAAAAGTGCTAATGAGGAGAGCTGCAAGTCCTCAGCGTACTCTGCTTTCTGTTGTTTCTTTAATGGAAAAAAACTGCACCTCATTATTTGATATTATAATTATACTCCAACAAAGATGTTAAAAAAAATCAAAATGAATGCGGATACCCCAACATCTCTAACAATGTAAACCCTCAGAATACCTCCAGTGACTCCTGGGGGTTTGCAAAATGCAGGTTAGCAAATATTGGCCCACTCCTGGCTCTTTTCCATGTCACTGTTCATTCCATGAAGACTGTTCCTTTCTAAGGATGGCTGCCCTCTCGCCTCAGGTGATAACCAGTTGAGAACCTCAACTGGTACTATAGGTGTCTTCATTTCTCTGCCTTGTTATTATGAGGAAAAGTCCCAAGTCTTTGCCTCTCATGGGTCGCCATGTCATGGGCGCACATAAGGCATTATGGGTGGAATGTGGCATTTGGAACCAGGCAGAACTGGGAAATGCTAGCCCTTTCTTTTGACATTGGTCCAGCTTTTCACCTGATTTAAGACAATCTCTTCACCTCTGAGGGAGCCACGAGCTTCACTCTACCGGTGAGCTACACGGCTCAGGACTGGGACTGTCTAGACCCAGAATCCCATCTCCATCACATGCCAGCTGCCAATCTCTCTAGGCTCCAGTTTCCTCATGTGAAGTGGGATAATAGTAGTCCACATTCCTTGGGGCTGTTGCAAAGATTATATAATCAGTTGTGTGTGCAAGACAGAACCACTTCCACTCAAATCTTCTCTTTATCCCTTTCTACCCCATTCTGTGCCTGGTATGCTGACCATATGGACTACTTCAACGGGCTCCCACCCCCTGTGGATTCTGCTTGACCGGTGGGAGAACAGCAGGAGACCTGAGTGCAAGAGGAGCATGAGGTCGGGATACTGATTTCTCCAGGTCCCTCCCTTCTAGGTTGCCCCTCAGAAAGGCCACAGCTCCCCTTAGTTGACTCTCTTCATAGAGTTCTCTCCATGTTCTCGTGACCCTTCCTTCCCCCGGTTGCTTCAGGCTTATCTTCCTCTTTGTAAATAACATCTTTATTAATGTCTCTTCAAATTGGAATGTGTCCTCTTGTTCCTGTACACACACCATGTGTTTCCTAGCACACATACCATGAAAAGTGCTTAGCCTGGCCCTTCAAGCAATTGCATGGTTGTTGGGAGGATTAAACGAAACTATGTGCATAGAATGATTGGTGCAACATAGGGGTCAATTCACGGTAGTGATAATGTATTATTAATACGATAACAGGTATTATTTTAAGTACTCATTATAACAAAGCACTAGACTAGCACTTTATATTCATGATTTCATGATGTTCTCCCAACCCCCAAATCTACAAGTAGTTACTATTTCCCCCAATTTATGAACAAGAAAAGAGAGACTCAGAGAATTGAAGTAACTGGCCCCAGAACACACATCAGGTTTGTTCTGACTCCAAAGCTCGTTCTCCTAGTGGCTTCACTGCCATCGTAGGAGTTTCTAGTTCTGTTTCCTGATAGAGATTTTTGCTTTCAAATATCAAATTATTTTAATAAAGAATTCAGGTTGGAATAGTATTTAACTTACAGGCAATTTTGGAGAGACTTGACTTACTTCCAGAGTAGAATATTCCTATCTGTTCACATGGTAGCAATTTTTTTAGCTTTATTCCCCAGTGTCATAAAAATGTTATAAATGAAGACTTTTAAAATCAATTTTCTAAATCTTTGATGCAGATGTATAGAGTTATTTTTTTGTACTGATTTTATATCCAATTACCTTTCTTAAACTCTCCTGTCATTCATTCTAATAATTTGAAGATGATTTTGAGCTTTTTGAGTTTTATCATTTGTCAATGACAGTTCCATTTCTTCCTCTCTAAACCTTATAATTTTGTTTTCTTTTTCTTGTCTTACTCCAAATTCCTGCAATCTCTAGGATAACAGAAGAAGTTAGAGTGGATATGAGGGGGTTTTCCTTGATTTTAAGAGGAGTGCATCACCATTAAGTGTGGGGCTTGCTCTAGGCTTTTAGTAGGTAAACTTTTCTGGTTAAAGATGTTCCTTCTATTTCAAATCTCCACATTCTATTATTGTCCTCTGATGGAACTTTTTCTTTGTTTACCAGTCCTGTTATAGATACTTAAAAATGTCTTCTTTGTTTTAAAGTGTTTAGAACAGCAGAACTAGATTTGGGTCCTCAAACACATAGATACTCTCAGTGTTTAACTTTTTTTTATTAATAAATTTATTTTATATATTTATCTTTGGCTGCATTGGGTCTCCGTTGCTGCATGCGGGCTTTCTCTAGTTGCGGGGAGCGGGGTCTACCCTTTGTTGTGGTGCGTGGGCTTCTCATTGCGGTGGCTTCTCTTGTTGCGGAGCACGGGCTCTAGGCGCGTGGGCTTCCGTAATTGTGGCACATGGGCTCAGTAGTCGTGGCGTACGGTTTTAGTTGCTCTGCAGCATGTGGGATCTTCCTGGACCAGGGATCGAACCCGTGTCCCCTGCATCGGCAGGCAGATTCTTAACCACTGCGCCACCAGGGAAGCCCAGTGTCTAACTTTTGAAAGATGCAAAAATCAAGGGCATTATTTATACGCCAAGAAATTCCTCACAAACTCCCGCCCCTCCCCCACCCAAAGGCAGCATGAGTCAACGCAAAAAAGCTCTGGACTTCGAGTGAGGAGGTCAATATTCTCAACCTAACTAACTGATGCTGGCTTTTGTCAAAGGTCTCTTTGCAGGTCGCCTATTTTCACTGCTGTTGCACCACCACTTGGGGATTTGCTTGAATGATTTAGAAAAGCTGAGTTTTATGGTAACAGGGCCTCCACTTCTGGTTTTTCTGAGACGGTATTGTATGGACAATCCAGAAACCGCAGTTGTCAGGCCCCTCTTTTCTCCTCTCTCTTAGCGTATGAGGGTAAACTAAAGCTTTAACTGGAGCAAGGAGAAAGAGGTTATTCAGAAGGAAAAGAGCTTTACTCAGTCTGAGAGGAAATACAGTTCTTAATAGCTCAGACTTTCCACCTGAGTGAGAGAAAATTGCACAGGTGCTGTTCAGCGTGCTGGGATCAATCCACTGTGAGCCGAGAGAGACATTTCCTCAGGTGGTCTTGGGAGAGAAGGCAGTAGCTGGAGGGAAAACAATGCCTCTTGATGTTAGCTGAGGTGTGATGTTGAAAAAGACAGACAGCCCTTTTCTGAGGAGAAGAGGCCCTAGACACGCAGAAATGAGGTCTGAAGGACGGGATTTAACACTTGTGCTCCCAGGGAAGGTTAAGAATGAGTAACAGGGGCTTCTTTTCGTGCTCTGTCAGTGGCTGCTGACACTATTGATAGCAGTCATGTTGTGTCTCTTAGTATATAATAGTAGGCCTATTGCTCCACAGAAAGCAGAGGAGCTGATTAAATCCACCCAGCAGTTCAGAGTGGAGGATTTCATTTCCTCCTCAGAGACATTTTATGGGTGAACACAGCTCAGTTTTATTTATATGTAATTTTTGCACTCAAAAGCCTTTTTTTTTTTTTTTTTTTTTTTTTTTTGCGGTACGCGGGCCTCTCACTGTTGTGGCCTCTCCCGTTGCGGAGCACAGGCCCCAGACGCGCAGGCTCAGCGGCCATAGCTCACGGGCCCAGCCGCTCCGTGGCATGTGGGATCTTCCCGGACCGGGGCACAAACCCGCGTCCCCTGCATTGGCAGGCGGACTCTCAACCACTGCGCCACCAGGGAAGCCCAAAAGCCTTTTTTTTACTCCTGCTTGAAAAGTATCTGTCCATCCATGCATCCATCCATTCACCATTGAGTCAGCATGTATTATAATAATAATAATAATTACTATTATTACTAAAAGCTAATGTTAGTTGAACTCTTACAAAATTTCACTAATTTTACAGGTACTTTCTCACCTATTCTTCACACCATCTATGACATACTTGCTGCTATTATTCCATTATACAGATAAGGAAAGTGAGGCATAAGCAGGTGAAGTAGATTTGCTCAGTCTCAGAGTTAGTAGTTGAAGGAGTCAGGACACAAACCCTAATCCTGTGGACCCAAGAGCCTTTTCCAGTGGCAACTGAAGTCAAATCCTATCGGTTCATAAGAGCCAACTGTTAAATATTCAGCAATGTTGAGCACCCGTTGCTAAATGCAGCCATTACTAAAAATTAAATTACACAAACTTTTGACTAAATAAATTGCAATAAAACAAAGGTAATAAAAACTCTAACTCATCACTTCCTAATTATTTTAGTACATTCTACTTTATCCCTGCTCTTGAAGTCATTTTTGTATATTAAATCTCTACGGTGGAAATACTGTGTAATGGTGTGTTACGGCATATCTTTTTGCAACTTTGCATTCAATGACATCACATAGGTAGATTGAAATTGGCGATGGTTGGCTATTTACACCAGGGAAATAAGCAAAAGCTACAAATCAGGGGGACTTTTTTCTCCCAGGGAACCAGTTGTTAAACACCAGTGCACCAGTGGCTCTTTCTCTTTAGAACTGTGACACATACCTACATATAATGCCATGATATTATGTACTAGGCGTTATGCTGGATGCAGAGGATACAAAGTTGAATCAGTCACAGTAGAGGGAAGGAAGAGAAAATCTCATCCTCCACAATTAAAAGATTGTGGGGGCTTCCCTGGTGGCGCAGTGGTTGAGAGTCCGCCTGCTGATGCAGGGGACACGGGTTCGTGCCCCGGTCCGGGAAGATCCCACATGCCGCGGAGCGGCTGGGCCCGTGAGCCATGGCCACTGAGCCTGCGCGTCCGGAGCCTGTGCTCCGCAACGGGAGAGGCCACAACAGTGAGAGGCCCACGTAGCACAAAAAAAAAAAAAAAAAAAAAGATTGTGGAGGCTGCTTAATTCCAGTTTGAAATGTCAGGTCAAATAAATTGTCCAGGTACAGTTTTATGTATGGTGAAATAGGCCTAAGGTAGCCAGGAAAACTATAATCTAGGCTTTAACTTAAGTTTTCTCAGTCTCTCTTCACTTTTATTGTAGAGAACACAAAAGGAATCAACCGTACCATGAGGTGGACCCATTTCAGGTACAGTGTACCCTGAATTTGAATGAGTCCCATCTTGTATCTTTGAAATATATGGCTTTTTGACCAAGAGAAATACCATTCCTTGTCTTGAACCCTTTTGTTTAAGAACCAACTAACTCATCATTAAACCAGATGGATGCTTTGTACAGTCAGGAAAATGAATCCTCTCAGGGACAGTTAAAGCCCATTGATATGGTAATTTCCCCACCGGATATCCTTCTAATAGCATGTCACACCAGCTTGGACAGTCTGGTCAGCCAGATTCATTCTCAGTGACCCTGTGGAAATGGATGTACAGAAGGGTAGAAAGCAAGAGACGAGGTTAAGAGTAGGGCAATCAAGACACATGGGTATAGCCCCAGCTCTGCCATTTCCCGACAAGTCATTTCCCCTTTCTGGGCTTCTACGGTCCTGTTTATAAAACGGAGTTAGATTATCAACATTTTTTCAAGTGTAGCCTTCATAAGCATCACCAGTTGAGCTAATTAATATTTGGGTTCTCAGATCCCACCTGCATATCGTTAGCTCATTAGCTCTTGGTCATGCCCAGCAATTTGCACTTTAAGCTAGCACCTGAGTTAATTCTCTTCCCAGTGGTCTGCTCTGTCCCACATCCAGATCACTAGACTAGGTGATCTCTATTCCTGCCTGAATCTGCTGCAGTGTTGAGGTTAAAAGCAATACATTTTCAACGTTAGTGAATTGCTTTTTGATTGTAAATAGCAGTCTTAAATGTCACTTGAAATGTACACTTAAGGAAGAGACATTTTGCCTTGTATTACCTACCGGTTTACTTCTTTTGAGTCTCACCTGTTATTTCCCAAATTTGATAAAAGTCATCTGTATCCTTTCATCTTTTTTATTTCTGATAGGCTTTAGTGTGTATGTTTATGCTATCTGGGTGATGGAAAAATTTAATTGCTAGTTTTAGTGGCTAAGAAGCATTCCAATAATGGATTTCCTGAAAGGGAGAAAAATATAAAGCTATCACCATGTGTTTGCTGGGAATGATTCTGAAAGCAGTTGGAAAGTGACCAAAATCTGAATTATTGTACTATTGAATTCAAGTCAGTATTGTAGGAAACAGTGTGTGTATGTCAATCCCAATTCCCAATTTTTCCGTTCCCCCTACCTTTCCTCTTCGCTAACCAGAAGTTTGTTTTCTGCGTCTGTGTGTCTAACAGCTTTCTTTTGGTTACTTGAAACCAAACTAATCCTAACTGATTCACTATACAACTGGCCCAAATGTAAATTGGGCATGTAAATTCTCGTTTTAGGGTTTTTTTAATGTATGCAAAAGGAAGGTATAAATTTAAAAAAAGCTTTAATTCTCTCAAGCAGTAATACAGTTTTTAGAATATATAAGCATATATAAGAAAAGAAAGGAAGAAACTGGTAATAGTGTTTTCCTTGAAGAATGGAGAATTAGAGTTAGGAGGGAGAGAGTTTTCACTGTAGATCCTTTTGTACTATTTGTGTTTTTTACTTTTATTATGTATACATTTTACCTACTGAAAATCCCAATTACATGATTCTACAAAGTTACTTTCTTTGACAAGCAATAGCATGTTTTTTATTTATATACCAAGTACATCTTTTCAATTTACTACTTGGTAGCATTATGACACAGTGAATAAATGCTAAAGTGTATTTTTCCATTTGTTAAGATTCATTTTCCCCCCAAATATGCTATAACAATGACGATGACATAAACATTTAAATTAATCTTCAGATGCATCAAAATATACCATATGCTTTATTCATGCTTTCTGAATTTTGTAGACAATGTGTCTCCTCCCTCATTTCCAGAGTATTAATTTATCAAGATGCCATCTGTTCCATTCCTCTAATCCTCAGCTCACCCATTTTGAAGATGAGACATCTCAAAGTAAATGTGACATTCAAATTCTGGACTTAGTGGCTTTTGTAATTCTATTTCATTGCTTCTTCTAGCCTCAGGGATGGGTTATGCCATTTCATTTGATTTCCCACTGTCCCTACCTCATCTTATTACTTGGTTTTTGGCAAACAGAGCTTATTGAAATGACTGAAGAGAAACTTCTGCTCAGAGGAACAGAAAAACAATATCTAGAAATGAGATCTATAAAGATGAATATTAATGGAGTACATTTTGATCCTCCTGTATTTTATTTTCTTTATCTTCATGGAATTACCTACTGGGGTCAGAACCAGGTGGGCTCGAGAGGCTTGTTCCTTGGCCCAGCTATTAATTTTCTGCCCCCTTCTCCTTCAGGTGCTGATTACAATATCATTTGTACTTTCGATCTGAACAGTAGAATTGTAAAGACCCTTTTAGGATTCAAGGATCTAGGGGGTACTTTCCTGGTGGTCCAGTGGCTAAGACTCCGTGCTCCCAATGCAGGGGGCCTGGGCTCGATCCCTGGTCTGGGAACTAGATCCCACATGCATGCCACAACGAAGATCCCGCATGCCCCAACTAAGACCTGATGCAGCCGAATAAATAAATAAATATTTGAAAAACGAAACAAAACAAAAAGGATCTAGGGGTACTTTGCCAGTCGAGACCCAGTGTTGTAACTTTACTCCCAAGGTGGTATAAAATCAACTAAATAGCACTAAGGATAAGAAGACTATAATTAATAACAGCTAATATTATTTAGTAGCCCATGTCAGATATTTTACTAAATGTTTAATACTCATTTAATTCTTTCGATATCTCTTTTAAGCAAGTACAATTATTATTCCCATCATACAGATGACAAAAAGGAGGCACGCTAGCCCCAGTTGTGTAAGTTGTCCAAGCTGTCCAAGGTCCCACATGGAAAAAATGGTAGCCCAGGTTTTTGAACTCTGGTAGCCTGATCCCAAAACCTGTGACCCTCAATGGGCTCAGGCTCGTAGAGAGACAGATCACAGCTCAAACCAATAGATAAGGGTGAAAGCAGGCTCAAGCACAGGCACAAAGATAGATTAGAGGAGGGCATGATTAATTTTATCTGGAGGGACCAGAGAGGCCTTCTAGAGGAGGTGATGTAATAAGTGGGTTTTGAAAGGTGAATGGGTGTTTATCAGGCAACCACAAACTGAATGTGTATCAGGCAACCACAAACTGCATGTGCCAAAAACAAAGACGCAATTTTACTCACTGACCTCTAAAATTTAACTTCAAACTATCATAGCATATATGTGCAAACCAAAGGATAAGATGCTAGAAGTAAAAATAAATTTCAACATTGAAACAACTTATAGTGCCTTCCTAAAAGAATTAACCCTCTTCAGTCCTTAGGGATGTACTTAGATATTAGAAGATGCATAACAATGTTTTGCCAAACACACAACATCACAGAGAAATGCTAGTTCTTATTATGTAATTTTATATGGCACGTTGATTGCGTTATTGGCCTCAATTTTTTTAACCCTCTCTTGTAGCCTCAACTTTTGCCACTTGACTGCAATTCCTTTCACCAAAGAGGCAGAATCTACTTCCTCACCCTTGAGCCTGGGCTGTCTTAGGTACTTGCTTTAGCCATGGGGATGTTAGCAGACAGGACACAACAGATGCTTAAGAAGGCACTTGAAAAAAAAAAGGGGAAAATATAAGACGTATTTTGAAAAAAATGATGAGGGAATAAAAAGCACTTGGGCATTTTTGCTTGTGCTTGCTCTTCTCCCATCCGGAGACCATGCCTAGGATAGCCTGGAGGACAAAAATCATTTGGAGCAGAGCAGAGCCCCTGGCCCCTTTGTTTCAGCCAAGGCTACCCTGAAGTAGCCCACAGTCAGCTGACCTTAGACATGTGAATGAGATTGAGTCCAACTCAGATCAGCCAAGCCCAGCCTGATGGACGGTACCCTGCAGACTCAGGAGTTAAATCAATGCTTATTATTGTAGGCTGCTGAGTTTCCATCTGAATTTTCTCTGTCTATAGATAGTTTGAGGGTTACAGTAACTGACCTTGCAGTTACCCCAGGGGAAAACATGAAATATTCTACTACTCTCAGGGAAGTGATGTTGCTATGTCAATTTCACCTAGTTATGTAGCATCACCATGGCAAACTGATAACTGATACAGTGTATAAGACCATTTCATAACAGCAGCAACATGGATAACTCCTGGAAGTCAGTCTTCTATTTATTTTATGTTCCAAATAAAAGCGGAAGCAACAGGCATATGGTACGTACGTTTTAGACAAAAAACCCAACAGCAATCTGGCTTCTTTGACAGTAGTAGAATATTTCATGCTTTTCCCTGGGGAACTGCAGGGTGAGCTATGTAACCCATCACTTGTCAAGTAAAATCACGAACTATTTTTACACAGGAATAGCCAGCAGCTAACTTAAATGCCTTTTGGAACCAATAGGTAGAAAGAGGTGGGTATGTTATAATTCAGGGTTTTTTTTTTTTTCATTGTTCTTTAAGGAGTTTTAAACCAAAGTTATTTTTGAAAAAGCCTTTAAACTTCAGACAGGGAGGAATTGAAATTACAATATTAGGAACGTTCTTGAATGTTCTGTAGTCCAAGTTTTTCAGATGCCTTTGCGTATGGGAAGAGATGAACCAACATTAATTTCAAGAACATATTATTTCACTCGTTCCTAATTGTAATTCTATACATG
This sequence comes from Orcinus orca, assembly GCF_937001465.1. NCBI lineage: Eukaryota > Metazoa > Chordata > Mammalia > Artiodactyla > Delphinidae > Orcinus > Orcinus orca. The sequence goes on along the minus strand of NC_064568.1, from coordinate 26,716,795 downwards.
CTAACATAGAAAATGGGGAAAATAAAAGAAAGCAAGTAAAAATGTTTCCATCATTAAAATACAGTCATTGTCAATCATTGGTATTTTAAATGTATTTTTATCGTATTTTATTTTAATAATGGTAGCACACTTTCTGGCTCAGTGCTGGGAATTTTACATTCATTTCTTCCTTTAACTGTCACAACCCAGTGAGTTGATATTACCTCCATTTTTTCAGGTAAGGAAATTGAGAATATAATGAGAGGAATGTGGCTGACATATTAGCCCCCCCTGCTGATATACAAATTCAGCACTCCTGTTCAGGAGGCCCGCAGTTATTTTTCCTTTATTTAACCTTTAATTATGGAAAAATCAAACATATATAAAAGTAGAGCAAAACGTCTCTATACACCCATCACCTAGCTTCAGCAATTATCAATGCACATCAGTCTTGTTTCATTAACTGCACCCACTTTTTGCTCAAGTCTTTTGGCTCCAGGTTTCCATTTGGACTTCTCTGTCTATAGATCACTTGAGGTTAACTCACCCTGCAGATCCTCAAGGGCAAACTTGAAATAGTCCCATATTTTTAAAGAGGCAAGTTTGCTCTGTTAATTTTGCTGAAGAAAGAAAATTTGCCTGGTGCCTGTTATAGTGGGCTTGGCCCTGGTTACAGTGAAGCACAAGGTCCCAGGTAGCTAAACATATAGACCCTGTCCTGAGATGTACACCCCTACCTACACAATAGGAAGGAACAGGATGCTACACAGTTTGCAAAGCACCGACCTAAGTTTTATCATAAGTGATGGAACGCCCCTCTTTGAGAAAATTGCTCTGCTTTGGGCATTGTTTCTCTGGCTCCCAGAGAAAGCCTTCGAACAGTCAAACTGGACTGTCCTCCCTTCAGTCCTTCCCACCTAAAGTCCAGGCCCTTCTTCACCAGTTGGCCTGGCATGCTTGGCTGTGCCATCATCATTGACCCTGAAATGCATAAGTGGTTAATATTCATGAGGACTTCTACCACTGGAGTCTATAGAGGCATATGGAAACCACAGCCTCTGTTCTCAGCAAGTTTGCACCAAAGCATCTGAGTCTATTTACTCACCATTTCCTGATGTTTTGACATTTCCTTGATGATTTGCCTCATGAATGAATGCCTCATGACACATTCGAGATCGGAAGTGACATCCCAGTGAGCCAAAGGTTGGCTTCTCCTGTTGCCATGGGCCATCCCCGCTCATTTTTGCACAGAATAAATGTCGCACTCGAGGCAAAATAAAAGAGGTGGCTGTACTTAATGTCTTCAATTTCTGCCTCTTATGCCTGGTCTCTGTAGAAGAGAAAGGAAAACAGAATGGCCACAGAGCTCTACAGCAATTACTTTGGTATGATAACATTCGTCGCTCCAGTATTGTGAAATAAGAATGAAGACATTATTATTATCATACTTTTTGTGTGTGTGTGTGTGGTACGCGGGCCTCTCACCACTGTGGCCTCTCCCGTTGCGGAGCACAGGCTCCGGACGCGCAGGCTCAGCAGCCATGGCTCACGGGCCCAGCTGCTCCGTGGCATGTGGGATCTTCCCGGACCGGGGCACGAACCCGTGTCTCCTGCATCGGCAGGAGGACTCTCAACCACTGCGCCACCAGGGAAGCCCCTATCATACTTTTTTTGTGATTTGAAAAGTAAAATGTGTTCACTGTGAATACAATGCAAAAAATGTAAAAAGTATAAAATCTGAAAAGCAAATCTACCTCTCTCAACTCACTCCCAGCCCTATCTGCTTACTTCTCCTCCTTCAAAGTGACTGCTGTTCATTTGGTATGCATATTTCTAGGCATTTTTCAATGCTTTGATATATATATATATATATATATATCAAAGTATATATATATACACACACTGTAAATATATATATATATATACACACACACATAGTGTAAAGGAAACATATATGAACACATCCACTCACATATGTATGCCGTTCTTTTTGCATAGTGTATTAAATCTAAGATGCCACTGATTATACAATCTGTCGTTATTGTATATAACACCATCAAGACTGTTGCCTGGCCAGTAGCAACTGTAAGACACCATCCGTTATAAGACATAATGATGTGAAAATGTGAAAAATGCACATTTTAAAATCAATGAAATATGGCAATGTTTTGCATTTTATTTTTTCAATTAATAGTGAAGCACAGTTATAGTCTCACGTCAGTGCAAATGGATCCACTTCTCTTTAAACTGTTGCATATTATAACATGCAACAATTAACTCTCCCACAATTTTTTGAACATTTACTGAATATTTCCCACATAGTGCTAAACATTTAGATTGCTTCCAAACTTACTACTAAAAAATAACACTGGATGAATATACATCAGCATAAACCTTTGCATACTTATATGAACATTTTATAGAACATATTCCTAGTAGTATAACTGCTGGGTCAGAAGTTATAAGCCAGTAAAATGTTTACAGGTACTGAGAAAATAGAATCTGGTGATCTGAATGCCTGTTTTCCACTGGAGAACACTGGTTCTGAGGACCCAAGTGCCTCACTCAGGCTCATGTGGTTGCTAAGAGACGGAAGAGTTTGCCAATTGTTTTTGCACTAGGACAGTACTCTCAAGTCCACGCTCTCCCTCCTTTGTCTTTTCTACTATGGATTCATCTTTGACAGAACATAAAATGATCAGTAAGTTTAACGAGTAGGCATTTCAGTCCTTGGAGAGAGGCATTCTGTTTTTTTCAAGGCTCTGAGAGTGACCTTTATGGGAACAGCTGTGCACTTTGTGGGCATTTAATGACCTGTGATGGCAAAGACACCTAAATTATTTGTACATGCTTTTGAGCAATCAGATTCAGAGCTGATTGGTCTAGTTCAGTAAAAGCTGTTTCCATTTTGTGGGAGGAAAGGAAAAGAAGGCGTTGGGGGCTTCTTGGTTTTGTGGAATGGTGTGATGACCTGTGAATTGCACTGAATTAGACCGTCCAGATTTGGTGAACTGTTCCAATTTTGTAGTCCTTAAAACGTATCCTCCTCAGCTTTTCACATTCCTCTCTCCACTCATCAGGAAGAATAAACAGTGTGGACCTGGTCACATCAAACCAAGCAAATTTCTGCTGTAATTACACTCAGGCAATGTTGAATGGAAATAAAAGTTTATTTGAAAACTCATATAATTATTCTGGTTGATAGTCAACGCAATGCAAGTGGTGCTTCTCAAATGTTATGAGCATATGACTCCCTGGGGCTCTTATTAATTTTAGAATTTAGATTCTAATTTAGCAGGCCTGGGCTGGGGCTCACACTGCATTTCTGGCCCAGGTGGTGCCTGTGCTGCCAGTCCACAGACACTACTTTTGAGGAACAAGGTCCTGGACGAGCAGTCAGCAAACTAGAGCCAGTGGGCCAAATCCGGCCCTCTACCAGCTTGGTAAATAAACGTTCATTGAAGCACAGCCATGCCCATTTGCTTATGTGTTGTCTATGGCTGCTTTCCCACTGCAATGGCAGGGCCAAGAGACCTTATGGCCTGCAAAGCCTGAAATATTTACTGTCTGGCCTTTTACGGAAAAACTTTGCTGCCACCACCCTATACGATTCCTCTGATACTGAATACTTGGTCCTCAGGAAATTATTAAATGATCTGTTTAATTAGGCACTAAACAATGTGCTAAAAGGATACAGTCATGAACAAGATACAGTCCCTATTTCCATGGAGCTTATATTTATTTTCTTCCTCAATATGTGAGCAAGTGACTACATTCTCTAAGGCTCAGTTTTCTCATCTATAAAATGGGGATAAAAATGCCTAATGCTTAGGGTTGACGTAAGCAGAGCGATAGGTACATTGTACATACTCAGAAAAGGTTAACTATTATTGTATTCTTTTTATTATTTTTCTTACTCTCCAGATTTCTGGACAATGAACATCTTCCTTACTGTGTGTGTGTGTGTGTGTGCGTGTGTTTGTGTGTGTGTGTGTGTGTGTTTCCTTCCAGGCTATTCAGAAAGAACTGGCCCTGAAAGTGACTTTTTCTTAAACTTTCAAAGAAAGGTTTATCATTTCAATCATAGCTTCTGACATGGAAACCTCTCTTTGATTCTGAGACCAAAGCAGCAACAGTGTCCTTGGTTCCCAGAAGGAGCCTTTCTCTGTTTCTCTAGTTGCTGAATTTGCCATCAATGAGGTGCTAATGGTGGCATGGCCCCTGCTGGGAAAGGGTGGAGGAAACAGGAGGAGGGCTGTGCCCTCTCAGCAAGGACAGCCTTTGATGGGATTAGCTAACAACCCCCTGTGGGAGCCACAGACAGCTAAGAGCTAAGCTGAAATTTTAATTTGTTATTTATTTGATTTCAAAGAAAGCCTGGATGAACATTGAAAATCTGCATGCATGTTTATGTTATGTTGTGTGTCAATTGAGTATTTAATAGATTATAAATTCTTCATGTTCGGGAATGACACATGCCTTAATTTTGTTTCCTAAGACACAGATCTCGAAGCAAAGATTCGAGTGTCAGTAGTTTATTAGGGGGTGAGGAAATCAGTAGAGCAGCAAGGAAACAAGAGAGGGAAGAGAAGGCAGTGACATCTTGTGTTGTCATGACGTAGGTAGCATCTAGCTACCACTAGAGAGCTCCTGGAGTTGAGTCCTGCTGTGGAACTCTGAGGAATGGTGTAGAAAATGTGCCTCACATAGACATATATACACTACCAAACGTAAGGTAGATAGCTAGTGGGAAGCAGCCGCATAGCACAGGGAGATCAGCTCGGTGCTTTGTGACCGCCTGGAGGGGTGGGACAGGGAGGGTGGGAGTGAGGGAGACGCAAGAGGGAAGAGATATGGGAATATATATATATATATATATATATATATATATATATATATATATATATAAAACGGATTCATTTTGTTGTAAAGCAGAAACTAACACACCATTGTAAAGCAATTATACTCCAATAAAGATGTTAAAAAATATTCACAAAATAAAAAGAAAAGAAAAGAAAATGTGCCTCAGAAGGATCCCACTGAGAGCTGTGGGTACTGGTGACTTTATACACCAACTACCATCACTCAGTCATTGGTCCAGGGCTCCCGTAGGGGTGTCTGTTAATTTTAGGTATTTCTGACTAAAGAGAGGCCACGACTGTCCACTGGAACCAGGCAGAGGGACTGAGTGGTGAGGCCCACGTGGTAGACACAAAGCACTGAGAGCCTCTGGATGGCTTAGCTGTTTCTACTTCCCATTCCTGCAGTGTGCACAAACTAGGTGCTTATTAACCATTAACTGTTGTATTCTGGATGAATCTAGACATAAAAACCAAACTGGGGGCTGGGGGAGGGGAAGAACAGGGTTAAAACTGCTTAAGTGAATTTAATCACTTGTGGGAAAGTGAATGACAGAGAATGCTTCATTCTATAAAGATTCTGAAGAGAAAGAATAAAGTTACCTTGATGTTGATGGGGTTCTGGACATGCCACCCCCAAATATGGTACCTTGGCCCATGGAATTATAAGATGAAGGAGTTTGAGAAAATGGCAGCAGTAGAAAGGTCACTCTGACCTTCCCCTCCTGAAGTAGGTCATAAAACACTTCTGTGAGGGATGCCCCCCTACCCCCGAAGGAAATGAGCATCCTTATCTCCTTAGACAAAGGGATGCCGAGAAGAATCAGAACAGGTCTTGCTAAGTTTCGCCCAGGTTACTCCACTTACTTCTTACTCTCTGACCTATCATATTTCTCCACAATGGTCCACTCTTCATAAAACCTAGCAGAAAGATCTCAGGTTGAACTGTTTCTTCAGGTCTTCATTTCATTTTGAAGGCTCCCATGTCCATGTAAAACTTATATAAAATAAATGTGTCTGCATTTCTCCCAACAATCTGTCTTTGTCAGTTTAATTTTCCAACCCACCTAGGAACTCTCAGAAGGTTGTGGAAAGCTTTTTCCTCCCCTCCAATGCTCTAGGTATAAGAAAGAGAAGCTAACAAGCTAATGAAACAAATAAATTGAAGTTCTAATGCCTCACACTTCTCCAAGTCAAGCAAATTTCTCCCCCCACCCCCAGGGAAAATGCCATCCCGGGAGTTTTGTTAGACATTAAAGATGACCGTCAACAGATGATACCAAAAAATGATAGAAAAGTGATCAGGGACTGTGTCAGGGACAAGAATTTTAAAGGAGTGTCAAGCATTGGGTTCTCAGGAAGTAGCTGTTGAGACAGAAGTCATCATGCAGGAGGTTTATCTAAGGAGCAACCTTGTGATCAACACTTGTGGAAGGGAGAGGAATAAAGCAGGATTAAGCAGAGAGAGAAACTGAGCCGCAAAGCAGGCCCAGCAACAGCTTCCACAAAACGTCCAAGGAGCTCCAGGGCCAGAAAGGCCCTAATGAGGTGTCTCAGGTAGGGCTAAGGTGGCCAGGTTGTTATACTCCGGGCCATCTCTTTTTATATTGGCCTTTGGATAGGGGCTACCCCAGAAAAAGGAGGTGACCCCTATAGCCAAGGCCATCTTTGAAGGGACTGACAGCTGAAGGCTGTGTGCTGACCGCCCCTCCTGGCAGCTGGGGCAATGAGTCCTTCACTGAAGGGAGAGCTGGGGGGTGCAGCAGGGGCCCTCATGTTGAACACTCTCAGGCTATCTCCTCCCCCCAACGCAGGCTTTTAAGATTCTCTACCTTGAACCACCAGGGCTGCATGATTTAAATTTGGATGTGATTCCCATGCTCCACAGCCCTTTAGTTCCTTTGGAACCTGCTGTGCCTGCACCATTATTTGGTGCTGTAGGATTATATTACAGATCCATTGGAGGATCACTTTATTACACATTACAGTAGACCACCTGTGATGCGGGGCAAACAGGTACCTAAAATCTGCCACGCTTGCCATCCAAGTCCTGATACTCCGATTTCTACAGTCTTAGTTACACCCTCTTGGGCTGTCGTGAAGGGTCTGAGTGGATGTTCTGTGTTGAGACACTGCATCCTCTATAATCCAGATCATAAACACTCAGTTCAGTTTTCGTTTTCCTGGAATTTGGAGTAGCTGGGAGATTGTGTTAATAACTATTGTGGGTTCTATGGAGTTAGGTACATAGTCTCATATCACTGGTTGTACCAGGTGGAAAGTGTTTCCTCCTCTTCCATTTTTTGGAAGCATTTGTGATGAATTGTTATTGGTTCTTTTTTAAATTTTTCGAAGAATCCAGCAGTAAAGCCATCTTGGCCTGGGCTTCTTTTTTGAGGAAGTTTTACAGTTACTAACTCAATCTCTTGTTATGTGTCTATTCAAATTTTCCATTTCTTTTTGAGTGAGTCTTTTTCAGTAGTTTGTATCTTTCTAGGAATTCGTCCATTTCACTTAGGTTATCTGATTTGTTTTTTTTAATACTATTTCTTTACAATTCTTTTTACTTCTATAAAGATGTCTCCTCTTGCATTTCTGATTTTCATAATTTGAACTATTTTTCTTGGTCAATTCCCAGGGTTTAGGTTAGAAAGAGTAGGATCTTTGGTGCTAAACTGATCTAGGTCCAAATTCAATTTTTTTTTTTTGTTTTTTTACTATGTAATCACCACCTCCACCCCAAATCTGTTTTTAATCTATAAAATGGAGACAATTCAATCTATTCATTCTTTTAACAAATACGTAAGGAACACCTATAATGTGCCAGGCACTGTTTATGGCTGTGGGGTGTAACAGTGAAAGAAACAAAATCCTTTCCCACATGGAGCTCACATTTTGCCTTTTTGTGAAGTTTAAATATGATAATATTATAGAGTTACTGGCATATGGTAAATGCCCAGTGAGTGATGGCTATTGCAACTGTATCTTTTCCTCTATCTTTTCCTCTTGTGTGCTGTTGGATGCCAAGTCGGACTCTCTAGGGAAAGGCCTTGGATGGTTTGTGTTACTTTCTTGCAGGCTAGCCTTTCTCACACCTCATCATAATCAATTCTTCTCAAATACAAACATTGTAGCAGCAATTTCCTTTTATGTCTAACTTCTAATTATCTATAAACACATGCTATTATAAGATGATTCTCCTCCTTTGATTATATAATATCAAACATTTAGGTAGTCAAAACCCCACTTGACTACCCTGCTCGCTGCATTGAAACCCAAGTAGCATAGAGCTGTGGTAGAATCATCTACAGACATGTTAATTTGCATGGTTTTCCCATACATTTTTCTTTTCCCTTCCCTCACTCAAGTAGGTAACAAGGCTTGCTCTCTTGCCTCTGGGAACACTAGCAGCTAAAAAGAAAGGAAAGGGACAGTTCCCTTTTGGACTCTGGATCTCAAAAGTCTATGTCCACTTAATAGATGATACTAGATCTCTTTCTGGCAGGGAGAGAAGAGGGAGAGGAGCCTCTATGGGAAACAGGAGTAGAAAGGAAGAAAATGTTTACTTTGGATTAAAAAACAGATTTTTTGAGACAGAGCTGTGTGTGTGTGTGTGTGTGCGTGTGTGTGTGTGTGTGTGTGTGCGTGTGTGTGTGTGTGTGTGTGTGCGCCTGCCCTAAGCAGCAGAGATTTGAGCTGTCCCTGGAAGCGGCCTTGGAAGATGTCCCGACTGCCAAGAGGAATGAGCGCTTGGGGTCGTTGGAGACCCCAGCAACCCCAGCCTTCCCAAAGACCCTAGGCGTGGCCTTGAGGAACTGCTGCCATCAGAACTGGGGGGATGGTGTGGGCTGCAGGCACCATGGACTCTCAGTGCTAACTAGGACAGGTTAAAGTTCATGATCAGAGAAGCTTTCCTGAGGTTGTGATGCTACACAGCCTCTAGTATGTCCATCATGTCTAGGAAGGAAACTCTCTAATAGCTCATTCTCTACCAGTTAGCCAGGAGGTGTGGACTCTGAATTAGAAGCAAGTGGATTGAAGGAAGATAAAGAAAAGAGGGATTTTGTTTTGTTTTGTTTGTTTTACGGTAACACTCTCTCTCTCTCTCTCTCTTTTGCGCAGCTAAGCTCATGAACTGAAAATCATACTGTCTTCATTAGCCACAGGACAGGAACTAGTTAAAACTCAGGACCTCTGGCTCTGTCTATTTAGCCTATTTACTCCTCTTCTGAGAATCCACAGCTGGGAAGTGTGGGAAATTCTCTAGCTGTTTGATTCTGTGCTCCAGGTCTTTCCTGAGTCAGTTGGCTTTGATAAATACAGACTGATCCAAAATGGGAAAGGGACGGAGAAACCTAGCACAAACCATGATTCATACACAACCCTGAACAAAACAGTAGCTGAGTGATTTCCCTGGAACTCACAGGAGAGTGACAAGGCAATGAGGGGCATGTTTACTGTAACACATGGCCAGGGGACATTCCAAACTCAAGAGCATTTCAAATCTACACAGCACAGACTGTGGGCTCATTGAGGGCAGGGACTGTCTTCTACTAGTTCCTCCCTGTGGCTTGCACAGTGACTGGCATAGAGCAGACACTTAATATATAGTAATTAAAACATCTCATTGTTGAGAGTCTACTATGTTCCCGAAATTGCCCTAGACATTGGGGAAAATATTACCTCATTTAATTCTCAGTGCAACCCTGTGAGGTAAGTTGCTCAAAACTTCAATGTTAATAAGTGGAAAGATTCCAGTTCTGGTCTGGAATCTTTTTTTTTAAATTTTGATATTGGAGTATCGTTGATTAACAATGTTGTGTTAGTTACAGGTATACAGCAAAGTGATTGTTATACCCATACAAGTATCGATATGTTAAAAAAAAAAGAATGGATACTGTTTCTTTACATTTTTGAGTCTCTTGGTAAATGGTAGTTGTCATAAATTAATCATTTGGGTTTTAATTTGCAATATTAGGGAATCAATAAGGGAGTATTTCCATTCTCCCCTTAATTATCCTTTCAATCATTCATCCATTCAGTGAAAAAATATATACTGAGTTTTACATGCCAGATCCTTGCCCCTCAAAATTACTTTGCACATCAGCAGGAAATTTATAGAACTCAGTCGAATAAGAAAAACGATAGTCAAGTTCTAAAAATATCTGGTTGTCTCATGAGCTGCTTGTTGAGGCTGCCTGGGCTGGTGGGCAGGTTTTAAGATTTGGAATCATAAGACCAGGTTAAAATATTGGGTTAATCATATTCTAGATTACTAGCTAGTTTTTGTTTTGGGCAAGTTAGTTATTCTCTCTGAGTCTCAATATTCTCATCTGTACGATGGGAATAATATCCACATGTGATGAACTTGTGAGGTAATGTATGGTATAACAATTTGTTAACAAAACCTAAACACATGTAACCTTCACTGTAATCGTTATTGTTGTGTATAAGAAGAGGTTTAAATATACACATTCACACATGGTAGATTTACTATGGGAAAAATTGGATTGGGGGGCATATGGTCACTTTGGAATCTGATAGAAGTTGATACACCTCAGAAATGTTTTTGCTACATCTGAAGAGATACAGAAAGAGACTACGATAGGAAGGCCATGTACCGTTGTGCATTTTGGGGCTGCACAAAATCATCCGGGAGACAGACCAGGTGGGCTAAAATACAAGCTATGCTTATGGCGGGGAGGGTCTATGTCGGCCCAAAGGAAGAGGTGCCTTTTTGCTTTTTGTAATTTTTCCACCAGAGTGGTCTCCTGTTTGCATTCACACACATCTGGGAGAATTTTTTTGTAATATGTTCAACATCTTCCCTAAAATCAAATCCTGTGGCAAGGACTTGGAAACAAGTAGTTTATTTGGGAGGAGACACCAGAAAGCACAGTGAAAAAGAAAGAGTGATACAGGGAGGGGAAAAATCAGTAGAGTTTACATTAGTAAGCTGCTTCACACTGTTGGCAACTAGAGCTCAATTCCTCTGAGGACCCTCTGAGGAAAATTTGCACAAATTGTCAATCAAAGAATGGGAGACTGGGGCCCTTCTGACTTTCACCCTCCACTGGTTGACGATTACGCCTCAGACACAAATGACCCCACATTTTGGGGCCATTTCTCCTTCTGAGGCAGAAAAGTGGATAGACTTCCCCAGGCGTGTGTGCTTAAGGTGGGATATTGGGCATATGCATGGAACTGTCCATCACAGAGGTTCTGAAGTTGGGTGGGCTTAGGGGATGTGTTGCAGGGCACAGCTGTAGGCTGGAAGATTTTCTGAGAGCGCTCTGGCAGAAGTGGGTTTGAGGAAGGAGCATGCTAAACAGAGGTCCTCAGAGTTTACACAAACCTGGGCAAGAGCTGATCTTGTTCAGCTCTCATTTTCATTCCATTTTCCTTCCCCTCAGTCTCCTTGTGCCCATGAATCACACAGAGCCTGGAGTCCACTCCTTCCTCTCTTCCCTTAAATAGCTGTTTGGGCAGCAAGGCATATGACTGGATACAGAGGACATTTAAAACGATAACTTGGCTATTCACAGATGAATGCAGACCAGCTGACTCATCAAGCTGCTTAAGTGCCACAGCAAAACATATCTACCAACGATCACGGTCTCCAAGGGCTCTAAAGCATCTCTCTTTCTCTCTCTTTCTCTTCATCCCTGCTTTATTTCATTAACATATGTTAATGGTAGTGAAATTATTATCTAAATAATCATAATCATTTTAAATTAATTGAGATATTTATTCATTCAAAAATATTAAACATGTATTGAGTGCCAGCCCCATGCCAAGCTCTAGACAAGGCACTGAAAATACAGGAGTGAACAAGTTTCAAGATTTCTACCTTCATGGAGTTTACATTCTAGTGGGGAATAAACACAGAATGAGAAGAATATACTAAAGAAAAGAAACAGGATGATGGGATACAGAGTTCCTGGAAGGGAGCTACTTTAGATTAGGTGGTCAGGGGAGGCCACTTCAGAGTTGTTAACTGACTTGAGACATAAATGACAAGAACAAACTTCTTAATTAAGCAGGGAGAAATAGAAATTAAAAGGCCCTAAGTAGGAAGGAGGGTCTGAAAGGAGGCAATGTGCTTTTAGGGATTTTAGAACAGTAGCTAATTGGGTGGGCTCTGGAGCCAGAATTTACCACTCTGTAATCTTGGGCACATCATTTAACTGTCTTGGAGCCTTAGTTTCTTCATCTGTAAAATGGGATAATGTAAGTACTACCTCATAGAGATGTTGTAAAGGTTAAATAAAATATTGCATGTTAAGTGCCTATCACCATACCTGCACATGGTGAGAGCTCTAGATTTCACTGAGTTGATCTTAACTCCTTTTCCCTCCAAACTTCAACTCAGACAATAAAGTGAAATGTGTTGTTTCACACGGCAGAACATTCTAAGATAAGTCAAAATTTTAGGTGTGGCTTGATCTAGAGATTTACAACGGACTCTGGTTCTTCTTCCCTTAATTTTCTTAGTTATACCCTCCAGGTGAATCTGAATTTTCATCTGACTGGCTTCCAACATGATGACAAGGCTGACTGCATCAGCCACAGGCCTTATTCTATACATCCCTGCCTAAGTTCTAGGACTCGCTCAATCACTCCGTCCTATCTAGAGAAAGAAAGCATATGCAAGAACATTTCTTGTTGAAGTTCTGAGAGTCGGTCTAATTGGATTGGCTTAGGTCACATGCCTTCTCTGAACCAATCACTGCAACTAGAAGGTGGAATGCACTGATTGGCTTAACTTAGGTCATGTATTCCTGGAGTTGGGAATGGAGTCAGATTTTTAAAGATCCTGTGTCTCTCCAGTGAAAACTGGGAGCTAATGGGAAAGCAGAAAAGGAAATGATGCTGGGGATACAGTAGTATGCCCAGGCATGTTATTTTTCATTATTATCATTCTAATTAGATAACAGAACATTGGGTTGGGGTAAATTAAGAGACGCATGTCATAATTGTGATCCTCTCATAGCTTTAAGACTTGCATATTCAATTAACCCGTAGAAATCAGTTTCCTCATCTTAAATTTATTTGCTCAACAAATTTCTTAAACTTCTGTTATGGGCAAGACATTGATAAAGTGAAAATAAGCAGAACCACCCCTGTCCTCATCAGGCTAATGTTCTAGTCTAGCGGGATTTAAATATGAATTTTATAGCTTCATCAAGCAGATGTTCTTAACATCAAGGTGCAATAAAATACGGGGCAATCTGTTTATTTTGCCCTTGTGTCTTGATTCCTCTGTTTTACTTTGCATGAGGGCAGAAACTGAAATATAATATCAGAACTGTAAAAAGTTCATGAAATAGCTTTATTTTAAAATAGCTTTATTTTTTTCTTTTAAACTTCTCAATCCGAGAGAATTTGGATCCTGCTAGAAACTGTTCTGTCAAGATTTCATTAGAATCTGTTTTATTAACTACCAGTTTCTATAAGCATCTGTTATGAAAAATGTTAGGGCATAAAAGTAGAAATAATACAAGGAAATATAATTTACTTCTTGGGAATATAAAAAAGTACAGTAAAGATTTACCAAATCCCTTGGGGCAAGTGTTTAATAAGGAATCATTCTAATTAACCAGCAAAAATCATTACTAGAAAATAAAACACGTAATGCACAGCCTGAAACTCACTCTTTAATTTCTCTAGTTTTCTCTCAGACCTAACTTCCCTAGTTGGAGATATTTGCTGGTTTTGTTTTACAGAAAGACTCTTTTTTTCCTGTTGAAATTTAATGCTTCTTATAAGAGCTGAGAATGGTAGTTCATTTCGCCATTAGTTCTCAACACAGAGATTGTTACTGTCAATAGAAAAGGGCCAACCAATCAAGGTGATGATAATGATGAAATGTCTCCTTTGGCCATGGCTAAAAATTTTTTAAAGATTTTTTTGATGTGGACAATTTTTAAAGTCGTATTGAATTTATTACAATACTGCTTCTGTTTTATGTTTTGGTTTTTTGGCCACAAGGTATGTGGGATCTTAGCTCCCCGACCAGGGATGGAACCTGCACCCCCTGCATTGGAAGGCGAAGTCTTAACCACTGGACCGCCAGGGAAGTCCCATAGCTACAATTTTGAGGGGAGATTGATGAATTTCTTCTCCTGACCAGTAAAAATGACAAACCACATCCAACCTATTTTCTCTTTGCTTTGTACCACTTCTTCTCTCCCTCTTCCCTTTACTGGACTATTAGTTAACCAGCCACAATATCACTTACTACTTCTGAAATTCTCCTTTATTAAAAAAAAAAAAAATTCCATAGGCATATAGGTATAACTGACCCATAAAATTGTAAGATATTTAAAGTGTACATTGTGATGATTTGATGTAGGTATACATTGTAAAAAGATTCTCCCCATTTAGGTAATTAACATAACCATCACATCAGAAATTTATCTTTTTAGAATAAAAATGTTCTTACCAAATAAACAAATAAATAAATAAATTTTCCTATAAGTCATATCAAAAGATGAAGCTTTGACCACAGCATCAGGTATCTAGAGGCACCCACCACCCTTTGCCTGGTGTCATCAGGGGGCATAGAGCAGCCAACCTCTTTTGATTTCCTTAAGAGCAAAAATGGCATCTTAAGCCAGGATTCTGAACTTCCTTGGGGACTGCTCCAATCTTAGTTGAGTCCACCTCCAGCTCCAGGTGCAGATCTTGTGACCCAGGCCTATGCCAATTGAAGGATTGTTCCCCTTGCCTATATAAGAAATGGGTACAGCACCAAATGAGGGCAGAGGTTAAACTAAAGGCATTTCTTGTAAACTCCTAGAGAAGCAGGCATTCTCCCTCCCACTGGATGTAGATAAGGAATCATATATTCTGAAAAGTGTTGCTGTTTATGTTGGGAGCACATGGAGTGAGGTTGCCCAAAACAGATCCAGCAATGAGGAATCAGAATTAAGAAATGGAAAGAGAGAAACGAAGTCCTGGTAACACTTTTTTCAGCACCTAGATCAAAGCTTACCTGAAGCCTGTTGAGCTTTTCAATGACATGAACCAATACATATTTTTTAACATTTCCAGTTTGGATTGGATTTTCTTTTGCTTTCAACAAAAAGAGTTTTAGCTGATATGCTATAAAACAACAATAACATCCTATCAGTCTTCTGTTTTAAAATCCCCTAGTAGCTTCTCATTTTCTTCAAGATAAATTCACATGGCTTAGCTTAGCAGAGGATCTGACCCATATAGTTCTTATTCTGAGCTTCTTCCCTCTGGGGATACCCAATTTCCTTGGATCCCTTCAGTGCATTATGATTTTTCTTATCTATGTGCTTTGTACACATTGGCATAACACAGCTCTAGATCTAGAGAAACACAGCCTCAATTCCACTATCTGTAAACTGGGAATAATAACAGCATGTTCCCTATGGGGTTGATGTAATGAGTCCCATGAGAGAGTATGTGCAAAGTATTTAACATGTGTATCTTTTCAATAAGTGTTTATTAAATGAAAAATATAAACACAAATTAAAGAAGCAATTCTCTGATGTTCTGGGTGACTTGTGTGATAAGTGCTTTATGAGGACTATCTAACATTTCCAGACCCTCTTCTCACCATGTTGGAATTTTTACACTGAAATGGTCACAACATACAATTTCCAACTAATTAAAAGTGCTCTCAAATTGAAAGGGGAGAGGTGATACATTGGGTCTCTTAACCTCAGAGAGAATTATGGCTTCTCTTTTTTCTAATAAGTTCTCCTCTTTGCTTCACAAGTCCCATGTATCAGTGTCTTCATAGAGAGATTCGTTCCAATAGTATGTACACATTGCTTCTACTGAAACTCTACTGTTGATGACTTCATTGAGTTATTAATTCAGGCCCTTTTCAAGGGAGTCCTGATGAGTTCATGGGTCTACTCCAAGCCTCAGTTAACTCAGCTGAGGAGGGCCCAGGAAGGATGAGGAGGCCCTGGGTGAACTGTGTTGTAGGTTTCAATTCTCATTTTCTTGGATTCTGACAGTATATTATTAGCATAGCATTAAAGGAGGCAGAGTGGAATGGTAGTAGTGATTGAATCCCTAAGGATAATTCCTTCCAATTTATAAACATGAAGTCATTTGACACTCACAAACCTATGAGGTAGGTTTTATCATGAAGTCTAGTCTCTGATGAGACATGCAGACAAGAGAACTTGAACAAATTGCCCAAGGTCATGCTGCTAGCCCTGAATTCAAACCCAGACAGTCTGACCCCAGTTCTTACACTTAGCACTGTGCTGTGCTGGCCTACTCGTGCCAGCACCCTGCCAAGTATTGGGGTTACTGGAGAAAACATGACATATGGTTCCTGCCCTCATAGAGCTTACAGTGTTTCTGCAGAGACTGTACACATTAAATGCACTAAGAGCTACTGTTTGCTGCATATTCATGGTGTGCAAGGCACTGTGTGAAGCACAGATAATCTCATATTATTCCTTACAAACAAAGGGGAACAAATCTAACACAAATGCTACAGAGAAGATGTGAGGAACAATAGCATGAAACTGGGGACCCTGACCTACTTTAGGTGCATGAAGAACATTCAGGAACTTCTTCCTTAAGAAAGAGAAATTGCATCTGACACCTGAGGTTGCGTAAAAGCTAGACAGCAAAGTGTGTGTGCGTGCGTGGAGTCAATACTAGTGAGAATAATGCAGAATATTGTAGGCAAACAGAACCTGCAGATGGTGCACTCAATTTCTGTTTATGTAGTTGACAAACCTTCAAGGCTCTTTTTAAGTTCCAGCACTATTCTTTTGTTATCCTGCTTTTGAATTATCAGCTCCACTGTCACTTCCTTGGGAAAACTGTCTCTGACTTTCCCAATCAAGTCAGTCCACCCTTTTGATATACTCTCACAGGGCTGTGCTTGCCGTCACTCAGACATTAGCATTAAGTTTAAATTTATTTGCATGATTCTTTGATTAATATCTGTCTCTCACTAGACTGTATAATCCATTAGGGGAGGGACCAAGTTTCTACTTGGTCAACAGTATGTTACCAGTGCTCAAAATGTGTTGAATAAATGAATCAAGAGGTATTTCAGGCTAATATTTTTGTTAGCTTAAAATGATCAGTGTGAGTTCACGTTTATCCCTGAAAGCATACGCCCCCAGATGAAACAAACATGAACTTAGATTATGGACTGATTATAATCTACTAACAGGGCACGCAAAGTTGGCCTCACCTGCCTTTCTAGCACTGCCTTTACAAATAATCTATATACATGCTGTTTTCTAGGTAATATACATTATGCAAAAGCACACTGACAGGTCTATGAATGAGTTGATAAAATAGGCAATCTAAAAGTTTCTCTATTCTTTACAGAAAAATGGTTAACTGTCTTTTAAGAAATAAATTACTGCTGAAGCTTTTACATGGTTTCTCCAATTTTTCTAGGTAGTGAACCAGATACATTATTCATAATTAGTGCCTTGCTTTCTTTCCTGCATGGTTTTACTTTTTATACATCTTTTTTTTTAATCTAACGGATATTAAGAATATGTATTACGTCAAATGAAAGAACCAGGTGCAAGAGTATATACTTGATCATTTTATTTGTGTGAAGTTCAAAAACAGGGGAAATTAATCCATTATTCAATGGCAACTGAGTTATTACTCTTGGGAGGGTCGCGCCTGGAGGAGACCTGAGAGGGGCCCTGGGGGATGTTGTTTCTTGATCTAGGTGCTTGTTCTGTGCATGTTCAGTTTGTGAAAATTCATCAGGCCATACAGCGATGATTTATCTATTGTATTTCAATGAAGATTTTACAAATTCAGAGACACCAGTGAGTGTTCTGAAGCAAGGAACTGACCTTTTTTTTTTTGGTGGGGGGGATTGCCAATGACTTAGATGGAAGACCATATTAAAATGACTGAGAGTTGAGTATTTCAGAAAAATGCCAAAGAGAGGTTAGCTGAAGGGCTGGCTTTGGATTCTGGTCAGTATCTCTGAGAAGGGATTCTGTGGGCTGCTCCAACTGGGGTGGCGGAGTGTGGTGTGTGGCGAACTTTAGAAACCCTGGAGAGATTTGGGGGCAGGATTGTACCCCCGTCAGGCTGGCTCCTGAGCTTGACTCCTGACCACTACACTCTGTTGTGGGCAATACCACTAGTCCTCCAACCCAGCTGCCACTGGAATCAGCTAGGAGCTTGAAAGAAACTGCTGAGATCCCACCCCCAAGGATTTTCAGATAAAACTCATAGAGGGACTGGGATTTTTTTAAAGCTGCCCTGGTAATTCTGATATGAATCAAAGTTTGAGAACTGCTGTTCTTCTTTATATGATTATATCAGATTATGTTATACTTTAATACTCCACTATGCCATGTTGTGCTTTGCTATGCTTTAGTATAGTATACAACTACTTAGTGTTATGTACTGCTTAAGAATACACGTCTATGTAAGATAAAGAAATGCATGGAAATGATAAGCACTAGATTCAAGATAGTGGTTACTTCCAGGAGAGAGGAAGGTACCTGAAACCAGGAAGGATACATGAGTTACATGGGTAACACACACACATACATAAATTTTATTTTATTTAGATTATATGTATTTATAATTTTCTTGAGCTGGATGGTGGGAGCAGAAAAAGCTGAAATCATTCATTCATTACACTTATTCATTGAGCACCTACTGTGTCTCAGGTTCTTTTCTAGATTTGGGGAATATAGCAGGAAAAAAACAGACAAAAGCCCTGACTTCCTGGAACTAACATTTTAGTTAGGACCACCAGACAGTATTTAAGTACACAACTAAATACACACTGTATGTGATTGGTGCTATGGAGAAACACAAAGCAGGCTAAGGGGATATGAGATACTGAGCCTGGCGTTGGGCAGAGAGAGCTGTTTCATTCAGGGTCGTCAGGAAAGGCCTTTCAGATAAGGAGACATTTCAGAGAGGGCTGAAGAAATCAGGGGAAGGAGTCCAACAGATATTTAGGAGGAGAGTACTGAAGGTAAAGGGAACATTGTGTGATAATGTTCTGGGCCCTAACCAGGGAAGCAGCAGTGGCTGAGTGGAGAGGGGTAGGACCAGAACAGTGGGAAGTGGGGAAAGCGTCTCACGGACGGCTGGAAGGCCGTGTTGGGAATTTGGGTTTATCCTCTGTGAGCTAAGAAGTCTCTGGAGTATGTTTTGTAGAAAAGCTCTATTCTTCGTGCCTTTTGTGTATGCCTTCAACATCTCAAAATGCTTTAAAAGACAGATGTTATCTGATGCAGATATTGCAATGTGAATTATTTTATTTGATTCACCATGTCTGTGATAAGAGGGACTTGGGAAAACCTGAGGGCCCCATGAAGGTAAATTTGTTAAAAGTGGGGTCAAAGGACCCAAGAAGGGAATATGTGTGCACCCATGGGTGTGTGTGTGTGTGTGTGTGTGTGTGTGTGCGTGTGTGTGTAGGGAATGGTCGCTGAAGACAAATTGAACTTTCTCAATTTTGACGACCAGATAACAGTCCACCAACAATGTGCAGGAGATCTCCTCTCCATGCAGTGGGCTGTACAACTCTTAGGATTCCAGAAAACATTCTCAGTGAAGGCAGAGAGGGATAACAGCTCAGGTCAGCACACAACCAGGAAGACAAACTTCTGAGTCTGCTTTTATAAAGCATCCATTGTAAATGCCTCCTACTTCTTCAGTTCAGCTACGGTTGAGGAAGCACTGTACAGAAATGTTGCATTAGAATTTAAAATGACTTGACTGTTCTTAGAAGAGACTCCAGTAGATTAACTTTTTCCAGCCTGATATCTTCAGCCCATTTGCTTTGGCGCTAACTTCCTGCCCTGAAAAATTTCAGTGGTTCGTACTTTTCATTTGAAGTTCGTGAGAAATGCATTGTCTTTGCTATGCTCTCAGCTCCTACTCAGGTGAGATAGAGGATTCTTAAAGACAAATGGTGAACTACTTATTTCTCTTAGAGGTTTTCAGAGAGCACACACAAGTGTATTGATGCAGAGGGGAAAAAAAACCATGCGGAAAGCGCTGTTGTCCCCCAATCTTTGTTAAAATAGGCTCAAGAAATCTAAAAATGATCACCTCTTAAATTTTTACTATTTGTTCCCTTATGTTTCATCTTATTCGGTCAATTGTAGGTGTGGAAAGCGGGAACCAAGGTACCAGAGTGTGAAGAATCTGTTTAAAACCAATATATCTGTCTGTGGCTGTGAGGAAGAAGAAAGGTCAACTAATAATTTCATGTTAACATCAGCTGGCCAATTCTGATAAAGCTGCATGTTTGTAGTCCACAAAGAAATCTAGCCTGCTTTTTAGGTGATCGGTGTCTACTATTCAACCCTGGTTTTATAAATGATCGTCAAAATTAAGAGAGTCAGTGTTTACACTGAATGTTGTATATTGATCTTTGCAATGGTGAAACAATTTTAAGAAGATGAAAGACATCATAGTACAATATAGTAAAGAAATGCATCTATCTTTGGGGAGAGGGCAAAACTATGTTTTGTTTATATTTCTAAAATTTTCCTTACAGTAATAATAGCAAATATTTATGGAGCATTTACTGTGTGCCTGGCACGTGTAAATGCTTCAGATCCACTTTTCTCACACTCTAATGTGCATGCGAGTCAGCTGGGGATCTTGCTAAAATGGAGTTTCTGATTCAATAGGTCTGGGGTTGGACTTAAGATTCTGCATTCCTAATAAGCTCTTAGATGATGCAGATGTGCTGAACTTCTGTCCACAACTTGTCTAAAGACATTATACAATGAGTTATATGAGTCAATCAGAGTACAGCACAGTGAGGTTGTTAATGTTATCACCTCTTTGTAGGCCAGGGAACTAAGGGTCAGAGAGGTTAGGTGGATTGCCCTAGGTCTCAGGTAGGACATGGCAGACCTAATTCTGACTGCAGAGCTCAAAACACTCAACAACTATCTTCTAACTGCCTCCTATCATAATGGAATCACTCTTGATGGTTTTAGCCTGTAATTAATGAATAAATTTTAATAGGCAATAATATGTCTAAGCCTTTTAGTTTAGTCAAGCCCTTCTCCCTTCATTTTAATAAATTTCTGCAGTCTGTATAAAGCTTCAGTTTATTAAAGGGAGCTTGTTTTCTTCATTTAGACCAGCTCGTAATCGCAAACCACACTGACGTTTCCCAGACTGCTTCTGGCACCCTGTTTTAAATATTAGCCTGGTTTCAGGGGAGCCATTCTGGAGAACATCAGGCTCAGCTCAGAAATGTACTCTGCATTAAAATGCAGGCTGGGTGAGGGTTTCTTTGAATGTTCCCAAACTACTTGTTATGGATAGGTACATTGTAAACATTTGTATTTGGTATTAAAGCAATTTGTCTACATTCAGTTCAATTCCAGAAACCTTTATTGAGCACCTACTAGATTCTAGCTGCTGTGACTCAGCCTGTAGCGGAAGCACAGATGAATAAAGGTGAGCTCCGTTTTCTTAGGAACTTACAGTATCATCCTCACCTCTCAATGCATCTGAATTTTGTGTAATTAATTAGCATCACAGCTAAAGAGTCAGAACCAACCACAGACACATTTATGAATGTGGCAATGTCTACCTGCGTTACACACATTTGATTTTTTTTTACATCTTTATTGGAGTATAATTGCTTTACAATGGTGTGTTAGTTTCTGCTTTATAACAAAGCGAATCAGTTATACATATACATATATCCCCATATCTCCTCCCTCTTTCGTCTCCCTCCCACCCTCCCTATCCCACTCCTCTAGGTGGTCACAAAGCACTGAGCTGATCTCCCTGTGCTATGCGGCTGCTTCCCACTAGCTATCTATTTTACATTTGGTAGATACACATTTGATTTTAAAGAATCCCGAAAATAAACAGGCTCACTGCTGTTGATGTGATTCCTCGCCTTCGCCTCAAATGAATCATTTGCATTGTGTGAAAATGCTCAATCACTCCTGTCTTTTGTTGGCTCAAATTAAGTCAACTTTTTTTTTTTGGAAAAAAGAGTCATATGATTATTGTGAGTAGGGACACTGGAGAGAGAACAATAGGTCTCATCCTCGAGCATCAAAATTCATCCAATCAGCTAATGTGTATTGAATACCTACTAACGGCAATCTCCTGTGCCAATTTTTTTGGAAAGTACGATAAATGTATTAGGCATTGTTCCTGCCCTTAAAGAAGCAACAATCAAATTCAGTGCTTCTTACATTTTCATGTGCATAAACATCACCGCGAGTATATTCATACAATCGAATTCTGCTTAGCAATAATAAGAAATGAACTGTTAATGTACTCAGTAACATGATGCATCTCAAAAACGTTATGCTGAGGTAAAGAAGTCAGACACAAGAGAGGATATACTGGGCATACCCACTGTTATAAAATTAACTATTAGGAATACACCAGACAATTCTCAAAGAGACTCATGACTTTGAAGCTGTTGCATGGAAACTATCCCTGATCACCCAACCTAAAGGAGACCCTCTCTGTTTATTTCTTCATAACATTTGCCATACTTTGTAATTACATATTTATTTACCAATTTACATGCTTATCTCCTATCTCAGTACTAGCCTGTAAGTTCCAAGAGGACAGTAGCTACACGTACATAATGTTTGCCACTATATACCTGATGGGTTTTATAGTGACCAGTATCAATAAAATGTTCTATAGGTATATGTTGTAATAATGATCACCAACTCTGAGAAGAACAGTGGCTCATATTTCTTTATGTCTCTCATAAGTAACAATAAGGACACAAAGAGGGCTCTCAAAAATACTTTTTGAATGAAAAAGATCACCAGAAACGATTGTATGGCTCATAATCTAGAAACAAAGTGACATGAGATTCTTCATCCAAATTTGGATGGATGACTCTCTAAACAGTGAAAATTAATTCATTGAGTAAATGATGTAAATGAGTCTTCACTTCAGCTACTTTAAACTAATTAATGGAATACATAATGGGAAAGATGGTGCTTTAGGTTAATAGTTATTTTACACATCTCAGAAGAGAGCAGAGTCTAGATAAGTGGTTCTCAGACCTGCCAGCACAGTAGAACCACCTGGAAACGTTTATAAATTACAGGTGCCTATTTTCCCTCCACCCCCTGCTGAGGTGATTCAGTTGTTTCAGATGAGTCCTGAGTATCGATAGTTTTCAAGGCTGAGAACCTCGGTCTTACGGAGGGGTGTGTATATAATATAATGTGGGCTTTGGTCAGAAAAAGCAGGATTCAAAACTCATCTCAGTCACTTGCTAGCTGTGTGACCTGGTGCAGAATACTTAACCTGTCCCAGCTTCAGAGTTTACATTTATTAAATAGAATAATAAGGGAATTCCCTGGCAGTCCAGTGGTTAGGACTCCATGCTTCCACTGCTGGGAGCCCAGGTTAGATCCCTGGTCGGGAAACAAAGATCCTGCAAGCTGAGGGGCACGTGGCCAAAAAATAAATAAATAAAATAAAATAGAATAATAATATCTACCTTTAAGGTGGTGAGGATTCGAAATTATATAAAATTGCAATACAAAGTAGGTCATCATAATTGGTCACTTTTATTATTCCTATATTTAGGTAAGATCATTTTTGTTTGTTTTCTTCAGTTTATCCCCAGACAACTCAGGTACATTTGTGTTGAGCATATGGTGATAGCATGTTGTCTGGGCTGTGGAAATGGTACTTGAATCTCTAACAGATTAAACTGGCAAATAAGGTGACAGCTTTATTACCAAAGCTAACTCTTGAATGGTAGAGCCCTCTCAATTCACATTATTCCAAATGAGAACTAAGGAAATAAAGTAAATTATTAATAACAGAAAATCAATAATGATATTTAACCTTTCTGAAGAATTTACCATGGGTTAGCCATTGTTTTATAAGTCCTGCATGTATCTTTTTATTCAATCCTTAGGCCATTCCTATGGGATTGGGTACTTGGTACTCTCATTATATCCCTATTTACAACTAAGGAAAATAAGGCACAAAGATATAAAATAACTTGCCCAAGTCCCACAGTTGCTAAGTGGCAGGGAAAAGATTCAAAGACTGATTTCAGTTGCCCTGTTCTTAATTCTTGCACCCCCATCACTTTCTTCCAGAAAACAGTCCTTTATGAATATATCCACAAGACTGGGTAAGGGAAATGACCCTTAGTTAGTCTGAGATAAGGTGTGTTTGGGGATTGAGTGGCTACGGTTCTGAAAAGAAACAAAATGGACTGAGTATATAAAATTAATGAACTCCTACTTATCATGGAATTATCTTTGAAAGCTATCTATTGAATAATCAACTTTACATTTTCATTATTTTTTATAGGTAGTTTTCCTTGAGAAATAAGAAACTTCCCTGAATACGTTCTCTTGTATTTTCAACTGCAATTCTCCCCTCTATCCCTCAGCTGAATTACGTCTGAGACAGAGGCCAGGAATCTGTCCCCACTGGGGTTGACTTTCATTTAAATTCAAGCATCTTGTCCAATACAGCCCTATAATTACCCTGAGCTCCTTTGGTCCACCTGCTGCCTAATATACATGTTAGGATGGGTGGAACATTGATGATAGTTTGGAATGACTCTGCTTTTTAAGTGGATACATGGATACTTTTGGAAGCCAAATTGTATTTGGAATTTTTATCTCTGGAACTTGTTTGTGTTGTTTACCTGAAACTTGAGAAGTGTCAAAGGGAACATAACTTTTGGTTAAATTCATTCATTCCCTTATTCAAGGAACATTGGTTGATCCATAACCTAAGGCCTGACTATAGTAGGTGTTGGGTATACAATTAGAAGAAACATAGTATCTTCTCCAAGAAGCTCTTAATCTGAGCTGGGCTGAAAGTAAAGAATGCATATTCTTGTCCTGTGACTCTACTAGCCAGCCTTGTGTGGGGAGAAGTAAATGGATTTGGAAGGGCTGGGTCCTCATTCTGGCCCACCACGCATCCCGGTGCTATCAGCTATCCTATCCCAGCACCCAGTGTGGTCCAGCCCTGTGGTTGGAGGGCAGAGGAACTTGGCTTGAATCCCTGCTTCTCCACTTCTGAGTTGTGTCATCCTGGATGGATTACTTAGTCTGTGTAGGTTTCCCATATATAAAATGGGGGCAATAAAAGGCCTTCCTTCATAGGGCTGTTGTGAGAATTCAAGAGTTGTCATGTAAAGCTTTTATCAGAGTGTCTCACACATAATAAATGCTTGGTAAAAGCTTAGGATGATGATTTATCTGCTGAATTTTTTTTTTTTCATGTGTGTGTGTTTCTCTCCTCTGCAAAGGAGATCGTCAAGGTCTCTTCCACTTAAAGCATCCTCAAATTCTAAAACATTAACAAGGAAGCAAGTGCCAACAAAGGACCAAAGGTGTTTTAGCCCCTGTGGTGGTCATGTGCATCAAAAGACCCTAAACCTTGACTACTGTTTAGCTGGAAACACTGCTGACCCAATAGCAGGAAATAAGGATGATTATTTAACATTTTAAGAAAATTAGCCAATATCTCTGTTAATGGGTTAATAGTGAAGGGGCAACTCCTTCACTAATCAGGGCTTTGTTTGTTTGAGACATTTTCTAGTTTTTCCTCTCACAGAAGAATGTGTTGAAAGGTTGGCATGGCTTTCTTTTACCCAGTTGAAAACAGACTTCCCTGAGGTTTGGCCAACAGTCAGACTCGTTGTTTTTATTTATGGCATTCTCCGCTGCATGCCTGACTGATGCCAAACACAGGAGCCCCGATTAATTTTGTGTTTGCCTTGTAGAGTGATTTAGGATAACTGAGGCCCTTCAGATTCTCAAGAGTCATTTCCTTTGGAAATGAGTACAGCTTGGGTCTGGACAGAGTAGAGCAATTTGAAAGTAATGGAGTGCCTTAAGTCTGTTAAGAGGGCTACATTGTGTAAACCTTTGGAATTTGGGAACTGGTGAACATCAGTGAATGTCAAAGATCCGGGCCACTGAAAAAATATGACGGCTGTGCTTAATAGCTGGCATCTTGAGAATGCTACCCCCGCACTCGCACCCAATATTTTGGGTTGGACACATAACAGTTTGCTGAAGAATCAAGGCCAGTAATATGGAGTGTAAATCTGCTGCTAAAAATGCACCAGCTCATTTTTCTCTTCTTGGTATTATTTCAAGTGGCTCTTAAAGGGCCAGACACATGCAAACCACCTTGCTTTCTCCCTCTTGCCTACCCGCTGCGCCCTAGACGCTTGAGTCAGGGTCTGAGCTCTGGAAAGAGGGAATGATCTTCCCCATATCTGCAAAGTCACAATCCTGAAACTGACACACTGCAGTGCCGCACTTCTGCTCTACTTTTGTGATTTGCTGACATGGCAGTGGCTGATGGAGAAAATACAAGCTAAGGAAAAATGTAAAACCACAGAAACACTATCAGGTTTCTAAAAACTAACTCTTTCCCACGCTTTTTTTTCTTGCAAAGAAATAATGCTCCTCTATCTAAGATATCCATCCTGACCTTCTTCAAGTAATCTTCTGCTCACCCTTCAAGATCCAGTGCAAATTCCACCTGTACCGGCAGCTCCCCTGAGAGCTGTGTGAAGCAGTAATATGCTTACAGCAGTTACCTCATGTACTGTCCCTCTCCCTCGCCAGCAGGTGATCCCCTTCAGGGCAGGGACATGTTCAATTTTCTATCTCCAAACTCTTCACTGAAGAGAGAATATGAACTGACACTCAGCACATCACTGCTTTATGCCTGGCATGGAAACGCAGGCACTCCTCCTCTCCTGGGGCAGGAAGCTTACGCAACTCAGGTGTTGGGTACTGAGAATCTCTTAATGCATCTCTTGCTTTGGCTATTTGCCTTGTCACTCGTAGGTATCCCTTGAGCCCACTTTTTTCATACTGTAGTGATCAGAGCTGACTCGTGTGGGCCTCGGAAGAGGATCTGGGAGATGGAAAAATGGACACTTCTCATCTTCTGTTTGACTCTAGATGTTAAGGTTTTTTAAAACACAGCTGGAATTTGATGTGGTAAGACATGCAGACACAAAAAAGACAGTCATGAAGGAAGAAGTTTTAAAATCTCACAGATACCTAGAACCAGGAAACACATCACTCCCACAAAGGGCTACATAGGGAAGCACCAGAGTCATTTAGGAGCCAGAAGGAGGGGGGAAATGTGGAGAGACCCTTTACTGTAGTTCCTGCAGGAAGAAAACGTATGAGGCAGGGCAAACAGGCTTAGAATTGGCTACTGTGAATAATTTTAGCAGACTCTGTGGCATGGGGGCTGACCTTAGTTGTCTGTTACCTGGCCTGGGGTGATTAGGACAGGTGGATGTCAGCCTAGAACATAAGAGGACATAAAGGAACATAAAGAACATAAAGGATGTGGTTGGGGAATCTGGGTGCTGGATGGTTAGTTTCCATGTAGAAGGTGCAGTCTTGGGGAGTTTTTTGTTTTCTCTAGGAATTAAGTAATAACTCTGGGAAGGGCAGTCCTTTTCAGTGTCAGCAAGGCCCCAAGATGTCAAAGCATCAGAATAAAAAGACATGCTTTCTACATAAGGGCTAACTAGTTCACCAGATGACATCCTTACTTGTCCTTTCTAAAGGATGAGAGTTCTGCACTGAGGATTGGAAAAAACATCATGACACTTCGGATTGAAAAGAAAAAAAATGAAAGGAAAGAAGAAAGGAAGAATGGGAGCAAGAAGGAAAGGATATTTTTAAAGAAAAAAAAGTAGAGGAAAGGAAGGACCTGAACACACAGTAGGTGCTCAGAATATATTTGGTGAATAAAGAAATAGATGATAGAGTATCAGTCTATCAATCTATCTTCTTATTTAATCATATTATATCATTAATATGAATGCAAGACGCTGTGTTCGAGCCAACAAGGATATTTGCAATTTAAGTCTTTATTTAATTATGTAAAAGAGCCTGTGCTATCAATTTCAGCTATCACTGAGCAGATGAATGGATATATTTTCCATAGCCTTAAAATTACAGTTTGTAAGGAAATCATCGAGTTAGTCTGCTTGGAAGGTGGTTTCTGCACATTCACTTAAGGGACCATTCAATCACTTAATCACCAAGCAGTAGTTCATTGGTTTAAGGATGACGTTTTGATTCTAGGTGAAACCTCAGTGTAAACACTGCTCAGGCAGTTACTCTGATTTCCGCATCTACCAAGGAATATGTCCAGGGCTGCCTTCATTTAAAAAAAATCCTATTTTCCAAAGCAGACAGGTGACTGAAGCAAGGATTTGTCACCAAATTGCTTTACAAATGCAATAAATGGAAGTGTTTGTTGACAAATCATTTACAAATCAGCTTGTCAGAGAGGCTGGGATCAGAGAAATCTGGAAGCTAAGGGTTAGTGGACAGCAGAGACTCACAGATCCTGCCAAGATCAATCAGAAATGATGAGAACAAACATAACAGGGCTCTGGGGAAATAGGATCAATTTATAACAGTTGGATCTGCATCCAACTTTTCAATATCGCCTCCATGAAGTGGAGTTCTCTGAGATGGTGGTGAAGTTTGGACAGGGATCCTGCCTGAAAGTAGCTGAAAACTCCACTTTTCCATCATTAGGAAGGATACAAATAACTCTCATGATTGGCCGGCAGTCTGTCCTACGTTTGTAGCAGGGCAACCCAGCTTGAGCACAAGATGAGACTGGGGTTATGGTTTGACGCCCTCTCCTTTCCACGCAGGCATTGACTTGCATAAGCTGATGTGTAATTAACTGCAATCGATTGTAAAACAGCCTCAGTCCTTCCTACCTTCTCTCCCCCCTTATCCACGCTCATTGCATGGCCAGTAGTTGACAGTGACTGGCTGCAGCAAATATTCAATAGAATGTGGTAGGAGACGCGACGGTGGGCCAGCTCCAAGTCTAGGCCTCAAGAGGCCTGGGTGTTTTGCAAGATTCTGATCCCAATATTGTCGAGAGAGTAAGAGAATGGATTAATATTTATTTAGCACTTACTTAATTTCAGCCATCTAATTAAGCTTATAAATAAGGTTAACCACAAACATAACCATGATCATAATAAAATGGCAAAGACTATTTATTGAGGACTTTTTAGGTGCCGGGTCCTGAGTTAAAGGATTTATATGTTTTCTTTCAGTCTTCATAAAAACCCTAAGAGGTTGGTGTTATCAATGGCCCCATGATACAAATAAGACAAAGAGTACCTCTAGGTTAAGGAACTTGGCTTAGAGCAAAGAGCAGGTAATTCGGAGAACCAGTCCATATACAGCTGCCCTCCATGTCAGAATATACGAAACCACAGATACAGAGGGCTGACTGTACCATCCGTTTCATATCAGGGACTTCAGCATCTGGGGATCTTGGTATGGGGCAGGGGTCCTGGAATCAATACCCCTGTGGATACCCAGGGACGATGGTATATACAGTCTCTTTTAATGACCTGTGTGAAAGCACCTGGTCCAAAAATGGCATCGCTCCTCATTTGATATGTGTGGGTACTAAGGATATGTGTGTGACCACGTGCTTGTGTACAGAAACCCTGGATTCTCCTCAAGGAGAATATGCACACGTTTGCGTAGAGAAGAAGAGATTAGGTGAAAGGAAAAGGCTTTTTCCAAGACACAGAGGGAAAGCTGGGCTGACTAGGTAAGCCTTGATTATTTTCTGCAGCTTAAAAAAAAAAGTAGAGTAATTAAAGCAAAACTGGTAGCAAAACTCCCCAGATAGACATTCCACGTTCTATCAGTGGCTGCCACTTCCCTCTCAAACTGAATAGCTTTGCATGCGCCAGGGAGACTGAAGACACAGTTCTATTGTTCTATTTAGGGGCAATAACAGCAGCCCAAATTCCATACTTTGCAGTCACTTTGTGTTGTACCCTGGCACACCTGTGTTCCGCTAAGCCTTATTTTCACTGTCTCCAGGTCATTACCCCAAAGCGAGAGTCCTAGGAGAGCAGGTTTCCCTGTCTTGGTGGAGTAAGCTGGTTAGTGGGAGCCAACACGTGATGACTGGAGCACCAGGGAGCTGTCCGGTTACAGAGGCTCCAAAAAACCCTTGGCTTCATCGGCAGACTCCACTTTTCTCTCATAGCCCGCCATTTAACCCATCAGCAAACCCTACTGGCTCCACCTTCATGATACATCATGTGACCCTTGCCACTTTTTTCCGCTGCTGTTCCCACCTATTTTATCATCATTTATCTATCATCTTCATTTTGCCTGAGTGGCTGCAGTACTTGTAAATGGCTCCATGAGCCTCAAAAGCAAAGGCAGATGGATGTTCTTGCAATATGAGATCATGCCCTTCCTCTGCTCAAAACCCACCCATGGCTCCCAGCTCCTTCTTAGAAAAGCCCAAGTCCTTACAGGGCCCACAAGACCTTCCAAGGTTTGGTTGGCCGCTCTCCTCCTCACTCACCCCACTGCAGCCACACTGACCTCCTTGTTCTTTCTACAAGGTGCCCAGCCTGCTCGCCCCTCAGGACCCTTTCATGTAGTCTCCCAGGCATCCTCAAGGGCCCCCCCTTGACTTCCTTGAAGTTTCTGCTCAGTGTCACCTTGGCTCAGGAACCTTCCCTGAGGCCACTATATCTGAACACTGTAACACCTTCCTACAGCCCCTACTGTCTGCTCCTGCTTTCTTCTTGCCCCATAGCACTTGACATCTCCCCAAATATTACGCAACCTGCTTACTTGTCTATTGGCCTCCTTTCTGTAAAGACCAGAGGTTCAAGAGACCAGAGATCTTTGTCTCTTGGGTTCACTGACAGGGTCTGACACGTACTATGTGTCAAGTGGATTTCTGTTGAATAAATGGATGGACTTGAACAGGGCAGAAGCCAGTGGGGTGTTTGAGAACAGGGACCATGGAGGCAGACTGCCCAGCTCAAAGTTCCTGTTCTACTGCTTAATAGTTTGGGGACATTCACTGCATCTCTATAAGTCCCTGCTTCCTCCTCTGCAAAATGGGTATGAAAATAGAACAGAACCCTTGGAGAGGATGCAGATGGAATACTTAGCCCCATGTCTGGCATATACTGAACACTCAATAGACACTGACTGTTACCCTACATTTTGAAAAACAACAGTATTTAAATTCTTCTTTTGCTTTCTTTGGAGGTACAGTGATTTCAGAAGAAAAATGAGGTATGAGGGAAGGGTATTAACATGCAATGGACACCTCAGCTCATTTCATCCTCACAACCATCCTATGAGACAGTTATTTTCCCTATTCAAAAAATGAGGCAGGGAGCCTTAACGAGGTTGACTGCAGCGTCCAAGGTCACATAAGAGGCAGAGCTGGGCTTCACATCCAGACTGGTCCTATCCTACTCGTCTTCCTCTTGGCCCTCCGCAACACGTTCCCCTCTTTACCCCATCAGTAGCAACTTCCAGCATCTTCTCGTTCCCTGAACACATCTGCCCTTTCCCAGCTCCAAGAGTTCGCTTATGTTCGCTCTGTCTGGACTTACCTTACCCTCCACTTATCCCCCTTACCATCCTACCTATCTTTTCAGGGCCGGCTCAAATGCCACATCCTCCCTTTAGCTTCTACGATTGTTCTCAGATTTAACCTCTTCCTCTGCTCTGCTTAAGACATTCACTGCCTTGTTCCTTGTGCTTTATGCTGTACCATCTTCCTCCCACATCAGGGTGGGATCTTCTTGAATTTGGGAACAGCACAAGGCTCATCTTTGTGTCTCCATGGTACCTAGCACAGCACAGTGGACTCACAACGCAGGCAGATCCAACTTGCAGGATCTCATCTATGCTAGCTTGCCATGCTACCATTACACTTGCTACTTTAAATAATCAGTGTAAGCATGTAAGTGAGCCACTCACGGTCAACGCATGCTGGCAAAACCTATAGACAAAAATGTATGGATGACTCTAAGGTGTTCCAACTAGTGACCAAGAAGTGAAACACGTCGATCAAGTGGCCAGGCAAATAGGTGGTGATGCTGTATAAATATCCACAAGGAAAGAAATTCAAGTATTGATTGTTAATCAGAG